>NC_135581.1:55341841-55966841 GCF_965152235.1 Eretmochelys imbricata
CAGGTTTTTTTTTTAATCTGTCCACTTTTTCCTCTTCTTCAGCTGCCATCTGGCATCTTCCCTTCTTTCAGATGGATGGGGTGATTGATGTGCTGTGCAGCTCTACCCTTAGTGTTAATCCTTGGCAGGCTATTTGGACTTCTTTATTCCCCAGTTATTAGTTTATACCATCTGTACAAGTCTGGAAGGTGTCTGTCTCAATCTGTTCCTGAACTCAGGTACATCATGTGGCCAGAGAGCACAAAGACAGCTTCTTTTCTGTTGTGGGTAGCATTGTCCTCAGGCCTTGAAGTTCAGTGGTGGTCCTCTCTTGAAGCAAAGTACACAAATGTCCTCCAAATCTTCTGTTTCTGACCAATGTTTTTGCCTGACTGACAGCCCTACAAAGGGTTGTTGATCTCTTTACTGTTTCTTTGCCCAATGAAGACAGCCTTCTCTGTAAAACACGATCTTTTCTACTAAATGTGTGCTTAGACTATCTGTTGAGTCGTTCCTACCTCTGCCAAATGCCTGTAGCAGGACATGCTTGTTGGTGTGCCGCAGTGTTACTTAGTGTTTAAATGTTTTTCTTTCCATATGTTTGGCAGTTTACTAAATTCAATAAGAAGAGCGTAAGAGCTTTCGGGGGGGGTGTTAACATAGATGATGATTGGTAAAATAGATGTTAAGTGCTCATTTGTATCACCATCCTCCTAATTTCTTTGTGTATTTTTGCATACAGAATTACTTCTGTAACTTTAGAGAGTGATGGCATGCATAAGAAATGTATTATTTTAAAATGGAAAAATCAGTGGCACAGACACAAAGAGTCTCCTCGCAGCTTTTGTTCCTTTTTAAAGTTCTTGGGTGTAGGAAATGAAGTGCTGTTTTGATTGTGCATTTTTGCATTAACATCATCCACCACAGCAAAGAAATAACTCTGTCTCAGATCTACCGGTTGTTGTACATTGGATGTGATGCTCTAATATTTGACCCCCTACATCACACCTACCTGTATCAACCCTAGAATTTGATACATGAAGTGTTCTTGTGTTTCCTTACTTGCTGATTCACAACATGCAGTTGTTGCCCATGGTGTCTCAGTCATTAGTGTGAGCTAACAAGGTTCTGTATTTGGCAAAGATTTTGGCGATCTGTGCACTTTTTTCATTCCCATTGACAAATATGGGTACCAAGAAACCCAAATAGAAGAACAGAATTTGGCCCACAGATAAGAACATCTCAATACGTGTAACATATTATGAATGTTACATTAATATCAATTGGAAGAAAGCTTGTGCATGCATTTGAGAGCAGTATTTGGCCTAGTATAGTGAAGAACTCTGTTGTATTTTTCCCACTGCAGCATGCTACAATGAACTACTCTCCAATTCCAAGATCAAAACATTATGCAGATTCTTAAATACTACACTTTTGCTTTTTAGGTGTTTGAGTCATAATTATGGGAAATAAGTGTACTGTTTAATGTGTGCTGGACTCTGCAATGCTTCTCTTAATTAGGCTGTTGTAAGTATAGAAATGTATTAGGAAAGGTCATGCAAGTATCAATACCCTTGATTAAGTTTTTTGTCGCCTTACTCCCTTTTGGAAGGTAATAATTGTATACCTGTCTGTAGTTCCAGGACCCTGTGAACCTGAAGATCTCATTGATGGAATCATCTTTGCAGCCAATTACTTGGGTTCTACACAGCTGCTCTCGGAACGTAACCCTTCCAAAAATATAAGAATGATGCAAGCTCAAGAGGCAGTGAGCCGTGTCAAGGTAGGTGATTTTTATGGTCTGTAGAATAGACTCCCTTGATAACTGAACTCTGAATAGTCTGAAATGTCTGAAGCTTCAAACCTACTTAGAGGTGCACTCAAGTGAATATATATCTGCTGATGTGAAAATCCTCGCTGTTTCCAGTATCTAGCTTTGTAGAACATACAAATCCTCTGAAGAACAAAATATAAATTATTACAGAAGCTATTCCAAATTGCACAGTATAAGTACTAAAGGTAAAATCCAGACTATAATAAGAAACAATTCCAACTGTAAAGCATAGAAGACTGATTTATGACTGATTTCTTCCTGTTGCCATGTTAGATCCTGTAATTGGTTATGTAAGCAGTTGAAAGCATTTCAAAAACATCAAAATATTATTTTCTTAAGGCAAGAAGGTTCATTACCAGATCTGTGTTTGTGTCACTTAAAACCATGGACTTGCATGGAAATATTTTATGCTTTCTGTGGTCAATAAAATAAATGCATTTTATTTGAATATATGATCCAGGCAGGAGAATTTTTTTAGCTATGCTTTGTAGAATTGTTTTATTTAGATTTCTACCATTATATCCAATCTACATGTAGTTAAGGACATGATATGAAATGTGTAGATTAAAGTGTTAATCAGAAAAAAATACATATTTCATTTAAAATAATTTAATCAGTAGAAGCGGCATATGTTTGGAGATACCCAGTTTGGGTCTAATAATCTGCTCAGCAAGACACACATCTTTACTGATTCTTGATTTGGACTTTAGAAAGGCTTGGAAGGCGTTGAAGGTGGTTATTCTGCTGCTACAGATTCTTGAGTATTCCAAACCTTGGAATTCCTGCTCATGAGATTCTTGAGAAGTCACAAGCACCACATGAGCATTGACTGTGATTTAACACCGAGGAACATAATTAATTCTGCTGCTAAACTGTCAGGTGTAAGGCAGTCCTGGTAGAAGCTTTCAGCTTCGTATTTTGTATAGCAGTCTGATGTATGCACATGATTGATGTGGCTATAATTTTCATAGAAAACCCAGAGAAGAAAAGAGAAGTGAGGACTTGGTGACATATGAAGCGCTACAGCAGCATAACTGCAGCAGCCCATCAGTGTAGCCACTCACTACAGAAACGGGAGGGATTCTCCCATCAGCCTTGTTAATCCACCTCACCAAGAGGCAGTAGCTAAGTCAACAGAAATGTTTTCTCTGTCGACCTAGCACTATCTATACCAGAGGTTAGGTCTGCTTAACTACATTGTGGAGGGATGTGGGTTTTTCACACCCCTGAGCATAGGTTGGTTTAATTTTTGAGTGTAGACCTGGCCTAACTTACAAGAGTGGCTGGCTTTATTATTCATAAAATTGTAACCTTTTTGTGCCTTTTGTAAATATACTTTGTAAAAACATTAGTGACATTTGAAGTGCACTTGAAGTGAAGTGCAAAGCAGCCCCAATGTAGCTGAAGTAAGAGATGTCATTATCATGTATTGTCTCCACATGCTAGAAATTGGAGGCATAAGTAACTTGGCATGTTACAAAAAGGATGCATAGAAGTCCAGTGTGGATGAACTTGGAGGTACTTCAGCCTAATGTATTTGATAGATGTACTTGAAAAATGATGTCCCTGCGGTATCTGAAGTTTGAGGCAGAGCTGAAAGTAACACTATAGTTATAAGAAAAAAGTGGTTTTCAGTGTTAATAAAGATTTAAAGATCTGCAGAAGTGAATTCTTATCTATAATTTCTCTGTAGCACATTTTTAATGGCTTGAGTCACAAAATCTTTGGCAGTACATACGAAGCTTATAAACTAATCAGTTTTATTTGAATGTTTGGTACTTGTAGATAGTGCAACTACTGTACTGCAAGCAGGTCTCAAAGATGTTTCTCAGATCATTGTTTTACTTTTGGAGGGCAGGGCTATTTAGGCACTGCAAACTTTTTGAAATAACCTCACTTCAAAATCTGCCTTTCACCAGGAGAGTCATTTTGGAATAGACTTCTTGTACAATGAGCAAAAAACTAGACACATAGCGCTTTCCAGCATTGCTTTTCCAAGATCACTTTTTCTCATGGGGCATGGAAGTGGTGGCTCTCTCTGGCAGAGCAGTACTGGTTCAGAATTAATTTACTGGAAATTCCTCTTTAATGGGTGCTTTTAGCTCACTAAATAGTGATATGCTAAGTAGCTGCAGTTGCTTCATCATCATGTAAATAGAGAAATCCAAAAATATGGTGGAGAGGTTGGTGGGGAGAGGAAAAATCTGTAGAAGGGATCCCTGGTGAGAGGATAATTTTGAGTTCCTGTTCTGCTGTTTCCTCTAAATTCTGCCTTTTTTGGTTTGCATTCCCACAGAGAAAGAAAGGGGTCTGGACTCAGTTGTGACTGCAGTGTCAATATTTGCCAGTCCACACGGCTGTGTGTGGGGAGGACCTGGGCATTCCCAAGTCTCCCGGTACCCTGACTCCTCCCCAACTTTCAAATAACACTGCTTCAGTCCAGCTTTTTAAGGGAGGGGAATTCCTCAGCATGGAGGTTCCCTGTGCCAAAGCTAATACATCTTCTGCGTGGATTCCCTGAATAGTTTGTATGGTTTCTCACACCCTTCCATATGGGCCAGGGAAATCTCTGTACACAGATGACAATTCCCTCACCATTCTTCACAGGGCAATGATAAGGCTCATTCTTTAAGAAGACTGGGGGCCACAATAAATGAGTATTCCTATAGGTGTCATTAACTGAGAGCGAATTTGAACACAGATAATGTTAAAGCTATTAGAGATGGACTTGGATAACTGCCAAGGCTGTATCAAATATTCTCATTAGAGGCCAGGTCCAACTCCCATTAAAGTTGATGGGCATCTTTCCATTAACTTCACTTGGAGTTTGATTGCCCCCCCCTAAAAAGTGTGCACCATTAGAGAGGTGTGATATCACTGGTGGCAAAAGCTGTGTACTAGGTTACTGAATTGGAATCCATTGGCTTTTACCAAATGGACAGAGTAAGTGCATGGATTCTTTGTAGGGTCTAGAAGAGAATACACACAGTGTCATACCTAAGTGTAATGTGCATTGTTGAGTCACATACACTCCTGCCCTTTGTGTTAACTATCACACTGTAGATCCTACTTCTTCCCTAACTCTCATAAGGGAATGCTAAGTTACCATGGACATCCGTGCTCTGCAAACAGATTAAAACTGCATATATTTCTTTCATATGTTTGATTCCCCACAAATATTAACACACTCATACAGAAATTAGTTGGACCTTTCATTCACATGCACGTCTATACAGTGAACATAACTGAGTGGTATTTTGCAGCTTGTTAGGGCAACGACCACACAGGTAAAATAAGTAGTCTTTTGGAGTTTGACTCTCCTTCAACACATTTTTCAATCTCTCTTCTGAAGAGTTGTCCAGGCTCTATCCACAGATTGTTCTGTTCTGTATCTGATCTCTGCACATGTCCATTTCAAAAGCTTCCAATGAAACTTGATCCTGATCCAGTGCTTATTTTGTGCCAGGGCTGAGCCCTGGCACCTCTAAGCTTGGCAATTCATAGTCCTGGTGTCTCTGGGTTTGCCGCATCATTTATGAAAGTTACAAAAATTGTTTGAGCCCCAGCACCTCTTTCATTACAAATTAAGCACTGTCCTGATCTAAAAGGTATGAGAGACAAAGTGTTCCTTAAATCCTTTTGTTCAGGAAACTGTATCCTTAAATTTAAGGGGAATTCCCCGCCTTTCATATTTTGATGCATGAAACTCTTCATTTAAAATAGTTTGTAGGAGCTACCATATGATAGACATAGCCTGATGTTGAAGTGTTAGTGCCTTAATAGTACTTCTGGGACTAATACGACTTTTGTATGTACAACTGTATCTCTTTGAATGAATAAATATGGGCTTTGGACATCCTGTAAGTGCACATGTAAGTGCCTGGTATGCAATTTTAGGTAGTGGTGTATCCAGCAGGAAAAAAATGTAATGAGCAATTGTTAACAGACAACACTCTACAGTATTTCTGTAATCAGTTCACAGTATGCATAACTCCATTTGACAATGTACATTATTCCATTAGAGCCAATATGCTTCAAACCTGTATAGCTTGTAAACCAATCACTCCTCCTTTTTTTGTTTGTTTGTTTGTTTGTTTGTTGCAAATAAGAATTTTAAGAGGCTGGAATCATAATCAAAAGGTTTCCCTGACTTCACGCACTGTCTTTTCTCTTTCTTTGTGTGCAACTGTCTGCTTTCTTTTTATGCTGCTCCTCAGAGGATGCAAAAGGCGGCTAAAATCAAGAAAAAAGCGGTGTGTAAACTGTTTTTCTTGAATGCTAATGTTTGTTTACACTTTTGTTGTCCTTGCTCCCTGTGGAGTGTTGTGTTTTTCATTACAAATCCTCATAAAGTTGTAATTTTGGTTTTACTTGTTTAATAGTTGGCCGCTGGATGGAACAGGAAACACTTGTTTATTTCTTTCATCTTCCACTTGCTGGAGTGCCTGTCTGTTGCTGCTCTTCTTCTGTTTAATATCACAATGTCCTGTGGTTTGTTCAGTCCCAGTAAACAGCCAATTTGATGAGAGAGAATTTTTAAAAATCTAATGCTTATGCTTGTTTTAACAGGAGAAGCAATTAACGCTGATGATGTTATTTGATATGACTGTGACTTATTGTGTTTGTATTAATTAAATTATTCTGGATATTTAAGCACACGCACAGTTTAATTTTCCAACTCAAGATGGTAACTACCACAATTTGCTGATGAGATATTTCACCCAATTACACAAAATATACATCAGTAGGGTCAGACTAAATGTAATTGTCAAAACTGTCATAAGAGTGAATCTCACTATTTGTGATAGTCTTGACTGTAAGTGATGCAGTTAGTTCTTTGTCAAAGTGTAATGTGGCTTTCACTCTTTGCATGTTGTCTGACCCACCTGGAATATAATTTTAAAATAATGCATTTTTTTGTTTTGTAATTTTTTTGACTGAATTCAGCGCTGGTGAGTGTTCCTGGATTGATACCCTTTGGAGAACAAAGTCCTCTCTTTATCCACAAATATAGGCAGAGTGCAGGCAGCAATAGAGCATGCTTCTATATGTTGCTTCATCAGTGAGCCAAGCCTCACCTGGAAGGGAACACCTCTTCTGATGGAAGTGTAGTTCAGGCTTCATTCAGTGTTTGGTTTCTGCTGAGACTGCCAACAAGGGTGCTACTCTGTGTCCATTGTGATGGTAGACATTGTGATGTGGGCCCTTCTGCACTGAGAACTAGATTAGTAATGGGATGTAGAGTCTTTCACCTCTAGGTCTCTGATCCTAATTCAACAGAACTCAGAAGTGACCAGACGTTCTCCTTTGACTGCTTATCGATATGCACATTGCACTGATGGTGCTAGAGATCAAAATCTTTGTGGCCAGCAGTACCCATAGAGTGTACATACTGTCTTCAATCCTCGTGCTCCGCTGTGAGGGCATATAAGGGTGAGGCACAAAGACTGCCATTCAGTTCCTCTCAACGTCTCACAGCTTAGGGTGGGAACCTAATTGTCCAAGAGACGGCCAACCTTTCCCTTAGACTTCTTAGCAGTAGTTTTTACAGTTTAGTTTATAATGTTGGCTTTTATGTTTTTTAATTATAATCATTTGGTTGCTTGTTGCAACTGTTAGTTGTTAGAATTGCTTTTTGTCACTGGTATGGCGTTGTCCAGTTCTCCTGTATTCAAATGCAGGCCTTCATGTGAGGGAGCTATCCCAGCTTCAGATGGAAGCTCAAAGTGCTGCTATTGTGTGCTATTGTGGGAGAATCACACATCACTGTAAATGTATGATCTGCAAGTCTTTCAGCTCCTGAGAGAAGGACAGAGGCCCACCTTCAGGTTTCCCTAATAATTAGATCTGCTTCTGAACCACCCTCTCCTGTAATCATTCTTTCCCTATTTTAGCCTCTGATCCTATCTCATTTTCACTGGCATTCACTATGTTAGATGTCCAATCTCTATTACACTTTTTGGTGAAAACTGAAAAAAAAAAGTCATTTAGCACTTCTGCCATTTCCACCTCTCACAAGGCAGTTAAAAATATCAGGCGCCTCTAAAAGGTGTGGAATTCTTTTACACCCCCCCCCCGACTGCATTCTCCCTTGTGGTCACTATGACAAATAAAAAAGCAAAACAATTCAGGTTCACACCAAAGGATCAGGAGCCAAAGAGACTAGACTTATTTGACCAGAAAGCCTATTCCTCAACAAGCTTACAGTTTTGCCTGGCCAATTATCAGGCCATAATGGCCAGGTATGACTTGTATACACAAGAGACTGCTTGTCTTTGTGGATAGCCTGCCCAATGAGGTCTGCATGGACTGCATGCTGCTAGTTAAAGATGGCCAACTTGTAGCCAGGACAAGTCTCCAAGCAGCGCTCAACATGGTGGATACAACTGCAAGATAAGTGGCAATGGTGGTCGTTATGTGATGGACAATGTGACTTGTGAGATTGGGGTTCCCTAGAGAAGTCCAAACAACAGAGGAAGATCTGCCTTTTGAGGGAGCTGAATTGTTCATCTCTTAGACAAACAAGGCCCTCCACTTGCTGAAGGACTCATAAGCCACCCTGTGTTCCCTTGTAGTCTACATGCCAGTTCTCCAGAGGAAACACATAAAACAATCATATTCTTCACAGAGACCAATCCCCCAGCCCCTCTACCACCAAAGATCATCAGAACTACCTAGGGAATGACAGCTTTTCTACAGGAGGGCACAACCCACTGCTCTGTCACAAATCAACTAACCTTCCCAATCCCAGAAACACTCATTTTGGTGGTATGGTTGAGAGATGTGCTCTACTTCCAATGATTCTAGAAATCCACTAGCTTGCTTCAGGCATGCTTGATCCTTCATCACCACTGACCAATGGGCCCTGGACACAATCACATGGCTACTCCATCCAGTTTTCTGTACGTCACCAGTAGAATGTGCATATGGAGAACATATCTTGAAGAACTCCAGTTACTGTACACAGTAAGAAACTTCCCATTATCATCTGAAAGCCATTTGGCCTTATGTGAAATAATTTGGGTCTCAGTTCAGTTCTCAACTAATGGTGTCCACAAAAAACTAAGTCACCACAACAATTAGCTCTGGTTTGCATCCTTTTTAGTAATTCCAGTACCAATTGCAAGGATTGAATAGGTACGGAGAATAGACTACTCTCTGATGTCTGTTGGTGGTACCTCAAGAACAGGGATGAGAAATACAGGTGAGACAGCGTGGGAAAGCATCCATGCCATTTCTCCAGTTATGTCAATAAATAGAGGACTTTGGTCCCCAGGCTGTCAATCCAGCACCATCATGAGCTCTGAAAGTTCATATTCACCCACAAAATATAAATATCTCTTCCTCTGCGGTAAATGTCCTCTAATACTAAATTTGCATGTGTATGGAAACACCTTTGAATAGATGCCTTTGTAGTAGCTCAGCAATGTAATTATTCAACATTACATTTTGCTTGAAGTGATCAGTGGAGATGTCCCTTTAAATGGAAAATTAAAATTCCCTTTGCTACAATGCAACTATCTTTTAGACTTCTGAGGGAGATTCCCAGGCTTTGACTGAAGTGGATCTGTTCATCTCCACACAGAGGATTAAAGTTCTGAATGCAGATACACAGGTAAGTGTTTAATCATAATGCTTAAAAACATACTGCTGATTTTACACACTGGCTCTCACTTTAGAATAACATTTTCTCACATGTTTAGAAAAAAATGTGTCTTTACTGAATATGTGGTTAAACACACTACTGAAATGGATACCAGCATCTGGAAAAGATACACCATATTGGCATTTGTCAATATTTGTCAAAGTTGCCGTTTGTCAGTATTTTATTTTTATGCTGAGGCCTTGGGGATTTTTCGTTATTATTATTATTATTACTGTTATTTTGTTTTGCTGTATTTTCTGTGTTAGGAAGAAGTCTGCATATTATCAAGGTGTAAAAGCAGTTAAAATCCTGAAGCCTTTCAAGATTCATGTGTGGTTGTCCACCTACTCCATTTCAGCTTTGTTATGTCTTAAGAGCTATCCTGAGTTTCAGGTCTGGTTCTTTGTTCCACTCTCTTTTTTCTAAAAAAGGTCATTTGCCACTTTGACCAAGCCCTTCATTTCTCTCCATATAACTTCTTGATTTTAAAGAAACTGTATCTGAACTGTCATCCTTCCTCCCCAAGGTCTATTTATTACAATATTATGGTAGTATCTAGAGGCTATGACTGAGATTGGGGCCTTGTTGTGCTAGATGTGTGTTGTACCTGCACATAGTAAAAGATTGTCCTTGTCCTGAAGAACTTACAATCTAATGAAATTTAATTAGGATAAAACTCTCTTACACTGTGGGGAGATCAGGAAAAAGCGTGGAAGATCCCTGCCAACAAAAATTAGAAGGCACATATAGCAGCAAGGAATGTACTATAATAGTTTCATTCAGAGGGCTCAGAACAAACTTTCATACCCAATTGTTGGCTCATTGTGCTTATTTTTACAGCCAGCGTTACGATTATCATAAAACCTGGTTTTGAAGCCACCTGCACTGGAATGTTCTGTACCTGATACGTTAGCCAGACTACTGCAGAAGTGGCGACTGCTGAATTAACAGCTAGAGCTATGTTACAGGCCACCTCGTAAGGTTTTCAGTGATGACAGACTTAATGCCTTCCATTATTCTCTAATGAATATATAGAGTGGCTGTCTTATCTTGACTGACTGTAATCATACATCCTGAGAATAACTTCCTCATACTTGAGAACATATCTGGAGTAGATGAATAGCTAGAGCTCTTAGAGGCTGGAGATTCACCAGGTGGTTTGGAAGTATTTTTTCCCCCTAATTGTATTGATTTGTTCTTATTCTATATGTACAATCTGAGAGAGGATTTTTCATCTCTTACATTTTGGGTAGTTCTAGTATCTGTTAAAGTAAGGAATGAACACTACTGGCTGAAGCCAGTGCACTTTTCTTTTAATGTGGACATACTATAAACTTTCCATATTTGCACAACTGAAGAGTAGAATATACCGTGTAACGTGGCAGCCGTACTGCAATCTACCCAGCTCTGCCAATGCACTTCAGCACTGACCAGCAGTACCCGTACTGATTCAGTCCTGTATTTTTTTCCCACCTGGAGGTAAAAATGCTTTGTCTTGTACAGTGCAGAGCATGTTATCAGTGCTTATTCTGGATAGCAAAATCTGTCTTCATTGTTAGGACATACATTTAACATGTCTGCTGTATGCAGATAATCAAGTCAGGTCAAGGGTGAAAAGAACCAATTATTGGGAATGAGCAGCCACATTCAGTAGCTAGATGTATGGGATGAAGGTGATACATGGATTGGTTTGTTATTCCAGTTGGTTTAATGAGGGCTGCCCTCAATGCACTTTGCTCCCTCCTTTCCTTAAATATTTCAATATGAGCAGTTACGCTGAAGGGGCTTTTCACACAAGGAAAAGCAAAAGCACCCTGAGGCAGAGTCTGATACCCTTACTCAAGGTGAGTATTACCTTATTCCACAAGAGCTATTCACTGTGAGTGAGGGTACCAGAGTCTGGCCCTGTATATTGAACAGAAATAAAAATCTGATATTGGAATTGATTATGTTAAAGGGTTTTACTAAAGCTTATTTCGAATGTGGCTGGTTTTTCTGTGTACAGCAGGTCTCAGAGTAGCTGGAGGCTTTGCTTCCCCTGTCTTTTAGTACTCACTGTCGATGAGTGTTTGCATTTTTAGCTTGACTGTGTTTTTACCAGTGCTAGAGAGATTTATTGACTAACTTCATTACTGTGGCTCTATATCTACTGGTGTAGCAGCTGGCACAGGCAGTCTGCAGTTTTATATCTGTCAATTATATAAAACCACTTCTGCTATCATTAATTCAGTGTTCTAACCCTTATGTAACTTTATTGTATGTCATGCATGGAAGCATCTGGTGGTACTAACTGGTTTAAAAGAATTCTAATTTCACTAAAAAAAGTAGATATCTAACTTGATTTATGTTGGGGTTTGAACTGGGTCAGTAGCGGCAGTAAGGCATATTATCACCTTGGACCCATAGCTCTAGTGGGTTTGTTGCCGTAGGCCAAACTAGCAAATGGTTGCCACTACCAGGCTGGAGTCACTCACATGTGATATTTTCAGCCCTGTGTGACCACCTGTTCAGCTCACATGTTAGAAATAACCCTGCTTTTGACAGCATGCCATACTTCCTATCTGAGCAGAGCTTCCCCTAGCTGCTCTGCTCTGTGCGCTGGGCTTGCAATCAGGGAGTGAAATTGGCACAAGTGCCACAGCAACTGTCTCCTGCTTCTCACACTCACACTGTGGAAAAGCTGGGATAGTGAAGCTTTTCCACAGTGTAGGAGAGGCAAGGTTGACAAGTCTACATTCCCTGACTCCACAACCCAGTCACTGGTAAAGCTGATGTTCAATGGGTTACCATTTTGCAGAGTGCTCTGCTCTGCCCCCACTGACGTGACCTCACACACACCATGCACATGGGGTCACGCAGACGGGGGCTGGTCCACGCAGTTCCAGAAGTACCGAAGTGTCTGGTATTCTGAATCAGTGACCACCCTAGGGACTGGTCCTATGAGGGCCTCTGAGTTGTCTGACTCATGCTCCCACAGTGCAGCCACAGGAGCTGTACGGGTAAAGGCAACCATCAGCCACCAGGAGAGCTGTGGGAGAACATGCAGCCCATCTGCCCCTGCCCCCGCCCCCACCCCTTCTTTGAGATCTTCTTCAGATTTCATCAACTGACCCTCAGAGTAGCCACAGCCCTTTTTCCCTGGTAAAAAGGGGAGAGGAGGGAGCCACCAAAGGAGAAGGAAAAAGGGAACATATGAAAGGGAAAATGAAGAAATCAGGGAACCAGGATATGGGAAACAAAACCATGAGGGGTAACAACAGGGACTTCTAGGAGAGCAATACATATAGAGGCAAGGAGATTTGGATGAAGGGGAACCTGGATGGCTATTTTGGAGAAGGAGAATCAAGTCTGGGGAGGGGGGGAAATATTTGGTTTTCCAAGGACAGAGATATGGGTGAGAGGTTTGGGATAGGGAGACCTTGGATAGGGAAGAGGGAAAGATTAAGGAGCCAGATAGGAAGAGATGGAGGGATTAGGGGAGAGAAGACAAATGGGGGATTTAAGGATAGGGAGGTGGGGAGAAAAACGAGAGAAGGGGAAAAGTAATGCAAAGGGTGAGGATACTGAGAGCAGAGAAAAGAGCAATGATGTAGAGAGAAAAAAAGAGAGAGAATGTGGAGGAAGAGAAAGAAAGGTGGACAAGTGCGGTTAATACATTTTATTTGGCATATTCTTAGTCCCACATTTAATTGTATTAAACAATGGAAAGGTGTGGGGGGAAGCAGGAGAGAATCTACTTTTAGGATTGGCAGGGCAAAAATCTTTGAGCTGCTCGTGAGTGGTGGACATGGGGGACAGAAACTCTAAATGCATAGATGTATTTATTTCTCCACCTCAGTTCTTTCTTGTGAACCTTGTGTTTATTATTCGGATACTTGGAACAGTCTCCTGAAAAACAACTCTCCCTACAGAGTTCCCATCGTCTGCTGGGAGATGTCCATTATAATACATTTTCCCCTCCACTTATAGATGCTGCAGGACCCTGCAAATTCTCACAGAAATCTCCAAGCCCTTCTGTGGCCATCATCACATTTCATCTATCACAATTTAGGGATAAACACACAATGTTTTATTTCAGACTGAAAAGAATTGTTAAAAGCATTTTAAGAATAGTGTGTGGAAAAAAGAGATTTTTCTAATCAATAGACCAAGTTGTTCCAATAAGCTGTCAGTGTTGGTATTTTTTTAGCTCTGTCAAGTTATATTGTATTATGGTTCTTAAAACAATTATTCTTCCTGACCTGAAAAACTCTTCTATTCTCTGGCCTGGGAGAGAAGCATTGTAATTTGATAGATGAATACCCAGATATGTGGCTCCTTACCTCTGTGAGGAGAAGAATTAGCTAATGAATAGTTAGAGAAGGGGTGGAAGGGTCAAATCATTCTCTGAAGTGGATCAAATTGCATTTCTTAAGTTATGGGCTGTGGTCCAGGACATACATTTCCCACTATATATGACCTTCAATCCACAGCAGAGTTCCCACTGCTGTCACTGGGACAATTACACAAAGGTCAGGGGCAGAATATGGCTTTTATGTAGTCACTAAACTTTTTTAGTTATTTGTCACATTCAGCATCACGTAGTGGAAAACAATCTCACTTGTAGGACCACTGCTATTTCCACCCTTTCATTTCTTCCCCACTTATCCACCTTTCTCTGTTTCTCTGTTTCACCTGTTTTTGTATGTCTCTTCCTTTTTTCCCTCTGCATTTCCTTCCCTGCAGTATCTCCCAATTTGACCCCCTGGACTTCACTCCCACCCCATTTGAAAAAATGGTCAGCAATGGTATAATAGATGACATACAAAGTATCATAATTGGCCTTGAGTTTACATCCCACTGAGAGTCATGTAGACTAGGTGTGTTCACACCTCACAGGGACAAGCTACCTGCAGACTCAAAAAGAGAATACTGAGTTTCACGTCTCAGAATTCTCTCCATAACCATGAAGACTGGAAACATATTTTTAACAGAAACTGAGATTTTTGCAGTGTCTTACTATGGGCATCAACATTGTTGACTGGGCCAGTTGTTGCTCCCAGCTCTGATTTAGGTGAATCCAACATCCATCAATCTAAGTTCTAATATGGCCCCTGACATGCTGGATGGTAAAAACCTTGCAGAATTCTGAAGTGTATGCAAGAACATCTCTTTCTGCTTCCTGCAGCCAGAAGGGACTGGTGCTATTATTGTGGTGCTGTTTGGGGAAAGCAAGGACAAAAGCAGGCTTTACATTTTGCACTGGAGTTCCTGATGTCTGGGTCCACTCTGAAATATCTCTTTTGATTATAACAGTTTTCCATGCGCTTCTGAGTCACACAGGTCCCAGAAAGCCATATGTAGTGGCTCTGCAGAAGGTCAGGATGCAGGTCAACCTGCTGAACAAGGCCAAGGCAGGGCCCCAATGTGTTGTGTGCATTAGGTTGCTGAGGAGGGGCCAGGAAGGAAGGCTAAATCACAGGAGCCCCCTCAAGATGGTCGACTCCATAGCCTCACTCAGTCAGCACTGACCCATTGGGTATTTGTTTGTTAATGTTTTTACATGACAAGTCAGACTGCAGTAGGGTGGAAAAAGTTATTTGGCTGTTTCCGTTCACAACAATCTGCTCTGTTCCATCACTTCGCTCTCATTAGCCCAATTGCTACATATCTCAATTGGGCTGGATGAAATCTGACATCACATATGTAATGTCACACTGCATGACCACAGCCAATGGAAAAGTACCCTCTTGGGAACAGGAAGCAGCACCCCACAGCTGCAGAGCCAGGAATGATAGCTGCAGACCTTACATGGGCCACAAGCTGCAGAGGCCCCCTCTCTCCTGGACAAGGGCCCAAAATGTTTAAAAGGGAAACAATAAAACAATATATTGATTTCAGACTAAATACATGCAGCACGGGGAAGATCCAGAAAGCACTGATTCAAGAACAAGTGTTTGTATTCCAGTTCAAGCAGAAGATTTGATGGATTTTTACCTCTTCAGGCCAAATAACAATTAAATATTTCAAGAGTGCTGCTTAAAACCTGTATAAATTTACAATTACCTAGAATATCAGCACAAAAAACTATTTGGCTTTACAATTCTAAATGTTTAAAGTTCTTTCAGAACTGTAATAGCATTGTTTAGCTGCAGCACACCTCATAAATGAGGAGTCTTACAAGGTAGCTGGTGGGCCACATTCATTTATTCTTATTCAGTGCAAGTTCATGAATAATAAAACTTCAAGTTTATACCCAGTGGAGCAAAGGAGCCATGATTAAAAATGACCTTGAAGGCTCTTCCTCTACGAGATCAATGCTTTTTGATTGAACAAACAAATGACAGAAGTATGAACTAGAAATCAATAATACAAAGTTTTAGATCATTGCAAAAGACAAATACATAAGTATATCCGGGATAAAGCAAGCTCGGTGACAAAAAGAATTCTTCCCTGACTGCAAACATTCGCTGACTTCACGTTTGCCCAAGGATAACTTATTAGTTCTATAATGATACATTCCTGGGAGAAAGCATCTGGAGATGGTAAGCTGAGATTTCCTTGTCCACAAAGTTTGAAAAGAGAAATAAATTAAAAGGCAGAAGTAATCCATCAAGAGGATGCAGTACTGAAAGATGTGAGATAGAGGTAGAAATTTTTGAAAAGTGTTTAAAAACTGCTCCAAAGTTATTTTTTCACGTTTTGGAGCAATAGCACGCTCTTACATAAGATACCTTTCTCAGGCCATCATTTGGGCAGGTTTCCATTGTTTCCTAAAATCAAGGAGCAAAAGGCTTTTCTCAGCTAAATCCAGGGGTCAAAATTTGTCTAGTGTAACTGAGTTGGCAGCCTGACAACCCTAATTTGACTTGGCTGAGGAAGATTTTGACTAGTTATGCTGGTGAAGGCTTATTAGCTTTGATTATGCTGGTGTTGCTGAGAGGAGAATTTGCCCAGAGCTTTCCTGTCTCCCCTATTTTGCAACATACTGTGTACCAGTTATCCACCTGCCTACCCCCTACATCTTACAGGTGGCTGAACTTCAGTACTCCTGTATAGATACTGCAAATGGAAACCAACATTTGTCAACAGACATCCATAATGGGTCAAATTAAGACGTCATATGAGCTCAGACTAGGACCCAATTTACCAAAGGTACTAAAGCATGTGCCTCACTTTAAGCACGCAAATAGTGCCATTGACTTCACTGGACTACAGGTGCATTGAGTACCTTTCTGAATCCAGACTCTAGGCTGGCCTCCCTTTCAGATATCTATGTCCTCGCTGGTGTGACTTACATGGTGAGGAGGAAGGAGTAAGAATATCTATGTTAAAATTTGCCCCTCATAATGAGGAGAAGGCAACACAACATTTACAATCCATTGTGAGGAAAGAAAATGATAACTTCGTATTTTGGAAAATGTTACATGATGGTTTATTGAATCCTTCTTTATCTTGTCCTGGCATAGCAGTAATGTTCATGATCTTGTTATAAACAGCTTCTGTCACTGCTTTATTTTGGAGTTTAATTGTTTGCAAAAGCCATGTATTTTCAAACATGATGAAATTGTTTCTAAAATATTGGAACATATTTTCCTTTTACTTGAGGCCTGATGCTTTTAAAGTTTTTGTAATAGGCCTGTGTGCCAAATATCTGCAGTTGTTATTCAGACAAAATTTCCATTGAAGCCCAGGGGTTTTCAGTAACTCGGGCTATGACTTCAGTAACAGTTTTGTTTGAGAAATTGGCTGAATAAAGGCTGCAGGATCTGGCCCCATATTAACTGCACAAAGAGATGCAAGCTTAGCTGCCTGTTGTCACACTCAAGAAATTAGACAATATGGGAGAGGGAAAAAGTTATATTTCTGGAGTAATACTGTGCATGTGGAACATTTTTGTTTATCTTTTGCTTTGTGAAGGAAACTATGATGGATCATGCACTGCGCACAATCTCATACATTGCTGATATTGGTAACATCGTTGTTTTAATGGCAAGACGCCGGATGCCAAGGTCTGCTTCTCAAGACTGTATAGAGACGACACCTGGTGCCCAAGAAGGAAAGAAACAGTACAAAATGATATGTCATGTCTTTGAATCTGAGGATGTAAGTAAACTTAAATTATTTTTTTAATACAGTATATCATTTAGGGGACCTCAGAAATCTAATGGTATCTATCGCATGAATGCATTTTTGTTGCCAGGAATTTCTTTTCTGATTGGCTGATCCTTTCAAAGGTTTACAGGCTAACTTTTATAATAGTTGTTACTGTTCTGTCCCAAATTGGAATATTGGTATAGGCTACAGCTTTGTTCAGGAAGGACAGACAAGGCAAAAGAAATGATCAAGAATATATACCCTTGCTCTGAAGTCCAGAAGGAGGTGGGAGTCACTGGTTAATGATAAAAGGGGTATCCTGGTAGTAGTCTACTATAGATCAACAAATCAGGAAGAGGAGGCGAATGAGGCATTTCTAGAACAACAAAAATACCCAAAACGCAAGACCAGTACAACGGGGGACTTTTACTACCCAGACATCTGTTGGAAAAGTAATACAGAAAAACACAAAATTTCCAGTAAGTTCTTGGAATGTATTTGGGACAAATTTTTGTGCAGAAAGTAGCGAAGATGGCAGCCATTTTAGACTTGATTCTGGTCAACAGGGAGGAATTGGTAGTGAATCTGAAGGTGGAAGACAATTTGGGTGAAAGTGATCATGAAACGATAGATTTCATGATTCAAAGGAAATTTTGTAAGCATCTGGAGGATGATAGGGTTATAAGGAATAGCCAGCATGGATTTGTCAAACAAAAATCATGTTAAACCAATTTAATTGCCTTCTTTGACAGGGTTACTGGCCTAGTGAAAGGGGGGAAGCAGTAGATGTTATATATCTTGATTTAGTAAGACTTTTGATACAGTCCCACATGCTATTCTCATAAGCATACTAGGGAAATTGGTCTTGGTGGATGCACAATTAATTGAAAGACCATACTCAAAGTAGTTATCAATGGTTCACTGTCAAACTGGGAGTGTGTATCTAGTGGGGTCCCATAGGTCAGCCCTGGATCCAATAGTATTCAATATTTTCATTAATGATTTGGATAATGGAGAGTATGCATATAAAATTTGCAGATGACACCAAGCTGGGAGGGGTTGCAAGAACTTTGGAGTACAGAATTAGAATTTAAAACAACTGTGACAAATTGGGGAATTGGTCTGAAATCAGCAAAATGAAATTCAGTAAAGATAAGGGCAACACACTTCATTTGGGAAAGAAAAATCAAATGCACAACTACAAAATGAGGAATAACTGTCTAGGTGGTAGTACTGCTAAAAGGATCTGTGGGTTATAGTGGATCACAAATTGAATGAGTCAACAATGTGATGCAGCTGTGAAAAAGGCTAATATTCCAGAGTATATTAATAGGAGTAAGTCACAGGAGGTAATTGTCCCACTCTGCTTGGCCCTGGTGAGGCTTCTGTTGGAGTAGTGTGTCCAATTCTGGACACAATTGGAGAGAGTCCAGAGGAGAGCAACAAAAATGATAAAAGGTTTAGAAAATTTGACCTATTAGGAAAGGTTTAAAAAAAACTGGGCATGTTTAGTCTTGAGAAAAGAAGACCAAGGGGAAACCTGTTAAGTCTTCAAATATATTAAGTGCTGTTATAAAGAGGACAGGAATCAATAGATCTCCATGTCCACTGAAGGTAGGACAAGAATTAAGTGGCTTAATTTGCAGCAAAGGAGATTTAGATTAGATATTAAGAAAACTAACTATAAGGGTAGTTAAGCTCTGGAATAGGCTTCCAAGGGGTGTGTGGAATCCTCATCATTGGAGGTTTGTAAGAACAAGTTGGTCAAACACTATCAGGGATGGTTTTGGTTTAATTGATCCTGTCACAGTGTAGGGGGATGGACTTGATGGCTTTTTGAGATCCTTTCCAGCCCTACATGATTCCATAGGAATGCTCTGCATTTTACTATTTAAAAGGAAAGGGAGTGACCACATCACAATTCTGGCCATTTGCACTCATCGTAGAAAGGCTAAAGAATGAATGGGCTTGGGGAGACACTCTCACCTCTGGGGAAGTGTGGTTTGTTTGTTTGTTTGTTTTTTTTAAAGAAAAGTTAAAGGAAAAAGTGTCAAGTTACTAAAAATTAAAAGCAGGAAAAGTATTAATTTTTGTTTCTAACTTATAAAGATATTTTGAAGTACTAATGCCACTAGGGAAGTGTTCATTTAAATCCACCAGTTTAATGGGCAGTTTTAAAATCTGTTTCTTAACATGTTGTTTTCAAAATAAAACTAGCCCATTGTCTGATACAATTTTAGCTCCAGATCACATATTTTGCGAGGCAGAAAATCTTTCAGTTTAATATTTGAATTGGGAGGCAGTGTTGCCTGGTGGATAGAATAGCTGACTGGGCCTCATGAGATCTGTATTCTGTTCCCTGCTCTGCCGCTACCTGCTGGGTGACCTTGGCAAAGTCGCTTTGCCTTCTTGTGCCTCCATTTCCCCATCTGTAAAATAGGAATAATGATACTTACCTCCTTTGTAAAGCTCTTTGAGATGTACTGATGTAAAGCACTAAATGAGAACAAGGTATCATTAAAAACAATAATTGATTCTAAGCCTGCATCTGGCTTGCATCTCTTTCCGATCTGTTGGTGAACTTGAAAAGCAGAGGGGAGAGAAATGGACTGAACACCAAAAACTGATACCAATGGAGACAGATTAAGTAGCGGGAAGGGGACACAGATGACAAACCATGATAAGATGGGTTATAAAAATCTTTATTGATTACTTCTCAATGGTTGACATTCATATGTCTTGGGCATATTTATTTGTATTGTTGTTCATAGTGTGACGGGTGACCTCGTTGAAAAGAAATTCCAGAATATACAGTAATGTCACATGACTAGTTTAGCCGATCATTTCTCAGGATTTTCTAAATCTGTTTTCAAATGGTAGAATATTGACCTCTGTCTGTCTTTAAACAATGGAGTTTATTGCAACATGTTACTGTAAAGCACAAATTAAACAAGAATGTTACCTCTGTTGAATACTTGAAATAAACCATTTAGCATCCTATTTTGGGAATAAAGAGTTATAGATGTTATAACATTGCCTACCATGTGTAGAGATAGTGTGGGTATCCCTGACTGTATTTAGGTTGTGCCAGTTCTCTGACAAAGACCACTGCATTTTCAGAACAAAAACACCTTCAAAACTCAGGTGGTTGGACTGAATACACTGCTTCCTCATATATGATATGTGATTTGTAGCTGATTGCTAGTATTTTGAGGGACTCTACACTGCAGGATACAAGCAACTCCTATTTAAGTCAGTAGGAGTTGTTCATATCCTGTGGTGGAAGAAGAATAGGGCTCCTGGAAACCATGTTGACCTACCAAATCTAACCTATCATTCTCTTGTGATCTGCAGTGGATCAATATGGGAGAAATAAAAATTTCAGTTAAGAAAACTAATTTTGCACATAAATACCTCCTGCTTTTTCCTACCTCTGTCTCTCACTGCTGCAGTGACATCTAGTGGAACTAAAAAGCAAAGTTTGCTACAAAGGTCTATGATTCTGTCTCAGTTAATTATTTAACATTTGTACAGTGCCTTGAATGTGTAAAGTGCTAAGTATTATTAATTATCATCTGTCTTTTCATTTCTAATGTGTCTATTGCCCTAGGCTTCCAGACATTAGTCAGTGCAATTCAACTCTCTTACAGTTAACTTTGATGGGTAGTCATCTCATATTGCAGAGACTCCATAGTCAGTGGAGGTCTCCAGAAACACACCAGAGACTTGGAGAATGACTTAACAATCAGAGTCCAGCAGATTTTCCTAAATGTGGCTAGGATATGCCCAGCAGTGTTTGGCCAGGGTGCACCATGATCATAAAAGGATTCACTGTCACAAAACCATACAATGCAAGAAGGCACAGACACATTATTAAACATTGCTGATGCGGGCAGGCAGTTCAGGCACTGCTCTGGGTTAAATAAGGCAATCAGCAAGTGGGTACAGGACAAGGAGACAGGATTTGCTGAAGCTATGGGACAGGTACAATGGCCGCAAAGTGAGAGCTGATGGATTTGCAGAAGTGGCACATGCAGTGGTAAAATATCCAGGAGTATTGAAGATTCTGATGATGGAGCAGGCCAAACTAATCATGCATCCATTTGTGAGGGTGGGCTTAATAATCACAAACAGGGAAATTCTATTCTGGTCACACATGCAAGCACAGACCCTCCTCTCTGCTGCACAGAGGACTGCACTTGTGGTCAGAAAGTACTGAGTGTCCAGACCAGGTGACAATCTCTCTCCTAAGGTATAGTCCACGCTGTGAAAAAGTCTGAGAACTCCTGATCTAGAATATACTTCTTCAGTGCTTATAGAAACAGATGCATAAGCAGCATATTACTAGCTTCTTGGTGAAAGGAGGTCATAAGAATGGCCATAGTGAGTCAGACCAATGGTCCATCTAGGCCAGTATCCTGTCTTCTGACAGTGGCCAATGCCAGATACTTCAGAGGTAATGAACAGAGGAGGCAATCATCATGTGATCCAATCCCTGTCATCCACTCCCAGCTTCTGGCAGTCAGAGACTAGGGACAGCCAGAACCGGGAGTTGCATCCCTGACCATCTTAGGTAATAGCTATTGATGGATCTATTCTCCATTAATTTAATTCTTTTTTGAACTTTGTTATATTTTTGGCATTCACAGCGTCCACTGGCAATGAATTCTACAGGTTGACTGTACCTTGTGTGAAGTACTTTCTTTTGTTTGTTTTAAACCTGCTGCCTATTAATTTCATTGGGTGAGCCCTAGTTCTTGTGTTATCTGAAGGAGTAAAAAGCACTTGCTTATTCATTTTCTCCACATGAGTCATGATTTTTTACCTCCATCATATTCCCTTAGTCATCTCTTTTCCAAGCTGAAAAGTCCCAGTTTTCTTAATCTGTCGTCATACGGAAGCTGTTCCATACCCTTAATCATTTTTGTTGCCCTTCTCTGTACCTTTTCCAGTTCTAAGATGCCTTTTTTTAGATGGGGTGACCAGAAGTATCAAGAGGTCAAGAGTTTGCCCGATTGAGTTTCCCAAAGAGAGATTTATATTATCGTTGCATTCTGTATTATTTTGGGTGAATCTTATAAGCGACTAGCTCTATTAATTGCTACTGAGTGGTGTTCCTCTTTTTCAGCTGTATCTTATTTTATTCTACAGGCACAGCTGATAGCTCAGTCAATTGGTCAGGCTTTCAGCGTGGCCTACCAGGAGTTTCTGAGAGCCAATGGAATTAATCCAGAGGATCTCAGTCAGAAAGAATATAGTGACATAATCAATACCCAGGAAATGTATAATGATGATCTTATACACTTCTCCAATTCAGAGAACTGCAAGGAGGTAAATTCTTTTTTTTAATTTTTATTTCATGTTGTTAATCCTGTTTTCTTATTTTTAATATTGATGTACACTCTGAGCACTCAATTGGCATTTTAAGAGTACATTTGCTTGGGAAATAAATGATTTTATTAGTATTCAGGCTTAGGAGCTTTATATTTTTCCTACCCATTTTACTTTCAAGGCCCTTCTGCTTCCATCATAATAATAATAATTACATTTACATTTCATATAAATGGGAAACAGTAATACCTTTACACCATGCTTCAGGTGTCAGTTACTTGCATGTTATAATGAGGTGTTGATATAATAGGGGAGTTGATAGTCAGGTTTTAATGACCTTGAAAATTCACATTTTAATAGATTTTATATCTGCGGTTTGGCACTAAGCGTCTCTGTAAATGAGCTGACATTTCTGATCTCAGTAAGATATCTTTGGTGTATTTTCTGTATTAAGACTGTGTGTTTTAATTCCCATTCTAGAATAAAATCATATCTGGTTAATTTAAATGTTGGAGGTACATATAGAAGAGAGGCCTGCTTCCAAAATATTACCTGCAAAGTCATGGGTGGAGGAGCATTCATCTGACATAGAAATAATGGTTTTTAATCAAGTTAGATAAACATCACGGGACAGGATCCAAACATAGATAATATGACCTTAAAGGCCAGATTGTTCTTAGGTTTTGTGGGTGTTTGAGGGCAATGGGTGGAACAGTGAGCTGTCCGCCATCTCACTGCTCCCCATGCAGGGATAGGGACCGTTACAGTCTGTGTGCTTGGGGAGAATAGGTACTGCTCTTTGGCACCCCCACGATACAATCTCCCCGAGGAGCAAGTGGGATCATGGCAAAGGGTAGGTGCAATGTGTGCACTCCCACTGCACATGCAGAAGTTGCTAGGGGAGAGAAGGGATTTTGTCTCCTGAAGAGACTGCAAAACTCTTCCAGGGCTTAGGAGGCTTCTGTCCATCACCAGTACTGCTTGGTGGTTGAATACCATAGACTGTCCCTAATATAGCATTGTTTTTAGTCCATGAAAGAAGGGTTCTATGGAGTTCTGGCTCTGCATGGGACAAGCATGGCTGGCTCTTATGCTTCTGTTATTATCATAGCTCTTTCAAATCCCATTCATCTTATACTCAACACACGCCTGACTATCAGACTTCAGAGGGGTAGCCATGTTAGTCTGGATCTGTAAAAGCAGCGAAGAGTCCTGTGGCACCTTATAGACTAACAGACATATTGGAGCATGAGCTTTCGTGGGTGAATACCCACTTCATCGGATGCATGTAGTGGAAATTTTCAGAGGCAGGTATAAATATGCAAGCAAGAATCAGGCTAGGGATAACGAGGTTAGTTCAATCAGGGAGGATGAGGCCCTCTTCTAGCCACCCTGGACATACCACATGATCCATTGTCTACAGCCAAACGCTGAGGTACAACCGCATTTGCTCCAACCCCTCAGACAGAGACCAGCACCTACAAGATCTTCACCAAGCATTCTCAAAACTATGATACCCACATGAGGAAATAAGGAAACAGATCACCAGAGCCAGATGTGTACCCAGAAGCCTCCTGCTGCAAGACAAGCCCAAGAAAGAAACCAGCAGAACTCCACTGGCCATCACATACAGTCCTCAGCTAAAACCTCTCCAACGCATCATCACTGATCTACAACCCATCCTGGACAACGATCCCTCACTTTCACAGGACTTGGGAGGCAGGCCAGTCCTCGCCCACAGACAACCCACCAACCGGAAGCATATTCTCACCAGCAACTACACACCCCACCATAGTAACTCTAACTCAGGAACCAATCCATGCAACAAACCTCGATGCCAACTCTGCCCACATATCTACACCAGTGACACCATCACAGGACCTAACCATATCAGCCACACCATCACTGGTTCATTCACCTGCATGTCCACCAATGTAATATACGCCATCATGTGCCAGCAATGCCCCTCTGCTATGTACATCGGTCAAACTGGACAGTCCCTACGTAAAAGGATAAATGGACACAAATCAGATATTAGGAATGGCAATATACAAAAACCTGTAGGGAACACTTCAACCTCCCTGGACACAAAAAAGCAGATTTAAAGGTAGCCATCCTGCAGCAAAAAAACTTCAGGACCAGACTTCAAAGAGAAACTGCGGCGCTTCAGTTCATTTGCAAATTTGACACCATCAGCTCAGGATTAAACAAAGACTGTGACTGGCTAGCCAACTACAAAAGCAGTTTCTCCTCCCTTGGTGTTCACATCTCAACTGCTAGAAGAGGGCCTCATCCTCCCTGATTGAACTAACCTCATTATCCCTAGCCTGATTCTTGCTTGCATATTTATATCTGCCTCTGGAAATTTCCACTACATGCATCCGACGAAGCGGGTATTCACCCACGAAAGTTCATGCTCTAATACATCTGTTAGTCTATAAGGTGCCACAGGACTCTTTGCTGCTTTTACTGACTATCAAAGGTAAAGGGGACTTCTGCTCGGAAAGGTGACTACGTAAAATAAAAATAGCACTTTTAAAGATGCATCTTCTCCCTCTCTGTCTGACAAGTTGTACTACTACCAATGAAGTGGGTCCAGTAGAGCTGTGGCATTGATCAGCCTGGTTTCTTTCCCCTCGCCTCCTCCCCACCCTACACAAATAACAGCAGCAAAATTAACATCTGAAACCTCATTGCAGAATCTTCATTGTTGGTAATATATGAAGTGGAGACAACTTCCCTTAAGTCAATACCAGGTTTAGCATGGCATGTCAGCATGACTTACATTGATAATAATGGTGTACATTTCATATTTTACCTTTGAAATATGACCTTTCATCCAGGAAGGTCTCTAAGCACCTCAAAAACAGAATGAGGCACATGGGGCCAAATCCTGTGCCCACTGAAGTAATGACAAAACTCTCCTTGGTTTCAGTGTGATGAATATTTGGCCTGTGTTCTAATGGTCTGAGTGCAAAAAGCACAACTTCTGCATTGTAAAATGGTCTCATTTTGTGACCCTGGGCAAATCACTTAATCTTTCTGTCACAGTTTCCTCATCTGTGAAATAATAGGTGTAGTAGCACTTCCCTGCCTCACAGGGGTATTGGGAGGGTTCATTAATTGAGGTTTAGAAAGCACTTTGAAGATGGAAAGCGCTACACGCTAAATGTTATTTCCAAGAGACAGGTCACATGATTTCACTGGGGGTTTTGCCTAAATAAGGGATGCAGATTTTGGACCTATACATAGGAAATGCAGTCATTTCTGGGTGAATCATGGTGACTGGAAGTGAAGGTGAAAATCCATATTCAACTGAAAACCAGTCCAGGTATACGTAAATGGTAATTTATAGCATTACAAATAGAAACGGTAAAGAAATGGATGTGTGGTTTATATGGGTACAGTTGTTGGACTTGACAAGGTATTGTTTATGTACATGTAACATCTGGAAAATATTTCAAATTGGTCACACAAGGGAAAACAAACTTAATTAGAAAATCTTGTTTTTACTTGTAATCGTAACTGATTAGATAAAAAATATGTGTAACTCCAAGATGCCAGTTTTATAATCACTTCTCTGAGCTTAAGCTTGCTTCAGAGTAATGAATAGTGGCCTCCCTTCCTGCTGCCCATTGCTCCTTGGTTCCCAGTTCTCCTAACTGAGCATGTTTACGAGTAATGATGGATTGTCTGATCATGCTGAAGCTGTTGCACTCTGGCTGGATTTCAATCAATCCAGGGATAACCTCTGCAGAACCCAGCGAGCCTTCCTGATTTTTACACACAAGAAATCCCCTTCTGTGTCTCTTCTTAATTTAGAAGACTGACCTGACTGTAGTGATGTAACTGAGCCTTCAGTGCTAAATAGGCTTTGCCTAGTACATGTAGCGCAGTCACCGCATTATTTGTTTGGGGAAATGTTCTTATCCAGTATTTTATTAAAGAAGACTTTCAACTTAAAAATCACACTTCTGGTTAGAAACATTATACATCCTGTAATCACAGGTAACCCCCAAGATTACTATATCTGAGAAAAAATAATGACATTTGTATTACAGTAGAACCTTGAGGGGCTAACAGAGATTAGGGCCCATTGTGCTAGGTGCTGTACAAACAGGTAAGATGCACAGAGAAATTAAGTGAATTGGAGAAGGTCACACTTGAAGTCTGTGACAGAGCTGGAAATTGAACCTAGAACTCTTAAATTCCAGTGCCTTAGCAGCAATTCTTAAGATCTCCCCTGAAAGCTGTATTCCAGTGAGGAAAATTATTTCTATTTATTTAATGAAGCACATTATGTATAGTCAGTTCCACTGTTTCCCCTGTAGAGTCAGTAGGTTTTTAGTTTCTCCCTTGTTATAAAGGCCTGTCTGAATTACAACAGGTGAGCAGAAGATCCTCTATAAAAATTATTTTAAAGGAATTAGAAAAGAATCAGAGCATCCTATTTAACTGGTGCTAGAAACTGGAATATGTGACAGGTACTCACTTGAAAAAAAAATTAAATTGACTCTCTCTTTTGAAGTAACTTCTCGTGGTTAATAGGAAAGTGATTGATTTAGTTTTCTTTGTAAATGGTTAATTTGAATTAATTAACCACTGAAATAGTAGTGTTTGAAATTCAGAGGAAATGTAATTAACACAAAAACAGTGATTTGTATATATTTTCATTGCAGTTGCAGCTAGAAAAGCAGAAGGGAGAAATTCTCGGTGTTGTGATTGTGGAATCAGGATGGGGATCCATCCTACCCACAGTTATCCTGGCTAACATGATGAATGGAGGCCCTGCAGCTCGTTCAGGGAAACTAAGCATTGGAGACCAGATTATGTCTATTAATGGAACCAGTTTAGTTGGTCTTCCTCTTGCAACATGCCAAGGGATTATAAAGGTACCCAACACTTATATCTGTATACATGCATGTTTGTAGAGTATGAGCCTGCAGAGCTGAGATTGTGTCTTTGTAAAGTGCCCTGCAAATGTCTGACACTTATATGTGTAATAACAATCATTCATGTTGTACTGGTGCAAGATAGACGCAGACATTCCAGGCCTTTCCTTTGAGCAGATTTTAGTAGGGACAAGTGATTTAAGATTATGTAAGGAAGAAGAGCTGCAAGACTATTTCACAAAGACTAAATAGAGCCAGACCATGCTGCACATATCTCCTAGAGAGGACCACATGTGGACCTCTACACTTACCAATGTGAGGGAAACTCCGCTGTATCCATAACACTATCCATCCTACAAACTATGCAGAAGACTTTCATTTGGAGTCCAGTGTCCATGCAAGTGGAAGGAGTGGTGGACTGGAGGGAGGAGTTGGCAGGTCGTGAGATGAATCAAGTGGATGCACTCTGTCTTCCCCGTAACCGCAGGAAGGTTCCCCAGAGAAGATGCAATCCAAGGTCGTATTATTTTTGGCCACTGTTGCTAGTACAGATTCATATCCACCAGGGTTAGTAGCAGCTGCCAGCTATTGATGACAGCTTGCATTGTGCCATGTAATTCTGATCAGAGCAAGTCGAATTGACCTGGTGCTTAAAGCTCTCATAGACTTTAAGGTCAGAAGGGGCCACCATGACCATCTAGTCTGACCTCCTTCACCCTGCAGGCCACAGAACTTCACCCGCCCACTCCTGTAATTTGCCCATAATCTGGCTGAATTACTGAAATCCTCAAATCTTGATTTTAATAATCCACCATTTATTCTACTTCAGATCAGCAAGTGACCCATGTCCCAATGCTGAAGAGGAAGGCAAAAAAACCTGCAGGGCCTCTGCCAGTGTGACCTGAGGAAAAATTCCTTCCTGACCCCAAATAGGGCAGGGGTTAGACCCTGAGCAAGTGGCGAGACCCACCAGCCAGACACCTGGGAAAGAATACGCTGTAGTAACTCAGAGCCTTCCCCATCTAGTGTCCCATCATTGGCCATTGGAGATATTTGCTAGTAGCAGTTATGGATGGGCTATGTTCCATAGTTTCAAAACTGAGCTTGCTAAATTTATGGAGTAGGCAATCTCATCGTACAGTCCCCAGGCTCCTCATTACTCTTATTAAAAACTGAGGCGAAGTATTTATTTATATATTCATTTAATCCCCATCATCAGTTCTTAGAGGTCCCACTTCTTTCCTTGTTTTCTTTTTATTTATATGGCTAAAGAACTTTTTAACATTGGCTTTAATTTCCTTTGCAAGGTCCAACTCTGCCTGGCTTTTAGCAGTTCTAACTTTTCTTCTATACTTTCTGATCTATGTGAGTTAGTTTTCCTCACTGACCTCTCCCATCTTCCATTCCTTGTAGACTTTCTGCTTTCTCTTAATAACCTATTTGAGGTGCTTGTTCATCCAGTTTGGTCTGCAACCTTCCATATGAATTTTTCTTCTTGCTCGGGATGCAGGCTTCAGATAGTTTATGCAACTTTGACTTAAAGTAATTCCAAGCCTCCTCCACATTCAGATCCTTGAGTTCTTCAGTTGACTTCCCTAACTGATTTTCTCAATTTTTTTCAAGTTTGCCCTTTTGAAATCGGGGGCCCTAGTTGCAGACCTAATTTTGTTTATCCTTGCATTTAGTTTAAACTGAATTAACTCCTGATCACTCAAACCAAGGCTGTCCTCTACAGCCAGTTCTTCTATGAGGTCCTTTCTACTTATCAACACTAAATCTAAAATGGCATCACTTCTTGTTGGTTCGGTGACTGTTTAGTGAAGAAATCTGTCCGATGTCACATCCAGGAATATCTGGGCCCTACCATTATTAGTAGCACTTCTCCTCCAATGTATAACTGGGAAATTTAACATAAGAATGCCCAGTCAGATCAGTTGTCCATATAGCCTAGTGTCCTGTCTTCCGACAAGGGCCAGTGCCAGATGTTTCGAACAGAATAGGGAAATTTATCAAGTGATCTACTACCTGTCATCCAGTCCCAGATTCTGGCAGTTAAAGGTTTAAGGACACCTAGAGCATGGGGTTGAATCCCTGTACGCTTGGCTACTTGACATTGATAGACTTATCTTCCATGAACTTATCTAATTCAGTTATATCCAGTTATATTTTTGGCCTTCACAGCATTCCCAGCAACGAATTCCACAGGTTGGCTGTGCACTGTGTGAAGAAGTACTTCTTTATGTTTGTTATTGGGTGACCCCTGGTTCTTGTGTTAAGTGAAAGGATAAATAACACTTCCTGTTCACTTTCTCCACACCATTCATGATTTGAGAGACCTATATCAAATCGACCCTTAGTCATCTCTTTTCTAAGATGAAGAGTCCCAGTTTTTTAAATCTCTCCTCATATGAAAGCTGTTCTGTACCCTTATAATTTTTGTTGCCCTTCTCTGTACTTTTTCCAATTCTAATATATCTTTTTTGAAATGGGGCTACCAGAACTGCATGTAGTATTCAAGGTATGGGCATACCAGGGATTTATATCATAGCATTATGATATTTACTGTCTTATTGTCTATCACTGTCCTAGCTTTTTTGACTGCTGCTGCACATTGAGCAGATGTTTTCAGAGAACTATCCACAATGATTCCAAGATCTCTTTCTTGAGTGGTAACAGCTAATTTAGACCCCATCATTTTGTATATATAGTTGGGATTATGTTTTCCGATGTGCTTTATTTTGCATTTATCAGCACTGCATTTCATCTGCCATTTTGTTCCCAGTCACCCAGTTTTGTGAGATCCCTTTGTAACTCTTCACAGTCAGCTTTGGACTTAACTATCTTAAGTCATTTTTTATTGTCTGCAAACTTTGCCACCTCACTGTTTACCCCTTTTTCCAGATCTTTTATGAATATGTTGAACAGCACTAGTCTCGGTACAGATCCCTGGGGGACACCGTTCTTCATCTCTCTCCACTGTGAAAACTGAGAGTTTATTCCTACCCTTTCTTTCCTATCTTTTACCCAGTTACTGATCCATGAGAGGACCTTCCCTCTTATCCCATGACTGCTTACTTTGCCTAGGAGCCTTTGGGTTGGGACCTTGTCAGAGGCTTTTTGAAAGTCCCAGTACACTGTACCCACCGGATCACCCTTGTCCACATGCTTGTTGACGCCCTCAGAGAATTCTAATAGATTGGTGAGGCATGATTTCCCTTTACAAAAGCCATGTTAAGTCTTCCCCAACATATTGTTAATCTGTGTGTCTGATAATTCTGTTCTTTACTTATAATTTCAACCAATTTGCCCGGTACCTAAGTTAGGCTTACTGGCCTGTAATTGTCAGGATCACCTCTGGAGACTTTTTAAAAAAAAACAGTGGTTTTGTTGTTGTGTGCTTCCTTGCTTGCTGTGTGCCTGCTTTATTGAAGTTTATAGTGTGGTCTATTTGGGGGGATGTGTGCTGAGCCTAGTAGCCTGCAAAGCTGAGAGCTTCCACATGAGGTTCTAGCCTGCCATTCTTTGATCCCTGATCCTTTTCGGATCCCTTTTTCATAAGCAACCAGAGGAGCTAGCGAACAAGAGCAGGAAACAGGAGTTTTCAGAGGGGCTTTAGAGACTGAGCATGATAGCCAGTTACACCTAATAAACATTCTCTAAATTTAGGCCAACACCCCCTTCCCTTCACCCCTCCCCCACAAAAAGGAAAAGAAAACACACACACAACCCTGGAAGAGTAAAAATCATGCCGGCAGAAGTCCAGCCCCAGAGTGGGAGCTAGCCAGTTTGTTGCACTGAATGCAGCATGTATAATTACCTGCTTTATGGTCAGGTGGCGTATGTGTGCATTTGGTGCAAGCAGCTCATGGCCCCCAGAGATTGAGTACGGGCTCTTGAGAACAGAGTGGCTGAACTAGAGGAGCGAAGGGAGACAGAGAGATACATAGAAGAGACTTTCTGGGATACAATAGAGCGGTCCCATCCCCCATCTGACAGCCTCTGTGCTGTTGAGGAGGATGAAAGTCTGGGAAAAAGAACATCAAGCTGGAGTGGAGGGAAACAATCCCATAGTTGGGACCCTCCTTCCGGATGATGCCATGGTACCTACCCTCTCACACTGAGTATACCTCTTTGGGGGAGGGGACCCCTGTTACTATGAAGAGAGAGGTAATACAAATGGGGGAATTAATTATTAGAAACATAGTTGGTTAGTAAATGACTGGGAGAACAGCATGGTGAATTGCCTGCCGGGCGCAAAGGTTGTGGTCCTCTCAAGGTATCAAGACAGATTTATGTGCAGTGCTTGGCAGGAGCCAGTGGTCATGGTACACATAGGTATGCATGACATAGGGAAATGTAGGAGAGAAAGATCCTGGAAGCCAAATTTAGGCTGCTACATAAGAGATTAAAGTCTAGGAGCTCCACGGTAGCATTCTCTGAAATGCTTCCAGCTATGCGCAGGGCCAGTTAGACAGGTAGAACTGCAGGGTCTCAATGTGTGGATGAGATGTTCGGGGGAGGGATTTAGGTTTGTTAGGAACTGGGGTACCTTTTGGGAAAGGAGGTGCCTATAGAGGGAGGATGGGCTCCACCTAAACCAAAATGGAACCAGGTTACTGGCATGTATACTTAAAAGCTCATAGAGGAGTTTTTAAATTAAGGGCTGGGGAAAAGCCAACAGGGGTAGGAGAATCCGTGGTTCGCACAGACACGTCTCTTAGGGGGAGGATTTATTAAAGGGGATACTCTATGTCCTAGTAAAGAGGAGAAGAGAGAAGTTAATAAAGTACAGGTAGGAAATTAATAGAAAAAGTCCAACAAAAGAGAGTCCCATTCAATTACACCACATGAAGGTAAACAACTAAATATTGACAAATTGTATAAGTGCTTGTTTACAAATGCTAGAATTCTTAAGTACTGAGATGGGTGAAGTTGAGTGCCTGGTATTACATGATGATGTTGGTAATTAGTCTCCCATGATCACAAAATTCCCAGTAGTGGTATTTAATTAAAAATACTGAAAAGATCTCTATCCATATCCACATCAGATCCAGGGGATTTGTAGCAGATTCTAAGCACTATCCCAGTGCAACCTCTGTTAGGTTTCTTCCCTAAAGTGATTTTGACCCACACGTATGCCATTTTATCCATTCCATCACTTGTAATTTCTTTACAGTCTACCTTGTCATTAATGCACAGTGCTGTTCCACCACCTTTTTCTTTACTTCTGTCTTTCCTGAATAGGACATACCTTCAATACCTGTGTTCCGGCCATGACTACTATTCTACCGTATTTTTGTTATCCCTATATCCTGCACCAGTAGTTCTAGTTCCTTCATTTTGTTACCCAGGCTCCTTGCATTGCTGTACAGACATCTTAATTGTTTTTGCTTGGCTTCACCCAGATTCTTCGCCTGATTAGGTATAGTCGTTTTACTGCCAGTTAAGCCTACCTAACTTACTGTCAGTGATGTTGGCACTGCCTTTCCTCTTGTTGTCCATTCTCCTACACTCTGTTGTTCCTTTATCCACTGCTGTATCCTCTTTTATTTGATTTTCCTCCCGGTTAATGTTAAAATCAGGTGTGAAGATTACATGAGCATCTCCCAACCGTCTCCCCGAATTCCTAGTTTAAAGTTCTTTTAATCAGTCAACCTCCATCCCAGAAGTCTCCAAACTTTGGATCTTCTCTTCCATCGGCCCTACCAGACGGCATGTCATGAAAATGAAACATCTTTTAGGTACCCTCTCCATAACATCCTGTAGCTTCCACTCATCTTTATTGGGAGCCAATCAGAACTACAGCCCACAGTATTGCTAATGCTGTTGGATGTGGTTTGGCGTTAATGATGGTTGGAAAATTTGCGATAATTCATTAGAGCAGAGAAGGCCTTGGCCTCACTACCCCATTTGTAAAATGGAGATTACAGTATCTTAGACACATTGAAGCTGCATCCTTTAACGATTATGAAGGGCTGTGAGATCATTAGATTGAAGGTGCTATCTATATGAGAGTGCATTGTTATTGTTGGTAAGGTTTTAGGATGGTCAGCTGGACTAAGAGTTCGGAAAGAGTCCCTGACTTCTTTCCTCAGGATCAATAGGATAATTTTAATTTAGAGTGGCAGAATGTTCCTTCATATGGGCAGTCCTATGTTAGTTGCAGCTGCAAGCGGGGAGGGGTACAGGGTTTCAAGCTCAGCTACTTCACATACTTCCAGTGAGCACCACTTTAGAACCACTTCAGAAAATGCTAACATTTGGGATTTTTTCAGGGTCTTAAGAACCAGACGCAGGTGAAACTGAACATTGTCAGCTGTCCTCCTGTTACAACCGTCCTCATAAAACGACCAGACCTGAAATACCAGCTGGGCTTCAGTGTACAGAATGGAATTGTAAGTTTGTACTTTAATTGTTATGGCTTTTATGTGGAAATATGTTAAAAAGCTAAATAACTGGAGTATTTAAAAAAAAAAACAAATTGTGTGCTTTGTGTGCACTTTGAACCTTTTGAGCTTTATAACCTGGTTTATAAAGTAGTCTTGCAAAGCAGTATATGCAGAGGCAGAATGTTACATCTGTATGTTGTGGAGATAAGTGTGTGTGTGTATGTAATGTTGTTCGTTGTAGGACGTACTCAAATGCAAGTAAATGTTTGATTTTTAGGAGATTGGATGTCCTAGCATCTGTCTAGCAGAAGGAACAGATGGGAGGGTGAGAGAAGTAAAGCAGCAGTCAAGGACGTGACAGGCTGTTGATGTGGGGCATGCAGTGCAGTTAGGCTGTGCCAGTTGTTGAGGTCAGTGAGACCTGAATTCACAAGCATAAGTCCCATCCCTGAAGTATTCATTGCTGCTGATGGGCTTGAAGAGAAGGGGCTGTTCATATCCAGTGAAAATTTGTGTAGAGCCTGTAGGTGTGCTTGAGTCATAATCACTCATTAACTAAGACCATCATGCCATCAGGATCTCTGTTTTCTGAGAAAATTCAGTTTGTCTGATCTGTACCCATATTTCACAAACACAGGGCCTCTATTTTTGCATTTTGATCCCTTGATTTACCAAATCTTCTTATTAAATCTACTGTTCATCGACATCCTTAAATCTACCACCCCTTTGTGCTTCCTCTGATGTACTATATGCCATATCCTTCACTTAGCTCTATGTACGATGTGGTGCTATGCCCGGTAAAACCTTTTCATTAGCAATATAACTTTAAATGTTGTTTGCAACGTCTGGGGTGCTTCCGCATTCTAGGAATAAAGAATATTCTAATTACATTGTAAATAAAAGGAGAAGCATTGAATGGCAAGTTTTAGAGATTGTGCCCAATGCGCACGCAGTGGAACTTGCTTACATTGGAGCCTTTGGAGAAAAGGGTTAATTTTCAGAGGAGTTTCACAATAAATAGAGCATCCATTATTTAAAAGAGGGAGCTGGGAATATGCCTGCTTCTCATCTTCCATCCACCCTGCCAGTATGATAGCTTTTTGCCTGCAACTGCCACTTTTACTCTGTGGTTTAGCCATGGTGGTGGGTTTTTTGATCCTCTTAAGGCTTGTTTTATTTAAGGTGTACATTTAATTTGAGCCTCTGTTATGGTGTTTTTAAATAGTTTCCATGCAGCTTGCAGGCATTTGACTCTTGTGACTGTTCTTTTTAATTTCTGTTTAACTAGCCTCCTCATTTTTGTGTAGTTCCCCCTTTTGAAGTTAAATGCTACTTGTGGTAGGCTTCTTTGGTATTTTCTCCCCTACAGGGATGTTACATTTAAATTACATTATGGTCACTATTACTGGGTGGTTCAGCTGTCTTCACCTCTTGGAGCAGATCATATGATCTATTTAGGATCAAGTCAGGAAATACCTCTCCCCTTGTAGGTCCAGGACTAGCTGCTTCAAGAAGCACACATTAATGTACCCAGTCTATCTGGAAATAGTTGAAATCCCCCATTATTATTGTTTTCTTTTTGTTTTTGTAGCCTTTCTAATCTCTCTGAGTATTTCACAGTCACTGTCACCATCCTGGCCAGGTGGTCAGTAGTATATTCCTGTTGCTATGCTCTGACTAGTCAAGCATGGGATTTCTGTCTATAAAGATTCTTTGTTACTGTTCGATTCATTTAAGATTTTTTTATTAAATTTGACTCTATGCTTTTTTCACATATAGGGCCACTCCCACACCAGTGTGACCTCTTGTATGTTTTGTACCCTGTTATTTCTGTGTCCCATTGATAATCATTGTGCTACCAAGTTTCTGTAATGCCTATTATATCAATGTCCTCATTTAATACCAAGAACTCAAGTTCACCCATCTTAGTATTTAGCCTTCTAGAACTGTATACAAACACTTGTCAATATTTAGTCGTCTGCTTTCATGTGATGTAACTGAATGAGAATCTCTTTCGTTAGACTGTTTCTCTTCAATTTCTACCTGTACTTCAGCAACTTGTATCCTCTCCTCTTTACTAGGATATAGAGAATCCTGTTTAATAAATCTTCCCTTAAGGGATGTGTCTGTCTGAACTGTTTGCTCCTCCACACCTGTCGGCTTTCATAGTTCCCCTCTGAATCCCTCCGAAGCAGTTCTGGAGTGAGCTTGGGCAGAAGTGGGGAGGAATGGGCACAGGTGGGAGCATGTGAATTATTTCTCCCGACTCAAATGAGAAAAGATAATACAGACTGAGGCACAGTCTGTATTTCTCTTCCCCTTGCCACTTCCTCACCTTCTTCACCTCCACACACTTACCACCTTAACTGAACTTTTAGTGTTACAGCTGTTTCAGTTCATGGTGGTTTGGCTCCACCTAGTGGACATTTACCATGTTCACCGTTTGGTATATGGTCACAATTCAGTTTGAGTTCGTCTCAACATTTACCTTAGTGCTCAAAATGAAGTATACCAAATTCACCAAACAAGTCTCAGAATTTATAGTAAGCGGTGAAGAATAAGAAGGCCCTGCAACACAATTCAGTTATGAGAAGTCACAGTTTGGATTTGCAGGCCAATAACTGGCACACATGTACTCTGTTTGATTTATATTTTAAAATATATTACTGTAATAATGCAACTCTCTTATCATTTACTCTTCACATTTTAGAAAGCAGAATTTTCTAATTACCAGATATGTAATTATAACGGATCACTGGGCTGAAAAAAAAATACTCAGGCACTTTTTCCTCTTGATTCAGCATTAGCTTAGAGAAGGGATAACTTGCTTGAATGGCTATAAATTAAATATCCTCCACTTCTGTGCCATTATCTTGTTATGCATGCATCTGCTAGTTATTTACATGCCTCATCAGAACACAGGCTTGCTGTATTTGCCTTCATTCTGCATATCTCCTTTGTGCAGGATGTAAAGCCATTAAATTCCTGAATGGTCTGTAAACAACCTGAATGTATTAAGGCAAAAAGGCTTTTTAGGCTGGATTTTGTTCCCATAGCACATTAGGCAGACATGTACAGGTGGGAAAGATGAAAAATAGGCAACTGCAACACTTCCCTATCTCTGTAGGATTTCATTTCCTTGCTCAATGCAGAGATGTGCTCCGTGAGACACTTTCTGGCGCTCTGCGAACAGTTGGCTGGTCAGATTGTGCTAGCTTCCCTGGTTTCCAGCTGAGAGAACCAGAGCAAACGGAAGGAGATGAAAGGAGCAGAAGTAGAAAGTGTAGAACAAAAGCAAACCGTTCTTGCTCCAAAGTCAGCTAAAAATGCATACATGATGGAAGCAGTGGCTGTAGTTGCCACAGGGATGTTGTGCCATCATGAATGGGGAGGGAGGTGAACATGAGACAGTCTCTCCAGATGTGGTTAACCTTTTGTGCAAAAGCTTCGGAGCCACTTGCTTAGAAATGATGGTGGCATTTAAATGTAATAATTCCCCTCTAATTTCATTATGTTTGTGGTTCATGGGTTATATCAGGTTGGTTTGTGTCCAATCCTATCTTTACTATTGATATTTATCACTTTTCATCTGTAATCTCAAAGATCTTTTCAAAAGAGGGGTTCTGTTTTAAAAGTGCAGTAAAATGGCTGTAACTTAGCAAGTGATTAATATTTTATTTTTTCCTTCATCTTACGCTTATATATAGGGAATTCCCCCCTTTCATTTATATTTAAGATATATACTTAACAAAATGTGTGCTGCAGGATTTAAATACATGCAGTACCTAACATTCAAAATGATTTCAGTGAAAAAATAAACTATGTATCAGGGTTTAGCCATTTGCTCTGAATAAATGGTTGAAGAGCAAAGAATTTAACTGGAAGAGTTTTACTCTTAATATATTACAGTCTGTTCAGTACACAGTGGGCAAACTGGAATAAAACTCGTTATTTATGTAAGTGCTAAGGTTTTCCCTATTACAGCTTGTCACTTAACACAGTGGAAAATCTGTAACAGATGAAAAAACCATACAGATTTAGTTCTATCTTTGTTCTGCTACCCCCTGCCCCCCCCCCCCCCGAAAATAGGATATAGGCTCTTGCTCACGAGAATTAGATCCAGATGAATCATGCTTTATTTAATCATCTCCAGGGCTGTCACCATGTTCAACAATACAGCAAACTATAGACATCCTGGCTCAGTACACCTTTGCCTGAACTTCGTTAATGGTAGTATCCCCTTTCTGAACTTGCCAATTGAATCTGGTAGTGTGGCCACATGGACTACAAGGGGTATGCTGCCATGTATCTTGAGTTCTGATGGAAGCTTAACAAGCTAAGAATGATAAATTTTCTGGTTTTGGTTGTATTCATTCTGGAGATAGCTAATAAAGTCATATTGATCTGAATCTATTTTTGGGGAAGGGAGGGGTGATTTTGGGGTAGCATATTTTAGCCCAGGATGCTTAATGAAGACTAGCTGTTTAAAGTAGAAGGTTAATTTTAGATTTCAGTTCTGTCTGGTGTGCGTGTAGGCCCTAAATGGTACATAGACTTTGTGCTGGCCTTATGCACAGGGGTGAATTGCACCTGTTGCTGTCGAAGTCCATTGTGATAGTCAGTGCTGGATTTTCCTGGGCTGTCTGGGAAGAAGCATGTCATTCTCCACCCTTCTCCCTTCCTACATATAGATAGGTCACCCCTCACCTCCATGTGCCCATGGCGCGCCACTTGCCCAAAACCCTCACCCACTCACCTGTTTGTGAGGCTGCACGGCCTCAGCTAGACCAAAGCCAGGCCTGGATCAGGAAGCCAGGAGGTAGGGCCAAAGCACAACTTTCTAAGCAGTGTGCAGTGTAAGGCAGTTAGGCCATTCATTCTTTCCCCACTGGTGCTGGATTTAGATGCAATGAAGAATTTAAGTGATCCTCTGACCAGCAGCTGTCTGCGTGGTGTGGGGGCCCTATTACACACATGCCTAATGCTGCCACTGTCTTTAATGCATGAGACACAGGTTCACACTCTCCGTATTTTCCTGAAGTTCTACAATCAGGCTCACCCCATTGTCACTGTATGGCCTCCTTTGAGGAACTAATGTCACTTAACTTCCTAGTTACCAGAGAGTGTTCATTACAGTGGTGCATTCAGCATTTTCCCCCACCAAGACTCAGTGCTTCTTCTCTGCAATGGGCCCTGCCTCCGATGGCCAGCGACTGAGAAGTCCAAAAGGCTGCCTTGCATCACAGTCACTTGCAAATATAGGAGCAGCAGCATAGGTCAATGCTTAAAGCACAGAACTTGAGATAGAAAGATCTGTGCCTATTGTTATGGTTCTATTGACACCCACCAAGTGCAAGATCCTGGTTAGATCCTTGCCCTGGTTAGATGAGATTCTAAAATGAGGGTAAAATATTACTGTTTTCCCTCACTGCTTTCCTATTGTGAAGGTTTTTAATTGTCTGATATTTGTAAAGCGCTATCAGAGCATCAGATGGAATATGCCACAGAAATACCACTGCCTTTGTGCTACAGTGCTGACAGTTCACCTTTCCGTTTGCTTCTCAAAGCGTGTACTGGAAGTGGACCTGTTGTCTGCAGTTTTTTATAGTGAGGAAAATGTATTTACAGGGTTCTTTGGGGCACATGATGGCTTTTTCCTGTGTGATTATTATGTACAAATTCCCTGTGGCAGGTAATAAACTTCTAATTTTATGGAAAAATATTGTTTTGATAGAGAGCTGTACTAAATGGATGTACTGCAGTCTGGAAGATTTTGTCATCTGTGTGATGAGAAGGTAAAAACTGTCTGCAAATTATATGTTCCATGGGAGTGAAATCAAGGTTGCAATTCTGTGGATGGCTCTGCTGGCTCCTTTTAACCATGAAAGGGTTGCTGAAGTGGTTTATGAACCACAGCAGAACCCTGAAATCTAATTACAGCCCATGCGTTCGATGGCACAGCTCATACTGTTATTTACAGTACAGACGAAAATATCTTTCAAAGGCTGAAGGAGGCTGTTTTCACAAACAAGGAGCAATGACTACAGAGGCATTTTCTCTCCCTTACATTGTGTGAGCTTTGACAGAATAGGAAAGGATTCCATTGTTTGTGGCATTGTATTTAGAGAGAGAGGGTTCTAAGGAAATTGCCAATATTGTGAGGATATTTTTCATCCACACACAGCCTTTCAACTCAGGCACTTCCACTGCTTCCAGCTTGCCCCATTGCCAGTGTATTGTGTCTGTATCTGAATTAGACTGTAAAGTCCTTGGGGCACATGCCATGTTTTATGATGCTTCTATTTAGCACTGAACAAAATGCCCAGAGCTCAACAAATAAATAATAATAATGCTTGCCATGTGGTTATAATAAGGATAGTGACTGCAAAAATTGTCACCATGGGGTTCCATACAGTATTGGGGGGGAGGGATAGCTCAGTGGTTTGAGCATTGGCCTGCTAAACCCAAGGTTGTGAGTTCAGTCCTTGAGGGGGCCATTTAGGAATCTGGGGCAAAAATTGGGGATTGGTCCTGCTTTGAGCAGAGGGTTGGACTAGATGACCTCCTGACGTCACTTCCGACCCAGATATTCTATGATTCTTTCTCAGCTAAGATCACCTTTTTTCTCAATTTACAAATCAAAAGACAATTTTACTATTGTTCTCAGTTTGCAAAAGGTAAACCGTTCAGTTTTTAAAATCTCAGCTCTGCTAACTGCACCTCCGATCTACAAAATCAAGCTGTGGCCTTCCTGCCTCTTACCAGGAGACAGAATAGACCCCAGCACTGTCTTCTGCATAGTGTTGACTATGAAAAAAGACAAAATTTACTACACTCCCTACTCGACCATAGCTGATATACTGCTGTTACTTGTCTGTTAGAAATAGAGGGGGGTGAGTGTGGTATCTCAGATACTCCTGTTTGGGAACTGCTGGTAAACCTTTTTGTAGTGGTGATCACGGATACTGTCTTTGCTCTGCACTGCTTTGTTTAGAGCAGTGGAGTAAGGAGATATGTCAGACACATGAAAGGAAAACTATTGACTTGGTGCCATTGTCATGTGTATATTTTTCTGTCCATCTCTAAGAATTTCTGTCTTAATGTAAAATCTGCGTCTTTGTTCCTGTTCCAAATATGCATTGTATTTTTTTCTTTGACTCTGAAGGGCCAAATTTTTAGCCTTCCTTCACATGCATGCAATGTAAGTGTACCTGATTAAATAAAATAGTTATGCAGTATAGAAAATTGCACTCCATTTCAAGCAGGGCATACGGATTTTGCATGTCTTTGGAATTTATGAATCTGAAAAAGGGCATATTAGAAGCAAGATTAATCTCGTTTTATCTGAGTGAACTGAATATTCTTGGTATGCAGCTAGACTTTGGGGTTAGGATCACAATTCTCCAGCTCTGGGCAGGCCTGCCTTGAGAGCAAAGTGTTAGCTAACTGAGTCTCCAGTGGTGTGGGGCGGATGGAACGCACGTGGGGTAATTAATTAATAACTCCAGGGTAGTGTAAGTATAGTAGCTATTACTAGAGAACTGTTGGTACAGAAGCAGAGTTACTGCTTTGAAGGGCAGCCTCCACTCTGTTCTTATTCCCTGCGTGATCTGTGAAGTAGAACTGCCAGCTGGATTTGTGGTGTGGAGCATGTTGGAGTGAAGGTTTGGTAGGGGGCTGATGTGACTCACACGGAACAGGACACAAAACACAAGGGATACTTATTTTACAGGTGAAAGGCAATGATTGGGGTAGAGAGGTGTCCTTCCTGGAGGTGCACAGGCAATTAGGGCTGGGGCAGGTCCATATGCACAAAAGCCAAGAACAAGATTGATTGATTTTGTGCTCAAAGCAGATTTGTTTTTAAATAGGGGAATTCTATATTTAGACCATAGCCCATTCTGGAAAACTGTCAGTATTCTCTTTTGGGGGGCATGTGCATGACATAATCCCTTCCATGTTCTATTAATTGTAATTTAGCTGAGTTATTGTGTGTGCGTGAATAAGAGCACGCTAGTGGCATACGTGCAGTTCTCTCCATCTCCCTGAAAAGTGCGCTGATGTCAGTTAGTTTCATGTTCATGACTCTTAGAAGGTGTAGCTAAAGCCATTTAAAAACCAATTTCCCTTTCCCATCCCCAACATCTTTTAAGATTTTTTTCCCCCTGAAGTAATATGTGCAAATCAAAATTCTTCCTGGAAAAATACGATGTGCTATAAAGGACAAATGACCTGTTAGTGTGGGTTATATAATCAGATTTTTATTCATTTTAGAGCAAATCAGGCAAACATTAATGGGTTGCACAAATGAGAGTACTGGAGGTCTAAGCTTTGCAGGATGCAGCAGAGATAATTGGAGCACCTGGACTTCGGAGGATAGGCCTAGTCTAGACTAGGGTTCCTAATCCTGTGCTGAGTGCCTCCTTCAGTGTCAATCTAGGCACTCCACAAAAGTCTATTCCACGATACAAATGACTGTAGTTTCCCCTATGCTGAGTCCTTTTCAGGAAACTCTATTGAGAACTAAGCTGAGTCCAAGGTAAACTACAAACCTGTGACTATCTTGTCTGACCTCCCCAATGACCTTTTCCTCCCTGCCAGACTGCCAGCTGCTCCTTTTGAAACAGACACATAGGGGATGTTAAAATGCCTTTTCTTCTTGACTTTAATGAAACTTGAAACTTCAGTGCTGGTGTAACATCCGTACAGGGTTGCTTTTAAATTCCTTTGCTGCAGGGGTGTCTTGATGAGTGACCATTCTAATCTATACTAAAAATAAAAATGGGAGAGAGATGAAGTAGGAGGCTGTTCTTTTAAGTATATTTCAGAACAAATATTTTCTGACAGCTGACAGATGTGCCGTTTTTCTCTCTCTCATGTTTTGTATTGTATTTTTCACAAGATTGTTAACAAAGACAAACAGCTGGAAAAAAAAGCAAAGTTAAACAAAGTTCCTCTGAATGTAAATCTGTTGAAGGACTGCACCTATCATACAATTTCCAATCTCTTTTACTAATCCCTATTGTATCATACCCCCTTCCCACTCCCAGTCCGGAACAAACTGTGAAAGGGATTTTGTTACGTATTTTTACAATCACAAAATACTTCATAAGGGATCTCTACTCTGAATTAATGATCCATTTTATAGCCTGGTTCAGTCCTCTTCTTCTTGTAACTGGACCCAAAGGCTGGGTCCCACAGGCTTCTAAGTCAAGTGCGTCAGAATGAGTCTACTCACTAATCATAGCTCTGTGTCTCCTAGGTACACGCCCTCGCTCAGATCTCTTGTGTGAGCCTGTCAAGGTTCCTCCCCCACTCTGAACTCTAGGGTACAGATGTGGGGACCTGCATGAAAAACCTCCTAAGCTTATCTTTACCAGCTTAGGTCAAAACTTCCCCAAGGTACAAAGTATTCCACCCGTGGTCCTTGGAATGGCCGCTACCACCACCAAACTAATACTGGTTACTGGGGAAGAGCTGTTTGGACGCGTCTTTCCCCCCAAAATACTTCCCAAAACCCTGCACCCCACTTCCTGGACAAGGTTTGGTAAAAAGCCTCACCAATTTGCCTAGGTGACTACAGACCCAGACCCTTGGATCTTAAGAACAATGAACAATCCTCCCAACACTTGCACCCCCCCCTTTCCTGGGAAATGTTGGATAAAAAGCCTCACCAATTTGCATAGGTGACCACAGACCCAAACCCTTGGATCTGAGAACAATGAAAAAACATTCAGTTTTTTACAAGAAGACTTTTAATAGAAAATAGAAGTAAATAGAAATGAAGAAATCCCCCCTGTAAAATCAGGATGGTAGATATCTTACAGGGTAATTAGATTCAAAAACATAGAGAACCCCTCTAGGCAAAACCTTAAGTTACAAAAAAGATACACAGACAGAAATAGTTATTCTATTCAGCACAATTCTTTTCTCAGCCATTTAAAGAAATCATAATCTAACACATACCTAGCTAGATTACTTACTAAAAGTTCTAAGACTCCATTCCTGGTCTATCCCTGGCCAAGCACAGCATACAGACAGACCCAGACCCTTTGTTTCTCTCCCTCCTCCCAGCTTTTGAAAGTATCTTGTCTCCTCATTGGTCATTTTGGTCAGGTGCCAGCGAGGTTACCTTTAGCTTCTTAACCCTTTACAGGTGAGAGGAGCTTTCTCCTGGCCAGGAGGAATTTCAAAGGGGTTTACCCTTCCCCTTATATTTATGACAGAGCCATTCCTAAATTGAGACATGGAACTCCAGTCTGTCTCACTCAGATCCTGGAACTACTGCCTCAAACCTCCTGAACACTTCAGTTGTTTATACATGCTTCTCCAGAATTTCACCAGTTTAAACCCATGACAGGAAAGCAAGGGACACAGCCTTAGCAAAGTAATTTGTTAACCGCAGTCACATCATTGTTTAAAAAAAACCAAAACACTACAGATTTACAGACCTTTGTACAATAATAGAAGTCCCAAAACGCAGCCTCCCACCACCTTTAATCTTACCCCTTCTGTGAATCAGGTCTTGCAAACATTTCAGGCTAAGCAGAGTCCCTCCTGCCTTCTCCCTCTCCAGCTTGGTCTTCATTGTGGCAATGGATGGTCCCCGCTCAGAGAAGCACCCCTCCTTAAATTCAGTCTCTGTCCCTTTTTGCCAGTTGCTCCATAGGCATGCTTGTATCCTGTCCCACTCCAGGCTCCTGTGTAGAGTCCATTGTTCCATGGGGATGGTCTGGCAGTTGAGAGAGAATCTGACTCAAATGGCCCTAGTGTATTGCCTTGATGGCCTCTTAGAGATTGTCTTTCACCAAGGCATCGAGCACCTTTCCTGGTCATAGTAGCTGACTGCAATATATCATAGTAACCTTGCTTTGGGCAAGGTCAGACAGGATTTTAGCACATAACACAAAATGGATGTGCTAATCCAAAATGGAAGATACAATACAAATAGAGTCACAGTTGGACCCAGACCTGAACAGCGCACTCTGCCACAATCACCATTTCACCACTAAAACAATGGGCCTCCAGAATCTCATACTGGCAAAAATCTCCTCCATTCAAATGGTTGCTATGGGTGCTTTTTAGCAGATTCACTGCATTCAGCACTGAGTGACTTTCTATCTTTTTGTGGCAATGGAAATGTTGTCTGATTAAGGACTGCAGCATTTAAATTATTATACCCTTGTGCTCTGTTTATTTCTTTTTTGTGACCTTTTAAACCTGTTCTGTGTTTTTCGGTTAAAGATTTCATTTTAGACTTAAAGGGATACTGGCAGGTTAAATACATATTAAAAGCAAAAACTTCTTCACATACATTGCTAATAACACATTGATTTTTGAAACAGCATTTAAATTGTAATATCTATTAGCTGATTACTTTTTTGCATTTCTCTGATTTTTTTGGAACAGGACATAGATTGGTCAGTTTCATCTTTGTTTACAGAAAGTTTCTAATTCATTTATCTTTTGGGTTCTTCTAATTCACATGATGGTTCTTGCATGCTAACCATAGCTTTTTATCCTGTTCTCATACTGGTATAAATTGACAGTAACTCTGTTGAAGGTAACGGAATAAAAGAGTAAAATTCAGAGGAGAATTGAGTAAAAGTCTTGTAAATGTGGGGTAATGTTAGTTTCCAGTTGGGGAAAAACAGTCACTGTAATTTTTCTGTTGCTATTGCTATAAAAGCTTTTTACCTAATCCTAAATTTTGGATCTAATGTGAACAAAGTGTCCCTTTAAGAGGAGAGCACTGTGCCAAGGTCCTGCAGGTAGTAATGGCACCATTATTAAAAAAAAAAAAAACACTACAACCTTCTGCAAGGAAAGGCTGTAGACAACTGCAATCAAAAAGTATATCAAATGGTCACCAAAATAAGAGATGCAGTGGACAGAAATAACACTTGGTCACTAGCTCTTGTACTTCTAACAAAGTAATTTCCAATGAAGGTTTCTTGCAGGTTACTTAGGACAGATTTTTTAAAAGTTGCCTCTCTTTGTTCTGAAGCAGGAAGAAATATAACTGAATACAGCCATGTTGTAGCTCAATCTAAAAATAGTAAAGTTTGAGAAGAGAGATTTTTTGGTATTTTTTTAAATCTACCTTTTTTCAAATTTTGAAACTTGAAAAGCTTTGACCAACTCCATAAAATAGTCAGCATTTCTTTTTCCATCAGAGGCCTGTGTAAATGAGAACATAGTCCCAAGTCAATTCTTATGGCAAGGTATATACATCACCCAAAAAATTCCTGCTGTACTTGCCAACCTTTGGGAGTCCAATGATGGAATCTGTCAGGATGCCAAGCTATCCTCTTGCCATTAGTGGTGATCTAGGACATGGGTTCTCAACCTTTCCAGACTACTGTACCCCTTTCAGGAGTCTGATTTGTCTTGTGTACCCCCAAGTTTCACCTCACTTAAAAAGTACTTGCTTACAAAATCAGACATAAAAATACAAAAGTGTCACAGCACACTAGTACTGAAAAATTGCTTACATTTCTCATTTTTACCATATAATTCTAAAATAAATCAAACAAGTCATTGTCTGTATAAAATTTTAGTTTCTACTGACTTCACTAGTGCTTTTTAGGTAGCCTGTTGTAAAACTAGGGAAATATCTAGATGAGTTGCTGTACCTCCTGGAAGACCTCTGCGTACCCCCCTGGGTGAGAACCACTAAGGTAGAAAGCACAGTCCTAAAGTATGTTTTCTGGACTATGCCCTGGCTGTACCTGTTCTGTTGTGAAAGATGCCAGGTGGCCTCCCTGGAGCCTTCTATTTAAGTTGAATCACTCTCCATGATCTTGGACTACATAGAGAAAAACACATTTTAAATATAATGCAGTCTGATTTGTGATAAAGTCACATACTGTTGATTGAGGGAGTCTTCCTACTGGAGATGGAGCTGATGCGGTGCAAGGATTATTTTTATATCCATGTGGTAGTTTTAAAGAAATTCCCACGGCAACCCTTGAATTAATTATATGCTACAACTGGCACCTCAGCAATAGTTGGGGCTCTTACAGGAAACACACTCAACAAGATGTCATTTCAGCTTATCATACTGCTTGGATGTTGTAGCAGTTAGCAGTTTCTCATTCATTACTTAGTTGCTTCTATAGACACATTTAAATACCATGTACTTTTGGAAGGATTAATTTGTGGTATAAACAAAAATCTGGGTTAAGGTTTAATTTGGAGTGTACATATGTGTGGACGAAAGGAACATATTATTTTGTTTTACCCCCCCTCCCTGTTTGGTCTGCTTTGAGATACCAGCTATTGAACTATTGTTCATAAGGTTCGATTCCTCCCCTGCCTTTTTTATTTATGTATTTATTTATTTTTTGCACAGGCCTGAAACTTCATTTCCATGGTGATAGTGCAGCTATTTTAAGCCCAGGTAGCTGGACATGTTGAAAATAGTGTGGCTATAGTGGCACCGGAACACAATCCTGCCCAACCCCTTAGGTACGTACTTAGAAGGCTAGCCAGATCCACCACAGCCACGCGGCTATCTTTAGTGCACCAGCTTAGGCAGAGCGAACCTGTCCGCCTACCCGGTTGCGAGTGACCTGCTACAGCTTCACAACTGTTAACTTAATTCAACTCTGACTTTGCCTGCCAGATTTGCAGCTTGATGCGAGGTGGAATAGCTGAACGGGGAGGGGTCCGAGTAGGACATCGCATTATTGAGATCAACGGGCAAAGTGTTGTGGCCACTGCTCACGAGAAGATAGTACAAGCCTTGTCTAACTCAGTGGGAGAGGTAAGAATTGTCTGAATTTAAAATATTTTATCAAAGTATGGAAACACGTGAGTGAGAATCTCTCTCTACATACTTCGGCTCCTGCTGTTGAAAACAATCTGGTGCTAACACCGTATTAACACCCCTCCTCCCCACAATGAAACCATAAAAGTAAAGCAGTTGTGGCTACATTATCTGGATTTTAACCATTAGTTTTCAAGAAAGATTTTTCTGACTGGTTCTGACATTTGAAGCTGCTGTCAGTCATCAACCATTCAGGTAGGTGAAGAAATATCAGTCAAGCATTTTATAGCCAAGAGCTATGAAAAAATCTCTGATTTAGATTTTCCAGTCATAAAATGAATTGATTGCCAGAGAGGCGAGAGATTAAGACTGACTAATATTTTAATCCTTTCATTTTAGCTGAGATTCTCTGACTCTGATTAGGGAATGGGGTAGGAGAGTAAAACATGTCTCTGTTCCTCACCATGTTTAGCAAAACTAGTGACTGATAAATGAGATGTGTGTTGGTGACATGCCTTCTAGTCCCTTTTGAATTTCAGGTCGCATCACTATGCTCATGCCATGGAAATACTGACCAGCAAGTTAGCCCAACTCTCCCTTCACAAAGCTGTAGTTAACTGGATTTGTGCAGGGAACACCACAAGGATGGTGAGATGGAATTCATACACCACACAGCCCTGTGGACTGCCATAGTGGCTGCTGCATCCACATTACTACAGAGCCAGTAGCCAGTGCTCCTTCCACGCTCTGGTTAGGGTGAGCTAGTACAGAGAACTCCCTCTACTCCCCACCAAGGCCCACCCCCTAAAGGAGTGTTTAAGCACTGGATGGTGAGGGCTGTATGTAGCAGAAGTTCACCCCTTATGAATTGGCATAGCTCCTACTTCTAGTGGTGCAATAATTATCACTAACTCAGAGTAGTGGGCCTTTATTATTTATTTTCTTATTTTTCATTGTGTAGTTTTAATGCGAAAAAAATCTGTGTATATAAAAATCGTTAAATGGAAGGCTATAGCAGTTAAAAACATAGCCGAGGTAATTTATGATTTTTGGACTACTGCAGCTAGAGTTTAAGCTGTCCTAAGTAATTGTACATTTATAAAAGGCTATGGCCTGACTGTGCAGTATCTGATTTTTTTAAAATAGTCTGACAAGTGCAGATTATCATTATTTTAAAATGTTCACTGCTGTCTAAAATCACGCTTGGTTCCTTGCAGCTTGTATTGTAGCAATACGCCTCCTGGTGTAAAATCCAAAGTGGCAGGTCCATCTGTGCTTATTTTGCTACAGTTGATAGGTTTGTTGTTTCTTATACCTGCAAAAAAGTTTGTTATAATTTGTTCATGCAATGCCATGTCTTTTAACAATGTTTAATGAAATCTCTGCTTACCTCCCACTCTTCCTACTGAGTATTTACCAGTGTAATTGCCAGATGCTTCCTTTGATTATTTGACACCTTTACTCCTATCAGAGCCCAACCACCCTTGCTAACAGGATTGAAAATGATACTTCTTGTAAATTGCTGATTTAGTGGGAATGGGGGTGAGGGAACTTGCTTTACCTAAATTTGAATGCACTAGAACATAGTGGGTGGTGAAGTTTAAACTGCATGTTCAAAGGTTCACATTCCATGTTAGAGATACTGTTTGTGTAAAGGGATGGGTAGACAGAGGAAAATCCAGTGCCAGTCAATATTTGAGTAGGAAGGGTGAATTTTCATGTACATGAGATTTTCTTCCTGGCTAATTTCCTTAGCTTGGACAGTGGTGGTTGGATGAAATCTGTAATGGCAGCTGGTTTTCAATTGCTTTTGCTATTTTGATATCATGTCATTTAAAAACAGACCCTCCCCCCACCCCCAGCTCTAGATAGAAACCAGGAATACCTCCCCTGAAGTCAATGAATGCAGTTAGTGATATATGCATCAGGCCCCTAGTGATTCTCAACTGATAATTCTGTTACTATATTTTATGTAAATCAATTGACAGATTCATATGAAGACTATGCCCGCTGCAATGTTCAGGCTTCTGACTGGCCAAGAGACACCCCTGTACATCTAGCACATGAGGCTGTCTCTCTCAACAAAAGAACTAAATGATTCCATCAAAGTTGAAGTCTACACAGAAGCAGCAAGAATTTTGTATTTTGTGTGAATGAAAGGCTTTGAAACAGGACCTGAAGATTCCACAAACTGAATGGCCAAGCGTCTCTCCCTTGCCAAAAAGTGATAACCATCTTTATCACGGACAGTAATCACTGACACAAAATCTTTGTAAGACATAGTATTTTGCAACATCTTCTAAACTCTTTAACCATATTTATTTGTAATCTTCATGTGGCATGGTGTACATCTGTCTGTCATGTTTGATAACGAGTCGGCAGAACATTTACTGCAAAGATAAGCAACTGAACAGCAGCCTCAAGAAAAAAAAAAAATCCAAGCCCATGTAATGGTCCCTCCACAGCGTACTGCGTAATTTGAAAGCTGATCCAGGGCAGATGGCATTTTAAAATTTCAGTGATTAGGAATGTGTGCTATTAGATTCTAATGTAAAGTAAAACCGTGGTAGTATTTGGTGTAGTTACATTTGTCATAATGGTAAGTATGGCAAGGTGTGAATGTAAGTGTATAACAAAAGAACAGGAAAGTGTTTCTGATGCTAAATAAAGAATAAATGCCACAAAATTAAAATATTTATTTACATTTATTTTTAATTTTCATGGTTTAACAGAACTACTTTTCTGATACTTAAATGTGTTCCATGGTTTGTGTAATATTTTTATTACCCTTTTATTTACATTTGCTCAAAATGGGAGAGCCATCCTTAGTCTTTTATAAAACATTCTTATTTCTGAGGCATTTTCTGAATGTTTGTTTCTGGTGAATGAGGAGGAACTAGCACCATCAGCAGTATTAGACTGTGTATAGATAAAATAAGTAGTAGTAAAGTTGTATTCATTATGAGAAATTGTTCATTAATGTAACTTTGTCTTGATTTTAGGGTCGGGGGGAGGGAGAGACAGGATGACAAGGCCTTGAAGAAAATACACTGTGACTTTAGAAGCCTTACCCTGCAGTAACTGAAGCTTTAGAATGACTGTATTTCAAGGAGTAACATAGATGTTGCATGCAACTGACCTTAGGAAAGAATTAACCCTAGTCTCACTAATAAATCTGGAGTAATAAAGACAACTTGCTTATCTTGTTTATTCTGTTAGTAAGTTTACAGAATTCAAAAATCTTACTGGAAATTTAATTCTTCATCTAAGTGCAGTTGCAAAGAATCAGGTAGTTGGAATCCATCTGCTGCCTTGAAGTCAGAACAATAGTAGGTGGTATTTCTGCAGAATGTATAGTGAATGGATGCTTGCAATTACCCTACCTTTTTGCCACTGGATGTCACTGTAGCTTCATATGAATGTAGTTGAAGCAGCATCAACTTAAAATACAGCAGTATTGATGATTGACAAATACACATTCTGAACTAAAGCTACCCATCTCCAGTTACACACCCTTGTGACCTTTCCACAGATTGTCTGCCAAGTTCAGAGTGACACAGATGAAAACAGCCAAGCAATTAAACCCCAGAGATATGTTTATAATTTTGCACATTAGATTGGATTCCTTATGAGAACACTGTTCATGCCCTTTGCTGAGTTGTAGCTTGCATTGCTTTGTTCTTAAAGACTTGGCAGGCACCATTTGGCATTAGCTGAGATTTTTACACCAATTTTTAATGTAGAACAACTACTAGAAGAAAATTGTAGTAATAAAATGTTTCATGCTAACAAATGGACTAAACCAAATCAGAGCAAGATGAGGGCCCAATGGGATGACAACGATATATCTAGATTAAGGGTTTTAAAGAGGTTTTTCAGGGCCCAGGGCAAAATCTCAAACTGAGCCCCCCTCCCTTCCAAAATTACCATGAAGACTAAAGAGTTTAAGATGGGAGGGAATGGGGATGGGGGTCAGCAAGGGTCCAGGCCAGTGGGGTGGCTGCCCTCCTCACAGGGAAGGGGAGCTCTGGCCCCTCTACTGGTGGGAATGGTATCCACAACCCTACTCCTAGCTCTGGGTGGCTTCAGACCCACCAGATGATGATGACAGGGTGGCAATGATAGGGTCTGAGCCTGGCCAGGATGGGGGAGTCACTTCCCATGATGCAATGCCACTCACTCAAACTTGGCTCAGCAGGCCCCCCCCCCCCGCCCCCAGGTAGCTCTGTCTGGATTCAGCTTAGTGGTTCTCCACGAAAGGTTATGGAAGTCAGCTTTTAGGCAATTCCAACAGTGCAATGGTTTCATCCATAGCGCACCTGCTGGACATAATTTGCAGCGAATTTAGACCTCAATTTATAACGGCATCTCCCAAACCATCAAAGTCATGAGCATTCAGAAGAAAGCAAAAAATAAATCACTGTGCAGCCTTTACTAGAATTAAAAGGGCCAAGGGCATTTGAGAAACAAAACAGCTCTAGCAGAAGATAACAATGAGCTTACCATCATGAAATCTATGTACACTTAGATATGGAAAGAAAGGGACCAGCGAAAGCAGCTATGCTCCTATAATAAGAGCGACTCTTTGTATTTCTAACCAAATCAGTTTGTGCAGAAGAAAGTCCAGAAATACTTTTTATTAAAACACTGATGATAGTTAAAACCCGTTGAGTACATTAAATAAATGCAACTCGTAAGTTGTACAAAAGGTCTCTTGGTGATGGTTTTCAACAAATGCTGCAGGGCAGCAGCATCTCTATCAATACTTTCAAATCAATGCGTGTCTGTTTGGGAAAACATTTGTTACCAGTTTAATAATAACCCTTTACATTTTGCAAACTGCAGGGCTCAAAAATTTACATTCAGAAAAAGAGTGGTGTTCTTCTACTGTTAAATAGAAAGTGGAATTCCAAAAGGAAGACACTTTTTTTCCTTTCTAAGCCATCCATTATTTGCATTTCTCTGTGTGCTGGACTCTTCTCGTTGCTGGAATCAGCTTTTCTGCATACCTGTAAGCTGTTATCAAAGGATGGTCTCCCGGCAAACTCCAATCAAACTGTGTGGCCTGTCCCGCTCTAAACTGCGAGTTATGTGGGACCTGCGTAAGAAGGCAACTGGAGAACTTAGAGCACCACAGCTCTGAAGGTGAAGATCTTCTTGAAGTCGTTTTCTAGAGGTATTCACATTCTGCTGGGAACTTGTAATTACCTGATAAAGGGGGAACATGGAGGGAGGATGAAGAAAGGAGACAGGATAAGAACTGTTTGTTTCACTGCAAAGGTTCAGTCACTTCTGTTACAGTAACAGTTTTCTGCTCACTCTGTTTTATTGAATTTTACTTAATACTGGGTAGCCCACAGAAGGTAAAATCCTAATATGGCCAATGGCCTTTATTTCAAGTGGGAGGGGCTGTGCTTTTGCTGCTGGAAATCTCAGCTTCATTCCTCACTGACAACCCATGAAGCAGCAGCATCATGTAACTGCTGCCAGGACAAAGAAAGCAGAACCCACTATCTTTCAAAAAAAAAATCTTGGTTTAAATTAAAGAAAATATGTTCCCCCTTCTCACATGGGAACAAACTGGTAACTGGGGGCCTTCCAAATGGTCTGACCTGGGTGCAGCTAGACAGGAAGCCTGAGTTAAGCTGGGGTGACCTCAGGCTCTTGATCTTTATGCTGCTTCAGACCGCTTTTTAGAGATAAAGGGGAGATAGAGTACTGCTGTGGTTGGCCTCTGCTGATCAGAGAGTAAGTGATGGAATTTGACCCCTGCTGAGGCATGAAGGAGGGGAATTAGATAGAGAGGAAGATGTTTTCTTAGAACACAGCTTTACCTTTTAGTCCTCAGGTGTAAGTTTGGGACGATGAAACTCCATCCATTTGCTTTGAGGGGAGATGGTCATGAGTGTTTTGGGGAGGGGAAGAGAGATTGATTTTTCTCGTCCATTAACTAAAATTTGTGTTCTTTCTTACCATCACTTAAAGAGCAACTCTTTTGTGAAGTAGCTTGTCACTTCCATTTACACCTCTAACTCTGAATTACATAATGGTTATTGAAAAGGCTCTGAGCTTCAAGAGCAGATTGATGGAGCTGCTTGGACTTTGAGTGACTGTTAATGTTTGCAAAAAGAAAAGGAGTACTTGTGGCACCTTAGAGACTAACCAATTTATTTGAGCATGAGCTTTCGTGAGCTGTAGCTCACGAAAGCTCATGCTCAAATAAATTGGTTAGTCTCTAAGGTGCCACAAGTACTCCTTTTCTTTTTGCGAATACAGACTAACACGGCTGTTACTCTGAAACCTGTTAATGTTTGCTGACTGGAAAAATAACTTTGCTAGGATTACTCCCTTTGTCTGAGGCAGCCATGTGTCTTCTTGGCTCTTAAAAGCCTACACCTGATAAAAATTGCACTAGTGGTTTCCATTTTTACTATCTGTCTAAAACACTCAGTCTATGGTCTTTTTCTTTTTGAGACGTTATGGCTTTCCATTATAGTCCTAATATACTGTTTTCAGATTTCTAACCGTTGGGAGCTTAATGACTGCAAAGCAATAAAAATGTTAACGACATACAGTCACTGTGGAATTCTTAAGTATCTCAGGATATTACTGCTTTTCCACTGCTGTAACTAGATATAGTAAGGTTAGTATTTCACTTTGTTCTACTTGCCAGCTAGCAAAAGGCTCATGCAAATTATCTTAGGATCAGGCCTTGGTCAATAGTGGACCAACTTTGTACAGCACTTAGGTTTCTCTGACAATGCTATTTAAAGACAGAGGAAGTTTTCATACTGCTAAGGAAAAGAGTGGACAAGCAGGCAAATGCAATACAGACAATGATTTCCAGGTTATGGGGTTGCTCCCATTTATATATCCTCAATTTTCCACCCAGAATCTTATGGTAGTGGGCTAGCATCAGTGTTCCCTCTAATTTCCCCCACATATGTGCGGAATGGGCTGGGGGGAGAGGCGCGGCAGCGCTGGGGTGTGGGATAGGCCCCCCAACCCCGACTGCAGTAGATCCTGGGCACAGGCCGCCCCTCCCCCAGCCATGACTGATTGGGCGCTGGGCTAGGTTGGGGGGGCGGCGCCTCTCCCCCAGCCGCAGCAGGTTCCCTGAGCGCCTGCACAGCTTACAGGTAACTTGGGCAAGTGTGTTTCTCAGACAGCCTCCCGAACCACTGGGAGAAGGGAACTCCATTTCTACAGCTGATATTTTCGTTACAAAATGAATAAGAGACCAATCCTGCAGTCGTATTCAAGTAAAACTCCCACTGAAATCAAGGACTTCAAAATTTGGCCAACAGGCATTAGCAAATTAGATGGCCAAAAAGGGTTTATTTTGAATCATGCTTTAGAGTACAAAACATCTTAAGCTTCATGCATTGTTCAATGCTTTGTGTTTTCATGGTCTCTTCCAAGCACTTGAACCCAACTTACTCCTCAGTCAAATGTGTGGGGGATCCTCTGTTCCTTAATTCAGAGAATTGGAATTTGCCAACTTCCTAAAAAATAACCAAACCCAGCATTCATCTTCTAGCCAGAAGCATGAGTGAGCACTGTCCTCCTTCAGAACAGATGCCAATACCACTTGTCTATCTACCCAAATGTATCTGCTCCAAAATGCATCTGAGCTTCACTAGTTCAAGAAGCAAAAGCTACAAGTCAGTTTCCAAACCTCTGTATCCTATATCCTCAAATACATTTTCCACCCCGCCTTACAGTTGGGGAGAAGAGAGTAAGCTTAAAAATAAGGTGAGAGTTCCCTATAAATCTTCAAGGACAGCATCAGTATAAATTCCTGCTCTGTGGAGTTTAAAGGCCATCTTTAAAATCATGTCATGTTCAGTTCAAAATATGTCATTGCTTGACAAAATTAATACTCAAAAGCCAACCCAGGACACAAGCATGTTAGCACCAGGTTCCTGCTTATTATAAATACCATAGTGATCCTACCTGGTCTATAATGTTGGCACTGAAGATGGCTTCTTCCATGTGTCTTTCATCAGATTTGATTACAGATCTTATGCTGTTCACAACGTGACGCACTTCTGGAGGGAGATTACAGTTCGAATGTTCCAAAAATTTAGCCACCAAAATTTTTGTGTCTTTATAGGCCTTAAGGTCTACTAAAGAGTGCGGTCGCTCTTTGGAGATTGTGTTGAAGGCCTTTGGCTTTAACTGTAGGTCAAGTTTCCTTGTGTCTCTTTGTTTTCCAGTGGATGGGAAACGGCTTACAGAGTCCTGGCAAGCAGAGGCAGCTACATGAGAACTAGAAACGGGAACTAAAAATAAAGGGGGGAAAATGAATTTTTTTAAAAAAGTCTAGAATAAGAAAGGTGTCAAATCAAACATCCTCACAGGGGAGTATTATAACATTCAGCCTACAGCCTATAACTCCTAGTAGGTTCACAGTGCAACACCAGTATAAAACAAAGGAAACATTAAAAAAAAAAAAAAGGAGTACTTGTGGCACCTTAGAGACTAACAAATTTATTTGAGCATAAGCTTTCGTGAGCTACAGCTCACTTCATCGGATGCACTCAGTGGAAAATACAGTGGGGATAACATTCAAAAACCGTTGGAGAACACTTCAATCTCTTTGGTCACTCGATTACAGACCTAAAAGTTGCAATTCTTCAACAAAAAAACTTCAAAAACAGACTCCACCAAGAGACTGCTGAATTGGAATTAATTTACAAACTGGATACAATTAATTTACGCTTGAATAGAGACTGGGAGTGGATGGGTTATTACACAAAGTAAAACTATTTCCCCATGTTTATTCCCCCTCCCCCACCGTTCCTCAGATGTTCTTGTCAACTGCTGGAAATGGCCCACCTTGATTATAACTATTATCTCCCTCCTCCCCAGCTCTCCTCCTGGTAATAGCTCACCTTAAGTGATCACCACTCCTTACAGTGTGTATGGTAACACTCATTGTTTCATGTTCTCTGTATATATATCTCCCCACTGTATTTTCCACTGAATGCATCCAATGAAGTGAGCTGTAGCTCGCAAAAGCTTATGCTCAAATAAATTTGTTAGTCTCTAAGGTGCCACAAGTCCTCCTTTTCTTTTTGCGAATACAGACTAACACGGCTGCTACTCTGAAACCTGTCATTTAAAAATATCGATTTTAAAGACTTCTAATAAGGGAATTGAAAGCTGGTGAAACACTTCACACTGGCATTCCTGGAAAAGTTCTCCATTTACAGCACTGAGAGTGGCAGGGCAACATTCCTCCCCAGGACCAGGAGGGACCACATGGAAGAGTGGATAGGTAAAAATAGTCATGTTCATTGACCCTTCTGCTAATACTGCTATCATGAATGCCAGTGATACTATTTGAGTTAGGGGAAATTTTTCCACTACAGGCTGGGCTGAGACAAACATTCTTTATATACAAGCCACTGCCCCTATGCTATAAACACAGCTGTAGACTAAAGTTCCCAGGAGAACTAGTCAGACTAAGAAAAGTTTAAGATGGTCCGGTGGCTTCAGTCATTTTATTCCAAAGTGAATAATGCATCAAAACATTGTGAAAAATAGAGCAAAAGTCCATGATGAAATAAGAGATCCAGGTCTCCCCTGATTTTCTCCTGAAGGCTGCTTCCCAAAATATGTGGATGTGCTGCATTATAATTTGTCACAAATCTTTGCCCCCACACCTACCTCAGTGGTTCCAATACGTTTTACTAAGGCAACCTACCAACTGCACTGAGTCTTTTTTTGCGAACCACCATTAAATATATGTATCCTGTGCCCTGGCATTGCAACCCTAACTGGCTTGGTGGATAGGTGATGGAGGGGCAGCAGGGTCAAACTTAAGTGGTGGTGCAACCCCAGGTGCAGGACAGGAGCCACTGCTGCAGGGTGATCATAGGGTGGACTCACTCTCCACCCACCCCTGCCCCTCTGCACCAAGCCAGGAGAAATGTGTATGTGCCTAAGCCCTGTGACCCAAATGGGATGGTTTGGGAACCATCTCTTTTAACTGGGAAACTGTAATGAAGCACTAGAATAAAAGAAAAGAGAGATAACATCTGGATCTAGGCATCATGTGCATGGAAAATGGCATTATCCGATACGGAGCATAATTTATTATTACTATTATTATTAACAGAGTTTGGGGGAAAAGATTCCCAATTACTTGATTTTATTTTTCAGTCTGTAGCTTGGTATAATTATTGATAGGGAAAAAAACCCCTATAATCCAATTTTAGGAAATCAACTCCTCTCCTATTTCCTAATGTTGGCGACATGTAGGAGCTCAGGCAAATGATCACTTGTTAAGAAATGTTTCCAGGGTTACGATGCATTTTCCTCTTTGTTGTATCTTTACCAAAGGTGCACATATTTAATATTATAAGCCTAATCTTGACAACCAGTTGACATCAATGATGCGCAGTGCGGACTCAGCTCCTTTTGCGAGCAGGCCCTATTGTAATTCCTGAAGAGACCCAATTAGTCATAGAGGTATCTAGGATGTACTAGAAACAAGCAGGATGAATTCCTCTTGCCTCTATGTCTAAAGGAGCAGGAGTTCTGTTTAATAATACCATCCCCCATTACAGATTCATTCTGTTGCAGAGCAAGTGTCGTGCACCACTAATTTTAGTTAATATACGCATTCTGGATAATATTGTGCCAACTTTTCCTGAGCTCCATCCTATCATTCAGTTGCCTAAGCATCAATGAACTGCAGAGGGGCTATCAAAGCATCTGCAAACAGCTCCAGAGGTATTTTGCTCTCTGCTGAAAGGGTACCTGTGAGGCCAGCACAATGATCATGTGATGATGCCACATAGTAATTACCACCACAGTCTTTTTGTCCGCAGGCTTCTGACAGTCAGAAAGGATTACATCCACCTATTTTTGGTAAGCATGTTTATTACTCTTTCCAACAGTGAAAACTATTTTGAACTTCTAGGTACATTACAGAGTGTTTTTCTTCTGCATCTTCAGGGCAAAGCATATAATGAAAAACTGGTCTAATCCTTCCTGGCAAAGTGTATAATTAAACCAGGGAAAAACAATATTAAAAGAACACTGAGTCTCACAAACTCAAAGTCATAATGAAATTAAGAAGGCTGGCTGCTTCTGTCCTTAACTTGCCTTGATGTACCTAGGTACTGCAATACATGATGGTGTATGGCTCTCCAGTTAAGAGGTAACATTTCAATGGGTTTAAGTGGAGTTTGTCTTGGCAGCCTTTACCACACTCATGACACTGGGCATAGAGCAAAATGAAACACTAGACATTGTTATCTGCCACACTAGTCACTATAGAGAATGCCAACAATGGATGGGTTTACTTTGGACTAGAGTGCACAGCTATATTGGTAAACCCTCCCAGCATAGATGCAGTTTATACTAGTATCACTAATTGTTTTAGTCCTCCTTTGTTATGGTAATAGCTTAATGAAAAAAATATAAACAATTCATTTATAAATAATTTTAAAATTGAGAACCCATTTCTTACTGAGATTGTATGCGAATTTACCACAATCACAATGTGCAGGGATTACTGACCGTAAGAGTCTATTACATCAAAGGTATTTTTAATGTTCTTGTATCTGAAACAGCAGATATCCTGCTTTAAACAAACAAGAAATCTGACTCCCAACATCAAGAGGTAAGTGGATGGACTATTGACCAAAGAGACCAGAATGGTTCTATCATGTCAAGTCTTACTTGGGGGCACATTAATCTGAGGATTATTGACACAAAACTCCATAAAGTCTTAAACCTGCTTGGAAACAAACACTTTAACTCCTGGATTATTAATACATTAAGCATAATGGCTGTTGTGTTACTGTAGGTAATGCGCAAGTGCAATAATTATGCTCAAATATTTTATGCTGGAAGCTAGTTGTGCAATGGCTGTAGCATGCATGATCCAATCTGGCAGAGACTCTCCACATCAATATGTAATTTATAAATTACATTTATAAATGCCTGAAAATCAGTACTTATATAGTGGAAATATGGCAGGCACCTGAGAGAAGATAATTGGTGGCGCCTGGGAGCGGAAACTGAGTTCTAAATTAACATTTTCCTACAACTTCTCCATCATGAGACACATACCTGGTCTTCCCCATGAAAGATCGCCCCCACACAAATCTACCAATGTAAGCACTTTATTTTCTGTGCGTAAATTCCCCATCTATACAATGGGGATAGCAAATAATTTCTCCCCCACACTTCCTCTTTTGTCTTTTTAGACTAATCTTTTTGGGGTAGGGACTCTCTTTTCACTATATATTTGTACAGCACTAGCAGGATTAGTCTCATTTGGGGCCTCTAGATGCTACTGTAACACAAATGATAATAAAAGGACAGAAAGCTAAACTGTAAATTACTGGCAACAACTAGCTTTTCCTCTGCATTTTGGGTGGAGCCCAGCTAGTTCCCAGCATCCCACCTCTTGCCCTCAACTCTGTTGATCCCCAGTTCCATTTCTGCAAGGTCACACCTCCCCCCAGTGCAAGCCCTCAGGCACAACTCCCTCCCTGCGAGGAAGTAGAAACAAGCACAAAGGAGAGTGGGTGTGTCAATTTTCTGTAGGTTTGTATTCCTCTGGAGAACATTTGTTTGGTCTGGCTCGTGATCAGGATGCTGATGTTTCCTTTCCCTTACCTTGCTTTTCTCCTCTATGGAAAGCAGGGACCTGTGTGTGCTTTAACATCAAAAGGCTTTCTTCCTACTTCTGCCAACAAATTCTAACACAAATACAGAGCCATTGGGGCCCTTCGTACTGGGCTGAATCCACCTCACTGCAACACGCCCACCTAGGTGGACTTGGAACAAAGGAGTTGCATGGGTGGAAGGGAAACAGAATCCTCCTTCCCAGGCATGGAACATCAGTAGAGTTCTGTGCCAGATACTGCAGCAACTATGCTGAATGCTGTTCCCCCATTCTGCAAGGAACATCCCCACTCCTTATCTGGCCACTCTCACTTTGTTCCCACACCCCAGCATGGTGGTGTGCCAAAGAATGTGGACCCCCTTGAATGGGCTGCAGATCTTCTGCCTCTCCTGCACTGAAACTACCCCAATTCCACTGTGCCTCAGGCCTCCACTGCTGCATAGAAGTTTTTCCACTGAATGAACAATGTACAGCCTAAAGCAATTACCAGATTGCAATTTGCAGCATCTAAACATTCCATGTTACACTCTACAGCTTCATAGCCCACCCCTGAAGTATCCAGATCAAATGCTTAGGCAGAGAAAGCCAAAGATAAGCAACTCCAGCTGTGTGTCACAAGAGAAAGGACCTTAGGAAAGATGAAGCTGAAGGGGCTGATACAAATAGCTGCTACATGTCTTTGGAAATATGCTTCTTGTAATATTTATGTAATTTCCAAATAATGTTCAACAAACTCTTCACCCGAGCAGGGAGGAAAGCAGGCAGATGTTATGACTAGGGTTGAGGAACTTCATGGAGCTGGAGATTTTATGAATCTGTCAAACTGTTGCTGAAGATTACAAAATGGTTTGAATTTGCAAAGTTCTCTTTCCCTTCACTTAAACTCATCCATTTCTTCAAAGGGATTTAATTTTAAAGAACAATCTGGTGATGAAAGAATCTCCCACAAGCTAGATCAGCACAAGTAAGCTTCCTATATGTTACATACACACAGGGGCATACTGGTGTTGTCTTTAGATCGTTCTCTGCCACTTTATTTACAGTCTGTCTTAAGCAGAACAAACAACCTAATGTTTGAGTCCAACTTTTCAATGCATGAAGTTAAGTGGGTGGTAAATTAAACAAAATGAGTTCCCATATCCCTAGTTTTAACCCACACAGCTTCTTCTTACCGGATATGCAGCATTATAATAACATTCACACATAAGAAATCCAACATATACTATTTTTAGATTAAGGACACACTTTTATTGGGTGGCAATTTGAAGCCAGGTTTCCAGATTTAAAATGCCAGTGCATTAACTCACTGTCCCAGGGAGCTCACAGAACTACGTGTTAACGTCTCTGAAATTCACAGAATCACAGAAATTAAAGATCCAAAAATCCTAGTAGATCGTCTAGCCCATCATCCTGCTGGTGCTGGGTTATTCTACATACTATTTTCTTTTCATGTTTTGTCTGCTTCTGCTTTAAATTAGCCAAGCAATGACTCTTCCACCAGTTCCCTTGGAAAACTATTCAACAGGCCAACTGCTATCACTGGTAGGGGAACTTTTCTTCCTTTTACTTTCAATCTATTTCTCCACTTTACTCCTTTGAAAATCCCTGAACAATTTACTTCCTTTTGTGATGTCGATCCCTTTTCAATAGTTATAGACTGTTGTATCATCTCTGCTATCATTTGGCCAAATTATTCTACTGTAACAAATACTTTCTCTTTCACAGTAATAAACTGATTTTTCATGAAGAGTTGGCAGCTGCTAAGCAAGACCTCTCCCTTTCTCTCCCTCTGTGGCTGAGGGGGTTTTATAGCAGAAGAGACTGCTGCAGGAGAGCCAGACACTACCACCTTCTTGTTCTCATCACCATCCTTCTGAAACTGACCCGCTGTCTTGTCACTACACAGTCATACTGCAGCTGCTGCCTCTAGAGACAATGCTGTGAGTGTATCGCTTGCTGATCCTATCAGACAGTGCCACTTCAGGGAGGCAAACCAGAAGCCAGGCCTGCTGCACTACAAGTATATCTGCTTGGCCACTCCCCTTTCCTGAGTGGTACCCCAGCTTCCACTCAACTCTTTAGTCTTGGTGTTCAGTGTGACAGTGGCATACTAGGAGAAGCACCTGTTCTTTATACGTTGCCCAAGGTGTAGTTTTTTGACTCAGTGCAGAAAGGTCAATACAATTAAGAACAGCAATTATTAATATCACACGTGTACACTTTTCCCCACATTCGTTCTGCCTATAACTTTTAAACATGGGAAATGTACAAGGAGCTAAATTCTACATATGTAAATCACGCTGCAAAACTTGATATAACTTCCAACAATACTAGCTACAAGATAAATCACCTGTGCTTGATTTGTTCCATACCACATTGCCTTAGTGGCCCACACTTACCTTCTGTGCTGGATGAACATGATACAGGGTCACTAGTGGACCGGACTATGTTTGGAATGCCGTATTTTCTAATGTAGTGCTGCTGGGCAGTTCTCTCGGGGCAGCCATAGTGTGATGAAGTACTTGCAGGCACAGAACAGGGAGAGGGCTGAGAGTGTACAGCAGCAGGCTGGTTAAAGACCCCACAACAGATTTTCATTTGTTTCAAGGGTGGCGTGGCTTTGTTTTCTCTAACAGAGCTCTGGGATTCTCTTTCTGATGGGCTGAAATTCTCTGAAGAGCAGTCTGAGGCTCTGCCATGAACATAGTTCTCATATTCCTGGCCTTGAGATCTGTCCATAGAAGCTCTGCTGTGGGAACTCCCATCCTCATCAGGGGAACATTGGGAGTTAGTCCTGTGAAACCCAGAGCGAATGCTGTGATCCAAACTGGTGCAGCTTCTGTTTGTGGCCCCTTTGTGGGTTGTACTGTATGGAGAAAAGTGTGTGGAATGAAGAGACCCCTGAACTTCCAGAGAATAAAGATCCTCTGAAGAGTAGCTATGATCTGGGATGTCAGCAACCTCAGAGACCATAAGAGAGGTACTGTCAACAGACACTGCAAAACAAGGCATTTGGAGTATTAGCATATTGCAGTCTTGTATATCATCATTATTAGTATTCATTCATTGATCAAAGTTTTATACCTACCAGTATTATCGATGCTAGTTTTGTGTCTAACACCTTGTAACTAGGCATCACATGTGTCTCAAATACACTTCAAGGACCTTTTCGAAAAAGAGTCCACCCTTGTACCATCTCTCTAGCATACAAAATGTACAGCGTATCAGAGATTTCTTTCTCTCTCCGTGGTAGATAAAAGCTCAACATTCTCTGCAGATATACATCACCGTGGAAGCCTTTTGTATTAGAAGCTGAGATTTTTATCTCTTCTTCCAAGATGCTCACACATTTATATTATAAACGAAAACGTCTGTGTGTTACGTAAAGTTGTATTTTTCTCCTCTTTTTGTCAGAAATGATTTTCAAAGAGAACAAAGAACCATACCTACATCCTGGCCTATACGTTCTTTTTTGCCTAACTTCAGAATACAACCAATTACTTTTCTATAGTGGACTAGAATTGATGAGGAGTTACCAGGTGTCATCCCCTAGTATATACAGAATATACATCACTTAAAATAAATTGTTCCATTCAGCTCAGCAATCTCAGATGCCAATGAAAGCTTATGCTCAAATAAATTTGTTAGTCTCTAAGATGCCACAAGTACTCCTGTTCCTTTTCATGTAATAGCTGTTGATAGCAATGTTGGTAAGGTAAGGTCTAGCTGCACAATGACTGCTTTACTGTGGCACTCACAACAGTGACAAGGTTATTTTGGGGTATTTTTGTGAGGGTGGGCGTTGGGGGAACCTAGCGTAGACACAGACATAGCATGTTAATGTATAATATACTTAAGCAAAATGTTTGCAGTGTTGTTGTGGCCATGTTGGTCCCAGGATATTAGAGAGACAAGGTGGCTAAGGTAATATCTTTTATTGGACCAACTTATCTTGGTGAGAGAGAAAAGCTTTCAACCTGACACAGAGTTCCTAAAGAAAAACCTGTGTAGCTCAAAAGCTTGTCTTTCTCACCAACAGAAGCTGGTCCAATAAAAGATATTACCTCACCCACCTTGTCTCTTTCTCAGTATGTAAAGGAATACATTCTTGTGGTTGGAGGCAGAACCTCTTTAGAAATGAGAATATACATGAAAATGTTGGATTTATATTCACTGTATGTATTCTATCATGTTAGTAATACCAACATTTAATAAAAATGTAATGAAGAGTTACATTTTTAAAAGATGCACATATACTTTTACACCCCCCATTATGTGTCAAAGAAAGAGTATGCATTTTAAAAATGTCTACATAATAAATACATTTGCACAGAGTTACAAAATGTTTGACTGAATCACTGATTCTTAACTCAACTACAGCATCACATATTATTTCAATACAAAGCAGAAAGGGGAGACATTCTGCTCACCATAGTGACCCAATAAATTCAGTTTTGATAAAACAAATTAAATATCTGCTAGGAGTATATAAGAAAACTCTTTGAAAACAGCACCTCCTTAATAATAAAAACTGGTCACCTTGAATCGTCAACATCACACTTCACTGCACAAAGATGTCAAACTTTTTTTTTAAAGAATATTTAGTGCTCGTGAAAAGTGAGGGATTGACGACTTTGAAGACCGAAGACTTCTAGTTATCCACAAAACAGACACATCATGGGAAGTATCCGATTTCCAACACTGATTTGTCAGCATACTCTGACACTGTTTTGGAAGATATTAGAGGATAGTTCAGTCCTCAGACCTGTTAAAACTTTAACTTCTCTTCTGAGATTGTCAGCAAGGGCGCCAAGAGGTAATACCTACCGGATGTTCATGTTGGCTATAATGTGGACACCTATCTGCTGGGGATTGGACTGAGACCATCACTGCATTTCATACATACCACTGAACAGCCATCAGGTAGTAACACATTCTGGTCATTGAGCTGAATTTAAAACAGTAACCTAGAGGTGAATACCTCTCAATGTCAATCAGACTTGTTGCAGAAAGGCTGTCCTGACAAATGTGGTTAAAAGAATGAGCTGGCCCCGTGCTGCTGCTGATCAGCATCCCTATTCAAGAGATCTGCCTTCAGAAAAAAGAGCTCAGGTTCATTCCTGGTCTTCTGGAGAATTCACAGCTAACATACTGCAGAACAGCAGAAGGGAAGAGTGATGTGAGTGTACCACTCCAAAGGCAGCCACAGTTGCTTATTAATATTATTTATAGAGTGCCACAGGAATGCATGGTGCTTTAAAGACAACTAAAAGCCTCAAGAAAGCTTCCAAAGTAAGCTTTCCACAGAGCTTTGGAGACACCTTTGGAGAAGAAAACTGGCTTTTTTCTATGCCTACTTAGCCATTCTAGCAACATCAGTTTGTGAAGAAGGAAAGTAGTGAATGACTGGGACAAAAGTTATTATGACCAAGATGGGACCAAATCCCTCCTCTTCAAGAGGAAACAGCCCACTATAACACCTGGTCTACACTTAAAAGTTAGGTTGACATAGCTACGTGCTCAAGGGTGTGAAAAACTCACACTCCTGAATGACATAGTTAAGCCAACTTAACCCACAGTGTAGACACGGCTAGACTGAGGGAAGAATTCCGTCAACCTAGCTACCGCTGCTCAGGGAGATGGATTACACACATGGATGGATAAACTCCTTCTCTCGCTCTAAGCCCTACGTCTAGGCTGCAGTCTATGGCACTATAGCAGAATAGCTGCAGCAATGTCGCTGTGCCACTGTAGCACCCATAGGATAGACATGGCCTTAGTGACAACTGCATGCTCCCAAAATAAACAGACAGTAAAATCACCTTGTGTACTTAAGCCAGCTGTCGTGTTTCTCTCACCCAAACTGGATTCAGTCACTTCCTGAGCTGTACCGGTGATCTGTACAGAAAGCGTATAATAAATAGTGTGTTAGCCTACAGATAGCATTACCCACAAATACAGGGCTGAAACATACTGTCATGGATCTAAAGGATATGACTGGTAATGTGAAAAAGCTATCCTACAAGTTGCTATTCAAATCAAAAGGTATTCATAGACATAGCAATTTACTATGTTTTTGGATCAGCAGCAGATGCAGAGTAAATGAATATGCCTAAAGCAATTGCTAGATTTTCCAGAATCTATAAAATAAATTATCTTGGGTTCAGAGGCATTTAGGGCTTCAGGCTAACATTACAAAGCATAATGACTGTGGTGCTTAAAATTAATGCTCCTATCTTCTTAGCATATGTGCAACATGCCTTAGATGGCACATGACCAGGATTCATCACTGAATTTGATCCGCTGGTTGGATCATTAGCTTCCCTGGCCAGTACTGACGGGGAGTGCAATGTGAACTGATCCATGCCCCACAATGCTCCTATTACCTACAGTCTTTCTGCAGTGGGGAAAAGTGCAGGGGGAACCAGCAGAGACTACAGCTAGTAGAAGCAGGTTCAGAAACAGCCAACGTGCACACAGAGAACTTTCTGCAGTTTTTACTGGACTTTCTCTGCCCTCTGCTGATTGGCTGCTTGCTCCAACCCTCTTCTACAACACCCTCACAGTCTCTTCACCTCAGCTTCCCGTCACACCTTCTTCACATATTCTCTTTTCCCCTGCCCTGTCATCCTCACCCTTCTTCCCTTCAGCATGCACTCCTTTCACTTTTCTTTCCATGTACCTTATCCCCGCCTAACTAATCATGGAACTATCATGTTATCTGCTGTCCTCACATTGTTCATGCTGCTTTTACCCAACCTCTATCTGTCTTTTTAGACTGTGAGCTCTTTCAGGCAGTCACTGCCTGATACTCCGAGTTTGTACAGAACCTAGCACAATGGGGCCCCATTCTTGGTTGGTCCCTAGGCTCTACCATAATAAACATTAATAATATTCTTTACTTTCGGTCCCTGAAAAACTAGAGCAGAACAGCTTTTGGGTTTACTTTGCAGAAGTACCTACATTTAAGTATTGAATGTAGTAATCTCTAAAATGCTACAGGGTTCTTCTAGATGGATGGTGCTCTATAAGAGTAGGGCATTATTATTATTTATAGAAGTGGACTTATTACAGTTGCCAACAATTTGCAAGGGTGGATTATTATTAGCAAATGGTTCCTTCTGCCAAAAGGAAATTCAAGGACGATTTACCCCCCACCCCACCCCCCAATTATTCACTAATGCAGCACAGTTTGTGGTTTTGAAAAGTTCTTCAAAGCCTTTTCCCCATCATTTTAAAAAATCTTAATGTATTTTTCTCATTGAAATGCAGTTACAAATTTCACTTTAAATATAGATGATAAAAGTCAGCTGATGGGTTTCTGTAAATCACAAAGTCTCATAAGGAATGATAAAATAGTTTTTTCTGAAAAAAACAGAGATGGGTGTATGAGCGAGGAGAGTTTGCAAAACAAAATACAGATAAATGCCTGATTTATTACTCATTAAGGGAAAACAGTTAGCATTAAAAAACTATCAACTTGATTAAAATTAGATACAACATTCATAACTCCGTATTCATGTGAATTCCTATTGGAGATTTCTCCGCAAAATCACTAAGAGGGAGCAGTGCTCAAAGAGAGCATGCTAAAGCGAAAGAATTTTTAAAATCTTTAAGAACTTGATTCAAACACTACTGAAGCAACTGGGCTTTAGACCAGGCCCCTAACCTTGTTTTTAACCCCTCCATCAGATTTTTAGCAGTTCTTTGGGAACTGCTATTGGAAAAGAATAAATGGTAATTATAAATAAAACAAGAGTACCAAACTATACCCTAAGACAAGGTCAGTATAGCATGAGATGTTATGTCATCTTTAGCAGAACACATCACATCTGCTCCTGTACGGCCACATTTAACTTTGCAATGTTAGCTGCACACCTGTGCCACTGTAGCTCTTCAGTGTAGACACCATCTCTGCTGACAGGAGGGTTCATCAGCGTAGTTAATCCACCTTGCCAAGAAGTGGTATCTAGCTCAACGGAAGAATTCTTCCAGTAACCTAGCACTGTCTACATCAGAGGTTAGGTTTGCTTATCTACACCACTCAGGGGTGTAGACTTTTCACACCCCTGAGTGATGTAGTTAAGCCAACTTAATTTTCCAGTGTAGATCAGGCTAACTAACTTCTTGCCTGCTGAATCAGACGTAAGATATTTCCTACCAGTGCTCACCTCCAGTAATGCCAGGCATATCTTGTACATTGTGGCATTTAGTCTGTATGGAACATACCGAGAACACAGCTGGAATCCTTGAATTTTTCAGTAATGGCAAGAAGGTGAAATGTTTTCACCTGTGCAATGGCTCAGTTGCTAACACCGAGACACTACTGCCTCCTCCAGGGAGTGAATTATTCAGGGAGTGGATTATGCAGGGAGAATTTGGAGGTAACACTCTTTCTCCAGGGTAAGCGTGAAGATTACATCATTCTTTCTCAACCCTTTAGAGTTTATTCTGGTGTACAAGATCAACTTCAAAGTGAGTCACTTGCTTTCTCAGCCTTAGAAGCACCACATGGACCAAGAGCTCCTTTAGCACATTCCTGAGAAATGGGGCTGAGTGAATAAGATAGTATGCTTGGAAACGTAGGGCTCTTCCACTGAAAATTGGTAAGAAAAGTTTCCTGTTATAAATGAAAAGACAAGACCTCTCAGCTTAACCTCTGGGCTTCTGGCTGTAATGTGCAGACTCTTTACATTGGCATATAGCTTTCTTTAAATGTAATATTTGGCCTTCCTAGTGGCGGTACTTTGCTGGCAGACTGGAAATCATATTGAGGAATAGATAGGGCATTTTTCCACTTTACAACATCCCTTCTCTTAATACCACCAGAGTACCATGAGCATCTTCTTTGTATAGAGAAAGGATGGCAATATCTTTAATCTCTACATAAAAATATCGACTGCCTGAGGCTTCAGCTGCTCAGTGGCATCCAAAGAAGTGGAAGATGCATGGAAAGTTTTTAATCACTTGAGGAAGCCTAGCTATAGAGAGAGAGAGAGTTAAAAATCACTTACAGTTCTCAGATTTTCTCTCTCTCATTGAGCATTTTTTTCAACATTCAGACTCCATTTTACTTGGAAATACTATATGAGAATTTAAGCCCTGAGCTAAACCATGCTTTCTGCAACCCTGCACAGCCTACAAATTAGTAAAGCTTATAAGACATTCACTGGAATAATTCATCCAGAGACTGGGTCTTTCTATTCTTGTCTTTCGCCAAACCCTAGCAGATATCACCCCTGGAAAAGCATCGTGAAAAGCAACAAGTTGCAGAATGGATGACAGCTGCAAATTGTATTTAGAAGCAACCACTGCTACTAGTACTGACGTTTTCTGTACCTATCCAGGAAATAGCCGCGTCTAATTTGATAACATGCTGAAGACCTTAAGCCCCATAAAAACAAACAAAAAACAATATGCCTGAAGCTCAGTAAGAGGCTTAAGAACTATTATTGCTTAATGGCTCCCAGCAGCACTTCTGTAGCTAAAGCTCTGCCATTATTTCCATTGGAAAGTCTGCCTTTGAGGAGTTTATAAATCCGGTCAATTCAATTCAGACCGTGCTGCAACCTGATGCATATTATATGAGAGTGTGTAGCATGTATGTAAGAATTTGAGGCTCCATTCTATATTCCTTGCAGATCTAAATTTGTCACTGATTTTAAGGCTGTGTTCTTCAGTTTTTAAATTCCTTGGGACTTCTGGTCCACAGTGAATGTAAGTTTGGGCCTTTGATGTTAATGAAAGTGTCAAGAACACAAGTTGTTCTGCAAACTCTACCACTGCCAATGCACTTCACTCCTCACCTTCCACGCCTCTTGCCAATCTACTCTTAGAGCTTTCCTGCCAGACATACAGTGGGGTGATGTGGATTAACACCCAATAAGAGCTTTATAATCATTATCACATAATAATTAAAAATCCACCACCCATTTTCACTTGAGATCGGAACCAACACTGGTACCCAGGAGCCCAGAGATAAATGGGTGGTGCATTGACACTGACTCAACTGTCAGAGATTTATGGACAATGCATCTGCTTGGGGGTTCTTTTGGGGAGGCCTGACATAATAGGGTAGAGGATGATTTTGCTGCTCTAAGTTACTAGCTTGTTAAGTTAATTATTTTTGTTGTCTGTGAGTGCCACGTGCTGCTGGGGTGGCTGTTTCTGTGTAAATTGTGATCCTGACTAATAGTCAGAGCACGCAGAACGGTGGACAGGCATATTTTTGTATTTAAATATAAATAAATAAATAGCCATTTATATAACCTTCTTGCGTACAATTCCCATTTGAAATTTTTTTTAAACCAGATATGATTTTAATTGCTTTTGCCTTTTTTTTAAAGGTAGAGATAAGACAAATATAAAAACATTGCAAAAAACCCTAAGGCTTTCAGATTCCTTTGCAATTAATGCTGTAAAGAAAACAGGGCAGAATTTCAGTAAATAACATTTGAGAAACGAGCTAACTGGGATTCTCAAATTTTGCTGTTCAGAAGCAATTTTCATTGACTCATTTCTATGACTGAAGAATAAATCAAAGAGACAAGGGGGTAAGTAATACCTTTCATTGGACCAACTTCTGTTGGCTAGAGAGACAAGTTTCGAGTTTACACAGATCAGAGGCAAACAATATTTGGCCTGTTGCTACCTTCTACCAGGTATAAGTAGACTAAGCGAGAAAAACAAAGACTTAGCAGAAGCTGCTTTGTGAGTTAAGAAGGTTGGAATGTCTGATGTGTCTCATTTAAGCCTAGCTGCACATCCCTTGAGCATCCACCATTGAGCATCCACCATTGCTGCTTTCTTTGGACACTTTTTAAATTTTTAAATTGTCAGCAATTTTGGGGCCAGCTTGGTTTCTGTTCCTGGAAGGCTATACGTTAGAACTGGCAGAGAGTAAATTTTGACACTGGGTGTAAGCCTTTCTGTCAAGACTTGGGCGAGTCATTATAAGAAAATCTATGCCAGCTCATTTCCAGAAGATAATTTGAGATCCAATTCCAACTGCAAAGCACTTTTTTTAAATTGATCTAAGTTAATATATAGTCTTTTGCAGGAATTTCTCCTAACTCAAATATGGTACTTAATGGAATTTTATATAGAAATTTGTATTAATCTAAGCTCAGACCACAGGACATGTTAAAATTATATGTCCCATGAGCTGTATTTCTAATACACACACAGATGGAATCATCACATTTTGTACCAAACAAAATTACCTTCTTGGTTAGCAAATCTAATCTCCTACCTATGCACAGTACATTAAAGAAAAGTAAGGCAATCTCCCTGTTGTAGGCAGTAGACTACTTTGAATAAATGAAAACTGCTTCCTACTTGAGGATTCTTCTTACCAAAAGGGCCCAAGCAGCCCAGTCTCACTTCAGAATGTCATTCTCCATCGACACCTAAAAAAAAGGTTCCTTGCTTCAATGGCTCAAATCTCTCCTAGGATTTCTTCAGTGATGTTCCAATGTTCTGTGGTTATTTTTGTGATATTTTAAAATGAATGACCTCAACTGAAATGCCATGTCTTATATAAACATTTATCCAAGCATGCACCCAGAATTTAGGAGGATGCAGACTTATAGGTGAAGGTCACAAGCTATGACTGGGAAAGGAAAACACCCATTTAATTTAAAGACACTGGACCAGAAATTATCAGTTTAAAGAATGCAAAAGTGCTCACAATTCAAACACGTTTATCACTGTGTCCTTCAGGTACTTTTACCTCCTAAATTCTTTAGTAAGTAAGAGAATGGCCAAAGAAAATTCATCCCTATTTCCTTTGATCTTTCCTTACCTGACTAGCAGGGGTCTGTCCAATCACTGCTTCATAAGGAGGGGGTAGCTCCGTTGGATATAGCATTCCTGGGCTGTTAATGGTGACTTCATATAAAGCACTGAAGGAGGAACGAGGAAAGTCCAAATGGAGACCTCTGTTAAAGAAAATAAATGTTGACTTAGCATTTCACTGAACTGGATTTACCTGGAAAACTGTCATCTTCCACACTGATGTAGTTAGCAGATGCATGTTTCTGAATTTGTGACTGAACCCATCACAAAGCAGTCCATTGAAGAGATTCATCAGACAAGTGAAATGAAGCCTAAATTCAAAGGATAGTTTAAAAATTGTATTTCATTTTTGGATACTGGCCATTTTTACCAATGTATTCTATAGGCATTAATGTCTTGCACATACAGTACTCTATAGCAATGTACATTAACTTAAAGGCAATTTCCTCAAAAGATTAACTTTCACTTTTAACTTCTGTGTATAATGCTAACAATTATGGTAAAATTAATAGTAAATCTGAATCCTTGTTTTATGTTCAAATATTGTTATCCCTGTCTTGTCTGAATTCATCCACTTCTCCATCATGGTCTTTTTTTATACACTAGCACTATTATAAACAAATCAATATTTTAAACAGGGCTGTCAAGCGATTAAAAAATTTATCACAATATCGCAAGATATTTACATGCCAGATGCGCTAAAGATTCATATGTCCCTTCATGCTTCCACCACCATTCCAGAGACAGGCGTCCATGCTGATGACGGTTTCTGGTTAATAATGATCCAAAGCAAAGTGGACCGATTCATGTTCATTTTCATCATCTGAGTCAGATGCCACCAGCAGAAGGTTGATTTTTCTTTTTTGGTTTGGGTTCTGTAGTTTCCACATAGGAGTGTTGCTCTTTTAAGACTGCTGAAAGCATGCTAAACACCTCATCCCTCGCAGATTCTTAAACCTTAGGTCGAGTGCTGTAGCTATTTTTAGAAATCTCACATTGGTACCTTCTTTGCGTTTTGTTAAATCTGCTGTGAATGTGTTCTTAAAACAAACATGTGCTGGGTCATCATCCGAGATTGCTATAACATGAAATGCAGGTAAAACAGAACAGGAGACATACAATTCTCCTGCAAGCAGGTAAGTCACAGATTTAATTAACGCATTATTTTTTTCACAAACATCATTAGCAGCAAAGCATGTCATCTGGAATGGTGGCCAAAGCATAAAGGGGCATACGAACGATTAGCATCTCTGGCACATAAATACCTTGCAACGCTGACTACAAAAGTGCCATGCGAATGCCTGTTCTCACTTTCAGGTGACATTTTAAATAAGGCAACAGCATCTTCTATAAATGTAAATAAACTTGTTTGTCTTAGCAATTGGCTGAACAAGAAGTAGGACTGAGTGCACTTGTAGGGTCTAAAGTTTTACACTGTTTTGCTTTGAGTGCAGTTATGTAACAAAAAAATCTACGTTTGTAAGTTACACTTTCACGATAAAGAGATTGCACTACAGTACTTGTGTGAGGTGAACTGAAAAATACTATTTCTTTTAAAAGTGGCAAAGAGTCCTGTGGCACCTTATAGACTAACAGAAATATTGGAGCATAAGCTTTTGTGGGTGAATACCCACTTCGTCGGACGCATGTAGTGGAAATTTCCAGAGGCAGGTATAAATATGCAAGCAAGAATCAGGCTAGGGATAACGAGGTTAGTTCAATCAGGGAGGATGAGGCCCTCTCCTAGCAGCTGAGGTGTGAACACCATGGGAGGAGAAACTGCTTTTGTAGCTGGCGAGCCATTCACAGTCTTTGTCTAATTCTCAGCTGATGGTGTCAAATTTGCAAATGAAATGAAGCTCAGCAGTTTCTCTTTGAAGTCTGGTCCTGAAATTTTTTTGCTGCAGGACGGCTACCTTTAAATCTGCTTTTTTGTGTCCAGGGAGGTTGAAGTGTTCCCTACAGGTTTTTGTATATTGCCATTCCTAATATCTGATTTGTGTCCATTTATCCTTTTACGTAGGGACTGTCCAGTTTGGCCGATGGACATAGCGGAGGGGCATTGCCGGCACATGATGGCGTATTACATTGGTGGACGTGCAGGTGAATGAACCGGTGATGGTGTGGCTGATCTGGTTAGGTCTTGTGATGGTGTCGCTGGTGTAGATATGTGGGCAGAGTTGGCATCAAGGTTTGTTGCATGGATTGGTTCCTGAGTTAGAGTTACTATGGTGGGCTGTGTAGTTGCTGGTGAGAATATGCTTCTGGTTGGCGGATTGTCTGTGGGCGAGGACTGGCCTGCCTCCCAAGTCCTGTGAAAGTGAGGGATCGTTGTCCAGGATGGGTTGTAGATCAGTGATGATGCGTTGGAGAGGTTTTAGCTGAAGACTGTATGTGATGGCCAGTAGAGTTCTGTTGGTTTCCTTCTGAGGCTTGTCTTGCAGCAGGAGGCTTCTGGATACACATCTGGCTGTGCTGCTCTGTTTCCTTATTTCCTCGTGTGGGTATCGTAGTTTTGAGAATGCTTGGTGAAGATCTTGTAGGTGTTGGTCTCTGTCTGAGGGGCTGGAACAAATGTGGTTGTACCTCAGCGCTTGGCTGTAGACAATGGATCGTGTGGTGTGTACAGGATGGAAGCTGGAGACATGAAGGTAGGCATAGTGGTCGGTGGGTTTTCGGTATAGGGTGGTGTTAACATGACCATCACTTGTCTAGGAAGTGGACCTCCCATGTAGATTGGTCCAGGCTGAGGTTGATGCTGGGGTGGAAGCTACTGAAATTGTGGTGGAATTCTTCCAGGGTTTCCTTCCCATGGGTCCCAGATGATGAAGATGTCATCAATGTAGCGTAGGTAGAGAAGGGGCGTGAGTGGACGAGAGCTGAGGAAGTGTTGTTCCAGGTCAGCCATAAAAATGTTGGCATATTGTGGGGCCATGCGGGTGCCCACAGTGGTGCCACTGGTCTGGAGGTATATATTGTCACCAAATTTGAAATAACTGTGCGTGAGGATAAAGTCACAGAGTTCAGCAACCAGTTGTGCTGTGGCATCATCAGGGATACTGTTCCTGACAGCTTGTATTCCATTTGTGTGTGGGATGTTTGTGTAGAGAGCCTCTACATCCATGGTGGCTAGGATGGTGTTTTCTGGAAGATCATGAATGCATTGCAGTTTTCTCAGGAAATGAGTGGTGTCACAGAGATAGCTGGGAGTGCTGGTGGTGTAGGGTCTGAGTAGAGTGTCCACATATCGGACAGTCCTTCAGTGACAGTGCCAATGCCCGAGATGATGGGGCGTCCAGGATTTCTGGGTTTGTGGATCTTGGGTAGTAGATAGAATAGCTCTAAGGGTATGTTGATTTGTTCCTGTGTTAGTACAGGGAGTGTCCTGAGTAGATGATGCAGTTTCTTAGTGTATTTCTCAGTGGTATCTGAGGAAAGTGGCCTGTAGAATTTGGTATTGGAGAGTTGTCTTGCAGCCTCCTTTTGGTAGTCAGACCTGTTCATGATGACAACAGCACCCCCTTTATCAGCCTCTTTGATTATAATGTCAGGGTTGTTTCTGAGGCTGGGGATGGCATTGCATTCTGCACGACTTAGGTTATGAAGCAAGCAATGTTGTTCTTCCACAATTTCTGCCTGTGCACATCAGCGGAAGCCTCCTATGTATAGGTCCAGACTGTCATTTCGACCCTCAAGAGGAGTCCATGTGGAGGTCGTCTTCTTGTGCTGTTGGTGAGAGGGTATCTGTGTATCAGTGTGCTGTTCAGTGTTATCTTAAAAGTATTCTTGGGGTCGGAGACGGCAAAAGTAGGCTTCCAGATCACCGCAGAACTGTATCATGTTTGTGGGAGTGGCGGGGCAGAAAGAGAGTCCCTGAGATAGGACAGACTCTTCTGCCAGGCTGAGTATGTAGCTGGACAGATTGACGATATTGCTGGGTGAATATTTAATAAATTTTAATTGGTATTCTGTTGTTTAACAGTGCAATTAATTTTTTTAATTGCAATTAATTTTTTTGAGTTAATCACATGAGTTAACTGCGATTAATTGACAGCACTAGTTTTAAAATGTTGTTCTAAGAGACTTTGTGAAACATGCATGAAACTACAGTTCATATTTTTGGAAAAGACATCCACTATAAAGGATTGACACTATGGGGCTGTCTGTATTGTATAATTCATTTTTCCCTGAAGTAGTGTCAATTTGTGGCCCAAAGCTATGAAGGAATGATATTAATGTTCAGGGACAAAGAATTACCTCTGTGCTTCCATTACAGGTGCGCAGGTATATTCAGGTGGGTAGTAGGGTGGTGGTGGTATTGGAGGTATGAACTCATCGAAGTCCAGGGTCTGATGGAGAATAGTTCCATGGGGAGTCATACAGTCCGGGTTGGTGGAATGTGACCTCTGTGGCAGAAACTGAAAATAAATAAAAAAGGTAAGGTTTCTTCAGATAGTAATGGTGGAAATAACAAAAATAAGAAGACAGATTCTGCCATCCTTATTCTCATTGGGTTGTACCTTATTCCACAAGTAGCATTACTGCAATCAATTGGTCTGCTTCAGGGAATAGAGTACTACTAGAGTACTACGCAGTATGAGTGAGGGCGGTAGAACCTGGCCCAAAAGGAGGATGAGGAAATTGGTAGAAGTAAAACAAGATTTCATTAAACTCTTAGAGGACACCAAAAATCTTCATAAAGTTTGGGGGAAATACAATATTCTACCACCAGGATGGAGAACACAGACATTTCAGATTGAACAGTGTGGCAGAAAACAGGAGTTTATCTTATAAAGTAATTTGTTAAAGCATTAAATGATTAATGGTATAACCTGTTAAGAAATAATGAACACTTGGTTATACCTATTAAAATAACTATTTGCACATTCTCACTGCCAATTTGGAAAGCATCATATTAAAAGTCAGGTGCTACATGCTAAATATGTATTTTTAAAAAAGAAATAAGAAATGACAAGTATCCCACAAACCCATGTTTCATTACATGAGAATTCAACCTAATTTGTATTTGTTTGTATAAAATAAATGATCTCAATATTAATATATTTTTATAGTTGGTGTGGTATAGAAATTGCTATGTTTTAATATGGTATACAGTTTTAAAATACTGTAATCCTGTGAATAAAAAGAAAAGAAAAAGGACCCTCCCCTATGCCCACACATTCCCACACCTAAAAACTAGGGCTGTCAAGCAATTAAAAATATTAATCACGATTAATCACACTGGTAATAATAGAATACCATTTATTGAAATATTTTTGGATGCGTTCTACATTTTCCAATATATTGATTTCAATTACAACACAGAATACAAAGTGTACAGTGCTCACTTTATATTTATTTTTATTACAAGTATTTGCACTGTAAAAAATAAAAGAAATAGTATTTTTCAATTCACCTAATACAAGTCATAGAATCATAGAATATTAGGGTTGGAAAGGACCTCAGGAGGTCATCTAGTCCAACCCCCTGCTCAAAGCAGGACCAATCCCCAATTTTTGCCCCAGATCCCTAAATGGCCGCCTCAAGGATTGAACTCACAACTCTGGGTTTAGCAGGCCAATGCTCAAACCACTGATCTATCCCTCCTCCCAGATAGGAGTTGCCTTACCAAGTGGGAGGGCCTCGTTAGCACTGACCCCCCGACTTGGTAAAGGGACTCCCATATTTTCATGTGCTGTGATAATATATACAGTTTACTGTATGTTTCACTCCATGCATCCGATGAAGTGGGTTTTATCCCACGAAAACTTATGCCCCCAAAAATGTGTCAGTCTCTAAGGTGCCACAAGGACTCCTCGTGGTTTATGAAAATACCTGTTCTCACTTTCTGGTGACATTGTAAATAAGAAGAGGGCAGCATTATCTCCTGTAAATGTAAACAAAACTTGTTTGTCTACGCAATTGGCTGAACAAAAAATAGGACTGAATGGACCTGTAGGCTATGAGGTTTTAAGTGGTTTTGTTTTTGAGAGCAGTTATTTAACAAAAAAAAATCGACATTTGTAAGTTGCACTTTCACGACAAAAAGATTGCACTACAGTACTTGTATGAGATTAATTGAAAAATACTATTTCTTTTATCATTTTTACAGTGCAAATATTTGTAATAAAAATAATATACACTGATTTCAATTACAACACAGAATACAATATATATGAAAATGTAGAAAAACATCGAAAATATTTAATAAATTTTAACTAGTATTCTATTTTAACAGTGCGATTAAAACTGTGATTAATCGCAATTAATTTTTTTAATTAATCGCATGAATTAACTGCGATTAATAGACAGCCCTACTAAAAACAAAAAATACAACTGTACCAAACTCTAAACAGTAACAATGACTGAGAAGTACAAATCAAGGGCCTGAAGCTGATCAGGCTCTAACACAGCAATAGGATCAAAAAGCACACTCAGTGATATAGAAAAACAATAGCCTAATGAGCCTGTTAGCAGGTTTAAATGACTGTTCTGAAGATCAAATGAAACTTGGCCTTTGTGACCCTGTTTTATATGCTCTGCATGGGGAGAAGCACACCAATAGCCAATCACAACACAGAGAGGCATTCTTTCACCTTCTGTTGAGTCTCTGCTGTCATATTATTTTTGTAGGACTGGTAGATGATTGGGTCTTTAGCTCACCTTTTGAAACAACTGAGCTAAGAAAATTTTCTGAAGGCACACTTCTGCTTTTTTACTGAAACAAGTGAATATATCTATTTGTACTGTTGTCTCATTGCATTGTTATGATTTTTACAAAAGTTCCACTGACACGATTAAAGAAGCAGCCATATAACAGGAAAACAAAAATGTTTATGTTTAGAAGACCTAGCAAATGGGTTTCATTTTTAGCTTGGCAGGGGTTGTACCTTTCTGGGAAGAACTCATCTCAAATCTGATTTTACATCTGATTTTACATTACACCAGCAATTAATCTGGCTCCTTGTGTTTAGAAGCTTAAAGTAATCATTGTTCCATGAAACACTCTATGTATAAGATGACTTAAAGGTCACAGTCTCAATGATGTAATACAGTGGAGGGTCAGGGAGCCAGGTTTCCTTTGTTTGTGGGAAATTAACAATTAGATGCTTACTAATTAGCTGTCAAGTTATACTTTCCAGGATATCTACTAAGTAATTAGCCTCCCATGCTCCAGATTCTGCTACCAGCAGTCAATCTACTTCTTTCAGTCAGTGTGTTCTACTGATGCTACTAGAACAGTAGGAGCAAACTCATAGCTACGTACTACCTCTGGCCTGACGCACACTAGGCTGGCAAAGCTCTTCCCAGGTTGAACCTAGGAACAAAAGGTATATTAAAATCTTAAAGATGCTAGCCTAGGCAGGAAGTGGGGGGTTGAGTGGGGTGTCAGTAGTCGCCTAGGTGGAGTCTCTGACAGATGTACAGGGAGACTGTGTCACAGGGAGCACGTTGCAGCAGGACAATCTGTCTCTCTCATACAGACATGCGGTGAACTGGGCTGAGAGGAGCTTGCAAGAAAAGATTAAGATGTAGGTAAGGGGAAATATACGTCTAGCCCTGTTGTTTTATATGTTTGCTCTTATTCATAGATTTATAAATTCCAAGGCCAAAAGGACCATTGTGATCATCTAGTCTGACCTCCTGTATAACACAGACCACAGAACTCCACCAAAATAATTCCCTTTCAACTAGAGAATATCTTTAAACCAAAATCCAATCTTGATTTTAAAACTGCCAGTGACTGAAAATCCACCATAACCCTTGGTAAGTTGTTCCAATGGTTAATTACCCTGACTTGAAAACTTACTCCTTATTTCCAGTCTGAATTTGTCTAGTTTCAACCTGCAGCCATTGGATCTTGTTCGTACTTTTTTCTGCTAGTTATCAAATATTTGTTTATCAAATCTTATTATCCCATTATCAAATATTTGTTTCTAATTTAGATACTTATAGACTGATCAAGTCACCCCTTAACCTTCTCTTTGTTAAACTAAATAGATTGAGCTCCTTGAGTTTACCACTATAAGGCATAATTTCCAATTCTTCAATCATTCTCATGGCTCTTCTATGAAACAGCTACAATTTATCAACATCCTTCTTTAATTACAAACGCCTTACAGAAATTTAAGCATATTACATCAACCTTATTTCCTTTAGCAATCAATCTCATCAAAAGAAGATATCAAGTTAGTTTGACCGGATCTATGAATCTATTTTCCATAAACCCATTTTATTGTCATATTATTATTTAATGTATTATTATTTATATTTATTATTTAATGATTGTCATTAATTCTTTATTAATCATGTCCGTATCACCTGCTCATTTATCTTGCCCTGGATTGATGTCAGCCTGACAGGCCTATAAATTAGCTGGGTCATCCCATCTACCCTTTTTAAACATTGGCACAACCTTAGCTTTCTTCCAGTCTTCTGGAACTTTCCCAGCATTCCAGACTTATTGAAGACAAACATTAATGGTCTAGCGAGCTCTTAAGTTAGCTCTTTTAAAACTCTTGGATACAAGTTCTCTGGAACTGCTGATTTTACTATGTCTAACCGTAGTAGCTGCTGTTTAACATCCTCATGAGTTACTAATGGAATGGAAAGCATGTCATCATTATCATAATCTGAAATGACTACATGAGATGGCTTTTTTCCAAATAGGGAACAAAAAAATATTTACTGAAAACATCTGTCTTGTCTGCATTATTATTGATAATTCTACCATTTCCATCTAGTAATGGACCAAAACAATTGTTAGGATTATCTTTGTTTTTTATGCAATTTTAAAAGCTGCCTTCTTGTTGTCCTTAAGGAAACTCTTTATGGCAGGGACGGGCAAACTTTTTGGCCTGAGGATTTCCGAAATTGTATGGACGGCCGGTTAGGGGAGGGTGTGCCTCTCCAAACAGCCAGGCATGGCCCGGCCCCTGCCCCCTATCTGACCCCCCCCCCCGCCGCTTCTCACCCCCTGACAGCCCCCAGGACTCCTGCCCCATTGAATCCCCCCGTTCCCTATCCCCTGATAGCCCCCCCAGGACCACTGCCCCATCCAACCCCACCTTCTTCCTGATTGCCCTTGGAACCCCAGCCCCCCGCTGCCGCATCCAACCCCCTCCCCTTCCTGACTTCCTCCCCGGAACCCCTGCCCCCATTCAACCCCCCTGTTCCCTGCCCTCTGACTGCCCCGACCCCTATCCACACCTCCGCCCCCTGACCACCACCCCAACCTCCCCTGCCCTCTATCCAACCGCCCTCCCCTGCTCCCTGCCCTCTTACCGCACTGCCTGGAGCGCTACAGCCATGCCGCCCAGAGCACCAGGACAGGCAGCCGCGCCACCCGGCTGGAGCCACCCACGCCACCACACAGCACAGAGCATTGGGTCAGGCCATGGCTCTGCAGCTGCGCTGCCCGGCAAGAGATCACAGCCCTGCCACCCAGAGCATTGAGCTGAGGCTAACGGGAAGGGGGAACAGTAGGGGAGGGGCTGGGGGCTAGCCTCCCGGGCCAGGAGCTCAGGGGCCGTGCAGGAGGGTCCCGCGGGCCATAGTTTGCCCACCTCTGCTTTATGGTCAGCAAAAGTGTGTCCCTTTGCTTCTCTTATCAATTTTGTACAATTCATCACTATTCCCCTTCTTCTATTACTTATAATATATTTTTAATTATATTTAATTATAAATAAAAATTATTCCAAATAACATATAAATAAATATTGGAATATATTATTAAAATAATTATAAATAATAAATAATTATTTGGAATTCCTCCTGGTCTTCTTCTCTCTGTTGGCCACAGCCTACCTATTGTAGTCTCTCTCCAGCCATGCAGAAAGCCTCTTCTCTCTGTGTTCCTCTCTCTCCAGTTCCTTGGTGGCCAGTTTCATTCTTCCAAAAAGAAAAGGAGTACTTGTGGCACCTTAGAGACTAACCAATTTATTTGAGCATGAGCTTTCGTGAGCTACAGCTCACTTCATCGGATGCATTCTTCCATAAACCTAAGGTACGGATGTTTCCTGAACCTGGCTGTCTACGTATGCCTCAGGTTCTCTAATTCTCAATAGCATCTCTACTTCCTCTTCCAATCCAATAATCTTTTCTTCCAGCACAGCTACCAACTTGTACTTCATACATAAGAAGTCCCTTCTGGCTTCAGGCGGGGTGGGGGGGTCAGAACCACTGTTCCATTGCTGTCCATCTGGAATCAAACATAGAGCTGAACCTGGAAGGAAAGCCTCTCACACTTCCTCTCTAAATTCCCTCCAAAATTCTCCTGCTAGCTGCCTCTCTTCATGACTCTGAGTGCATAAGGCTTTTGGGTGAATGAATAAATAATACTTTGTTTTCAAGAAGCCTTGTTTGAGTCACTTTAATCAGCCAACATCACAGGCTCCCAGAGTAAAAGAGCTCACTCGCATCAAATGCAGTTAACACAGCTGGTAACGATGGGGGCTACACTCCAGAGATCCCGTCTATGAAAGTTTGGACTGCATGGTTCCACCCAGAAAGAGGTACAGGAAGCCAGGCCTCTGAGAGGTGCACTCAAGAGGGACTAACAGGGGTCCAAAGCACAGATTGCCTGGTTATTGTGACAGACAGTAGCTGAACCAGTACTCAGCAGTTTAGTGGCAAGTGCAGACAGGGCAAGCTGCATTCAGTACCATTTCAGAAACCCTGAAGTAGCTTCCTAAGAAACCCTTTTGAGGTTTGAACCAATGCTGAGAGCAGGTATCAGCAATGGATAAAGATGAACAGTTGTAGACAAAGACAAACTGCAATCAGCTCCATTTTCAGCAAGCATGGTTAAAATCTTACACAATCTTATAGCTGAAGTCAATGTTAATGGCACATACTCTGAATTTATTGGCCTCGAGAGAAACATGACATGGCTGCTTCTGTCACTGCTCTTATTTGTAATAGTAATCAAAACTTTTACACAATAAAAGAGAAGAAAATACAATACCTTAGTAATAAATGCAGGCAGCCCAGAGAACCAAGATGTTTCGCATGTGGGCAATCCCTTGGTGATGTTTGTTTATCCCCTTTACCCGTGTGCTTCATATTATGAAAGACATGAAACTCACAGAAGTTTCAATGTCCACAGGAATTGTGCTTCTAACTCAATTAGATGTTTTTGAAAATCTCACCCAATTTATGCCTAATCCAAAGTATTAGATTTCATTGGACAGAAAACTCCCCAAGACAGCTTGAGGCCAATATTACCTCTCATCCGGGAAAAATATATAATACACATTATGCATCTCTGCTGAAAAGATTTGAAAAAGATACATAAAATTGGATAATCCTTCTCTCCAAGATTATCTTCTTTTTTTAAACACTTGGAATAGAAATCCCTACAAAATTATTAGAAGAGAATCTTCCCCATTTTACATTTTATTTGGAGTAACAAGAGCACTCATTTAAAAAATATATAGGTCAGTATTTCAAAGAGGGCTAGTGGTACAAACCTAAGGAGGTATTATTGGGCACCAGAATGCTGGGCCTTGATAGCTTGGTATGATGGGTATAGCAATAAATATTGGAGAACACAGAGCAGAAAATACTTGCTATCACATTTGGGTCAACATTTTCATTTCCAAAACACCCAAAACCTCCCATTTAGTGATTTCCCTGAAAACTTTGGGGCAAAGCAGAAGTGAAAAACAGCCCAGCCTCTTCCCCTCTAACAACAAAATAGATACAATCTGAACTTCCCTCCAGGAGACATTGATTCCACTTCTTAAAAAATGGGAAAAAGTGAGCCTGTAAAGAGTAGGGTAGCTAATTAAAGGGGAAAAATGATAGACCCAGAGACATTACAAGGAACTTTTACTATAACTAAGATCCCAATACTTAATTAAATACAGTTAAGATATATGTCAAACCTCCCAAGAAATGGCAGGTTCTAGAAATGACAATGAACTCTAGCAGATCCAAAATCAATTTCAAAACTACATAGTGAACTTATTATACTTGAAATAGATGGCAAATGTAATTACAGGAAGAAATGGGAAAAGGTTCTAGATAAAGAAATTCTCTGAGATCATTGGTCCTTTATTTGGGGTAAAATAGCTCCCTTTTCCAGCTATCTAACAGTAAAAGAAAATCAGTATATTTTGCTAATTCAATGGTATCTCACACCCTCTCATTTAAAGAGAATCTAAACAGTAGGAGTGTGTGCGGAATGAAAGGTACCTTTATGAATATTTGATGGAATGTCTCAAAGCACAGGAATATTTGTCAAGTATTTGCAACCTCATAATGGATCTCAGAGTTCACAGAAAAAAAGACGTGTCCTATCACATAATTGTGCTCACACCATCTAACAGCATGGTGTACTAATGCAGAATTTTGGAAGAGGAGTGAGACAGCATATCCTAATAAACTGGCTGGGTACAGTATAGTCTGATAATGGAAATGTTTACAGATGATGTGAGACAAAGGCATAGTTGTTTCTTTCATGCCTGGCTACCATTTCTAGACTATGTAGACATGGTATAGACATAGAATATGTGGATGTGATATATCTTGACTTTAGCAAAGCTTTTGATATGGTCTCCCACAGTATTCTTGCCAGCAAGTTAAAAAAGTATGGATTGGATGAATGGATTACAAGGTGGATAGAAAGCTGGCGAGATTGTCAGGCTCAACGGGTAACGATCAACGGCTCGATATCTAGTTGGCAGCCGGTATCAAGCGGAGTCCCCCAGTGGTCGGTCCTTTGGCCGGTTTTGTTCAACATCTTTATCAGTGATCTGGACGATGGGATTAATTTCACCCTCAGCTAGTTCTCAGATGACACTAAACTGGGGGGAGAGGTGATACGATGGAGGGTAGGTCTAGAGTGACCTAGACAAATTGGAGGATTGGGCCAAAAGAAATCTGATGAGGTTCAATAAGGACAAGTGCAGAGTCCTGCATTTTGGAAGGAGGAATCCCATGCACTGCTACAGGCTGGGGACCAACTGGCTAAGCAGCAGTTCTGCAGAAAAGGACCTGGGGATTACAGTGGACGAGAAGCTGGATATGAGTCAGCAGTGTGCCTTTGTGGCATATTGGGCTGCATTAGTAGAAGCATTGCCAGCAGATCTAGGGAAGTGATTATTCCCCTCTATTCGACACTGGTGAGGCCAAGCCTGGAGTATTGTGTCCAGTTTCGGTCCCCCCCACTACAGAAGGGGTGTGGACAAATTGGAGAGAGTTCAGTGGAGGGCAACAAAAATGATTAGGGGGCTGGGGCACATGACTTTGGGCTTGTTTAGTCTGCAGAAGAGAAGAGTGAGGGGGGATTTGATAGCAGCCTTCAACTACCTGAAGGGGGGTTCCAAAGAGGATCGAGCTAGGCTGTTCTCAGTGGTGGCATATGACAGAACAAGGAGTAATGGTCTCAAGTTGCAGTGGGGGAGGTTTAGGTTGGATATTAGGAAACACTATTTCACTAGGAGGTGAAGCACTGGAATGGGTTACCTAGAGAGATGGTGGAATTTCCATCCTTAGAGATTTTTAAGGCCTGGCTTGACAAAGTCTTGGCTGGGATGATTTAGTTGGTGCTGGTCCTGCTTTGAGCAGGGGATTAGACTAAATGACCTCCTGAGGTCTCTTCCAACCCTAATATTCTATGATTCTATGTAAAAGATAAAACAAAAGAAATCAAAACACCTGAGGAACAGAGAAATGTTTGTTTTCACAATAAAACATTCACAGCTTTAGCCTCTGTTCTGGTAATTTATTGAATTGATGAATATGAAACTTCTGCTCCTGTGTCAGCTTTTACTCCAAAAATTGTCATTGTTGTAATGTAATTTGAAGCAGAACTGTTTTTCTTTGAATCCACTCAAAGTCCGCCAAATGTAAGTACCACCTTCCCCCACACTACCGCTGCAATGACCAATTTTGGAAAGAAACTGATGGAAGAATAAGGAGATTAGGATTGACAATAAGAAATAAACTTGAAAGGAAAATGAGTTTTGCAGCCTCATTGTTATTCTCTTAACATTGTCCCTGTAGTCCTAGAGGACTGAATATTAAAAGTAAAAAGTATCCATTAATTCCACAAAGAGTCATGCTCTGCACTGGAAAATGATAACATAATGCCTATTGCCGCGGGTTGTAAATTTGCAAAGGTCTTCACTGGTTTCTAATGCTTGGACATTGGCAGTGTAGATTTCTCATCCTTCATTGCAAACAGACTTTGAACACATCTGCACTTTTAGAAAATCTTAACATCTTCTGTCCTGCTGGTGAAAGGGAGCACTTACAATGTTAATTTATCTAATTCCCCAACTGGTGACATCTGCTAATGATGCCATAGCTAATCACAATGAATTTCTGTCCTCATTTTGGCCACGAGCCGTGCACTCATAACTACAACAGATGTTTCTGCATTTTGGGCAGAAGCAGCATACTGTCATACTTAATTCTTTCCTCTTGAGTGGAATACTGACAAGCCAATAATAAGAAAAGTGATCATCCACATCAGAAGTAAAGCTGAATCTACCAAAATTATAGGCCCTCACTTTCAAAATTAGGGCTGCACAATACTGTGGCACAAAAAAGTGCATTACTAACTAGCACGTGAAATTATTATTATTTCTTGTTAATTTATGGGAGTGCTCACTATGTGTTAAGCACTTTCCAAACCCTCAAGGATGGCCCATACTATAAGGAGTTTATAAACTAAGTAACTATGTGTGTGCAAAATAGTCAATGAATGTGAATTGCCAGATGTGTAATCTGACATCTGGCCCCAAATTTCCTAAAATAGGACCATCAAATCCTAAATCCTGGACCCTAAATCCATATTCAGGCACCACTCCCACTGGTCAATAGGTACTGCTGAGCGCTCAGCATTTTCTGAAGTCAGAAGGTACATAAAGATTATTACTATTTATATTATTGTAGCACGGAGGTCACAAGTGGGATCAGGGTCCATTGCGCTATACACAAAACACACAGTAAGAGACAGACCAAAATTTTCAAGAATGGGACTCTAATGTTACACTCTTAAATCTATGTTTAAATACCCAAAGGTGGTATTTTCAAAAGCTCCCAATTCATTTTTGCACTCTTGAAAACCCACACTTAAGTGACTAAATATGATCTTGAAAAATTCGGTCATAGTCCCTGGCCCAAAAAACTTGCAATCTAAACAGACAAGGCAAAGGGTTAGGGTTGCAGGTGTCCGTTTTTTGACCAGAACGCCTGCTTGCAAAGGGACCCTGGTGGCTCCAGTCAGCACTGCTGACTGGGCCATTAAAAGTCTGGTTGGTAGCGCAGCAGGGTTAAGGCAGGCTCCCTGCCTGCCGTGGCTCCTGGAAGCAGCGGCATGTCCCACCTTCGGCTTCTACGTGTAGGGGCAGCCAGGGGGCTCTGCATGCTGCCCCCTCCCCAAGCGCTGGCTCTGCAGCTCCCGTTGGCCGGGAACTACAGACAACAGGAGCTGCAGAGGTGGCGACTGCAGATGGGGCGGTACGCAGAGCTGCCTGGACAAGCCTCCATGTGGGAGAGGGAGACATGTCTGGAGAGACATGTCTCTGCTTCTGCGAGCTGCCTGAGGTAAGCGTCACCTGGAGCCTGAACCTCCTCCCGCACCCCAAACCCAGCCCTGATCTCCCTTCCGCCCTCCAAACCCCTTGGTCCCAGCCAGAAGCACCCTCCTGCAACCCAAGCCCCCCATCGCCAGCCAAGAGCCCAAACCCCCAGCCAGAGGCCTCATCTCCCACTGTGCCCCAACCCCCACCCCAGCTCTGATCCCCCTCCTGCCATCCGAACCCCTCAGCCACAGAGCACCCTCCTTCACCGAAACCCCTCAGCCCCAGCCCCACCCCAGAATCTGCACCCTAAGCCAGAGCCCTCACACCCCCTGCACCCCAGCCCAGAGCCCCCTCCTGCACTCTGACCCCCTCATTCCTGACCCCACCCCGGAACCTGCACCCCCACCCCTGACCCACTGCCACACCCTAACTCCCTGCCTCAGCCCAGAGCCCCCTCCTGCACCCCAAACCCCTCATCCCTGGTTTCTAGTCTAGTACCCTATCCATTACACCACAGTGCCTCCCAATGGATTTAATTTATGGATATGGATTTAGGACCCTAATTTTCAGCACTTATTTTTGAAAAGCAGGACTTTGATCAATTACACATGTGCCAGGCCACAGTGGTTCTCAACCTATTTACCATTATGGCCAGCATATACAGCTCTCTATGTGTTGTATGGGCTGCATCCATACTGTATATAATACCTGTACAACACTTAACATCACTGAAAGTCATTTAAAAACTAGCCCAAGCCATTTATTGAAATAAAGGGTTTTTTCTGTTAACACATTGGACTATACAGATGTGGCTGAGTGGGTGTGCATGTGTATGAGAATGAGCGAGTGTATATAGGTGAAAGTTGTGTGAAATGGACAGGAAGTGTGTGTGTGTGTGTGAGTGAGAGAGAGAGAGAGAGAGAGAGAGCGAGAGCGCACCAGTGTGTGAGAGTTATGGGAGACAGACAGTACCCATGATATATAATACTTGGGGGGGGGACGAGGTTGAATAAAGCGGTTTCTGTACAATAGATGGGATTGTCCTGGGCTGTTGATCCCTGCAAGATAATTGTGAATCCCTGAGCTCAGTGCTTAAAGTAGACTGGAAAAAGCATGTGTGTATGTTGGGGGAGGGGTCTATGATAATCCCAGATGAAATAAATGTTCATGCACTCGGAGGGTAGCACTCTCAGGGCACCCCTCAGTGACCCGACTCCATATTTAATTCTTTTTTTGCCAGGACTGTGACCCCTTGTGACTCTGCACACTTTAAGCCTTGCCTGAGCTGGGCCCACAAACAGCTGCAGCGTCAGCAGTGTGTCTTCATCTGAGCTGCTGTTCTGTAATGCAGGGGGCAGCGTACATGGCGTGTGGCACACAGCAGCTCTGTGCCCTGGGTGCCTCTCACCTCGTCTGAGGCAAGGACAGAGCCCTGTAATGGATAGGGTACTAGACTAGAAACTGGAGGCTGCCCAGTTGCTGTCTCTGTGCGTGAGTGAGTGGACACTGACCTCTGTCTGGTGATAGTGACTATAGAGGTGATGCAGCTGGGCTCGAGGGGGCTGCTCAGGGCCCCACTCAGTGCAGGGGGTACCAGGAGCATGCACTCAGCCCTACGTGGGGCTCAACACTGGGGCACTGTCCCGGCCAGAGAGGGTCACTGCTGAGGATGGCATTAGGGCCCTGCAGCAGAGATTGCATGGGGTGTGTGTGTGAGGGCTCCCCCCCACCCTGCCTGCTGTAGCTGCCCAGTTGGGCACATGTCCCTCCATGCCTGCTCCCAGACAGTCAGGGGCCAGGTTGATCCCTGGGGTGGGGGACAGTAGTTGGGAAGCCACCTATAGGATAAGTTTCCACCCTGCACCAGCTCTCCCCGCAGAGATGGGACTTACAGGGCAGCCTCGGAGCTCGCAAAAACCAGGAGAGGGATGGCGTGGGGGACACAATGTCCCCCACAGTATGCCCATGCCTTGTGTGGCTGATGACCCTGCGCATCCCCCTGCCTGTGGCAACCAAACTTTTGGCATCCGGTCAGTAGATCTGATGGACGCTGTCAGGTTGCCTTTTTGACCAGGCTTTCCAGTCGAAAACCAGACATCTGGCAACTCTATGTGTCCGTGCAGCACGGAGAGGGAGGAAGCAGCTAACGGCTAGCTGAGCTCCTCCCCTGCCCTGCTGGCAAGGGGCGCTCCAGCAGGGCTCCATGACACTTCTCCTCAGCCGGCCTTGTTCCTGCTGGGACCAAGAATGAGATGCGGCAAACTTTTTGTAGCACACAGCTGGGAGGCAGCTGTGTGCTAATTGGGCCCCAAGTGGCCTGCAGGTTGAGAACCACTGAGCCAGGATAATTGCGACAGCAGCTGTGATGGGGATATATGAGATGTTAGTTATACTGAATAAGATTTAATATTTATTTGTATTAAGTCTTCGAAAAAAATTACAAATAAGCATTTCTTCCCAAGACATATTACAGGAGTCAAATACTACTTTCAGTACAAGAGTCTATATACAAGGGACAGACTCAATCCCTGCTAAAGAAACTCCACAGAAGAGAACAAGAGATACTCATAATAAAAAAAAAAAAAAAAAAACCCGCAAGCCCCATTATGCACAGGTATTTCTGTGCAGTTTACATATTTACAAATTTTTACAAATATTAAGGGCCTTGTTCCTGCAAACACTTATGCATGTACAAGTAAATTATTTAAGTGAAGTTAATGGGGCTGCTCAAGTGAGTATAGTTATGCATGAATTAGGTGTTTGCAGGATCTGGGCTTAAATGTATAAACCTTTCTATTTTGAAGTAACCAAAACTATTTTCAAATCTGCAAAGGGACTAATTTTTAACTAACTTCAAATTCATAACTATTTAATGGAATTACCTGACATCGATGGAGGACACTCTAATCCTAAAGGTAACGGCTTCAGTTTTCAGCTGGCAATTTTACTCTGCCCTAATTGAGGGAAGGGTTTGAAATTGATCTTATAACCAACCCTGACTGGTGACATTAAGACACCTTAATGAACAGATGACTGTCTTTCCATAACAATAATGGAAAACTGTTAATCAGTCAAAACAACACACTGGTTCAGTCATAATGAAACATTGCTTTCCTGTGGTGCTTTAGAGATATAATAATAGTTATTGTGGAGTAGGACTCAGAAATATTTAAAGAGTTGCATAATTACAAGACTATCACGTTGAAGATACTTTCACGCAATACAACAGACCAAAGAACTACAAAAAATACTATAGTATAGCCTTCTGATGCACAAAGTAACAATGCCCTCTTTGCTTAGACACCTCTTTCTTCCTATATCAGAATGCAAAATTTTGACATTTAAAAACTCTATTGGCTTAGTATTTACAATTTATGGTTATAGTGTGGAAACCCAGCATTGTAAATACTTGTCCATACAGTAGTTAACCTTTCCTTTATCATACACGCTTAAGAAATTGACTAGCATTAGGCCTCAATGCACAAAGTCACAAGTTCATTGCTGTTCCATAAATGTTTAATTAGATACCTTTCTGAAAGCTGTAACCTCTACAAAAGGTTAGTAACTGCCGTGACAGCTTTAGTGGATTTATACTACGAGAGAAGGTTTGTGCAGTACATACAATTAAAGTGGAATATTTTCTTAATCTTCGTAATGTAATATAATGTAATGTGGCACTAAAATACACTATAGGACCACAGCAGGTGCTTAAATGAAATAATAGCAGCACTAGCTAAAGAAAGAGATGACACTAAAATAGAATAGTATTTTTACAGTGGCAAAATTATTCTTTTTATATAGTGAAGTGAAAATTGAGTTTATTTTGGGCTTTAAAAGTAAAAGACTACAAAAAGAAAATTCTAATTTCTTTCTGACCTGTTTTTGTTCTTCCCAAAAGAGAACTCTGATTTTCCTTGTGTTTCTAAGAGTAAACAACAGGGATCATTCATCCAACAGATGCCAAACTACTTTACAAAAGTCTCTAAATAATTATGCAACCTATATGTGCTGTATAGAGGAATTACTTTGCCCACTGCCTCAGCACTGCCACCTATGAGGCAAAATACAGTAACGTTTAACAACCTCTAGCAACACTACACAGCAGTCCAGTGAGAAAGAACACTTCATTCAATAAAAGGAGACTGGAAATTTAGGTAAGTATAATGTAGTTACTGAAATTAGAATTTGGCCAGGACAGTGGGGTTAAAAGCCTAGGCATTGAACTGACTAACAGCATTAAGGGCATACTGTACAGTTTCTAATAATCAAGACGACAGATTTGGTGTGGACAAAAGGAACGTGACTTTCATCCCACCACACTATCAATGAACTTTATTTCTATGTGGACTGATTTCTCAGTGTTAGATCTCTTCAGAAGAGGTCACTAGTTATCCCACTTTTAACAGCCAACACTTACAGCTTTCTATGCACCATATGCCTAGAAATCTTGCACCATAGAAAACTTTATACATCCAATTAATAAAATTTTCCATGAACACGAATAGGAAACACATGCCATTGAAAATACAAATTAGTAAAGAGGTCTCAGAATAGAAAGCTTTCTTTGTCTGGTACTTTAAATTGTCTATTCCAAACCAATTTCAGTTCTAGTTTCTCCTTAGGGAGGAAAATTCTGCTTTCTTTTACAGTGGTGTAAATCCAAAGAAGCCCACTGAAGGAACTAATCTGGATTTTTCACCACTGTAATTGAAATCAGAAAGTGGCCCTATATATTTCTCAAACACACACACACACAAAATTAGTTTACTGTAAAGCTCATATTAAACAATAGAACCCTCATATAAAACAGACAAGTACATTACAATTAAAAAAACAGTTAAAACTATGACATTTTGAACTGAGGTAATTTATATATTCTGTGACCCTAATTGTTCATGAAGTTTCCCAACAAGGGAGAGAAGAAAATGCATGTTTTCATTTCAACAACCTTAACTGACTCACAAGACACACAAACTCTGTCAACATATACAAAATTAATTACATGCTTTACATTATACAATAGATACATATATTAGGGTTGTAAAATATATGGATCAAAGCACTCCTAAAACAATGCTGGGTCATTGGCTCAGTTACTAACCCAAAGGAAAGCGTTTCAATAACAATGGTTCCTGAAGAATACTGTTTTCCTTACAGATCTCCTATTTATGCACTAACCAAGCACTGTATCTTGCACCAACTGAAATTAAAGTGTTCTATGCTATTGACTGCAGCAGCACATTCAAGATCACAGCCTAGGGTGGTATGACTGTACTACATAAAAGTTGAATGCAAGTGCATGATAAAAATTTGTTATGCAATTTGCTATATTCAATTAGGTAATGCAAAGAGTTTGTTCAGTTAACCTCACAAGACACACACACTGAATTATAATGGCTGATGACAACAGTAATTAAATGCTACAGTTTGTGAATCATCATTAACTTATTTCCCTTACACAATAAGGGATTGTTTCAGATACCATATAAGTTACATGATGAACTGTTAATAACGGTGATAGTGATAAAGGGTGAATACACAATGATGATAACATTGGTTTTATGAGTGATAATATATCAATGTTCTAGGAGTTGAAGAAAGTCTGGAGTAGATGCAATTAACACTTTAGCATGGTTACAATCAATTTCCAATGTTATTTTGCCTATAATGCAGTAGCCATTCATTAATCAAGATGTAAATTTAAAGCTGCCTTAAGATACAAATAAAATCTCTTTCGTACTGACAGCCTGGTCATTAATGGACATTTCTCCAAATTACAGAATTTTCATATCATTTGACTTGATTAGCATTTCTGTGCAAAAGGTGCTTTTACATAGGAAAGCATTAGCTACTGTGATGACCCCTAGCCCAGGATACAGTCTTAAATTGGCCACAGTGGTGAAAGTGGCGGAAAAATGTAATTTTAACCTATAACCATGTTACGTAAAATTGCTGTTGAAAGGACACACAGAATCTAAGGAATACTTTCAAATGAGTTTGTCTTGAACCCAAAGAACTGTTGAGTAGGGTTTTTTTTACAATTTCTAGTGAGGTGACAAGTGTTTTAACAACAGACTCAAATGTTTTCAAGACAAAAACAATGAGGAGTCCTGTGGCACCTTAAAGACTAACAAGTTTATTTGGGCATAAGCTTTCATGTGTAAAAATCCCACTGTGGGGAGTGCACAGACACATGGGGACAGGGCAGATATGCCTGACTAAATGAGAGAGGCAAGCGGTCAGCCGGAGTCTGCATGAAGGAGGTTCGCCAACTCCCTAACAATCCCTCCTCCCACAAAAAACCCTATTCCATACTTCTTCCACCCACACCCAACAACCCTCCAGGTTCACTCCCGGGGTTCTTCCCAGCAATTACTTCCCTCTCCCTCAGCTCCTCCATTACCTCTCACTCCCGCAAGCCTTTGCACTGCTTCTGAAAGGTGTGGGAAATATGTCTCTGTATTGTAGTTTAAATGAATTATTACTCAAAGTTTTGCATTCATATGCCTAGTAAGCAATCTATTTCCTGAATCTTTTTTGTTGTCTGTATTGTTACAAACATATTTACTGACAGGTATTTTGAAATAAATTACCAAAATAATTGAAACTGGATTATATTTTGTTATTTTGAGAAATAAAATATGAAACATTTTAAAATATTGTGCACAGCATGTTTAATGTTTTGGTGCAGAATTCCCCCAGGAATAGAAAGAGGAGAGAGGGGGGAATGTGCCAGTATCCAAACTGACTACACTGAAACAGGAGCAACCTAGAAAAATATTCTTCCAAGCCCAGAGAGTAAAACTGGAGTTCCAGAGTGGCTAATTTGATCTTGTGCCATATGCTGCGCCTGTTCCTGAACTGCAAACATCAGAAACAAAAGCTGCACTTTCTTATTTTTTGCTATTCTTGTCTCTCTCCTTTTGCGAGCATTTCTCTTGTTAAACAGAATTGAATTTTAACAGCACAATCCAAGAACCACCACCTAAAATTGGCTCACAATTTTTTCCCTCCAAAAAGTGCCTGTTGAGAGACTCTCCACAAGGCGTTATCCCTTTAAAAGACTCTATATAAATATACTAGAGAACAGAAAATCGGGGCAATTTATTAAACAAAAAGTTAGAGAGACAAGGTGGGTAAGGTAATATCCTTATTGGACCAACGACTGTTGGTGAGAGATCCAAGCTTTCAAGCTTACACAGAGCTTTTCTTCAGGTCTGGGAAACAGAGCGTCACAGCTACAGAGAAAGTTAACATATTTTCTTTTAATTTAGTTTGCAATTAGTAAATGCTTTTTTTTTGTTTGTTTGATGGTATACAGTAAGCAAAACCTGGTCCTTGGCAACAAAATCCAAAACCCAAGATTACTGTTATGCCAGTACAAAAGTAAAGAAAAGGGGAATATAAAATTACAACATACTAAAAATACTAGCCAATCTTCCCAACAAATCTGCGGGTGAGAAATTAATACCATTAGCAGAGTTGTGTGTGGCACTCTCACCAAAGGTCTGTTTGTTCTATTGCTGGTTCTTAATAGTGCTATTATTCCTTTATTAGTTACACAAACATCAATTATTTTTACAAAATCATAGCTAATAAGTGATAAGAGACTGATGGGTGCAAGTTCTGAGTGGAACACCTGCCAGGCAAGGACGCTGAGAGAGATTTGGGAGGTTTTAAAAAACTTCTACAATGTTAACTTATTAATGTGGAGTGTGACAATCATGACAACAGCAAATAATGTATACAATTCAATCTTGAATATTTAAACTTCATTTATCTTGAGTTCTCTGGTGTACAATAGGGTCATGTCCTCTGATGTCTATTTATTACATTGAAAATTCCCTAGATTACCAAATGTCCATCATGAGATTTGATTAATCAAAGTTGTTCTTTAATATTATCCCAACAGAAAGATACGTTAGTGAATCTTTGAAGACACTCATACAAGAATATATGGCAACATTTTAAGGGGTAATTTTTCAGAAGTGTGTTAGAATTTAGCCAAGTAACAAGTGAATAAATACCCTGTAAACTGTATCCTGAAATGCCTTAATTAAACTCTTGATTAAATATAAAATTTACATTTAAATAAGCATAAAATCATAACCTATTACATCCAATTGGCTGAGCTTGTGAGGCCTTACACAGAACTCAATGGTATTAATTTATTTGTCTGTATTCATGTAATGCAATAATGCCGGAATGTCACATCTGATCAATTTCAAAATTTAAGGGAATGTTCTAGAAATGAATGGACTATTGATTTTGGGGGAAAATCAGGGCATTGCAAGTAGGGAAATGAGGGACAAACAAAGTCATTTTCATTTGTCGATAGCACCCATTTTCGGCTATCAGAAGAACGATAACCCTGCTCATCCTCCTAATAGAGTTTAATATGTTGACCCCCTAAATGCCTTATCTCTCCAACACACAAAGTAGAAATAATTGCACTCCCTCTGGGAGCCATGGGGTGGATGCTCATCCAGAAGGGGAGAAAAGCAGGCTTCCTTTCTCCCTCCTAATGTCCTGCCTCCTCAAAGCCTGTTCCATGGTGGGAGAGAGAGGAAACCAGCTGTTCATTCCTCCCATCCAATCCAGGGGGAAGAAAGGTACATTTGGGGAAAGGAGACATAGAACCCTTGGCATGGGGGAGGAGAATGAAATCAGGAGAACAGAGCCCATGGTCTGGTGGGGAGGATATGGCGAACAGGAATGGGGAGAAACAGAATCCTGGCCTAATAGGGAGCATGGGTGGCCCTGCTGTGAAGATGTGACACCAAGCACACCTGGATAACATGATAATAAGATGTGGCATACTCAGATAATGGGGAGTTGTCACCCTGCCTTGTTTAGCTGGTGATGGAAGGTCCAATTGTTTAGCCTCGTGCAATACCAAGACTTTGAATGGGAAACCACCAAAAGCAACTGCAAACAATCAAAACCACAAGGAGGTTAAAAAAAGGAAACAAAACGCTGTTTTCAGTATAAGACAGAGGAAAGAGATGTATTCTGGATCCATTCACTGGGGAAAACCTTTGTGGAGCAAGGATGTTTTCATGAATGTTTGGACCTCACTCTTGGGAAACCAGCCAACTCTGCAACAGGCCGAACTTTGTGAGGAAACCCTACTCCATTTAATAAGTATGATACCTATTAAAAACAGTTGACCCAGGTTCACATTTTGTGATTTTGTTTTGTATTACAGACATTTGTTCCCACCATTCTCTCTCGTTTCTTGTTAAATCTTTATTTTTTCTTAAATAAATGTATTTTGAAGTGCACACAAGTGCTGTGTGGTTTAAGGTAAAGGTAGTAAACTGGGGTACACTGCCCCTTCGGGAGCAGAGGATCTGGGATTTCTGTGAGTAGCCAGTTTCTGGGGCTGGATATCACAGGGGAATGATTCAAAGGGACTCAGGGATTGGGGTGCCTCTATTGTTAACCTGCAAGGAGAAGTTAGGGTTTGCATAGCCTTGAGCGGCTGAAAGGCTGGTGGTGTCAGGGAGTTGATAATCTGCCAGGCAAATGCAAGAATCCCTCACTCTGAAAGCAGGTAGTAACAAGGCAACTCACTGTCCCGGGTCCCCTGAGAACTGTCATGGGGGAGAAGGGAATGGGGGAACAGATAGCCTCTGGCTTAAGGGAGAATGGGGGACTCTAGTATGAGGGGAAGAGGGGGACACACAAAGAATCCCTATTGGGGCAAAATTGGGGAACCCTGGGTTGGGAGGAATGGGCGTGAACAGAGACCCCTCCCATGGAGGGGGGGAAGGTGGGAAAGTGGGGAATGGGGGCAGACGGAGCCCCTGGCAATGAGGGTAGAATGGGGAACATGAGTAATGTGAGGCATACAGAACCCCTAGTGGCAGGAGATTGAGGACCCTGGTGTGGGGGAAAAGGGCAAGAGGGTACACAAAGTCCTGTCATGTGGGCAGACTGGGGGAATGGCGGCGTAGATGAAAAATGGGGAATGGGGACACACATACTCTGCCATGGTGCGGGAGAAAGGGGACTCTGGATTGGGAGACTCTCAGAATACCTGGCAGGGGGAGTTGCAGGGAGTTGCTGAAACAGACAGCATGCATCCGATGAAGTGAACTGTAGCTCACGAAAGCTTATGCTCAAATAAATTGGTTAGTCTCTAAGGTGCCACAAGTACTCCTTTTCTTTTTGCGAATACAGACTAACAAGACAGGAATGGGAGCCAGTGGGGATGATGAAGGAATGCAAGGAGCCACTGGTGTAACAAACCTGGCCTACAGAAACTGTGAAGCGTGAGACACCCCCCCTCCATGTGTATATTTGAGATATAAAGCATTACAGAACATATGCTGTACATACATACATACTGTTGTGGAGGATGTTAACTACATGTGTCTACGGACTTTAACAGGAACTGTGGAGGTAAATCCTTGTAAACTGCTTTGAAAATGTAAGGGGTAGGTATTGTTCTAGTGCATTTATTTTAATTAAGCTGATAATAAATCAAGCAACACAATATACTATAATTAGGCAAACTTATTTTTAGGTTTTATTAGGTTCAAAAAATCAAGTGAAATAACAGAAATATACAGGATTTCTTGGGTTAAAAATACTGGGCCTATTGATGCAGTTGAAAGCCTTTTTGTTTGGAATCCAACACATAGCATTGAAAACTGAGTCAGTGATACAGCATCAAACAGACAAGGTCATGCTGAAGGTAGCCATGTGCAGAATTTTAGAATTGTTTTAAAAAAGGGGTTAATCCTAATCAAAGGCCAAGGTTCTGGTACATTTATTCCTTGATTATTATTATTTACTATATGAATTTTGCTAGCATCAAGAGGCCCCAATCAGGAACTGGGCCTCATGCTGTTAGCCTCTGTATCACAAGTAATGGAAGGATGATCTCTGCCCTAAAGGTTTATATACAGCTTCCTGCAGAGCAAGGTACTACTTTAGATGACAAAGAGAATCAAAATCTGTCCCTAAGAAATTTGAATTTGGAGAGAGGATTATTTTAAAATAGTTGGGGGATAATGCAAAAAACAGAGCTCTAAATGTAATTTAAAATATACAGTTTAAACATTGCTAACAAGTAAGTAACAGCACTGAACAGACAGGTGGTGTTTGAACATCACCCAAAATCAATTATGAGACTATCATAAGCAAATGTAAAATTAAATGAAAAAAGTGACATTTGAAAAGAGCACATATAAAAAGCAAGGAGACCATAGTTTGCGATAAGCAATACCAGATTAGAAAAAAAATATCAAGAAGGTGGCACTGTTAGACTCCAAGCAATGAATAATAGAGGCAAGTGTAATCACCATGCATTTCGTCAAGGTCTTTGACTTCACATGCTTATTCTTGCTATACATATGGGAACAAATGAAAAGCTTAAACTTTATGGTCAAAGAAGTTAATTGAGTTTAGGATTATTTGTGATCAGTTTCCTTGCCTAGACAGTTAAAAAAAAAAAAAAAGAAGTCTCTGTGAGGACAACTGGAAACATTTATTTATGCTCATATTGATGAACTCCTGTGGAGCTGCCAGTTCAGTTTTATACCTTTAGGTATAGATGGCAGAATTGTTTATTGTGATTCAAAAATCTATGGGTTTTAAACCCGTGATTCCAAGGAGGGAGCTGTTAGCAGAAAACTAGAACTAATAGATTTTCCTGAAGGCTTGAAAGTACAGGTTTGGTTTTTTTAACAACTAAGGATCTTCAAATTCACAGGCAAATTTACCCTAAAAGTTGGTACAAATATGTAGCATTTCTGGACAACTCATCCAAGATCAGTTCATCAAATGTACATAATATAAATGTCTAAATGCAATAAAATACAGTGAGTTTCAACATGTGCATCTGGATAACTATTGTATACACAAGCCATAAAGAAAGAAGAAGATTCATGAAGCATAGCTGCAGATTTGTTAAGCTCCGTGTTGCTAAGCAAGAGAACACCTATAGCATATGGGAATTACATCATCCACAGGGAAAATTGGATACTACAACAGAATTATATAATGTGATTTAAAAAGCTACCATCATTATCAACAGCTATTATCCAAAGCCCACTATGGAGTCCTGATAACAAATAAGAAGTTCTTTCCATCTGGCTAACTTTTGGGGCAAGGAACACACTAATGCAGAATAGAAAATCACAGAAGAGACAGATTGGACCATATAGTTTATTATGTATAGTTTATATCAGTGCAGGATTGTTCCCTGCAGCCTGATTATGGATGGTAATGAAGTAGTATATTTTATTGGCACAGGAGGAGGATCTATCTATTCTACTGAGTAATAACAGAGCACTGAGTGAAATATGTTATAATATTTAAATCATTTTAATCTACAACTGCAAGCATTTCCCCATGTTACTATCTTAACACTGCCAAGGTGAAACCCTCCTGTCACAAGATGGCAACAGAGATGTGTTGTGCTTTAGTGAGGAGGAAGAAGCAGCAGAAACAGGGAACATTAACTTGTAAGCAAGGAAGTGAATCAGACTGGGGAGCCTACCGAGGAAAGAAGAGAAACAAACTTGGTTAAAAGTTTTTGTGTGAATAAGACCCAGTTTTTGTGGGGTTAGGACAGTGAAAAGCAAAGAAAACCTCTGGGCCAGATGTGCAGCTAATGTAAGAAAGTGTAACTTCAGCGTAACTAGGCTGGTTTACCTTAGCTGAGGATCTGGCCCCAGAAAGCTGAAGGAAAGGAAGAGAGGGAAAAATATCAGGATTAAATAGGAAAAAATATGGATACCTTGAGGAGAGGAAAGATAGGCTCTTCAGGACCTCTTGTCTCTGAAAGCAAGAAAAATAGAAGAAGGATGTCTAAGGCCACGAGAAGGAAGAAATATGGGACAGCTAGAAAGCATGTAGAATTGGAAGATAAATATAAGGGAAGAGAAAACAGAAGAAAGGTGCAGAACAGAATATGAGTAAAAGAGACTCAAAATGGAGAATCAGAGAGAGAAGAAAGAAAAAGAGAAAAGGAAAGTGGGAAAAGGGAGAGAAAAATATATACATTTCCAAGGCTAACTCATTTTATTTCCTACTCAGGTTCCTATCTTTTTTGTACATGCGTTTCAGAAAAGGCGATCAGAAAGAAAAAGTATTGATTGTGGTTCAGAGACTAGGGAAATGAATAATCTTCAGGCTAATCATGGCCATCGGGAAAAGAAGAGCAATCAAGCACTTTAATATTCCAGTGGGAACATTGTCATCTGAATGTGTTTGTTCCAGAGAAATGTGCTGCTAAATGACATAAAACAATCATGAGTTAAACTTCTCTGAATATTCATGACTACATTCCTGGGTGCATGACATTATTGTTATGCTAGACAGACTGATCTTATCAGGTCTGAGCATCAGTTATTCTCCCGTTCATTATTGAAAGGTGAGAAAACTCCTTTGTGATCAGGACCTTTAGTTATCAGGCATCTTGCAGCTGAGATCAGTGAAGGAAAAAAACAGACTGATGGTTCTGTACAAAATACACCATATAATAAAAGTCTTCTCATGATTAATATTTTACACACACTGTCTCATGTGCTGAAATGAGAGAACTCTTTCTCAATGCTGTTTATGACATGAAAGAAGGATTATGGAACAAGCACTGCATGTCCATTTGTAAACACACACATACATATATGCACCAATGAAAAACTGCATTTATTGTGCACGTTTGGAGCCATGACTGCACTGCACCTACTAATAAATATATCCCACCACCACCACTTCACTCTCCCCCACCATTTACCTATGGCTCCACACACACAAAAACTTTTGATCAAGTTTGTAACCAGTTGCTGGCACATTTGACTGTAAAGGTGTTTTGTATCCATATATCACATGATTAAAATGCAGTAAAAATGGCAGCTAACAGTATTTTGCACCAGCCAGTGGCCTACACTGGCATATGGTTGTCTTTCTGTAACCAGTTCAAACTCAGTTATTTTTTCCAGCTTCTACGGGACTTTTAAACTATGCCTGTGTAACTAGCTGTGCCAGTCCTTCCTTCTAACTCTGTGCAGCATACCACAGTGTATGACTGCTGTCATAAATATAAAGGGAAGGGTAAACCCCTTTAAAATCCCTCCTGGCCAGAGGAAAAATCCTCTCACCTGTAAAGGGTTAAGAAGCTAAAGGTAACCTCGCTGGCACCTGACCAAAATGACCAGTGAGGAGACAAGATACTTTCAAAAGCTGGGAGGAGGGAGAGAAACAAAGGGTCTGTGTCTGTCGGTACGCTGCTTTGGCCAGGGATAGACCAGGAATGGAGTCTTAGAACTTTTAGCAAGTAATCTAGCTCGGTATGCGTTAGATTATGATTTCTTTAAATGGCTGAGAAAAGAACTGTGCTGAATAGAATGACTATTTCTGTCTGTGTGTCTTTTTTGTAACTTAAGGTTTTGCCTAGAGGGATTCTCTGTTTTGAATCTAATTACCCTGTAAGGTACCTACCATCCTGATTTTACAGAGGTGATTCCTTTACTTCTATTTACTTGTATTTCTATTAAAAGTCTTCTTGTAAGAAAACTGAATGCTTTTTCATTGTTCTCAGATCCAAAGGTTTGGGTCTGTGGTCACCTATGCAATTTGGTGAGGATTTTTACCAAACCTTTCCCAGAAAGTGGGGTGCAAGGGTTGGGAGGATTTTGGGGGGAAAGACGTGTCCAAACTATGTTTCCCAGTAAACCCAGTTAGAGTTTGGTGGTGGCAAGTGGATATTCCAAGGACAAAAGATAAAATTAATTTGTATCTTGGGGAAGTTTTAACCTAAACTGGTAAAAGTAAGTTTAGGAGGTTTTCATGCAGGTCCCCACATCTGTACCCTAGAGTTCAGAGTGGGTGAGGAACCTTGACATGGTGGCAGAGTGGTGGAATTAACCTGAAATCATTTTGAGATCAATTTGAGATTTTTTGAACTAGAAATACAGATTTTAAAAAGGAAATTTTTTTTTCTTTGGAGCTGCTGGAAAGCAGCTTGTTTTTTCTCTGCTTTGGGGCCAGAGCAGAGACAAAAGGGGATTATCTTTGTGAATTGCAGGTTTTCTTTGCCTGGAGGCAGGGTACTTAACCTCCTGCAGGGAAATTCACAATCTTGGTAAACCAGAAGTTTTTTTTTTTTCCTAAAAGTAAATAGGGGGGGTGTTCTACCCATTTGCCTGGAGACAAAAGTGGCAGGGGCTTTTTTTTAGGATTTTGATTTTTTTTACAAGGAGCACCGGTTTGAAAAGGAAGTTTTTTTCCTTTAGGCTGCTGGTAAGCAGGTTTCCAAGTAGTTGGAGTTTTTTTGCTTTGATTTGGGGCCAGAGCAGAGACAAAGGGAATTGTCTTTTTCTGCAGGCTGACAATCACTATCAGAGAATAGGTATTCTATTCGAGCACAGCAAAATTTTACAGCCAAGTTTTGTTGGTTTATTTCTAAACCTCGGGTGTAAAGTTAGTTAAAAACAGAGAGGTTAGGATGACAAAATCCACGGCTCAACAAAAGCTGGAATTAGACAGATTTCAGGCTGAGGAAAAACAAAGGGAACATGAAAGACAGATAGAACTCCTGCGGCTGAAGAAGGAGGAGAAGGAAAAAGAGAGGGAGCATGTGGAGGAGGAGAGGGAAAAAGAGAGGAAGCATGCACTGGAGATGGAGAAGGTAAAGGCTCAGCAGAATATACCAACAAACCCTAGCAATCCTTCTCCAGGTACCACTCCCTATCCCAGGAAGTTCCCCACCTACAAGGCAGGCAATGATACTGAGGCCTTCTTAGAAAATTTCGAAAGGGCCTGCCTTGGGTACAACATCTCTACTGACCAATACATGGTAGAGCTGAGGCCGCAGCTCAGTGGACCCTTAGCTGAGGTGGCAGCTGAAATGCCTAAAGAACACACGAACAAGTATGAACTGTTTAAATCCAAGGCGAGAGTCAGAATGGGGATAACACCCGAGCAGTCTCGTCGGAGGTTCAGAGCTCTAAGGTGGAAACCAGATGCGTCATTTACCCGACATGCCTACCACATTGTGAAACATTCGGATGCCTGGATATCAGGAGCAAGTGTTGAATCTCCAGTAAATTTGCCCTTCCTAATGCAAATGGAACAGTTCTTAGAGGGTGTTCCTGAGGAAATAGAAAGATACATCCTAGATGGGAAGCCCAAAACTGTAATCGAGGCAGGAGAGATTGGAGCCAGATGGGTGGAGGTGGCAGAGAAGAAGAAAACTGGTCGCAGTTGGAGCGGAGACCAGAAGGGACCACCCCAGACCACACCCTATTACCGGGGGCTGTCCAAAGCCCCACCTACCTCCCAAAGAACCCTCCAGACACCTTATCATCCCACCACCCCGTTCTCCAGCAACCCACCTCGCCCCAGTGACCCGTCAGCTGGACGATGTTTTAAATGTAACGAGCTGGGGCATGTAAAGGCCAACTGCCCCAAGAACCCCAACAGATTACAGTTCATTGCACCAGAATCACACCAGAGGTCTGCAGGCCCAGATACCTCCCAGATACCCTTGGAGCGGAGGGAAACTGAGTGTGGGAGGGAAGAAGGTTACCGCATGGAGGGACACCGGAGCACAAGTGTCAGCTATCCATGCTTCCTTAGTGGACCCCAATTTAATCAACCCAGAGATCCAAGTGACGATTCAACCCTTCAAGTCCAACTGTTTCGATTTGCCTACAGCCAAGTTGCCTGTCCAGTACCAGGGCTGGTCAGGAACGTGGACTTTTGCAGTCTATGGTGATTATCCCATCCCCATGCTGTTGGGGGAAGACTTGGCCAATCATGTGAAGCGGGCCAAGAGGGTGAGAATGGTCACCCGTAGCCAGGCTAAACAAGCCGTGAGGCCTAGCTCTGTTCCGGAAACTTCTATCAGGACCCAGTCAGAGGTGATGGACCCGGACCCCAGGCCAATGTCTGCAACAGCAGTAGTGGATCCAGTCCCAGAGACCCAGACGGAACCAGTCCCAGAACCGGAACCAGCGGAACAACCAACACCAGACCCACTGCCAGCACTGAATCCAGTACTTGCAACCTCAACACCAGAGGGCCCCACCGAACCTGAACCGGCAGCAGCCGATATCCCTACACAAGAGGCTTAGCCGGAGCCTGAATCCCAACATAGTGTACCAGCGGAGAGCGGTTCACAGTCAACGGAAACAACTCCATCCCCTACATCGCTTCCAGAGGGACCAAGCATAGGTCCACAATCCAATGAGGAACTGATGTCTCCAGCATCAAGGGAACAGTTCCAGTCTGAACAGGAAGCAGATGAAAGCCTCCAGAGGGCTTGGACGGCGGCACGGAGCAACCCACCACCTCTCAGCTCTTCTAATCGATCCAGGTTTGTTGTAGAAAGAGGACTTTTATACAAGGAAACTCTTTCTGGTGGACACCAGGAAGACTGGCATCCTCAGAGACAGTTGGTAGTTCTAACTAAATACCGGGCCAAGCTCTTGAGCTTAGTCCATGATCACCCTAGTGGCCATGCTGGGGTGAACAGGACAAAAGACCGTTTGGGGGGGGTCATTCCACTGGGAGGGAATGGGCAAGGATATTTCTACCTATGTCCGGTCTTGTGAAGTATGCCAAAGAGTGGGAAAACCCCAAGACCAGGTCAAAGCCCCTCTCCCGCCACTCCCCATCATTGAAGTTCCATTTCAGCGAGTAGCTGTGGATATTCTGGGTCCTTTTCCGAAAAAGACACCCAGAGGAAAGCAGTACATACTGACTTTCATGGATTTTGCCACCCGACGGCTGGAAGCAGTAGCTCTAAGCAACACCAGGGCTAAAAGTGTGTGCCAGGCACTAGCAGACATTTTTGCCAGGGTAGGTTGGCCCTCCAACATCCTCACAGATGCAGGGACTAATTTCCTGGCAGGAACTATGGAAAACCTTTGGGAAGCTCATGGGGTAAATCACTTGGTTGCCACTCCTTACCACCATCAAACAAATGGCATGGTGGAGAAGTTTAATGGAACTTTGGGGGCCATGATACGTAAATTCGTAAATGAGCACTCCAATGATTGGGACCTAGTGTTGCAGCAGTTGCTCTTTGCCTACAGAGCTGTACCACACCCCAGTTTAGGGTTTTCCCCATTTGAACTTGTATATGGCCGTGAGGTTAAGGGGCCATTACAGTTGGTGAAGCAGCAATGGGAGGGATTTACACCTTCTCCAGGAACTAACATTCTGGACTTTGTAACCAACCTACAAAACGTCCTCTGAACCTCTTTAGCCCTTGCTAAATAAAACTTACAGGATGCTCAAAAAGAGCAAAAAGCTTGGTATGATAAACATGCCAGAGAGTGTTCCTTCAAAGTAGGAGACCAGGTCATGGTCTTAAAGGCGCTCCAGGCCCATAAAATGGAAGCATCGTGGGAAGGGCCATTCACGGTCCAGGAGCACCTGGGAGCTGTTAATTATCTCATAGCATTCCCCACCTCCAACCGAAAGCCTAAGGTGTACCATATTAATTCTCTAAAGCCCTTTTATTCCAGAGAATTAAAGGTTTGTCAGTTTACAGCCCAGGGAGGAGACGACGCTGAGTGGCCTGAAGGTGTCTACTATGAAGGAAAAAGTGCTGGTGGTGTGGAAGAGGTGAACCTCTCTATGACCCTTGGGCGTATGCAGCGACAGCAGATCCAGGAGCTGTGCACTAGGTCACCCCAGGACTGACTGAACGGGCATACCACTCCATTGACACAGGTAATGCTCGCCCAATTAAAGTCCAACCTTACCGGGTGTCTCCTCAAGCTAAAACTGCTATAGAACGGGAGATCCAGGATATGTTACAGATGGGTGTAATCCGCCCCTCTGGAAGTGCATGGGCATCTCTAGTGGTTCTAGTTCCCAAACCAGATGGGGAAATACGTTTTTGCGTGGACCACCGTAAGCTAGATGCTGTAACTCGCCCAGACAACTATCCAATGCCACGCACAGATGAACTAGTAGAGAAACTGGGACGGGCCCAGTTCATCTCTACCTTGGACTTAACCAAGGGGTACTGGCAGATACCGCTAGATGAATCTGCCGAGGAAAGGTCAGCCTTCACCACACATCTCGGGCTGTATGAATTTAATGTACTCCCTTTCGGGCTGCGAAATGCACCCGCCACCTTCCAAAGACTTGTAGATGGTCTCCTAGCGGGATTAGGAGAATATGCAGTCGTCTACCTTGATGATGTGGCCATATTTTCGGATTCCTGGGCAGACCACCTGGAACATCTATAAAAAGTCCTTGAGCGCATAAGGGAGGCAGGACTAACTGTTAAGGCTAAGAAGTGTCAAATAGCCTAAACAGAGTGACTTACCTTGGACACCAGGTGGGTCAAGGAACTATCAGCCCCCTACAGGCCAAAGTGGATGCTATCCAAAAGTGGAAAGTCAAAGAAACAGGTTCAATCCTTCTTAGGCTTGGCTGGTTATTACAGACGATTTGTACCACAATACAGCCAAATCGCTGCCCCACTGACAGACCTAACCAAAAAGAAACAGCCAAATGCCGTTCAGTGGACCGAAAAGTGTCAGAAGGCCTTTAACAAGCTTAAAGCGACACTCATGTCTGACCCTGTACTAAGGGCCCCAGACTTTGACAAACCGTTCCTAGTAACCACAAATGCATCTGAGCGTGGTGTGGGAGCAGTTTTAATGCAGAAAGGACCTGATCAAGAATTCCACCCTGCAGTGTTTCTCAGCAAAAAACTGTCTGAGAGGGAAAGCAACTCGTCAGTCAGCAAAAAAGAATGTTACACCATTGTCTACGCTCTGGAAAAGCTACGCCCATATGTTTGGGGACGGCGTTTCCACTTGCAAACCGACCATGCTGCACTGAAGTGGCTTCACACCGTCAAAGAAAATAACAAAAAACTTCTTCGGTGGAGTTTAGCTCTCCAAGATTTTGATTTCGACTTCCAACACATCTCAGGAGCTTCTAACAAAGTGGCTGAATCACTCTCCCATGAAAGTTTCCCAGAATCAACTGGTTAAAATCATCCTTGAGATGTGGAAAATATTGTTAGTCTTTATGTACTTGGTAGTATATTTAGAGATGCATGTGTCTTATTAACTCTGTTTTTCCTAGAGCTCCAGGAAGATATCCCAGCCAGTGTTTCACCCTAGCTGAGATTTGGGGACATGTCATAAATATAAAGGGAAGGATAAACCCCTTTAAAATCCCTCCTGGCCAGAGGAAAAATCCTCTCACCTGTAAAGGGTTAAGAAGCTAAAGGTAACCTCGCTGGCACCTGACCAAAATGACCAATGAGGAGACAAGATACTTTCAAAAGCTGGGAGGAGGGAGAGAAACAAAGGGTCTGTGTCTGTCGGTACGCTGCTTTGGCCAGGGATAGACCAGGAATGGAGTCTTAGAACTTTTAGTAAGTAATCTGCTCGGTATGCGTTAGATTATGATTTCTTTAAATGGCTGAGAAAAGAACTGTGCTGAATAGAATGATTATTTCTGTCTGTGTGTCTTTTTTGTAACTTAAGGTTTTGTCTAGAGGGATTCTCTATGTTTTGAATCTAATTACCCTGTAAGGTACCTACCATCCTGATTTTACAGGGGTGATTCCTTTACTCCTATTTACTTCTATTTCTATTAAAAGTCTTCTTGTAAGAAACTGAATGCTTTTTCATTGTTCTCAGATCCAAGGGTTTGGGTCTGTGGTCACCTATGCAAATTGGTGAGGATTTTTACCAAACCTTTCCCAGGAAGTGGGGTGCAAGGGTTGGGAGGATTTTGGGGGGAAAGATGTGTCCAAACTATGTTTCCCAGTAAACCCAGTTAGAGTTTGGTGGTGGCAGTGGATATTCCAAGGACAAAGGATAAAATTAATTTGTACCTTGGGGAAGTTTTAACCTAAGCTGGTAAAAGTAAGTTTAGGAGGTTTTCATGCAGGTCCCCACATCTGTACCCTAGAGTTCAGAATGGAGGAGGAACCTTGACAACTGCACATATAACTGTTGCTGCTTTGTGTGTATGCCCTCTACTACAGCTGAGACGCTAATGGACAGCTGCCTAGATTTGCCAGAATTTACTTATACAGACAGTGTGATAGCTGAAAATTGAACCTTGTTACTTACAAAGCTAATGGTCACCTCTTAGTTTCAAAATCTCTCTTCAAGACAAAACTTTTATACCACCATCAACCATCATTGACTTTACATTTGTATAAATTACAAATACATACATGACAGGTTTCAGAGTAGCAGCCATGTTAGTCTGTATTCGCAAAAAGAAAAGGAGTACTTGTGGCACCTTAGAGACTAACCAATTTATTTGAGCATAAGCTTTCGTGAGCTACAGCTCACTTCATCGGATGCATTCAGTGGAAAATACAGTGGGGAGATTTATACATACATGTAAATATATCTGCATATAACATACAGATATATTCACAGAGAGAATATAACTATCATTAAAATGCACTCACCATTTGCAAAACATCAGAAGAAACCATCTGCATGCAGCACATTGCAGTTGCCAAAGCACAGACAATTGTGGAGATGATATTGAGAGCACACACGCTGAACAACAGATCCTGTGAAAAGACAAACAGCACAATGTCACTTCTTATCTTGGTGATACACATGACAGGACTGCAAATATTTTTAGCAGATTTGAAAATAAATGCTGTCAATTGTTATCTATTTGATATAATCTTAATTAGCTTTGTACAATTCGCTCAGCATGTAAACTTTCTCTTATCCCAAACACACACACTGAAAACAAAAAAGAAAACTATTATCCAGGGAAGTAGCTGAGCACTAAAAATGTTTTTTAAAATGTTTTTGGATCCACACTCCACTGATGTTACACAAACTACTACAGCTTTTCTTGGGTACAAAATCCAACACACTGTTGCCAGAAAGAGAATATGAGTCTGACTTCTAATTTTTAGAAATACAATGGCCAATTTAATTGCTTTCAGTATTTTAAACATACAAGTTAGAATTTTATTTGCTTTTAAAAATGTCAATAGAAAAAATGGTGAGAAATAAAGAGTGGTACACTCTTATTCCAGATAGTCTGCACCTCTGGAATAGCATGATGGAAACCCAGAAAGACGGCAAAGGACAAAAGGAATCCATCTAGGTCTGTTACGTTGTGTCGAGTTAGTAACTGCACAATGATATCTTTTGAAGAACAATAACAACAGGCACTTAAAAGAAAAAAACAGAACTAAATAATATATTGCCCAGATTTAAAAATACTTGAAATTAAAATAGCAGCATTTTCCCCAATACATTTGTAATTTTTAAAATGTATCCAGTTCTTAGAGCCACCTGATTTGCATGTAGTGTGTCTAACACTGGAGGAAGATAACTGTGATTTACAATATCAACACAAACTTAATAAGCTAATATACTTAATCCATATTTAGAAATTGTGCAGCTGCGGCACAGCTGATATATCTATTGGGTTATATTGCTGCAAGCACAGTGATGCTTGTAAAGAACTGAATGGCCAGGAGGTGAAAGTGGTTCATGGCAGATATTTGGAAAAAAACCCTGTTAAACAGGGGACAATAGAACCTAATGGATAAAGAACATTCTGGAGAGTGGTTTCAGAGTAACAGCCGTTTTAGTCTGTATTCGCAAAAAGAAAAGGAGTACTTGTGGCACCTTAGAGACTAACCAATTTATTTGAGCATGAGCTTTTGTGAGCTCACGAAAGCTCATGCTCAAATAAATTGGTTAGTCTCTAAGGTGCCACAAGTACTCCTTTTCTTCATTCTGGAGAATCTAAGTCTTAAGCTTAAAAACTATGACATTTCTGTCCCTTCCAATAGCTAAATAACTTACATGCTGTAAACCAGTGTACTGTTATCTTGTTGGCTGAAGCAAGTCTGAAACAAAAGTACCAACAGATGCAAATTTATCGTTGCCATCTTAATTACATACTCCCCAAGTGACCAGCATTTGAAAATGGGAATCTGCCAACCCCTGGGAAGCACAGGAAATCCAGCAAATAGGTCAGTAAGTTCCAGTCACTTAACAGGATACACTGAGCCGGATCTGTTCTTGCTGCTCTGCTCAGCTGTTTGCTGGCTTCTCAGGCAGCTGGCCGGCACATGGGAATAATGGATCAGTTGGGTCCACAGCAGAAAGGCAGGAAGAGAGCCAGTCTCCCTCCCCCTCCCCACCATATGGAAGTGAAGGAGGACTAGTTCAAGCAAAAGGATGCACTGACAAACATCAAGAGTGTCAGGATACTTTAATGGGGTAAACTGGGGAGGCGCTGCAGATATTCAGCTGGTAAGCAGGTGGCACAAAAAGAGGAGAAGGAAAGATTGTGAAAGTTCTGGGCTCCAGAGGTGAGCCCAGGTGATGAGCAGGAGAGAGACAGACACATGATTGAAAGGGAGAGGAGTGCCAATGACCAGGAACAAGAAACTTGGTGCCATCAGAGGAACATATTCAAGTGAAAATCCCCTAAACAACAACATTCTAGAGCAGGTTCACCAAAGTAGTATACACTACAATAATTATAATATGCTGTTTGTATCCCCAGGCAGAAATATAAACTGTACAGTTCATGGATTCAGAAATCCACACATCCCTCACTAAAAACTCAGAATGTGAGGAAGAACATGCAGCAGACTCCAAAGAATACACAGATATTCATGGAATACTACATTTGACATCATCATCTCTAAAAACTTACTATTGCTGACTTTCAGTTTAATAATTTCTATCTCCTTCATTACCCACACAGCAATCTGCTCTCCAACAAAGAAGAGACCCACCATCAACCAATGGAATGATTTCAGATTTACACAGGTGAAAATGAGAGCAAAATTTGACCATCTGTGTGCAACAGACTTTCATAATGTACCTGCAGTAATTTGCAGGTGCAACTGATGTCTTGTAGACCTCCTCGCAACCAAGTGACACCATAAATCAAAGTACTTAGTAAATGCCGTCATTTGCACATATAAAAGATTGCAAGTGCAAAACTGCCCATACTGGAGCCAAAAGTAGCTCCAGACTTTGAAAATATGGGCTTGTAAGTCTCTACATGTAATAATAAAAACTGATGTGATAGAATCAAGATAGCCTCCATGGTTATTATGTTCCGTAGTCCAGGTGGAACCCAAAAGTCTTATTAATTCACATGTGGAGATTAATATCTCCTATGCTCAAGTCACAAAGTCAGTAATGAGTAAAGCTAATATTAATTAGAGGTGTTCTAGGACAATTCTGTTTCATTGAAACTTTTGAGATTTCAAAATTTGATTTCATTCTACACTGAAAGAAAACCAAAACCTTTAGAATGTTTTTGCTAAAATGGAACGATGTGAAAATATCAATTTTCCAACTGAAGCTCTAATTGAGCTTTTTGATTCAGAAAGAACGGATCTGTGGGTGAGTAGCTTGGTCACTAAGGCACTGGCCTGGGATGTGGGAGATCCATAGTCAAGTCCCTACTCTGCCTTATTGAGAGCAGAGTTCTTCATCCCAGATCACTCTAAATCAGGCAGAGAAGGGACTTGAACCTGTGTCTCTCCCACATTTCACACCAGTGGCTAAGATCCTAACTACTCCCTACCCCTCCCAAAACTTAGTTGAAATTGATATATCTTTGTGAAACATTTCAGCTTTGATAAAATGAAATCTCTTTGAAAGAGTTCCAACCAGGTCTAACAACAACATTGTTCTTTGTCCAACTGCAGGTAAAAATGGAAAAGTCTGCTGTTTCAAAACTGCTTGCTTATTCTGATCCTTTAACACGATACAAATTTGCAACAGAGAGCAAAAAATATAACATGCATAGGGAGGGAAAATTTCAATCCCTGTCTGTCCCACTCCCAAAAGCAACATTTCAGAAAAAAAGGAGGCACAAGGAGCATCTATGAAGAATGTTAAATAATGACTTCTCAATCTGAAGTAGCTCCAAGTCTAAAAGATCAATGTAAAGATATGAATGACAGGTCAAGTCAAATATAGAAAAACACAAATAAGATTTGCAGAGCACACAGTATGACCTGGATCCTCACAAAGTTCCTACTATAGAATACAGGCACCTGTAAAGAAAGAAATCACCAAACAAGATTTGAACAGCTCACCCATAAACCCCCAAATCAAACCTGAGCTTTGTATTAAAGGATTTGGTGAGGCAGGAATATCAAAGCAGCAGAAGAAGCAGCCACAATAAATCCCGTACAGGACAATTCTCTTGCTGACTCCTCAAGGCCCTGCTTCAGTAATCATTTAAAACACATGCATAACTAAGTATGTGTTAAAAACTTACTGGGTGAAATCTGTGCTCTCTCTCTAACTGAGGTGTAGCACAGAACTTGCAGCCCAGGACAGGGGGTAGGGGCAGGGTAAGGTGGCTTTAATTTTAAGACATCTTTGCACCATCCTGATCTTGGGGTGTTTCAGGGGCTGGAAAACCCTCCGGCAAAACTTAGACAGCCCTGTATGACTTACAGCAGATTCCTTGGGCTGCTCTAGGGGCCACAATACTGCTCAGAATCTCCATAGTGCTGTGCCCCTATCAGGCCATTCCAGCCCTTAACACAGCATAAAGGGACTGAAGTGGGGTAAGGATTTCACCCACTGAGCTCAGCACCTGCTTAAGTACTTTGCTCAACTGGGGTCTTTGACTGCAAGAAACTGTCCTCTTCTCTGAAAAGGTCACCAGATTCATAGAGTCATAGATACTAAGGTCAGAAGGGACCATTATGATCATCTAGTCTGACCTCCTGCACAACGCAGGCCACAGAATCTCACCCACGCACTCCTGCGAAAAACCTCTCACCTATGTCCGAGCTATTGAAGTCCTCAAATCGTGGCTTAAAGACTTCAAGGAGCAGAGACTCCACCAGCAAGTGACCCGTGCCCCATGGTACAGAGGAAGGCGAAAAACCTCCAGGGCCTCTTCCAATCTGCCCTGGAGGAAAATTGCTTCCCGACCCCAAATATGGCGATCAGCCAAACCCTGAGCATATGGGCAAGATTCACCAGCCAGATACCCAGGAAAGAATTCTCTGTAGTAACTCAGATCCCACCCCATCTAACATCCCAATACAGGCCATTGGGCCTATTTACCATGAATATTTAAAGATCAATTAATTACCAAAATCATGTTATCCCATCATACCATCTCCTCCATAAATTTATCGAGTTTAATCTTAAAGCCAGACAGGTCTTTTGCCCCCACTATTCCAAAAGTTCACTCCTCTGATGGTCAGAAACCTTCATCTAATTTCAAGTCTAAACAGATAAAGAAGTTACTCACCTGGTGCAGTAACGATGGTTCTTTGAGATGAGTGTCCATATGGGTGCTCCACAGTAGGTGTGCTTGTGTCCCTGTGCTGCTGATCGGAGAATTTTGGTAGCGGTGTCCATTAGGCCACCACATGCGCTGTCTCTCCTCGTGCCCTACCATGAGCATGCATGGTCTAACCCCCCTCAGTTTCTTCTGTACTGCAGAGTCATTGATAAGAACTCCAAAGTAGAAGGGAGCACCCATACGGACACACAACTTGAAGAACCATCATTACTGCACAAGGTGAGTAACTTTTTCTTCTTTGAGGAGTGTCCCTATGCACTGCTCTATAAATCTCTGAGATTGGGACATTCTTCAAGAAGGCGATGGATGAGGAGATTGACCTTATGGAGTGTGTACAAATAGTATTCAGAGGGGGTCATATTGCTAATTTGGTGACATTGTCTGATACAATTTGAGACCCACTTGAAAAGCCTTTGCGCCGATATTGCTGAGCCCTTGGATATTTCCCCAATGGAGAGGAAAAGTCAGGGACTTCCTTATGGACTTTGTTCTGTCCAGGTAGAAGGTTATGGCCCTTCTGATATCTAGGGTATGTGATATAACCTCTCTGTTGTCTCGGTGAGGCTTAGGACAGAAAGTTGGAAGATGAATCAACTGGTTCATATGAAATGGGAAGGTTACTTTAGGAACAAATTTTGGATATGGTCTTAGCATAACCTTGTCCTGAAAGAATACCATATAGGGGGGATGTGCCCTCAGAGACACTATTTCTCCTATTCTCCTGGCCAAAGTAATCACTATCAGGAAGGCCGTTTTCACTGAGAGGTAAGTAAGCAAAGAGGTATTATTACACAGCAGAAAATCCTCAGCATGATGTACCTAACTGCAAAAATGGTCCAGATTTCGGATTTAGTGTATGTCGGGGAGATTTTTGGGATGTCTGTGACTCTTACACACAACTTAGACTGTACACTGGCCCTAAAAAGATCACGACTGTTTATAACATCTTTTAGAGTCCACCTAGAGGCTATAACAGCCTTCCACCATCCAGTAGACAGTCCACCATCTGTGACATCCAACTACCAGAAGGTTCCTTAAGGATATAGTAAAACTCTTGCCACAAACTTGGCTTTCCACTCCCACATGGGTTTTAAACTTGGTAGTAAAAGGACTGACCGGGCCTTCTTTCGAACCTGTGGCCACCTGTTTGCACTGTGTCAGGGTTGGGTACAGCCTCACTGCTGAGTCCATGTCCCAGGGGGTTGGGGAGAAGCTGCACAGTGATCTCCCACCTCTGTGCAGCCAGTGGTCTGTGCTTCCCAAAGCCATGCTGCAGCCTCCACATTTATCTGACAAATAAAATTTGCAGAATTTTAAAATACTGTGTGCGGAATTTTTAATTTTTTTTGCACAGAATGCTCTCAGGAGTAATTACGAAAGCAGACAGCAGCTCACACACTGTGTTTTATTTATCTGCTAACAGATAAAGAGAAAGGCATACTATAAATCCCAAATTCCTATTAACAGGGGAAAAGAAAGCCCCCAAATAAATCTTGTTCTCACAAATACTTCACTGTGTTTATGAAGATTATTGATAGACGTGTTAACTTTTCGGCAAACTTCAGGTTAACTCATGTTAAGCAAAGTTCATTCCAGGTATGAAAAGAAATGAAACACAGAAAACATAACAGAACCTGTATAATTACTACTTCTAAAGAAAAACACAGATTGTGTTAAATAGAAAGGTGCCAGATGACAAAAATTATAAAAGCATGCAAATTCAGAAGCACTAGGGATTCAGGCCGCTAGAATGTTTAATATACAACTACTTCAATGTTTTATTCAACCAATAGTTTTTTATTGTTATAGTTGTTGAGTTATGTAATAATCTAGAGTTCTAGACGATTCAACTGCCTGCTACTGGCATCTTATAGAGCATGGATTGAAATATCTAATGGATATTAGCTCAGTTATATCTGGATTTTAGGAATTCTTTCTATAGAAAAAGGTAATATATGGATGGCTAAAGCCCATAACAAAGTGCAGAGTCGTAAAATATTGTATTCTCTCCACTCCAAAGAGAGAATGATCACTATAAATACTATAAATCTATTTTCAGTACAAAGCATTATTTTGTCATAGTTTATACTTTCAAAGCTAGATAGCAGAAGCTCCGGCTATAGAATAAAGAGATGCGTATAAAATATGGAACAACAGTGGCACTGGTGCCACTAAAAGTACAGGTAATACAGAAAGGTCAAGCACCAGTAGAACAAATCTTACATGAATCATAAGCATCTGATTTATAGTATTCTATAAGTCACCTTCAACCATGACCCACCCCTTACCACATGTAGAGAGGGAAGAAAAAGGTTAAAATTATTCCCTTTCTTCCTCCCTCCCACTCTGCAAACTCCAGGAACAGCACATAACCCAAGAGTTGCTGTCTACTCTGGATCTGTCAGTTTTCTGAGTCTTCTTTGGGAATTATTCTTGGATCTCACAGAAACCAGTGCTTCATTTTTATTCATATCTAACTCCTTTAGAACAATAGTCTCATTAATTTTTGGTGGCTCTCCAGATGCTGATCACTGGAGGAGTAGCTGATTCCAAGTAGCCAAGTGCTTCTACAAGGAATCACATCCCTCTCAGTTTCTCCACTCCCATGATCTCTCTGGTTTGCCTCTTTTTTGCATTCGTTTAATGTGGCTCAGATTGCTTTTCAAGGTTAAATTAGATGTTTGGGGCAGAAATTATGGCACAAAGCAAGCATGCCCGTCTTGCCAAGAATTCCTTTTTCAGATGCAAAAGGCCCATAACTAAGGTGAAGGCCTTTTCGAGAATTGCTATTGCTGCAGTTTTGTTCCCAGCTGGGACACAGGATTAGATTTAAAAATGTGGTCATACATCTATGAACAAACAACATAGGCCATACTACAGGATGGCAGACTATCCTGGGAAGTGGTGTCTGTGAAAAGGAGTGGAGGGTTATGGTGGCTAATCCATATGAGCTCCGCGTGCTACAAAGTGGCCAAAAAGACTAATGTGATACTTGAATGAATAAACGGGAATATTGAGTAAGTAGGTTATATTATCTTTGTATTTGGCATTGGTGTGACTGCTACTGGAATACTGCATCTAGTTCTGGTGTCCCCAATTCAATAACTTGGACAGGATTCAGAAACGAGCCCAAAGAATGATTAAAAGGATTGGAAAAAAATTCCTTATAGTCACAAACGCAAGGAGCTCAATCTATTTAGTTTATCAAAAAGAAGGTTAAGGAGTGATTTGATCACAATCTATAAGTACCTACAGGGGGAACAGAAATTTGATAGTAGAGGGCTCCTCACTTAGCAAAGAAAGGTATAAACAAGATTCAGTTATTAGAAGTTGAAGCTAGATAAATTTAGACTAGAAACAAGGTGAAAATTTTTAACAGTGAAGATAATTAACCATTGGAACAGCTTACTAAGGGTTACGGTAGATTCTTCACCGGTGGAAATTTTTCTAAAAGATGTGCTCTATATAAAACAGAAACTAATTCCAGGAAATCCTACAGCCAGTACTTTACTGGATGTCAGACCTGATAATCACAATGATCCTTTTCTGGCCTGAGAATGCCTAAATCTATAAACTTATGGCCACTGCATGCTATGCAATCTTATTATAGCCACATTATAGTCCCCATTTGGTCTCAGTTATTTTTAGTAAAAGTCAGGGACAGATTGTGGGCTTCTGTGAATTTTTGTTTATTGCCCTGTCTTAAAAATAACCATGATAAAATCTTAACTTTACTGATTATTACTAAACACATAACTGTGGTGAGATCTCTCATTGTCAGTAAGGGTTTGCAATCAGGCAGTTTGAATTAATGACCTCTGAAAAGGCAGTAGACAATACCAGGAGCAGGGAGTCCAAACTGCCTAGTGTTTCTTGCATTCAGGAGGTAAGATTCCTAGAACAGAGGCTGCGGCCAGATATGCTTTGGGGCATGCCCAGTCCCTAGAGTCCAGGTATCTTGGCTGTGTGTGGAGGATCTCTGCAAATGGTTGGGAATAAGGCTTATGATCAGAAAGAGGCAGCTAAAGCAATGCTGTAAACAGCCTGATACTGGTACAAGTTTACCACTCTCAAACTGGCTGATAAGACCTTATGCTGTGCTTGTGTTTATCCGGCAGGAGTAGCCCCCAAGGCCTTTGGTATGCCCCCTCTGTGTGCATCACTGGCCCCCTTTGATGTGGTCACACATGGAGCCCATAGAACTGAATCTCACAGAACACAAGTGATGTGCACACCTTGTGCAGTCCTCCCAAATCCTACCACCTCCTTACATACTCACCCTCTTGCCTGAGAGCTAAATAGATCTACAGAGAAAGGAGCAGAATATTTATTTTTATGAATAATCCTTTAATTGGTTTCCCAAATTTAGACTGCTTCCTATAGTTCCTTTATACCATTAACAGCTAATGCCAAGGGATTTCTTTCTCACAGAAGCCTTCCTGTGCTCTCTCCTCCATTACAGTCCCAGGCACAATTAGGAGTTTGTAAATTGTTGAAATAAAGCTGCTGCTATATCCTTGAGAGTTCAGAACTGCTTCAAAAGAGTAAGAAATGTTAGTCTCACTGATTTGTGGTCCTATAAAATGTCACAGTTGGAGATATGCAGAGAGGCTGCATAGGAGAAGATCAAAAGTTAAATATAATTCTTCAAAGGAACAGAGACCCTCAGGCAAAGACATTCACAGGGCAACCAATTCCCATAATCCACCTAATTTTGAAAGTTATATTAGATGAGCTAGATGAAAATATTTTCTATGTGGAAAAAGGGGTGAGTTGGGGGAGGGGGAAAAAGCTGGAGTTTAACCCATTGTTTTATATTCTTCAAGATTTACCCCAGAGTTTCAAAATAGCCAAATATTCCTTAGGTCCTTGTTTCATTTGAAATTCAGATATAAAAAAGATAAGTTTATTAAAATGACCTGAATTATATAGCACAGTTTCCATATATAGGCAACCTCTCCAAGATCCTAATCTCTCATCAATAAGAAGTGACAGCATCTGGAGCAAATACCAAATTCTAAGGAGAATAACCGTTTTTATTGATCTGATTCTGCCAGACCATGTTGGGGTAGATACACCCGTCTTGTTAAGTATTGCCTTGATCTTACAAAAAAGAAAGGGATATTGCACATAAGAAGGTACGGCAAATTGATGTGTGGAGATTGTGACCCTGAGATGACAGTGTGATTTTTGGCTAACTAAATGGTGCATTATTGTAAGTCTGTGCCATTGTGTCCCCAGTGGCTCTCTGTTGTCCCTACTAGCAGGCTTTCTATGAAGTGTGTTGTAAAGCCAGCAAACAAGCTGAATCATTCAATGATGGGGATCAAATTCAGGATATAGGTCTCGAGGGGAAATATAAAAAACTAGTCATTTGCTGTATCAAACAGATGGCAAAAATCTTGTTCAGTAATGCTGCCACGGTACGAATATGGGTTAGCTGTTGAGTGTATGAAGTGTTTCTAATAAAATACAAAACACTGAAAAAGAAAAAAAATCACTGTGTGACCTTCAAAACCTAAGAAAAAGTTTGCACAAACTTTCCATGGGGCTAAACTAGGGGTTGTCAACTAATCTGGTGACTATTTTTACACAGACAGCAAAAAGTGTGTGTCTCTCTTTCCCTGAAACCCACTACCTAGTAAGACCCTTATTGTTGGTGAATATTATCATCCTTGTTTGTGTATAGAATAGACTGCTCTGGGGGAGCTGCATCATATACCCCAAGAAAATGCCAATAGAAAGATTTCAGTGTCTGAAAAAAATCAGCTATAGATGTTCATATGTTTACAGTCTAGAGCTGGTAGACGTTTTTTAAACAATTTTTGTCAATAAATGCAGATTTGTTGAAATAAAAAAGTTTCACAAATATTTATTAAACTTTTTAAAAATTCAAAATGAAACAAAAAATTCAGTTTGAAGTTAAACAAAATGTTCATTTTATTTGGCATTTATTCCATGAAAAATAAAATTTGCTGTGAAAATTGTTTGAAATATTTTGCAGAATTTGTGTGTGATTTTTTTTCACCAGGTCTAAATTGTAGTAATTATGCGATAGAACTATTAATGATGAGGTAGGTGAAAAACAGGAGTGGAAGTGTCACTCTTTTTCTTCTCCATCTCATTTACTCACCCTCCCAAATGTAAATTTTAAAGTTATAGTACAAGTCAGATTAAGTTGTAGTATGTATTACTTCCATTTCCAATAGATATCAATAAGTGAAAGCCGTATGGAGTATTTTATTGATAGAATTCACAAGCTTTCTCTCTTGACTTCTTATTTCCTTGCTTTTATGGTTTTAGGTGGATTGGATGGGTTCATCCACAACCTTAACTGTCACTAAACATAGATTTTGTTTGTTCATTGTTGCATGGATGGTCACACACGGAGCCCTAGTCTCCCTACAGCTCACGTACAGGAGGAGGCTTTAGCTTACAAATATAAAAATCAGTCATAGATCAGGGTTTTGAAGCTGATCTGCAGTATATAAACAAGTACTGCTGGCTATGCAAGCAGAACAAACACATCTAAAAATGTACTACTATGTCTTTCATTTTTCCACACATTTTCCAGAGTTATGGAAACACAGCCTGGCAGAGACCCCAAGCTATGAAGTCGGCCTCTGCTGGAAGCAGTTCCTGCACACAGAATTCTGCACGGATGACATACAAGCATATACCTACAAAAGAAGCTAAAATTAGGCTGCTACTTGGAAAGGTTAAATGATTCATAGAAGAGGCTCTGCAAGCTATGATTTGAAAATCCTCAAGTCCTTTGTGGGATCCCTGACAATTTAAACAGACAGAAGTCACATTTTGTGTTGCTGTGTTCTCTCAAGTGCTGCCATCAGTTATTCCAAATCCAATCACACAACAACAATTTCTCTCCAGTAAACTAACAGCTTAATGTTTTGCACTGCCAGTCTTTCAGAATTCTAAACCATGGCCCTGTAAAGAGACCTAAATGCCTCTTTTGGACATTCTACATGCTGGCTGATCATTCAAAACATGTTTACTACTTCTTTGAAGCAACTGCTTTTAGACTTTAGTTGATTAATGTAAATGGCGTAAACTATAATTTTTGAAAATAACTGTAATTTGCCACCACTTTATTCCTCTAACTACATTTCTCTAAGAAGTCATGGAAAAATAAAACTTATGCTATCTCACAAATTTTCAAAAAACTCTGCTAAGTTTATATAAAATACACCAAAACTCATCCTTTAAAGATAGGTTTTCTCCTTTTTTGTGCCCTAATCATCTTCAGCAGACTTATACATGTCTACAGGTGGATCTTGTGAATTGTCACACCTCCTAAATAAACACTGACCCCTATTCTCTGAAGGACTGGCAGTTCCTTTATCTCAAGTAAGGACTGACAGACATAATATGGACCAATTTTAAAAAATCTTATGCAATGCTGAGGATATAAACTGCTTAGCAGAATCTCTGGAGTATCATGTTCTGACTCAGGTGCAATCTGTAAACTATTTGAATGGCAAGTGTACTAAACTTGAACATAGAATCATAGAATATCAGAGTTGGAAGGGACCTCAGGAGGTCATCTAGTCCAACCCCCTGCTCAAAAGCAGGACCAATCCCCAATTAAATCATCCCAGCCAGGGCTTTGTCAAGCCTGACCTTAAAAACTTCTAAGGAAGGAGATTCCACCACCTCCCTAAGTAACCCATTCCAGTGTTTCATCACCCTCCTAGTGAAAAAGTTTTTCCTAATATCCAACCTAAACCTCCCCCACTGCAACTTGAGACCATTACTCCTTGTCCTGTCCTCTTCTACCACTGAGAATAGTCTAGAACCATCCTCTGTGGAACCACCTCTCAGGTAGTTGAAAGCAGCTATCAAATCCCCCCTCATTCTTCTCTTCTGCAGACTAAACAATCCCAATTCCCTCAGCCTCTCCTCATAAGTCATGTGTTCCAGACCACTAATCATTTTTGTTGCTCTTCGCTGGACTCTTTCCAATTTATCCACATCCTTCTTGTAGTGTGGGGCCCAAAACTGGACACAGTACTCCAGATGAGGCCTCACCAACGTCAAGAGGCCTCACCAACATCATGCTTGCTGTGGCCACTCTGGAGCTGATACTGTTACTGTTGGCTGATGGTGACATATAGGTTTTGGTTTTTTTATTATAATCACTGACTATAGCAAAAGAATCAGGAAGAGCCCCTGACTTTCATTTTTGTGCCTACAAGGGTGGGCTCAAAATTGTACCAGCAGTGGTTTATGCCCACAATTACTTATACATGAGATATTTAAATAACTATTTTCAGACACCATAGGGTACTTAGACATGTAAGTTTCATAAATTATGCTGGAAAAACTGGGGGCACAAAATTAGAGGCTGGAAATGTGGCCTAGGGTCAGTTAGTCAGTCTGTCTCTCTATGGAATTAGTAGACACACGCACTCACGTTTAAGGTAACGAACAATCAAAATTGACAAAAATACATGAACCAAAATATTTAGTTGAAATCTATCTTTTCTAAATTACATACCGTTTATATAAAGTTCATACTTTGAGGGCACATTTTCAAAGGCAGGTTTTGTTTAACAATGCAAACAGGGAGTTCGAGGACCAAATACTCAGATTTCTAGCCATAATTCGTTTTGCAGGAGAGTCAGAGGTACACTCAGTGTTACGGAGCACTCCTCCTGGCAGCTCTTTGAATTAGCTCCTTCCAGGTCCAATGCTCCCTTCTATCACTCATTCAAGTGCCCCACAACCTCTCTCTCTCTGCACCTCAGGGAGCTCCATCTTTGTGACATGTCTACTCCCTCTTGGTGGCTTGGACCTCCAGCCTGGTGACTATGTGTTTTTCCCCTTCCAGGGTATCAAGCTCCCAAACTCCCCAGGCAGTCTTCAAATCCACTGCGCCGATGTGCCACTTCCCCAACAGCTGGTAGGGGAACCCAGGCCCACCCTCTACTCCAGGTTCCAGTTCAAGGTCCCTCTAATCAGTGGCCAAGGTCTCCAGCATCCCACCTTACTGCTGTTTCCTGGAGCCTTTTTCTACTCTGCCTCTCTCAGGCTTTTGCTCCACCACCCTTCTAGGTAAACCCTTCCTTTAGAGCCTGTATATCCAGGGTTTCTAGTCTCCCCCTTGAGTTTCCTCATTTCCTTCTCTAACACCGAGACAGTTAAGCAGGCTTCCCACTGCAGCCTTTTCTGCTGCCAGCTTCCTGGCTTTATATTAGCCCCGTCTATTCCTTCTCAGTGGGGCGCCATTGCCATTCAGGGATTACTTAGGCCATCTAATTTCATTCAACAGTGCCTATCCGGTAAATTGGCTCTTTCTCAGCCTCATTAACTCCTTCTAGGCTAGTGTGGGGGTGAACATCCCATCACAAGGAGCAAAAATGCAAGTGTAAAGTTTGAGGGCACAATCTAGGAAGATGGGCCTCAGACCATCTGAAATCGCACTCAAGAATCCCAAAAAGAAATTTAGGAGAAAGAAAGATCATGGAGAAAAAACAAAGGAGTAAGATGGAAGAGGGAATATAAAGGTTATCTGGAATATATAGCATTACTTCTTAAATGATTAATGGCATTTTTATGTCTCCTAAAGCAAAGTTACTGAATTTCTAACAAACAAATTATCCTTTTCTATGCAAATGTCTGTGGTAAATAGTGAAGTAGGAAGAGACCTCCTTGCCCTTCAGTATACAGCAGATGGAGAGAACTGTTTCTGTAGAGTGTCAACAACTATGTTAAATGTTATTGTAGTGGAAGACAGTGCTGTCATCTCTCTGCCACTAACATTCAGAGTAGAGTATTATAGAGCAAAAAGAATCGGGAGAAAAGTAGAGAAGATAACAAAGGAGAGAAATAGAATCCAAGGAAAGTACTACAATATTTAAAGAAAAAAAAAAGAGAAGAGTTCATTAATCTCTTTCATTGAGCCAAATGTGAAAAGCCTCAAAACATCTTCAGATCAGAATCAACATAGTTCAGCTGCACGGCATGCACAGCCATTGAGAACCCAAACAGGATAATCTTCCCTTTTTACGCACTTGGTAGCAATGCTCCATCATGTGTATGCATGCAAGGGATTTGGGGAGTGGCCTGGGACACTAGATCCGTGATTACATAGATTCAGTAGCCAAATTACTCACTTGCTTACGGAGGGGAAATGGGCTGGGGCTGAAGACAAAACTGTAGCCCAAAGTCTGCAGATAGTACCTATGGCCAGAGGAAGATTTTATCAAACCATGGCCCAAACACAACCCCAGCACAAAGTACTTGATTTGACCTAATATGAGAGTCATTTTATTTCCTTTGTACGTTTTTTGCCTCTAACTCTGCAAATACGTTAGGATGAGACAGTTAGTGGTATTTCAGTCCATGGAGAGCAAAAGCTGTTCAATTTAACATACTTAAAACAATTTTGCAATTAATCATATATCAGAACAAATTTTTATTGTATTATCATATTTCTTAGATTCAAATGATTAGCATAGGCACAAAATTGCACAATTAGAGAAACAGGTATCAATAGTATATTTTACATCTTTTCAAGGCTCCTGAGAGCTACGACAACTCAAATGTCAAATGTGCTGCTTTTTTTATTAGCAGCTAACTTGAAAGTACAATCCATAGTGGCATTTACGGTAGTAGAACTATTCAATTTTTTGTGCATCGTTAAGAAATAAAGATGCAATGCACATAGAAATATATCACCAGTCAAATACCAACCCAAAAACCCAATTATTCTGAACTAAACACTACTGCACTGTCAGAACTTACACACTGTATATCAAGAAACTGAAGAAAGGAAGTAAAATGCTCTTGTAAAATAAAGGCATCTTTGCACCACTGAACAGACTCACTCTGAAAAACTCATGACTAATATGAAACAAAGAGATGCCTATTAACTTTTCATTTCTTAATTTTCGTTTCTATAAAATTAAAGCTTCAATGATGAAGGATTCCCCAAAAAGCACAAAGCCAGCTAGGCCACTAAACAGTTCAGTTCCCTTTCCAGGGGGCATCAAAGTCCGGGCCACTTCACCAGTGGCTAATGGTAGGGACCCAGGCCTGCCCACTACTCCAGGTTCCAGCCCTGGGACCCTATAGATAACAGCTGTCCACAGCATCCCGTTAACTAAACTGTGTCGCTGCTATGTTTCCCTGGGCCACTAGCCCACGGCACCAGCACATTCTTACTCTTACCTCAGGGTCTTGTCCTGGTTGAATCCCAACAGCCAGCACAGCCCATCTCTGATTGGCTGCATCCCTCGCAGCCTCTCTAGGCCACTTGGAGGACTTTCTTCCACTGCTCCTTTCTGGGATGGGGTGAGCTGCAAGTGGTAGGAACCTGAGGCCTATAGTAGGGGGGCCTCAAAGGGCTTGGTACACCCTATCACAGGCTACGTACACTATAGCCCAGTGCCCCATGGCAGCATCTCTAGTCTCCCCATGTCCCCCCTCAATATAATGCCCCTAGTTCCTCATTCCAAACGAACCTGCTTGCCTCATGCCTACCTATAGGCAGATCTGATCTCCAATTCTAACCCACATGTGAGGTGATGGGGACAAGTGGGGCTTGAGTTAGGAGGAGTCTGGGGGAGTTGTAGAGTGGAGAAAATCTCCTCTTTGACAAGCTTCCTGTATTTCATCAGAAAGGTGCACCAGTTTGATAAACCACAGAAGGTTTGTCTGAGAGGCGCTCCTTTCCCACAATTCAATCCTCACATCTCCCCCATTCTGACCCCAAAAACTGTGCACACCCTTCTTCACATCTCCATTTACCCTACTGCACATCTCCTGGCTCCCCCAGGTGCTCTGGGCTCAGTGTACAGAGATGGCAAGACATCAGTGCGAAGAACCCATGAAGCACCAATGTCTTGGGGAGCTGAGTTCATGCTCCAGCACAGGAACCTTGCACAGTCCTGCTCCCTCCCAAAATGACCCCTGCAAACACATTTCTTCATCCCCTGGAGCCCCCTCCCCACATCCTCACTTTCCTTCCATACCACACCATATGGCTGTCCACCCCATGGCTGAGGGCAGCTATTAAGCCTGTGTCATTTAATTAACCATTCTTTTGCAGGGCATTGTGTTCCTGAAAATACCTATAACAGTCATTTAATAGCTATATTCTGGAGACTGTGTTATATGATAAAAATATGCAGTACAATACATTAAAAATAATTTTGTCACAAAAACCCCATTGTGCCTGTTTTTATTAAGCTGATGAACAACACCCTCTGATTTCACTATTAAACTGGACTGGGAAAAAAACCTGAGTGATCAATTTATTACTCAGAGAATTCAACTGCAGAAAAAATAATTTGCCAAAGTAATTTACAGCAGCTGCTAACATATATGATTACATGGTAGGGACAAAAGAAAAATTATGATGTAATAATGAATCCAAAGAAAATAAATGGCATAAGACCCAGTTCAGCATTAGAAATAATAGCAGAATCTGGTCCTATGTAATCAAAGAATACAGAAAGTTAAGTAAATTCATCTTTTCAAAGATTCACTCCTCAAAATGTAATTGGTACCTCTAATCATATCTAGACACTATTAATAGAATGGTAATTTGCTGTAAAATATTGTCTCATACGCAAAATCTTTCTTTCATCTTAGAGTAAATAGAAAATTATAATAACGTTTATCTCTGCTAAATACTGAGTGCCTGCAAGAAACAGCTGTAGGGAAATCTTATTAGCTAATCACATCTGGAGTTAAGGGTATAATATGAACATTCAACACTGACAGAAAAACAATACAATTTTAGGATCAAAATGGGAAAGATTATGTAATTTACAAACAACCTATACCAGAGGTGGGATCCTGAGTGATTGTGCCCCAGCAGGTTCAATCCCTCCAGAGTTCCCAGGCATAAAGTGTAAGATGCACCATCATTTAGCATGGTACAGCATGTCACCATCTCTTCAAACATCCCATTCAACAAGTGCAGAGCCTGTGAATGTGTGGGGTCTTACTACAGAAAGACATTCTTTGAGCCTTTCCTCTCTGTGCACCTATGTGAGTGTGAGAAAGATGCAAGACTCAAAAGAGCTTTGGAACCAACCCTACAAAACAACACATTTCAATGTAACTTTTATTTGGGAAAAGTATAGATTGGCTTTCTTAATTGTGTGTCTTATTACCAAAACAATTCTTAGTGCTCCACGATCCCTTGTATGCCACATGGGAGTACAGTGCCAAAAAGGTAAGGAAAATGCGGGAAAGGGACAACACAAAAAACAGATTTTTCGTAACATCTCTACAACACTCAAACAAATGTAGACTTTACTGTATCTACCTAATCACTCCTTAACCTCCTCATAAATTGTACCATCAATTAAACTATATGCCTGAATAGCAAATCAGTGAATTTAACATTCAAAACACAAACATGCCACTACAAATGAATCACTTTTATTCTAAAATACTTATTCTTTCTGTCAAACATTGTATGGAAAGCTGCCCAACCACACTGAATGCACAGAATTGAGAAATTATATCTCAATCTACCCAGGATTATTTTACTCCAGAAATAACAGAGGCCAATGTTGAGCCTCAGATTTTACTTTCTCAATTCTATACTCTTTTGATTTTAAAATACTATAATTTTTAGGGGGAAAAGTGCTTTATTTATGTTGTTAAAGTTAGTTAAAAAAAAGTTGAAGGGGGAAAAAAAGGTCCAGCTCAAGGGTCTTAGCCTAAACACACTATTACCAAATTGATAACTCTTTACTGAACCCTACAATAGGCTTCTAATTTGCTTTCACAACAGATTGGATTCCTGTGGAGAAATAAAAGATTAATCACTTTCTAGAAGGCTCTTAATTCCCATGAACTTTTGGAAGTACAATCAACAAATGAAAGGGAGTAAAATAAGTTTGTAGACATGTAAACTGATGGCTGTAATCAATAACCTGAACACAATGGGATAAACATCAATACTGATCACGGTCTAAACCCCATTTTTGCAGTGCTGTAAAGATGATTTATTTTACCCTTGATTGACTTCAATTACAGTGTTTCATTTCTTATATCAGAATAACCTGAAAAGAGATAAGGAGCAGTAAAGCTTTTTCACCCATGAAATTACTCTCTATGTACCTCTTTTACTCATGAATTCAAGGGCAGCAGTGTTTTTAACTTAGATTATAAACTCAGTTGCTCCAACTGGAAGAGTCAGAGGAATTAGAGAAATTGGTTCCCATAAATCCTGGAATACTGTCTATACATACGAAAGATCAATGCTGAACTGAGACCCAGTTTATGACTCACACCTAACTCCAGAAGGAGGAATATAGGAGTCTGTGGAGCTAGAAGTGCTGCCTTCTCCCAAAAATGCAATAGGACAACTGACCCTTTGTTCAAATGCCATTAAAGGGGAGAGGGATATAAGCAGAGTTTAGTAACAAATTCAGTTGCATACAAAAATCGCTCACACATGGGAAGGATAAATGTTTGCATAATATGTTTTATTTTTTGCTTAACACAACAGACCAGGTGACTATCTGGCCCATTGTGTCATTAACACAATGGGCCAACTTTTCTCTGTTTATGCCACTGTAAATCTGGAATAACGCAACTGACATCAATGGCATTTTAGAGCTATGTAAATGGGAGCAAAGTCAATGACATGGTAAATTATCACCTTGTCTTTTGAGTTAATTACTATAATTCAGTGGGTATTTGACGTGTAAGTAAAACAATAGCCAAAGCAAAAGTGATAACAACAGAGTGGTTGAAGAGTAAGAAGAGAAAGGCTGTTAGTTTAGCTGCACAGATTCTTGATGGAGTACATTAGGATATCTGTTCTGGAGTAATTTATTAGTGTAAATCAGAGATATACTTAATTTAATGTTTTTCATTAAACTGATTGTGACACAATACAAATGACTGGAAAGTAAGTATAAAAATGTGAAATCAGACTACAGCATTTTGCAAGAGTACTATTTTTGAATGATTAATTATTATTTGTAAAGGACTTATTATCTGTGAGCTACAAAAACACAAGTCCATCCTTCCTTAGAGAACTTTGCAGTCTAAAAACACAAACAGAGGTGAGAAAAGATGGACAAGGAAACCCAGAGGAAGGTGAATGGATAATGTCTCCGAGGTATAAGATGGGGTGGGGGGAGGGAGAGGACCAAGAACTATACTCTGTGGATGTTCAAGATGAAGAAGTACAGAGCATGAGAAATAACCACCAAACGAAATGATGAAAAAGCAAGTAGAGAGGTAGGAGGAGAGCAAAGTATAATGGGCCATGAAAGGCAAGTAAGGACAGAGTGATAAAAAAAGAGGTAGTGAACAACAGCACTAAAGGCTGAGGAAAAGATTATGGAAGACAAGGGGACAGGGCTAAAAAACTCCAACTTCCTAAAAAAGTTGAAACCCCAAAATTGCAACAATTAATTTTTTTCCAGATTAACATGGAAGGGCACATTGATTTTCTTGGGACAAGAGGTGCATTTGTAATTTACAAAATGTTAGTGTATGGAATTAGTTCAGACTCGGACAATTTCCAAGCATTTAACATTACAGACATGTTGTAAGACTAAATAAAATAATTTGTTTAACATCTGGAGTTTTGGAACCAATTTAGGAAATTATTTTGATTTAATGTTTGTTTTTTAGTTACGACAGGGATGAAGAAATTGTGTTTCTTTAATCAAGCTTTTAGAATGGAGAAAAGTATTTTATTTCAGTGTTTAATGTTATAGGATATAACATATATGCAAACAGTTCCTACTCCATGGAAGACATCCACTTGTTTTATAGCATACCAACCCACAGAATAAATTATTATACCTGCACTTCATGATTTCTCTGGACAATCTAAGTTTAAAAAAAAACCCTATCCAAACTAGAGAATATATTGAAAGATTTTCATACAATTCATTTTCGGAAGCTTCAAACACACATAAATAAACATGGCAGTTTGAATATCCATTCTATAAGACTCTATTGATTTGCTTTTATCTTTGATATGCTCTAATATGGCAAGTTAATTCTGAAGGAAGACAACATATGTTGGTCAGATATTGAGGAAGATGAAGTAACACCTGCACCCCAAAGAATCATTGTGACCTTGTCTGCAAAGAAACAGTGAAGACAGAAAGTGGAATGGTTGAACGAATCATTACAAACTAATTTTGTAAAGTTAAAAGTTATATCTCAAATACCACAAAATTAAGTCTGCATTTTATGTGACAAAAAAATATCCGTAGGCACTGCTTCTTGCCTTGTATATCAGAGCACTACCTTAGGCTTTGCTGTGTCGTATTCCACTGTAGAGTCATGCACAAAAATGGGAACTAAATTCACAAGATATGACTTTCACCTGTCTATTAAAATGAAGGCGTAAGCACTTACTTTATGCACAGATAGTACTCTATCACAGCAAAGGCGTTAAAAATGCCTTTTAGAAGACACTACAATTATCTAGCATTGCAGATCTGGTAATTTAGTTTGTAAAGTAATCCAATGGAGTGTCACATTATAGACATGGTCTGTGTATCTTTAGCAGAAAAATAAAACAAATTCTAATGCACATTTCATAGCACAGCTAAGATTCTTGCATGCAGGACGAAAAAGAAAATATAGGTCTAGGGTGACCAGATGACAAGAACAAAATATCGGGACACATGGGGGGGCAGCCACAGGTTCCCCCTCCCCCCCCACCCCCAGGGCTGGCTCAAGGTTTTTTGCCGCCCCAAGAAAGAAAGGGGGGGGGGAGCTGGAGTGCTGCCGAAGCAAAATATCCGGACAAATGGTGTCCCGATCATACATACTAAATATCGGGGACATCTGGTCACCCTCTATAGGTCCTATTCATCAATGAGTTACAGTCTTAATTACAAAATATGCATTGAAGTCACAGAGGAAAAAACACATTGGCCATCACTCATATATAAAGTAAATAGCAGTCTTCAAAATCCATGGCTGCATGGTGTGAAATGAAAATTTGTCCAGTATACGACTGAAGCCATATGGTGATAGTGGGAAGAAATCAGAGAAGGAATAGATGTGACATTATCAAGCAAATAATGAGGATTCATGAATAAAAATGAAGGATATTTTGGAAAAGAAAGGCAACATAACTTGAACAGCCATTAAACAGATCTAACATGTAATAGTATGCAGTCAAGACCTTAACTGGGGACAACTATAGCCACCATTATTGTTGAAACTTTTGTGTAAGTTTGGCCTCTTCTTGCAAAGATTATCCAAAATCATCTTGTGTATAGTCATATTTTCCTTAAAAGTCAGCGTTGGCTGTTTTCTTTTCCTTCTTTCTTTGTACAAACATATTTGGATTGAGCAATACAATGGAAATCCAGCTGCCACTCTTATTTCAGCTCCCCACATCTCTATTGCAGGGATTCACTTCTATCCTTACAGAATAGGCATGAAACCAGTAGGCTGCTATAGAAATTAATAGAGAATGATATCCTGTATAAAGGATTTTCAAACAATTCTGTAGAATTCTATAGCAGGGATGTAATTTAGTATGATAATTCAAAAGAACCTATATAAAGCTGTCATTTTCTATTAAACTCCACAGAACTTTTTGTTCTCAAATCCCTTTCACAAAGCGCAGACAAGTAATGCAGTCTCATTCCATGTACCTATCTTTGAGACAACCTCGTCTATACTAGAAAGCAACTATTAGCATTCAGCAACTTTCTGCTTTTGCTCTTACCTCACCAGCTAACCACTACTTGGCTATGGGCTTCTCTACAAGGTCTGGGATGGGAAATATTTTCAGAGTGATATATAGATATTTATCCCTGCTCCTCTCTTTAGAATCACTGGGAGCCATGAAGCAAAATCACTCCACACTATTTTGCAAATGTACTCCCGAGAAGAAACTCCTTGATCCATTGTTCAGGAGTGTGCTATTCTAAAAAAAAGTAATTTGTGGGACATCAGGAAATGCCCAGAAATAAACATAATAGCTGGAGTCATGTGAAACATTTATATTAAAGCCCAACACCACATTATATACTTACAACTGAGCTTGTAAACCTTTCACACTGATATGGTCTCAGCTTTGAATGAACCTGTTCATATCACATGAAAATCATTCTTTCACATATTAATCCAGAGGTGACAAAGGCATGTAAGAAGAAATGATTTCGCTTCCTGCTTCTTTTCCAGACACAGATTAGGAAAAGCCAACTTGGTCACTGCTGCTATTTGATTCTTAAGAAACAGCTGAGAATGTAACACACTTGAGTGGCTGATATAACTTCAGCCAAATCCACTGGTTGCTTCCCCTAATCCATCATAATCACCCTCTTCTTGTCCAGAATGAGTTTCAGACAGTTTCCCAATCCAAGCCCCAGTCTTACCCAGGCTCTGGGAAAATGCTCAACAGCACTCATGGAGCTAGATATGAGAGTGAGAGAGAGAGATCTAATGCTAGGCATCATCTGCACACTGAACACACTCTATTCCATACCTCCTTAATATGTCCATGTTTATAAAATACAGAAATGCAAGTTCATTCCCTCATTCTCACAGGAGATGATAAATAACTTATTAAACAAATGTTTTACATTAATCATACCGGTATTTGTTTTTGTATGTTATGGCCATGTACACTGACAGGATTTTTGTAAGGAAAAAATAATTGTTTGACTTGTGTGTGTGGTTGCTTATCAAAGTTTTGGTCTAACAACAATCGACAGAATCACGGATAGTACAGAGAGGAGCAGTAAACGTCCATCAATGGCTTTCGCAGTGCACCTTACTCCTAATATACATCTGCCTCTTCCAACCCAGGAAATTCCTTAAGCAGAGGCAATCAATAGTGCTGAATTATGTAATGATTCTGTGATTTACACAAACATCCAATTTGTCCCAAGGTGAAAAGTTACAGGCACACAACACCACCCAGAATTTGACCCAACATTCTTAGGCATAGCATGATTCTGTCAAATATAACTTAATAGGCTGCTGCAATGGTAGAGAGAGCATAAATTTAATTTTCTTAATATGATTTTCTAACAGTAGCAAAGCCTGCTTTGTTATGTTGATTAATCTTGTTGTTTCTCTGTGACAAGATCAGGTTTTATGCACAAATGTTTTTATCCAGAATGCCTGCATTGCTTTTTCTGTAGCATGGTACAATACAAGCCTGATTATCACAAAGTTAGTAACACAAAAGGTCAAAATTAGGCTGCAGCATATTCTTTCCAGTTGCTGGAATTCAATATTGTTTGGTTTTCATCTTCTTTTTACTGCAATTTGTCTCCTCGTGCTCCTTTCATACAATATTTTCCTTTATCCTATTCCTTTTAGGTTCTTATACTGCCCTTCACAATGGTATTTGAGTACTTTGAGTAGTACATTAAGTGATGTGATTTGTGTCTTTCTATCCCTTTGTTGTATCCCTTTCTCTCTCCCAAGGAGAAAAAAAAACTGCATGTGGATCAAAATGTATATTTATTTATTTGTGTATTTTCATGAGCGAAGGCAAGGTCCCATGTATGCCATTCACTCAGCACAAAATACAGTGAGATTCACAGTGGTTCTCAGATCCTACAGGAGTTTGTTCCATAGTCCTGGATTAGTTCCTGAGACATTGCAGTGTTCTGAACAACCCACCTATTTTAGGTCCAGGACATTATTGCCTTGGAGAGACCTTACAGAGGTAAGGTGGGTGAGGTAATATCTTTTATTGGACCCACTTCTATTGGTGAAAACTTTCACGCTGCATAAAGCTCTTCTCAAGGAGACACCTTGGATGATTTAATAGAATTTGGTTGGATCTATGAGCCTTCACAGAAGGAGCAGGATCAAAGACCTCTTGAGCTGCTTAAGATGTAGAAGAGCTCTGACCACTGCTTGTAGTCCTCTACATCTTGACTAGACCAGGTGCAATGTGTTACCAGGTGTATTGGTTGGTCTGGAAATGACCTGTGAAAGTCCTATGGAGTCAAGCGAGTACATGAGCTTGGGAGTTGTTGTATCTGAGGCCTTGTCAAAGGTAATGTCGAAGTTACCTAGGACAACTGGTGCAGGGTATTTTACTGCCTAATATATCAGGGTCTGAATCTTTTAGTCTTTGGAGGTCTATTAGTGACCACAACTTTCTCTTGTTAGATAAGTGAATTCATATTGTCTTATGTAAAGTACTTTTTTGATTTGAAGTTAGAGGAGAAGGCAAGTTCAGTGCCACTTGCAGACTTGTGATGAGCCGAGTTGCCTGGGCAGGATAATTTGAAAGAATACAGAGCTCACAGTACCATCCAGCAAGGTCTTGATAATACAGGGGGGTCTCACCAGTGATGCAGTTGTGCACTCTTTTCTGTTTTTTCATCACAAATCTTGTACTCATCAGAATCAGCCTGACTCACTGTGGTTTTGTTGAACCTACTCTGGTTTGTAGACAGGTGGTGGTTTTGAGCAGTCACTAAGCCATAGATATCTTGAATCAAGCTAGGTCAGAGAGGTAGATTATACAGTTTGTCCAATGCCCTGGACGTGTTGGATCTTGTCAGCAGTCTGGCACTGGCCTGAGTTCTAAATTCCTCTCTGTTAAAGTAGCCATTTTTAAGGATATTGCCCTAACTAAGGGTTATCAGCCTCAAAGCTAACAGTTACCTTTACAACTACAAGCCAACCTTTCTCCTTCTCCAGTAAGCATGTGATGATCCTCAGAATAATGTGGGACTTTATTTTCCAAGGCTTGGAAGATTTACCTTCAAAACGGAATGGTCTTTTCCCTTTTCTGAATCTTTCTCAGATCAAAAAAATGGCAGCAGCATAATCTTGATAGAAAACACTTAAATTCAATCAAAAACTCTTAGTCATGTGACCTTTTGTTCCAGACCCGTCTGAAGAGTCCACAGAGCTTTTTGTTTAACTAGAGCTAAATGGATTTAGTTGTGCAATAACATTATAAGAGGGAAAGGATCTCCTCTGCCATCTTGCTATTCTTAGCGGCTGGCTATCTGATACTTACAATAAAAGATGGGCCAACTATACAAACTATACTTGTGACAGACTGTACCCATGTCCACACCATACCCACTATTGTAATAATCTTTGTACAAAGTATGCCTTGTGAGGTATCATTTGAAAACTCATAATTTGCTGGTCAGTATTGTCCTGATAAAATATGTGTGGCAACATTGTGAACATAATGTGAAGTTATAAAATTCCACTGTAGGGTGTTATTAACACATGTTCCAAACTGAGGTTGGCAAACAGGTCCATCGCAGAGAAAGGAATGTGTGCTCTGCTTAATTTGTATTTAAGCAGTAAACACAGTTATCAAGCAGGAAAGAAAACGAAGGAAGCTCAAACAGATGAAGAAAAAGCAGCAGGGAACATCGTTCCCCATAGAGTTTTTGTTTCCTGGAATCCAACTGGAAATGTATTTCAAGAGGGGGACTGAAACTATAAAAGGAGGGACAAACACCCCAAGGCACCCCCACCTCTTCTTTACCTGCCCATTGCATTCATGGATCCCAAAGCAACAAAAGAACCATTAATTGGATTCTGGGAGAAGGAGTCCTGACCTCAGAAGTTTGGTCAGTAAGGCTGCTGAAAGCATGTAGTAGAGAAATCTTTGCTTTGAATTTAACATGGTTTGTAAGTTAGATAAAATTGCGTTTTATCTTGACTTTTCTTGTAACCACTTTTGACCTTTATTCCTCATTATTTGCACTCACTTAAAATCTCTCTCTTTGCAGTTAATAAACTTGTTTTATTGTATTTTCTAATTCAGTGTGTTTAAATTGAAGTGTTTGGGGAAACTCCATTTGGGGTGGCAAGTTGTGTGCATATTATTTCTATTAAAGAAACAACAGACTTTACATAAACTTGTATTGTCCCAGAGAGGGCTTGGCAGTACAAGACATTCATTTCTTGGGGGAAATCTAAGACTGGGTGTGTATTGTGGTCACCCTGAAGAATACCCAAGGCTGGTAAGAGCCAAGGTGTGGCTGGCTGGCTGCAACACACACACAGACACAGCTGGGAGTGACTTGCATTCTGGAGACTATTTGTGAGCAGTCCAGGCTGGAGGCTACAGTAGCAAAGGGCACCCTAGGTTAGAGGGCAAGGATGACACAGCTACTCATTAGGCTGGATTGTACCTTGGTAGTCACAAAACTCTCTGGTGTTCTTGACACTAGAATTTTTCTAGCATTGCACTACCTCTGATGCAACTCTGACAATGATAATAACGGTGGCAGCACTAGCATCAATAAAATGCTGCTGATGTTTTAATAATTGTGTTGCTAGACCTGCTCTCGTAATGGTAGTTAATATGAAGAAAATTGTTAGTGCAATTTGTAATGATTCTGCAATTTACTTTCCTTTAATATTGTCCTCAATATTGTTGCTCAGGCTCAGCATGAAAGAATGCTTGTTTTATTGGGTTAGTCATGATATGTGGTGGTATCATTAGACTCAATCCAGCTTACTGTTCCAACTTTGTTTTGTGGCTCCATGTCATCTCAAGATATACTGAGAACAAACTGCATTCTATTACTTCTTGAAGCAAGCCTGTTCTTCCCGCATGTCGGTATTTACCCTATTCACCTGACTCAAGACTCTCCATGATTACTGGGTTCCATCTATAGCACTATTTTCATACAAATGATTTGTATTTCTGTCAACAGCTTAATAGAAGATGGGATTTAAGATAACACACCACTGTTTGCACCCTTACAGGGACATGGTTAGCTTGAAGTCTAGTTAATTACAGAAGTGATTATAATGTTGTTTCAGGTACTAGAGCTTACTCCGAGTCCACTTTCAACATTTTTGTGGTTTTATAATGACAATTCCTCATGCAACCCCAGGGGAAACTAACTGGATACACTGGGGAAAGAGAGGCTGTAAAATGCACTAAGAAAGAAAACTGAGGGGGAAAAGAATAAAATATTATTTCTCCAATCTCTCTCAGCTAAAGTAATCTAAGGTGTCACTTGTAACAATCATAGATAACAATATTCAGGCAAAAGTATGACTGTTAGTTTGACAGAGTTGCTTTAACTATGGAGTTGTTACTGAGCCCCACTAAATTATTTTTATTATTATTACAATTACTACTACGCTAAATTTGTCAGTCCACTCAAACACTGTCTTCTACTGGTTGGATTGTCATTGTTGGACTTGCCCAACGTGTGAAAGTGACAGATATGAGAGAGTGTGCAATTTCTTGCAATAACCTTAAAAAAACTTTTAAAATTAAGTGTAACTGTCTTTGGAGTTCACTGTGTTAAATCCAAAGGTTTTATTGTGGACTGAGGTCATATGTAACTTTTCTAGGAGGGAGATGGGTTGTAAACCCTTGGAAGTGTTATGAACCTCAAAGGATTATATTGAACAATGGTCCAGACAAGAAGGACTTTTGGGTCAAGTGGTTTTCTTGGGGATCTTTAGGGGGAGGTGAATGCAAGTTTCCCACCTCCACTTATGCAAAACCCCAGAGTTTTATAGCTACATCCTGAGAAGGGGACCATTGTCTACTGATTACCTGTTCCTGGAATCTGAAGATCAAAGGCCCAAGCTGTATACAGGAGAGACCGAACTTTTCATGGGGGTGCTAGTTCTCAGCTGAGGCTGTGATGAACTTGCAACCACAGAAAAAAACGCTTGGTGGAGTTTGAAGGACTGACTCTCACCAGATCCCTTGTTGAGATTGGGGTGATCTCTGATAAGCTTATTAGCATGTGTGTAGGTTCTTCTATGGTTTTTAAAAATGTTTTCTCTTTAATGCTTTCAGCTTAAAAATAACTATGCTTGCTTAGAAAGAACTGTGTGGTAACTCATAACTGCTTGCAAATATGTTGTTCATAGCCTTTGAAGAGAAAGCAAAGCATAGACAGTGGCTTATTTAGGCAGTCTGGCTTGCTGGGAATATCACAGTGTAGGCAGGAGATTGTGCAGCCTAAAAACAAACAAACCAACCCCTGGTCAGAAGGGAGATAGATGCAGGTCTCTACTCAAGAGAGGCGACAGCTGAGGAACCAGGAGATTAGAGTAAGGGCCCTTGGTGGATGATGGAGGAGGAAATACAAATGTAGTTGCCCTGAACTGTCACAGTGAGCTTGGTGTCCTGCCGACTATAGAGGATATATAGAACGAGATGGAGAAGTGAAAAGGAGAAAAGGAGTAAGAAGAACAAAAGAAGAAAGGAAGGAGAAATGAGAAAGCAGGAGAAGAGAGGAGGGATGAAAAAAATTAGGAGGAGAGGGAAAGAGAAAGAGGGAGCTAATGTGGATCATCTCACTGGTGTGATAATTCTTTTTTAAACAAAAACAAGTTCGTGCTTTAATTCTTCTAGCATTTGGAGAGTTATTTACTTCAAAAACACTGTATTTCAGACATTTAAGTAATGGCCCTTTTTATGTTGTACCTAAGGGACTTCTTGTGTTGGTTCCTTTCAATTTTTCTAATGTCAAGCTCCAGAAGAGTCAATTAATTGTAAGACGTGATGCTCCATAAATCAATAAAATAAATAAAATGTATTCTGCAATATTTTAATGCTTTAGCTCATAGACTCCTCTTGCACATTTTTTGTCATATGTTTTGTGTAGGATCCATCCTTTTCTCTCTCTCTCAACATGACAATGGCCCTACTGGGTCAGACCAAAGGTCCATCTAGCCCAGTATCCTGTATTCTGATAGTGGCCAGTGCCAGGTGCCCCAGAGGGAATGAACAGAACAGGTAATCCTCAAGTGATCCATCCCCTGTCGCTCATTCCCAGCTTCTGGCAAACAGAGACTAGGGACACCATCTCTGCTCATCCTGGCTAATAGCCATGGATGGACCTATCCTCCATGAATTTATCTAGTTCTTTTTTGAACCCTGTTATGGTCTTGGCCTTCACAACATCCTCCGGCAAGGAGTTCCACAGATTGACTGTGCGCTGTGTGAAGAAATACTTTCTTTTATTTGTTTTAAACCTGCTGCCTATTAATTTCATTTGGTGACCCCTAGTTCTTGTGTTATGAGAAGTAGTAAACAACACTTCCTTATCTACTTTCTCTACTCCAGTCATGATTTTATAGAGCTCAAATCATATCTTTTAGCCATCTCTTTTCCAAGCTGAAAAGTCCCAGTCTTATTAATCTCTCCTCATACAGAAACCGTTCCATAACCCTAATCATTTTTGTTGCCCTTTTCTGAACCTTTTCCAAGTCCAATATATCTTTTTTGAGATGGGGCGACCACATCTGCACACAGTATTCAAGATGTGGGCGTACCATGGATTTATATAGCAGCAACATGATATTTTCTGTCCTATTAGCTATCCCTTTCTTAATTATTCCCAGCATTCTGTTCGCTTTTTTTGACTGCCACTGCACATTGAGTGGATGATTTCAGAGAACTATCCACAATGACTCCAAGATCTATTTCTTGAGTGGTAACAGCTAATTTAGACCCCATCATTTTATATGTATTGTTGGGATTATACTTTCCAATGTGCATCACTTTGCATTTATCAACATTAAATTTCATCTGCCATTTTGTTGCCCAGTCACCCAGTTTTGAGAGATCCTTTTGTAGCTCTTCGCAGTCTTCCCGCGTCTTAACTATCTTTAGTAATTTTGTATCATCTGCAAATTTTGCCACCTGGCTGTTTACCCCTTTTCCCAGATCATTTATGAGTACGTTGAATAGGACTGGTCCCAGAACAGACGCCTGGGGGACACCACTATTTACCTCTCTCTATTCTGAAAACTGACCATTTATACCTACCCTTTGTTTCCTATCTTTTAACCAGTTACCAATCCATGAGAGCACCTTCCCTCTTATCCCGTGACAGCTTACTTTGAGTAAGGGCCTTTGGTGAGGGACCTTGTCAAAGGCATTCTGAAAATTTAAGTACACTATATTCACTGGATACCCTTGGTCCACATGCTTCTTGACCCTATAAAATAAAGTTGGTATATATTAAATCTGAGTAGAGGTGGGCAAAATACTTCTAAAACTATTTCCCATAAAAATATGCCTATTTTAAAAAACATTAAACATTAAAAAAATGAAAGGCAAATTTAGCCACTTTTTCTTAAAATTCTTGATGAAAATTAATGATTTTTAAAAATGTACTAAGGCTATTGTAAAAAATGTTGTGACAAAATTTTTCCTACCATTTAACCTTTCCTCCTCAGTGGTGTGCAGCTTGGGACAAAACACTGGGAGGAAGACATCCTGGTTAACATGGAAGGAAGACACCACCTTTGGCAGAAAGGCCGATGGGGGTCACAGTTGAACTTTATCCTTGTAGAACACCGTATACGGCGGCTTAGATGTCAGGGCTTTAAGCTCCAACGCTTGTCTCGCAGATGTTATCGCCACAAGGAACGCGACTTTCCATGACAAGTGGGAGAGTGAGCAGGAGTCCATAGGCTCAAAGGTGGACCCATGAGCCTGGAGAGAACCAAGTTAAGGTCCCACTGTAGGACAGGAGCCCAGGCCAGCAGGAAGAGTCTCTCGAGGCCTCTCAGGAATCGAACCGACATGTCATGCAAGTTACACACAGAATTGACCTTGGATCAGCAGGTGAAAAGCAGAGATAGCTGCAAGGTGCACTCTGATGGAAGAGAGGGCCAGCCCTTGCTTCTTAAGATGGAGCAGGTAATCTAAGTAAATTGTAAAGAGCACCATGCTGGAGAGATGCTATGCTGAGACTCCCAGTGGGAGAACCTCGTCCATTTGGCCAGGTAGGTTGCTCAGTGGAAGGCTTCCTGCTTTTCAGGAGGATTTGCTGGACCTCGTTAGAGCAGGCTTGCTCCTCCAAGTGCAACCACACAGCATCGAGGGGAGAGGCTGGGGTGTAGGAGACACCCACGATCCTGTGAAAGCAGATCCGGTTGGTCTGGAAGGGGCCAGGGAGTGGCCACTGCCAGGTCCATCAGCATACTGAACCAATGTTGGCGCGGCCACACTGCGGCGACCATGATGACTTGGGCCTTGTCTTTCTTGACCTTTGAGAGGACTCTGCTGATGAGTGGGATTGGCAGGAACATGTACATCAGTCCCCACGACCATGATAGGAGGAAGGCATCAGACACGGAGTCTTTACCCAGACCCTGTAGGGAACAGAAGTGATGACATTTCCTGTTCTGTCTGATGGCGAACAGGTCCACTTGGGGAGTTCCCCACCTCTGGAAGAGCATCCGGGCTACCTCCAGATGGAGCAAGCACTCATGGTGCTAGAAAAAGGACCTGCTGAAGCAATCTGCCAGCGTATTCCTGACATCGGGGAGGTGACAGACCTTCAGGTGGATTGTGTGGTTGATGCAGAAATCCCACAATTGGAGAGGCTCTTGACTGAGGGCCAATGAGCATGCTCCCCCCATCTGTTGATGTAGAACATCGAGGCCATATTGTCCGTAAACATGCTCACCCCCCTGCCCTCCAGGAGCGGTAGAAAGACCCTGCAGGCCAAACGTACTGCTCTGAGCTCTTTGATGTTTATGTGCAACGTCATCTTCTCCAGGGACCACGTGCCCTGGGTCTGGAGGCTGCCGTGGCACACTCCCCAGCCCAGGTCCATGGTGTCCAATATCAACTCGATTGAGTGACAAGGGCTGTCAAATGGAACTCATTCCAGGACAGCTGTGGGGTCAGTCCACCATTGCAACAAGGTAAGAATCATTGGTGGGATGGTAACAACCTTTTTCAGGTGATCTCTGGACTGGGAATAGACTGTCGCCAGCAACTTCTGTAAGGCCCGCATCCTGAGCCTGGCATGGCGGACAACATACATACATGCTGCCATGTGGCCCAGCAGGTGCAGGCAAACCCTGGACGTGGTCACAGAGAACACGGAGACTCCCATGATGAGGTCCACCGATGCCTGGAACCTTTCCTGCGGCAGAAACACTCTGGCGTAGGTGGAGTCAAGCACCACCACGATGAACTCTATCCTGTGCACTGGAACTAACATTGACTTTTTGTGGTTTACCAGCAGGCCAGGGATTGGCACACGGCCTGCGGCACCATGACATCCCTTTTGGCTTGGGACCTAGAGCAGCCTTTGACGAGCCAGTCATTGAGGTATGGAAGAATCTGGATACTGCGACACCTGAGGTTGGTAAACACCCTTGGTGCTGTTGCAAGGCCGAATGGAAGGACCGCAAACTGATAGTGGTCGGTTCCCACCGTGAATCATAGGAAGTGTCTGTGACCTTGAAAGATCACTATGTATAAATCCTTCAAGTTGAAGACAGCATACTTCAAGTTGAAGACAACATACCAGTCTCCCGGATCCAGGGAGGGGATGATGGAGGCCAGGGAGACCATGCGGAACTTCAATTTCTTTAGGTATCTGTTGAGGTCTTGCAGGTCCAGGATGGGCTGTGGACTGCCCTTGGCCCTTGGGATTAAAAAGTACTGGGAATAGAAACCCTTGTTCCTGTACTCATGTGGAACCTCTTCCACCACACCCAACTGCAGCAACCCTTCCACCTCCTACATGAGGAGACTCTTGTGAGGGGGGTCCCTGAAGAGGGATGGGGGCGGGGAAGAAACTGGAGTGTATAACCTGGAGCCACTGTATTGAGGACCCAACGGTCTGAAGTTATAGTGGTCCATGCCGGGAGGAAAAAAGAAAGGCAGTTGGAGAAAAGTGGGAGATGGATCCGGGGTATAGTCCAGTAGGTCGCCCTTTGGTGCATCCTCAAAACGCTCGCTTGGCCCCCTGCTTAATGCGGGTTGAGCCCAATTGGGCAGAGGGTGAAGGTGCGTGGCTCGGGTGGCGCTTGTAGCCCCTACCCTTTTTGTGGGGTGGCTCCTGCTAGGGTTGGCTCCTTTGGCCCTGAGCTGGCTGTGGTTTGAACTGCTAACGGGCTGGACCAGGGACGTACAGCCTTAGAGTTTTCAGGGTAGTACAGGAGTCTTTTAGTCCATGAAGCCGACTTTCGTCTGTTCTGCAAATGACCTGGTTGTTGAAAGGCAGATCTTGCATTGACTGCTGAGCCTCTGTCGACAAGCCAGAGAGGAGAAGCCAGGATGCCTGCTGCATAGAGATGGCCAAGGCCATGGTGGGAGCTGTGGACTCCGCCTTGTCTGAAGCTGCCTGGCTGCAGCTGCAGTCTCCTCGAGGATCGCCCGGAATTCCTTCCTAGATCCTTCAGGAAGCAAAACCTCGAACTTGACCATGCCCTGCCACGTTATAGTTATAGTTGTAGTGGCCGAGGAGGGCTTGGTGATTGGCCACTTTCAACTGAAGGCTGGAAGACGAATACATTTTTTGCCCGAACAAATCCACTCTCTTTGAGTCTTTATTCTTGGGCATAGCCCTGGGTTGCCCATGCCTCTCCCTTTGATTAACAGCCTCAGCTACGAAGGAATTTGGCGCCGGGTGAGCGTAGAGGTACTCATGGTCTTTAGCTAGCACAAAGTATTTGTGTTCAGCCCTTTCGAAATGGGGTGCAAGGAAGAGGGGGTTTTATAAGGCATTAGTAATTTACAATATCCCTTCATGTAGGGGTGAAGCCACCCTAACAGATGCTGTGGACCAAAGGACGTCGAACAGGGAGTCCGATGGCTCCTCTAGCTCAGGGGTCTCAAACACGCAGCCCGCGGAGTTATTTGGTGCGGCCCACCAAGCTCCCCATGCACCCTCCACCCACACCAAGTTCTTTGCTGCGACCCACCAAGCTCCCCGCATCCCCTCCGAGTTATTCCTGCAGCCGCCAAACTCCCCTCACCCGCCGCCCGCCCCCCCGCCAGCTCGCCGTGTCCTGGCTCCTCTGCCTACCTTCAGGCGCTTTCCAGGTCGGAGTGGGGAGGAGCGGGGAGCCACACACTTGGGGACGAGGCAGAGAAGAGGCAGGGCAGGGGTGGAAATTTGAGGAAGGAGTTGGAATAGGGGCAGGGAGGGGGCAGAGTTGGGGTGGGGACTTTAGGGAAGGAGTTGGAAGAAGCGAGGCGGGGGGGCTTATGGAAGGGGTGGAGTGGGGGCGGGGGGCAGAGGCAGGGGGGTGTCAGTGATGCGGCCCTCGGGCCAATGTACTAGTACTCATGTGACCCTCATGGTAATTTGAGTTTGAGATCCCTGCTCTACTCCTCTGCCTGGAGCCCCAGGTTGGAGGCAACCCCCTTCAATAGTTCCTGATCAGCTTCATGTCATCTTGTGGAACTGGGTAAGCGGGACCCATAATCACTTCATCCAGCGATGGTGAGGACGAAGCTGGTGCCGTGGGATCTGCCACGTCCCCTGGAGGTCCAGCCGGCTGGTCTCCTGGGTCCTCATGGGCCTGGGGGGGTCTGCCCTTCTGGGGTCTCCACCTCTGGTGGAGGGTGCGATGAGAGGCCGAAGGTCTATCCAAGGCCCCTGCCACTGACCAGACTGTCTGCGAAGGCTGGGTAAACTCCCATGGATTCCGGGGTACCAGGCTGTTGGCCACTGGCCTTGGGCCATTGGATTGGTTGTGGTGCTGATGATGTAAACAATATTGCCGGTGCCAGGGCTTGTCCCACTGCCAAGGACTCCTGCTCAGTGCCCCAGCCTGAAGTGGAGTGGTCGCTGTCAGGCAACCATAATCGGGTGGACCAGCAGCCCTTCTCTCTGTGGCGCCAACTGCTGCGCCTCGACCTGTCAGATTGAGATGAGTCCCTTGCATGGGACTTCGGGGACCGTCAGCATTCGGCGGATCAGTGTCAGTAATCTGGAGATCTACACCTCATGCTACTCGACCAGTACCGGGACATGAAGCAGGACCGGGAGCTGGAGCGATCCAGTCAGCAGGAGGATCTCTCCAATCGTGTCTTGGAGAGGGGTGCTGGCGGTTCGGTGACCAGTGGCTCCATTCATACGATTGGTCGCGTGATCAGTGCCGAGGCATTGGAGATAGAAAGGGCAGGTCTTGATGCTCTTGCCAAGGGGCGCGTGCCTCCGTAGGTCTGCGCCAGGTTACTGTCGAGCCGCGCCTCAAATCCCGCTGTCGGTGCACAGGGTCCAGAGACTGACAAGGGCTTTGCTAAGCCTGCCTCCTTGCTTCTGAGAAATGACGGCTTCATGCAGGTGAGTGCTGGCGGGACCTCCCCCACGAAGGGGAGTGCTGCTGCTGAGGTGGGGACATACAGGAAGGTCCCAAGGTGGGTTTACCCCAGGACCCGGGTACCACCGGAGCCGGTGTGGGTGGCACTAGTAGTGTCAGGATCTCCTGCACTCCCTACAGTGCCTCGGGTATTGATGAGACCTCTAGATGATGAAGTCCCTCTTCACTGTCCAGTGTGGCAGGCATGGTACAGGATGGGCTAGACTGCTCGGCCTGAGCTGGGGCCTTAGTCCCTGATGGAGGTGTTGAGCTGTCAAGCACAGGTCTTGGCTCTCTCCAGCCCTCTCCTTTCCCTTACGGAAAGTGGGAGATCTTCCGCTCATGGTTCTCTTCAACTTCTTGGCCAGAGCTGGGGAGGGGGACTGGTGCCAGCTTGTAGACAGCACCGGCGGGGCGCTCCGCACCGATGCTGCGGTGCTTGGGGCCAAGTCGGACCTCTGCTCTGGTGCTGGGGTCAGCGCCGACTCCATCAGGAGTGCCCTGAGACGGATGTCTCTCTCCTTTTTTGTTTGGGGTTTAAAGGATTCACAGATGTGATGCTTGTTGCTTGTGTGTCCTTCTCCTAGACACCTTAAACAACTACCATGCGGGTCGCTGATCAGCATAGGTCGCTTACAACCATCGCAGGGCTTAAAGCCTGGGGACTGGAGCATGCCCCATCCTGTTCTGGGACCAATTATACTAGAACTAATTCTAAGGGAACTATTAACTATGTACAACTATTTTACAGGGAAATGTTCAAAAGAAACACTGAATGAAGCGCAATGCTAGCTGAAGCAGCAGACGTTCCAGTACCGTCCCTGGTGGCAATAAGACACGGAAGGTGTGGGGAGCTGGTGGTGCCCCTTATACTGCAGCATATGCACGCTGCTCCAGGGGGCGCAAGAGCCGGTCCCCTACGGATACCACCGAGGGGAAAACTTCCAGCACTGGTGTGTGTGGCGAGCACGTACACCTAATATGGAATGGACATGAGCAAGCACTCGAAGAAGAACTGTTTATTCCTCAAGTACATATAATTGTAGATATGTTACTGCTTTGTGTTATATCCACAGCTGAAATGGCTGGGTAGTTTATTCTGGATTGACAATAAGAATGAGGCATATGGTTTGGAAAAAACACATAAAAGAGGCCCAAAGTAATCAACATATATAATAACTAAACACTGGCCATATTTATCAAAGGCACCATAAACAAAGACTGACTCAAAACCAAATTCACACATGTATGAGCATGCGTACATACTCTCACACACACATTTTAATGTGGAAAATGTTTTTGGCAGTCACTGACATTTTTCCTATTATGCTCTCTAGACTTGTTGTGAACAAGATTAGTCAGCTTTGGTAAAATTTCCACTTCAGGGCTCCCACCTCTGCTACCACCAATGGGGCTGAAGTGGTGATAGTGGAAAGATAGATTTTTTTTTAAAAAAAGGCAGCGTAGAGAGAGCCTACATGCTGTTACAGATGTACTATTTCAAGTGGGGTGCTTATTTTCAAACAAAAGGCAGAATAAAGCCCTGAGTACATACAACAGCTGTTTTTTGTTGCAGCAATCCACAGTCATTACTAATCATAATTATAGAAGGTGTGTGTTATCACTGTCAGTTGTTTGCCTGATTAGCTGTAATTTCTTCATGTGCCTAGTGAGACATTTTTCTCTAATATGAACAGTCAGGGAATACAGAGCTCTCAAAGCCACACAGCAGAAATAATAAATATGGAATTCACACCGGAAGGATTTTTACAGAAACGTTTTGGATAATCTGTTTTTTCTAAATTATTCTCTTATATGGATTATTTTAAAAAACATTTAATCAAAATGGCACCATCAAGATTACAATTATAAGCCCTCAACCTACAATAAGATTTTTGTAGGTGTACCCTGGGGCATATTCAACCTTTAACAAAATGGTTATGCTGTACAAATATAGGCAACAATCCTACAAACAAGTGAGCATGTAACTTTACTCACATGAGTAGCTTTATTGATTTCATGTTTGCAGGATCAGGTTCTCATTTTCTGCTAAGTCTCTTTGTTATGAATAAGTAAGCAGCTGACAGTGCACAAACAACTTTCACTACATGCCTTTATCAAAATCCACTTGCTGTGTTATATTCTAATAAAGTGATAATCCTTTTTACTCCCCACCTTTAGAGTCAGCCTCACAACATTACACTCCTGCAGCGGGTTCAGTTTCAGCGTTTCTCCAAGGTTGCTGCAGCCTGATGTTTGATGCTGCATTTCACAGCAAACACAGACACCATCACTGTCAAATTTAATCTGAAAAAAAGTAAAAAATCAGAGAAATCAGAGAAAGCCAAACCTTTGTTCCAACCATCGTTATAACATTTATCTTCAACACAAGATGACACCAAGGAGTGACAACAATGTTCTTCTATTTGAAATATACAATTCATCATATAATCAGTGACACAGCTTGAAGCAGAATGACTTCTGTTGACCAGCAGAAGCTACAAAAATGAAAGTAGGTGAGAGAAAAATATTGTAGACAAGTAAGGTAGATAAAAGTAGCTGTATCTTTAAGGCCTTCTGTGGGCTGTTGAGAAAGGTTGTTTTTAGGAGGCAGAAAATTGTTTCTGTACTCTTCAGAGCCGGATCAAACCAGGAGAAATGATTTAAGTAAGTAAGTGTGAAAAACATGGGGGATAAAACAGGTGCCGGAAATATTGTGAGAAATCTTGATCAGAAATAAAATCACATTTAAATAACCAGGAAGATGACTGGAATAGAGAGAGGTACCATTATGAAAATAGAGACAGGAGAGAATGGAACATGAAGGGAAGGTGAAAGGCATACAATATTTGATATATATGTGTGTGAGGGAGAGTATGTGCACACTGACCTCACTTTTAATTTATTTTTACTCTGAAAAAGTTTTACTTTCTCTTTTTTGTTTCAAGTTCTGTTTGTTTTGAAAACCCCTTTTTTTAAAAAAATACAGTAAACGTTCAGCATCCTCAAATTTTAATTTTCACAAAGTTCTTTTTGTCTTTCTTTAATTATGTCTCCCCTTTATCTTGAGGCTTTAGAAGGCACTAAGCATTTCTGGTATCTGTTCTTTTAAGATTTTTTATTAAAATGTGTTTTATTGAATGTACTGAACCCCAGTCAACATTTTAATTTTACTATGACTTTCTTTAAAATATGATTTATGTGAGCTTAAAACTGCAATATTTCCATTCAGCTCAATGGGAGGTTTATCCATATAAAAAGTGCAGAATTGGATTAATTATCCTCATTTTGATGTCTTTGTTCAAAAAAATAAAAACAGGACTGTGTTTTTCTATTGCCTTGCTATCATGATTTTCAGCCAAGATTTAACTCTATATGAATTTTTCCTCCGCTTACTAATATAAGCCTGTAGCCACTTGTATTTTTCTTAATTACACTTACACATTTAGATGCTTTCTCCTTTCCCATTTGAAGCCATTTTGTGCTGGTGCAGAGGATTCTAAGGATTGGTAGCACGATATATTGCCATCTCCCTAGGTCACTGGCTCAAACCCAGCCTGGGTCACTATTGAGTAAGAGTTATTACCATCAGATGGCAGTTCAATGGCCTATGTGAAATGAGCTTAGTGGTCTCAATTCCCAGATTTTCATAGTGGAAAAAACTGTGCCAAAACTGGCAGTAATTAGAAGCTTTAATGGGAGTCTGAGCAGAGGTCAGGGATTTAATGGGCCATGTAGACTGAATTAGTCAGGATGAGGCACAATAGCTGGAATAGCGTGGAAGAGACCGTATAGTGACCATCTGTGCTGTGTACCATGTACCATGGAGACAGCACTATGATCTTTACTGCCACCTAAATTGCATATTGTATTTGTGTCATGGTTAATATTTTGCCTCTTCCCAAATCGTCTTCTGCTGCTTGAATGACTGGCTGAACAAACTGAGATGGGCTCTGGCACTTATAGGAAATTGAAGTGTCCCATCTGAGGTTGGCAGTATAGCAGCATATTTAAACAGATTTCTTTCTTACTAGTTAGCTTTATTTTTTCTGCCTTCATACAAGGCTTGAATCATTCATCTCTTCTTAGTAGCTAGATGTTTTAAAATTTATATTTTACATCCAAGTTCAAGAAAGATACAGAGACAGAAAAAAGAGAAGAGAAAATGTGTGATCTCTCAGAGTAATTTGGTGTCCCTGCTTCAGTGATGCAGAACAGATAAGTAGTCGGGAGAGCAATACAAGACTATTATTTTGAAAAAAATAATGTTCAGTAAACAGGCTGATAAGTTAACATCATGCCATATATCAGAATAAAGGCATACTCCAGACAAATTGCTGTCTCAGTGGGTTTGAACTCTTGAACCTCTAGAATGCCCTCTAACCAGTGTAATTAGTCAGAATGCTTTTAAAAATGCAGAAAACATAAATTATACCATTTTCTAGCCACTCATGAGCAGAAGTGGATGCAGCTTTCTGCTGCACCCTATGTAGCCTGGGCATGCCCTGAGTCATAAATACTGTAAATGAAACAAAGAAATAGCCAACTAAAATGGTGAGCGTCTTTTGTACTGATCCCTTGATTTCTATGTAACTTTTTTTTTTTATAATCAGATTAGAATTTTATATGTGTAGCTTTTCCTCATAACATTTTAAACATGTTAAGATAGGTATTTCAATTCCTGTGAGTTTCTAACACTTTTTTTTTTTAAACAAATGAATGAGATCTGATCTGTGCGTGGCTTTGTTGTATATGATCAGACAACCTTCAACTCTTCAACCCCATGATAAATATAAAATGTTGTTAAATCTGAGGAGGTCTTGCCTTTGAACTCCTCTGGGAATGTTGGAAATGGTGCTAGCTGTTAGATAACTACTACAGAACAGGTTTGAAATTCACACTTTGAATTTAGAGTTGTGTCAAATTCAGCAGTCACAAAGCTACAGCACACCTGCTATATTATCAAAGAGCATCCAGCAAAATCAATATGCTCTTCAGCTGGTAAAAAGTTTCTATAACAAGGAAAATGCACTTTACACAAAGCTGTCCACACCAAGATCATTTATTCTCTGATACATGCTGCGTCTGTTCAATGAAAGGTAGTCACCCACACATCATGGTATGTATTTAACACTTCTAATGTGAAAAATAGATCCTAGGTCTACTTTTATCCCATGTAATGAACAGATATCACATAAACAAAGGCTGAAAAACAATATCTAAAGCTTCCTAACAAGAGTCCCACCTGTGACTGCTTCTCTATTCACTCTAAAATAGATCTTACAACTGTTTTGTATAGCACAGTACCTGTCCTTGTATCTTGCTAAAAATATTTTTAAAAGGTTTCTTAAATGCACAATGAAAACTGTTGAAATTAAGTTATCACCAACATATAGGGCTGCCCCCAAAAATACATCTGTAATTTTTACATGTGCAAATATATATATATATATTTGTGCAGCAAACAGAGTGCAATTGGTGGCTTTGCTTGTACAAAAAAGGCACAAATATCAGAGGCACATTTCTAGAGAGCCTTTGATAATCTGGCCCATTGTGCACAGCTATTTACCTTTTCCTTTAAAAAGCGTTCATGAAGCAGTGATGCCAGAACTGGGGCCACCGCACTCCCACTTTTTGAAAATGGACGGGCCTGGCCCATCCACTTGTCATCACAGCAGACCCCACCCCCTTCCCCTCCTCTTCCCCGTGAGGCCCCACCCCCTGGCCAGGCCAGCAGCTGGTGGAGCCCCAGAAGCTGAGGGAGCCGTGCGGACCCTCCACCTGCCCGTGGTGCAGGGGTGCCGACAGGGCCGGTGTAACCACTAGGCAAACTAGGCGGCTGCCTAGGGCGCCAAGATTTGGGGGCGCCAAAAAGCGGTGCCCCAAATTGTTTTTTGCTTCATCCAAAATGGGAAGGGGCGCAGTTCGGTCTTTTCCCCAAGCTGCCTTCCCCCGTACCTGGGTCTTCCTCACTCTCTGTCTCTTCCACACACTGCATTGGGCAGCTCAGTCCCATTCTGTGCGGAGGTTGCCTCATGGCAACCCAGCCATGCACACAAGGAGGGTTCATCTTTGTTCCGTTCTCCTGCCAGGGAAAACCTCTGCCTGGGGCAAATAAGTCAAGGAGCCAGAATCAGAGGGCTTGGGAATCACCCCCACGGGAAACTTCCAGCCTCTCTCTGCCGGGGAGAGGGCCACGGCAAGGCATGGCTGCTCGCACTTTATCACAAGCCCGTGCCCTGGACTCAAGGCAGGGCGCATCTTCTCACAGGCAAGCGGGGCTGGCTCTCCGGTGACCTGCCTCAGTTGCATTTCCCAGGCACTTCCCTTGTCCCTGGGGAGGGATCAAGGGAGGAAAACACTGGAGAGTAGGAGAAGAGAAGTCGACACAGCGATGGAAGGAAGGGGGGAGAGGACGCAGGGGACAGGGAACGTGGGGTCAGAAGGGGAGAGGTGGAGCAAGCAAGGCTGACCCTCCAGGGTGCGCCTCTGTCCCCCGCCCTTTCCTCCCCCGGTACGCTGCTTCTCTCCATTCCAGCAGCGCTTCTGTGCCACCCCCATTCCTGCCTGGAGCTCCCCAACATGCGGTGAAGAGCCTCTCCAAAGCGAACAAGCTGCTGAGGTCCCTGTGCCTCACCGCAGGCTTCCCCTCTCTCCGCCAGGGTGCTGCACTCCATCCCGCTTTGTGTCCAGCCCAGCCTCGCTGCTGTTGTGGCTGCATTCTTCCTGGGAGGGGCGTGTATGTGTGTGTGTGTGTGTGTGTGTGTGTGTGTGATTGCCTGCCTGGGCTCCTCACCACCATGACACCTGAATTTGGTGATTTATGTGTAATCAACAGCACAAGTACTAACCACCACTGCCTCTCCTCACAATCCCTCTCCCCCTTCACCTCCCGGCTCCCTGGTGGAGCAAAGTTCTGCAGAGAGGCTGCGCTGCGTGGTTCTGAGCACTCCCTTTGCTACTGCAGCTCTCTGGGGTGCAAGGTGGAAGTTTCGCCTAGGGCGCAAAATATCCTTGCACCAACCCTGGGTGCCGAGAGCAGCCCCCAGCCCATGTCCCCACCCAGCCCAGGGCAGGTGCAGAGTCCGTGACTCCGCGCCAGCTCCTCATAGCTGCCCATGTGGCTCTATGTGGGGGGCGGGGACACAGGCAGGGGGTTGCTTTTGGCCCCACCCTGGGCAGGAAGGGCGGGCTCCCAGGCTCCACTCTGGCTTGGCTGGGGGTGGGGCCTCCAGAGAAGAGGAGGAACATGGGCAGGCTTTGGGGGAGGAGGGGGAGAAGAGGAAGGGTGGGGGCCATTGCCCCCCCCAACTTTTGGGAAGGCTCCAACACCCTTGTCATGAAGTGACCTTCTTAAGGCCAAAACAGCATTGCTAACTTCTATCTATTTTAGGATTTTATACTACTGCCAATCATCATAGTATCTGAGCACCTTCCTCATAAAATTGATAGCAGTAGTGAATTCCCAAGCGGACTTCATGGAGTCTCTGGCACTTCTAACCTTTTTGGGGTCAAAACTCTGCTTGGGAGAGGGTGAGGGCTTGGATGAGTTTTTTTGGGGTGGATAGAAGGGTGTGTCTGTCTTAGGCTGAATAGCCTTTCAAAGAGGAAGGTTTTGAACGTTTTCCTAAAGACGGTTAGATTCTGGATTCATCTACTCTCCTCTGGAAGTTTGTTTCACAGACAAATCCCTTTGGCTGAGAACGTTTTGTCTTCAGTGCTCTTGCACTACATCTTTGGCTTTGTGATCTGCATTGTTCATTTCCCATTTCAGCCCCTAACCCTCATTTTATTCCTCCCCTCTCACAGAGCACAACTGATTTTTTCTAATTACTCCCAGAATATATACGCTTTGGGCTCAACTGTGCAACCTCACCTTGAGGGGCAACTCTGTAGTGTGCATTAGATAGGCTTTAGCTGTAGTTATAGCTCCTTAAATATATTGGATCTTTAAGGAAACTTGGTTGGCGTTACTGTCAGAAGTGATCAAGACCGCTTAAACCAGCAGGTAACTTTTAGCTAGAAGAGGATGAAAAAGATGAAAGGCTTCTCTGAAAGGAAAGGACATTGGGAACTTCAAGCATATTAAATGTACAAAAAAAAGAAAAATCTATGGTACAATTACGTTATGACAAACTGACAAAGGCAAGGACATTCAAATTTTTTTGTCTGTCCTAATTTACTAAATTTTAGTATAGCCTCTACAAGAGTTTCAGAAAAGAGTTTGCTGTTACTGTATGTAGCATGTGTACTCTAACACCTTGCCACAACAGGGTGCGTTGGGGACAAAGTAACAACCCCTGCTCCACTGTTTTTCTCTCCATGTCACAAATCTTAATGATAATGCTTTATAGATTTTCTTATAAATCAATAATACACTGAGGCTGCCAGTGTTGAGCACGGTCCCCAAACCCTGAAACTCATGAGTGTGATATCCCACCAACAATTTATGATATTTTCCCATCCCATAAGCAGTCTGTTTCCTATAGAACTGCTGGATGTGGGTTCCTGCAATACTCACCCACTGTGGTGACAGCTGTCAATATTTATATTGTCCTTCAGATGCTTAAATAGGGAGCATAAAAAAACTCCAGGACCAAATTGAAAGATGAAATACAAAAGTTCAAAAGTTGACAACACAACAGATAAACGCAGTGGGAGTCCTGCTTCTGATGTGTACTGTAGTATAACACATAAAGAAGGCAGGCCTGGGCAGCAGATTTAATACAAACAAGAGGAAGTACTTTTTCACACAACACACAGTTAACCTATAGAACTCATTACCATGGGATGTTGTGATGGCCAAAAGTATAACTGGGTTAAAAAATGAACTAGATAAGTTCACAGAGGATAGGTCCATCAATAACTATCAAGATGGTTCAGGGATGAAATCCCATCTTCGGGGCAACCTTAAGTCTCTGACTGCCCAGTTTTTTCCAACCTTTCCACATAGGTCAGGTTTTCTAAATCTTTTATCATTTTTGTTCCTGTCCTCTGGACTCTCCAATGTGTCCACCTCCTTATTAAAACGTGGCACCACAGTACTCCAGGTGATGCCTCACCAGTGCCAAGTAGAGTGGGACAATTACCTCCCATCTCTTACATGTAACACCCCTGTTAATATACCAGAATATGAGACTTTCTCTCATCTGCATCATATTGTTGACTTATATTCAATTTGTGATCCACAGTACCAGCCAGATCCTTCTCAGCAATACTACTGGCTAGCCAATTATTTCACATTTTGTAGTTGTGTATTTGATTTTTCCTTCCTAAGTGAAGTACTTTAAACTTGTCTTTATTGAATTTCATCTTGTTGAATTCAGATCAATTCTCCAATTTGTCCAGATCGTTTTGAATTCTAGTCATGTCCTCCAAAGTGCTTGCAACCCCTCCCTGCTTGGTGTCATCTGCAAATTTTATAAGCATACGCTCCACTCCATTATCCAAGTTATTAATTAAAATATTGAATAGTAACAGACTCACATTTGACCCCTGCGGGATTCCATTAGATACACCTTTCCAGGTTGACATTGAACTATTGATAACTACTCTTTTAATGTGGTCTTTCAACCAGTTGTGCACCCACTGGTAGTAATTTCATGCTGACCACATTTCCCTAGTTTGCTTATGAGAATGTTGTGTAAGACTGTCAAAAGCCTTATGAAAATCAAGATATATCACATCATCTGCTTCCCTTGATTCATTAGGCCAATAAGAAGGAAATCACATTTGTTTGGCGTGATTTGTTCTTGACAAATCCATGCTGGTTATTCCTTATAATCCTATTCTCCTCCAGATGCTTACAAACTGATTGTTTAATAATTTGTTCCAGTATCTTTCCAGGTATTAACGTGAGTCTGACTGGTCTATAATTCCCTGGGTCCTCTTTGCTCCTCTTTTTAAAGACAGGTTCTATGTTTGCCTTTCTCTAGTCATATAGGACCTCATCTGTCCTTTCAGAGTCCTCAAAGATAATTGCTAATGGTTCCGAGATTGTTCAGCTAGTTCCTTAAGTACCCTAGGATGAATTTCAACCTAACCTGCCAACTTGAATACAACTGACCTACCTAAATATTCTTCTAGCACAGTGGTTCTCAAACTGTGGGTCGGGACCCCAAAGTGGGTTGTGAGCCTATTTTAATTAGGCTGGCATTAGACTTGCTGGGTGGCAGGGCTCAGGCTACAGGCCCCCGCCACCTGGGGCTGAAGCCCTTCGTCTTTAGTCCCCCCACCTGGGGTTGTGGGGCTCAGGTAGGCTCAGGCTTTGGTCATCCCTCCTGAGGTCATGTAGTAATTTTTGTTGTCAGAAGGGGGTCACAGTGCAATGAAGTTTGAGAACCCCTGTTCTAGCATGATAGGGTTCCAGTCTCAGCTGGGGTCTCTGGGCACTACTAGAATACAAATAATAGGCAACCCACAATGGGAGATTGACAACACCGAGAGAGTACCAGATTCTGGATGATAGTGAATGGCTATAAGTTTGATTGAGGACCTAGGGCAGTATGTTAAAAAAACCAAGCAGTAAGTTAGTTATGCCCAACAACAACAAAAAGCTATACAGCATGTAGCAGTGGTGGAAAGTGGATTAAAATAATCAACTCTTGGGCCACAGCATCTATTGATGTAAAATTACTACCAGAGCTAACATTGTGCGTGTGAAAGAAAGTTTCTAAAAGCACTGGAATTACGTTTCTCAAACACATGTTAATGAAGGGATAGAGCATACAGCTGCTATGTGCACATGGAGCTCCCACTGACTTCAAGTGAGGTTCTAAAAACAGTGCAGCTGCAGGAAACTTTTCTCCCAATTAAGTTTTCGTAATCAACATTAAAATCTATGATGGTAGTTTTGTTAGCGCGTTGTGTTACTGACATGTAGTACAAACAACATAAAAAGTAGCCATAGATGCTAATGATCTCAAAATGCATACAAAATGCTAACATGTGTTGTACAGTAAAATTTCTCATATTTATGTGAAAATATATTACGTAGATTACAATTCTTACTGCATTGCCTTAAACACTGAGGAAGTCCCTCATTTGTCATTTCTCAGTTAAACGAAAGTTGTTGTTGTTGTTTTAAAAACAATTCCCTTCTCTGAGAAGCTCTTTTATAGTTAAAATCCACCATAAAGAAACTTTACTATATTATTTTTAAACCACCCATATGTATTCAAGGCTTTGCAGCAATGATCCCTGTGGAAAAATTCAGCAACACCTCAGCTGTTCTGCGAGAACTCCTTTTGCTATAAAAATGAATAAGCCTGACAGAAATATGTCAAGTCAAGATGAGCATTTATTTGCCTTGTGCATTGAGGCTACTGTACTTGCCAGCACCCTGTGAACACCAGAGTGTGATTCAGAGCATTAGCTTATTATTTCCCTCATTGATTCTATTTTAAGAAACTGCATACATAAGTGATTCTGAACCTGACATTTGCACTAGACTACCACTTGAAAGTTCACTACCGTGTTTTAATCTTGTAGTTAGAGTATCATTTAAAAGGAATTAATGTTTGTTAATCAAACCTACAAAAAGTACAATTTAAAGACTGATCTTTGCTCCTCACAACTAGCTGATACCACTATTACAGTAAGTCTAGAGCTTACAAGTGCTGTCATCCTCCAAAGTGGCAGAGTTAAAGGACCTAAAGCACTATGTTAATTAATATGAGCACTCAAAGTGAGGAGATGCAGGTTTGCATTATATCTACACTATTAAACTATTACACAGAGTTGCACTTCACCAATTTGGAATGAAATCCTGCAGCTCTTAATTACATAAACAATCCTATTGATTTTAGTGGAACTGCTCCGATAAGTAAGGTTTGTATACACATACCCTGATTGAAATATGACTTTGCTGATTAAAGTAAAACTAAATAAGTAGGGTCTGTTACATGAACTATTATTATCATCATAATTATAATATGGCAAATAGAAAGTAACAGCAAAGATGATTTGTCCTACTTCTACAAAGCACAAATGGGGCAACTTCTATGAAAAGCTACTGATTAGAACTTCATCTCAGACATGAAGACTGGCTACTGATAACCAGCAACTTTATTTCAGCCTCTTCCATCATCTTCACAGTTCCTCATGCTGGAGGGAAGCCTGAACAGGAGATGTAGGAGTGAAAAGTCGGTTGGCTTTTTAGATAAATTTCTCCTTCTTTCATACTTTGGTGTTAGTAGCTAAGGGCATCCTCTTGGCAATTTAAAGGTTTATTGGTTAAAGAGTGAGAAAAGGTGTTAGGATCCCCAGATTATATTCCTGGCTCTGTCACTGATTTGCTATAGGAACCAAACTTCCCTTCAAATTCTTCCATATGGGCAGAGGGCTCTAACCTTCCTCCTAGGAAGAGGTCACATGAGCTGCACCTACTAAACCAGATAATCTCTGGGGATCTATTAGAGGCATGGAGCATTCATGTGTAGGACACTTGCCCCTCTTCCTCTTCCTGCTCTCTGCAGCCCCTTTAGAACCACAGCTTCTTTAGCAGCCATGCTGTCAGGGACTCCCTGACTGCTGGTTGCCCCTAGGGTGTCTTTGGAGAGTAACTCCACAATGGGGAGCAGGAAGCTACTCAAACTCTGCATGTAGGGTTGCCAGGTGTCCAGTTTTCAACTGGAAAGCCCAGTCGAAAAGGGACTCCGGCAGCTCCAGTCAGTACCGCTGACCGGGCCTTTAAAAGTCCAGTTGGTGGTGCTGCAGGTCTAAGGTAGGATAGTCCCTACCTGTCCTAGCACTGCGCTGCCAACAGATCTGTCTCCTAGGCCGGGGGGGGGAGCCACGGGGCTCTCCGTGCTGCCCCCACCCCAAGCACCGGCTCTGCACTTCCATTGGCCAGGAACCACAGCCAATGGGAGCTGCGGGGGCGGTGTCTGTGGGTAAGAGCAGCGTGCAAAGTCTCCTGGCCCCCCTGCCTAGGAGCCAGACCTGCTGGCCGCTTCTGGGGTGCAGCGCTGTGCCAGGAGAGGCAGGGAGTCTGCCTTAGCCCCGCTGCGCCGCTGACCAGCAGCCATCCAAGGTAAGCCTGTGCCCCAATCCCAAGCCCCTGCCCTGAGCCCCCCCAAACCTGGAGGCCCCTCCTGCACCCCAAACACCTCATCCCTAGCCCCACCCCAGAGCCTGCACCCCCAGCTGGAGACTCACCCCCCCACACCCCAACCCCCTGCCCTAGTCCAGAGCCCCCTCCTATACCCTGAACCCCTCATCCCTGGCCTCACCCCAGAGCCTGAACCCCCAACCCAGAACACATACCCCCTCCTGCACTCCAACCCCCTGCCTCAACCTGCAGCCCCATCCTGCACTCCAAATCCCTCAGCCCCACCCCCCAGCCCCTCCCATAGCCCAAGCTCCTGCCTCAACCCACTGCCCCTCCCACATTCAGAATCCCCTGGTCCCATCCCTGAGCCTGGAGCCCCCTCTTGCACCCAAAACCCCTCATCCCCAGCCCCACCCCAGAGCCCGCACCTCCAGCCGGAGCCCTCACCCCCTTCTGCACCCCAACTCCCAGTCCCAGCCCAGAGCCCCCTCTCACACCCATAACCCCTAATTTCTGGCCCCATCCTGGAGCCCGCATCCCTAGTTAGAGCCTTCACCCCCTCCCGCACCCCAAGCCCCTCCCCCAGCCCAGTGAAAGTAAATGAGGGTTGGGGAGAGCGAGCCACCGAGGGAGGGGGAATGCAGTGAGCAGGGGACAGGACCTTAGGGAAAGGGTGGGGTAGGGTGTTCAGTTTTGTACTATTAGAAAGTTGACAACCCTATCTGCATGCAGTAACTTATGCTAGTTTTTCCTTCATTTTTTTTCTCCAGGGCAGTAGGGGGACATCTAACAGAACCCAGCTTTCTCCCAACTTATGCAGCCAGAACACACACAGAAACCCAAGGGAAGTGCTTCTACTTGGAAAATGGGGAACACTCTAGTGAAATGGCACTTCCCAGTTTTGTTAGATTCTGCAGCAGCGGAGTAGAGAATCTGGGAAATCCATGCTAAGAGGTTACATTTAAAATGATGTCTAAGGCACAACACAAAACAGTCTATTCGTTGATACTGCCATTAAGTAATTGTATTGGGGTGGTTTCATTTGTCTGGGATTGTGTTACTAAAAGGACAATGAAAATATCTTTGTAAATTTTTCTTTTGAGTTCCAACAATCAGGTCTAAGCAAGATTTAAATAGTCCAATGATACCCTTGTTTTATCTCACAGCTTGGAGTTTGCATTCTAGGGCCAAATTTTAAAAATTATTTAGATGCCTGAAGATGCAGATAGGTGCCTAGTGGGATTTGCAAAAGTGCCTAAGTGCCTGACTCCCAGCAGTCACTTTTTGATGTCTAAAAGTTAAAGCTGTTAACACAGAAAAGAGTACCTTCTGTTGCAGAGTAGGTGTATCTGAACACCATCAAGTTTTCCCTATACTTCTCAAATTAACATCCTCAGGTTGGCTGCATACAATTATCACTCCCATCTGCATTCAAGTGTAGGTAAACACTAACTGTAGTTTTCATCTTCCTAGAATTCAAGCTCTGGCTACGCAAGTGTTCAATTGCAGTGCATGGCATCAATATGGGTCCCCTAAAATTTAGCTTCAAGTTTCAGGTTAGAACCCAAAAAGTCAAAGTAAACTCAGATGGAAATCCAAGCTTCCCAATGAAACTTAAAAATAAAATTCAGATAGTTTTAAAACAAAATCATAAAGCCACCTCGGTTTGCTAGAAAGGTAAAATTTTGTTTTGCGCTCCGTAACAAAAGCCCAAACCTGGTGAACTGTGTGCTTTAAGGTTTTTGGCCCACATTTTGCACTGCTCTAGATGCAGTAACATCCTTATATCTCTACTGGCATAATGACCAAGAGATGGCGATCCCCAGACTGAGATATTTTACATGGCACTGTAGTGCCCTTTGGTTATTCTTTCTTTATATTTCAATTTAATTTAAAAGATTGCAGTTGCACAAAACAGACGTCTCCTAAAAATATTAGTAAAAGCTCTTTCATGCTGCAATTCTTTGATGACAGCATGACATTCAACTCAGCAGGATGTACAAATATATAAAAAGTCAAATAAAAGAGATGGAGCCATAATAGAAGATTATTAAAACATTTCGGGGCTCAGACTAAATTAAAAAAATGCTGTGAAATATCTCATTTTTCCTAAAATAAGATTAAATATAAGGCAATCAATATATGGCAACAGAGGGAAGTTTATTCGTTATTATTGCAATGATATTCTGGAAATTTAAGGTAAAACATTTTGTCCTAAGAAAAGCTGTAAATTTACTGTATCAAAAGAAGCAAGAAAGGTGAATGATAATATGAATACAGTAGAACCTCCGAGTTATGAATACCAGAGTTATAAAATAACCTGTCAACCACACACCTTATTTAGAACTGGAGTTTTGCAATCAGGCAGCAGCAGAGACCAAAAAACAAAAAAAGAAAAGAAAAAAGCAAATACAGTACAGTACTGTTTTAAAAGTAAACTACTAAAAAAATAAAGGGAAAGTTTAAAAAAAGATTTGACATGATAAGGAAACTGTTTCTGTGCTTGTTTCATTTACATTAAGGTGGGTTAAAAGTAGCAATTTTCTTCTGCATAATAAAGTTCCAAAGCTGTATTAAGTCAATGTTCAGTTGTTAACTTTTGAAAGAAAAACCATAACATTTTGTTCAGAGTTATGAACAACCTCCATTCCTGAGGTTTGTGTAACATTGAGGTTCTAGTGTATTAATTTGCCTAGAATACACATCTTTATATGGAATAAAGGAAAAGATCAGTAGAAGATTAAACAGCCTAAGTCATAAAGTAAACTAGAACTCATTTAAAATGAAGTTGGAATAACTTTTTCCTCACTGTGTGTCTCATAAAACAAAGTGGGAGCGTACAGAACAGAGGACTGCTGACAGTTTCCATCTGAGATTATTCCTAAAATACACAAGAGAAGGTTCAACGCTATAACTACTCCTTTCTGCATTTGCCAGCAGTCTTGGTTTTGTATGTTGGGTTAGAGTGCCATCACACCATGTAAACATATGCATGGCCTCTGATGATATAGACTTTACATTGGGAGCCTAATTCTCAAACACGGACACCTTATTAGGACATTCAAATTCCAGATTTGGTTGCCCAACTGTTTAGGCACCTTTATCCTCTTTATTACTGATTTCTGTACAGAATATGGGATTTGAACTTCCTATAAGGACACCTACATTTGAAAATTGGAATCTGTACACCCCCACCTACATAAAAGAACACGATTAAGGTTGAAAAATCAAGCACTCAGAGGTTAGGAAATGCTAAAATTAAGGTTGCCTGTGCCACCTTAATTCAGCCCCCTTGTACATATGCATTATGACAGTTTTTAATTACTTGATCAAATACTATTTTTTCCCTGTCTCATTCAGGATGTAAGATGAATGGTGCTCACTTAATGAGCAGATATTCAATGGTCTATTTTTTTGTCCTCATTGTTCAGTGTGGCCTTCTTCATTAATTACTGCAAATGCTGCTCTAAAGACAGAATTATTAATTTCTTCATGGGCTCATCTATAGCACTTATCACTACGGTGTCTGAGTACTTCACAAACATTAATGTATCTTTGCAAAACCTCTGTGAGCTGAGAGGGTGGTATTATCCCCATTTTACCAATAGGAAGCTGAAGCAGAGAGAGATTAAAGTCAAAAGTATCCACAAATGTTGGGAGCCCAATGAGAGACACCTAAGGCCTGATTTTTCAGAGTACTTAGCATTATATAGAGTTCATATGCTCAAAGCACAGTTCCCACTGACTGCAGTTGCAGTTATGAGTACTCAACACCTGTAGAATTCAGGCTGCAGAGCCCCAAGGTGGGCACCGAGGAAATACGGAACATGCAATTAGGGACCACCTGTGAAAAGTTTGGTTTATGTGACTTGCTTAGCATCACACAAAAAATCTGTGGCAAAGGCAGGAACAGAATCCAATTCTCCACGGCAGCATTCAATTGCCTTAACTATGAGACTCTCCTTTTTCTTCCTGCCTCAATCCAAGTTTTAGTCTGACTTCCCCTCTGCCCGGTGAGCACTTGACCCACCCCATCCCGCCTCTGCACCACCCTGGCTCCGTCTCCATTTCACTCCTTCCCCAAAGTCCCCGCCCCCTTCCCTTCCCCCAAGTCCCTACCCCTTCTCTGCCTCCTCCCCTGAGCGTGCCATGTCCCCACTCGTTCCCACCCCTTCCCCTCCCTCCTGGAAAGTCTTAAGTGCCTCCAAACAGCTGTTAGGCAGTGGGGGTGGGTGGGAAGCACTGGGAGGGAGAGGGAGGAGTGGGGATGCGGCACGCTGGGGGGGGGGGGGGGGGGCGGAAAGGGGTGAGTGGGGGGGAAGCTTGGCTGCCGGTGGTTGTGGAACACCTGCTAATTTTTCCCCGTGGGTGCTCCAGCCCTGGAGCACCCACAGAGTCAGTGCCTATGCCTCAATCCCCTCATAATTTGCTACACAGTTTCCAGCTTCTGCAACAAATGAGGCAGACAATAGTCTCCTTTATTCATCCTCATAGAGGGTCCATCTTGTGCACTCAATGAGGCAGGGGTCCTGTTAAAAACAACAGTATGTGAGCATGTAATTAAAGGGTGTACCATAATGCATAAACACAAGGAGGTCAAATTAAGATTACACTGTCAACCTTAATTCAGGCATCTCCTAACTTCTTAGTGGTTCACTTCACAAGTGTAATAATGTAATTGTAATTCTAATGTAATTTTTGTTTATAGGTGTACACACACACACACACACACTAGATTCTGCTGAATAGCAACCCCATTAATTACACCTTTTTGTTAATGGAAACATTCTGCCAGGAACAGATACTGTCCAATAGATGTGTTAATTGGTCTAGATGTCAACAGGCATGCTGGCTCTTGACAATATTTTTGGGGAAAGTCCTGGCCGCAGGCAGGTTTGCAAGGCTGCAGTCAGGAATGGAAGCTCTGGGATGTATGAAGCCTGGGCTCCAGGGATGCTACGGGCAGGCTAGCTGCTAACCGGATGACACAGCTTTCCGCAAGAAGCAGGCATAGTACCTCTCTGTGCACTCTCCATACTGGGTCCCATCCTGGTACCAGGGTTTGGCACATCTTTGGGTCCTTGCTCCCCATGGAAAGCCCCAGATGCAAGCAGGTTTATGGGGCTGCAGCCAGGAAAGCAAGTGCTGGGAATCCTGGGATGTGCCTAACCCAGGCCACTGGTGCCAGGACAGGACGCAGCCCGGAGAATGCAGAGAGGGGTACCATGCAGCCTCAGTGCTTCCTTCCCTGCAGCCTTGCAAACCTGCCTACAGCCAGAGCTTGGCATATCCCAGTATCTCCTTCTCTTGCTGCAACCCCAGAAGGCAGGTTTGTGGAACTGCAGCATCAGAAGGAAGTTCTGGGACATGCTAAGCTATAGCTGCAGACAGGTTTGTGAGGCTACAGCCAGGGAAGGATATTCTTGGGCTGCATGGTACCTCTCCATACGCATACTGTGTTATATCCTGCTCTGGCACTAAGGGCCCAGGCTTTGCACGTCCCACTGAGGGATTGCTAATAAGCGGAAACTAACATATCACACACATGTGCATGTGTAATGTCGACAGACCCCCCAGTCATCAGCGGGCAGGATTGAACTGCAGATCTCTAGAGCTTAGTGCATGAGCCTCTACCACATGAGCTAAAAGTCAACTGGCTGTTAGCTAAGACTGTAGAGCAGACTCATTTTCTCTCTCTAAGTGGTCTCGGTGCCACTAGATGGGACACAACATCACATCCAGAAGGTGTATGGGTTACACATGTGTCAGGGTTCCCTCCCCACACTGAACTCTAGGGTACAGATGTGGGGACCCGCAAGGAAAGACCCCCTAAGTTTATTTTTACCAGCTTAGATTAAAAACTTCCCCAAGGTACAAACTTTGGCTTGTCCTTGAACAGTATGCTGCCACCACCAAGTGATTTAGACAAAGAACAGGGAAAGGATCATTTGGAGTCCTATTCCCCCAAGCCCTACACCCCCTTTCCTGGGAAGGCTTGATAATAATATCCTCACCAATTGGTACAGGTGAACACAGACCCAAACCCTTGGATCTTAAGAACAATGAAAATCAATCAGGTTCTTAAAGGAAGAATTTTATTTAAAGAAAAGGTAAAAGAATCACCCCTGTAAAATCAGGATGATAAATACTTTACAGAGTAGTCAGATTCAAAACAGAGAATCCCCCTAGGCAAAACCTTAAGTTACAAAAAGACAAAAACAGGAATACACATTCCCTCCAGCACAGCAAATTTACAAGCCAAAATAAAGAAAACCTAATGCATTTTCTAACTAGATTATTTACTAGCTTTACAGGAGTTGAAGGGCTTGCATCCTTGATCTGTTCCCAGCAAAGGTATCACACAGACCAACAAAAGCATTTCCTCCCCCCGCCGTCCAGATTTGAAAGAATCTTGTCCCCTCATTGGTCATTTTGGGTCAGGTGCCAGCAAGGTTACCTTAGCTTCTTAACCATTTACAGGTGAAAGGATTTTGCCTCTGGCCACGAGGGATTTTATAGCACTGTATATAGAAAGGTGGTTACCCTTCCCTTTATATTTACGACAACATGCATGTTTGTTTACATCTTTTGGTATTGAAGAAACGATACAACTCCATTCTTGGTACACTATTAACCCAAAAGGATACTTGGGAGAACTATTAAGCCCCCACCAATCTGTGACCCTCCAGAACAGTAAGACTCAATACTTTTCAAGATTATTCTTTTCAAGTTTTCTTCAGGCATGGCCTGAGAACCCTACTAAGACCCAGACAGAGTTTGTGATGCTGGCAGACCAGATGCCAACTCTTACCCAGGCTGCAGGCATTAGCTAAGAACTGGCAAACTCATAGCTGGAGACCAGACCCATTCACCTGTATAACAGTTTTGCTCTTATAAGAATGTATTTAGTGATTAGACCTTATGAAATGTTTGCAAATTGCTGCATGCATTAATCTCACTTGTAATGTTGGTGTTCCATGCTATAAGAAAATATTTAAGTTTTGCTTTATATCTTTGAAAATGTTTGCTCTGCACTTATGAATCCAGGCACCAGTACTCCCTGTCCTGCCACCCATCCAGAAGGGCCATCAAAATCAGATGGGCCATCAAGGAACACTGCAATACAGAGGATTAATTAATGGTCCTATCATGCCCTTGGAAATGTCACATGCAAGGAAGCTTGTTCTGTGGACTTGGAAGTTGAATGAAAGAAAAGAAGTCACAGGAAAATTTTTCATCTCTTTGCTGTTTGAACTCACTCAGGGCCAGAGCCACCAGTCTGAAGCCAGAGATCCCCAGGGGTTACTTCCTGGGTCCACCCTGAAAGACACTTTGACTTGACAGATCACTACAGTTCTGTCACTCTTAGTATTTAGACTGCAACTCATTTGTGCTTCTGTTTGCTTGCTGTAACCTGTAAAAAACTCACTATTCTTTTTCCTAGTTAATAAACCTTTAGATAGTTTATTACAGGATTGGTGTCAGATCTAGGGTGCCCACTGATCTGGGGTAAGTGACTGGTCTCTTGGGACTGGAAGCAACCTGAATCTTGTGATTTTTGGTGTAAGTGACCATTTATCACTAAGATAGACTGGAGAATCTAAGGGGATTGTCTGTGGCTCGATGTTAAGATTGTTACAGTGATCCAGGAGTTCACATTTGTCACTGGTTTGGTGAAATCTAAATATAGATCACACCACCAGTTTGGGGTGTCTCCTTGAAGCCACTCCAGACAGCATGACAGCTGATCAGAGAAAGGTATTCCATTTCACAGAGGAGTTAGCTGTTTTGATATCTGGTTTAATTCTGATTTGAAACAAAAACACAAAAATTTCAAGATTCTCTGCAAAATGGAATGGGATGGGACACTGGCTCTGGAGCAGTCTGTGCCAAGAGCAACACATCCTGGTAGTCCTGAACTCTCTAACCCAGAGGTAGGCTGCCCTGCAGCCACAGAATCCTGGAAGCCTTTGGGTCGCAGCCCCAGGCCAGTCCACTTGGCAGGCTGCCCCAGAGCTGCAGATCCTCAGCAGCCTGCCAGGAGGGCTGAAGGGAAGCCAGGCACATTCCCATCAGCATTTTGTCTGGCAGAGCCGGCTCCAGGCACCAGCTTTGCAAGCAGGTGCTTGGGGCAGCATTTAGAATGGGGCAGCAGTCTGTGTCCCATGGCAGCAATTCGGCAGCAGCTCAGCCACTCTTCCTCCCGCCATGGTGGCTTTTGGCAGCAGCTCCGCTGCTGTTGCGGCGGTGGCAATTCAGCAGTGACTGCTGGGTCGGCAAAAGAGGTAGAGCCGCCCCTGTTGCCTGGTTTCGGCTGAACCATCAAAATTTCATAAAAATCAAACTGTCTTTGCAGAACATTTTGATTTTTACAAATCACCAAATTCCAATTGAAAACTGTTTTTTTCAAGAAGGTTTAGTCCCAGGCTTAGTGCAGCCTGTGCACCCAGAAATCAGCCTGCCCTAGTGATTAGGGAAAAGGCCTGGGAATCAAAACCTATGGGTTTCTAGTCCTAACTTTGACACCAGTCCACTGTGTGACCTTAGGCAAATTAGATGTTTTTGCTGTGACTGTACCTACCTCAAGCTATAAAATGGGGGTAATAATGTCTACTTTATAAGGCAACTGTGAGGTGATACTAATTAGGGTGTACAAAGACCTTGGAGATCCTCATGTGAAAAGTACCAAGGAATAAGAAAGTCAATTTTTCACAAGTGAAAAAGGCTATCATCATAACAAAAAGGTTTTTTGCGAAATCATCATTTAGAATGTTTGATTTACTGATAAAACATGTTTTATTTATTTATAGGTCTGCTCTAGGCAACAGGTAAATGAATTACTGAGAAAAACTTCTCATGTTCATGCAATTATTCATTGCACAAAATAATGACAGATAAAAATCATACAACATACACCAGAATTATTATTAAATTTTCTCTAAGGTATCAGCAGCTGTAAAAATTTAAGAGTGAAATCTTTCTTCACACGCTATAATCCTGAATCTCCTCTACTGTATCCTGTATTAAAACATTCCCAATATCATTCAATTCATTTCTATAAATACTCTATGTATTCTGGTCTTACTCACATCACGCAGCCTAACTGCGGAACAACCTTTCCCTTCAAAGCAGGAATATACAATATTCCATCTAGCCCCTTTACACACAATACATTTTCACATTTGTGTGAATTATCACTGTAATAAAGTTAATGAATTCTAATCCTCCCAAGTGCTGTCACAGCAAACAATCCTGTCACTCAGATCGGCTTAAAAAGGATAGTGGAGGTGAAGTGAAAATCCTGGTTTCCAAATATGAGCTATAAAGAAAAGATGAATAATAGTCATTCAACATAGACACAGACTAGTGTTTTTTTGTTTTTTACATAATAAGGAAACTCAATTGACTATCACAACTGTGGCAGAGCTCCAACCTTGTCCCTGTGGGTCCCATGCTTCCAGGGAGTTTATGCTAGCTTCAGAGGCTCACTGCAACCCTCCACATAGCCCTTCTCTCTCTAGGGCTAGGGATACAGTCTACTGAGCCCTTTTCATCATAAGCCAGCAAGGAGGTTGGTGAGAGAACTCTCACAGTCTCTGTTGCTCCTATACCCTCATACCAAAACAGTTTAGCCTCCCATCCTGACAGGGGCCTGTTTTCCCCTCCCAGGTGGTGTTTCTGTAGTGGTGAGTTGGGGGGAACCCGGGCCCACCCTCTACTCTGGGTTCCAGCCCAGGGACCCTAATGGTAGGAGCTATTGGCAGCCAACCTTTCACTGCCAGAGTTGCTACATTTCCCAGGGCCACTTCCCCTCAGCTCTCCTGCTTCTCCCTTCTTCACCCTTACCTTAGGGCTCCCTTACCAGTAACTTGAGGGTGTCTTCATTAACCAGCCCTTCATCCACACTTCCTCTTCTCTAGCTGACTTCTGCCTGACGGAGTGAGCCCTTTTATAGTATCAGAGGGGCCTTAATTAGAGTCAGGTGGTCACATTAGCTTAATGGCCACCCCTGACTCTTTGCAGGTTAATTGGAGTCAGGTGTTCTCATTAGCCTGGAGCAGCCCCTGCTCTGGTTAGTCAGGGAACAGAAAACTGTTAATCCAGTGGCGAGTATATCTGCCTTCTGCTACTCTGCTTGCTGTCCAGGGTCCTCTGCTCGGTGTCCCCGTCCGGTTCCCGTCGTTTGACCCTTTGACCGCACTCCCGTCCCTGTTGTTCATTAGTTGTCCCCCATAATTATTTGGTTTCCCAGGTCCTGTGGATCCCCCCCTTAGGCTGGAGGGGGGATCCTTTAGCAGTGGGCGGCTTCGCCTGCCCACTTCCTGGATCCCAATAGGGCTACTCTGCTCACTGTCCAGGGTCCTCTGCTCGGTGTCCCTGTCCGGTTCCCGTTGTTTGACCCTCTGACCGCACTCCCGTCCCTGTTGTTCATTAGTTGTCCCCCATAATTATTTGGTTTCCCAGGTCCTGTGGATCCCCCCCTTAGGCTGGGGGGGGGATCCTTTAGCAGTGGGCACTTCCTGGGTCCCAATAAGGCTACTCTGCTGTACCCAACTGGCCTGGGTCTATCACAGAACCTTTTCTCTTCACCCCCCATAAGAGTAATCTGCTCTTGAAAATTTTAATGAGCGTATGATTCAAGGATAATTTAGATAGCAAATGGTGATAGCTTATCCTTATCTCTGAGCACCATACGTACCTCCCAATGTTCTGCTTTTGTTTTCAATGCCACAAGTACTCCTTTTCTTTTTGCGAATACAGACTAACACGGCTGTTACTCTGGAAAATGTACATGGAGTTTGCATTCATATTTGTGTAGTGACCTGATACATAAATAGCCAACCTGAAGAGAACAATCTCAATTCCCACTCTATACATTTTAATTAAAAGGGCCTTTATCTATGCTAATTTTCTGACTAAAAATATGGCCAAGCCCTATGAAAGGAAAAAATAGAAATGACTTGTTTGTGTGATCATTTTTAGTGCATATTTTTTGCTAACAGATTCACAGGAACATTATTCTCTTGTACTATCCTTCTTTAACTTTTTGAAAATTGTAACTTGAGCATTTGAAAAGAAGCAGTGAGAGGCAAAAAGGCATCCTTTAAAAAGTGGGAGTTAAATCCTAGTGAGGAAAATAGAAAGGAGCATAAACACTGGCAAATGAAGTGTAAAAATACAATTAGGAAGGGCAAAAAAGAATTTGAGGTTAGCCAAAGACTCAAAAAGTAATAGTAATTTTTTTAAGTATATGAGAAGCAGGAAGCCTGCTAAACAACCAGTAGGGCACTGGAGATCGAGGTGCTAAAGGAGCACTCAAGGACAATAAGGCCACTGCAGAGAAACTGCCCCCGCTGCAGTAGGCAGGGGTTAAAAGCAGCCCTGGAGAGGGCTGTGGCTGGGATGAGGAGTGAGAGCAGCTGAGGGGGTAACTGACTACAGTTGTGGCCAGCTCAATCAGGGCTCAGCTGGCCCTGATAGGAGGGCTGGGGGGCCAAGAGCTGGAGGAGTCTGACTCTAGCCCTGGAGCGGGAAGGCCTAGCTGTCTGGGAGCAAAGTACCTGAAGTGGAGCAGTTCTGGGGAAGGGTAAAGGGAGCTGGAGAGCTACAGCCTACAAATCCCCAGGCTGCGGGCCTTGCTAAAGGCCGAAGAAGGTACTGGGGTTGCAGAGGTGCAGCCTGGGGCTAGGCAGGGGCAGCTGGTCCGACCCCCCTGCCAATGATGAGTGGCCATTACAGACTGCAGTTTGCCCCAGTGAGAGAGGGATAGGTGACGACTGGCCATAGCCACTGAGGCAAGGTGGGTATAGAGGGTTGGGGGTTCCCCTGGGAGGGGAGACCCAGAGCGTGGGGGCACTGCTGTGGGGCAGCACCCTAAAATAAGGGCACTGGGGTCCAGGAGGGACATGAGGGCCTGAGGTAGGTGAATCACTGGCCAGCAGAGGGTGCTTCAATTGCTGGAAAAGAGCTAATTCCCAGACAACCAGCAGGAGGTGCCATGCCGGTGAGGCTTCACTCTGCTACAAGGAGGTTTTAGAACAAATTGATAAATTAAACAGCAATAAGTCCCCAGGACCAGATGGTATTCACCCAAAGTTCTGAAGGAACTAGCTTCTGTACCAGATGACTGAAAGATAGCTAATGTGATGCCAACTTTTAAAAAAGGCTCCAGAAGTGATCCTGGCAGTTACAGACCTGTAAGCCTGACTTTAGTACCGGGCAAACTGGTTGAAATTATAATAAAGAACAATATTGTCAGACATATAGATGAACATAGTTTGTTGAGGAAGAGTCAACATGGTTTTAGTAAAGGGAAATCATGCTTCACCAGTCTACTAGGATTCTTTGAGGGAGTCAACAAGCACGTGGACCAAGGAGCTCCAGTGGATATATTGTACTTAGATTTTGAGAGAGCCTTTGACAAAGTCCCTCACCAAAGGCTCTTACACAAAGTAAGCTGCCATGGGATAAGAGGGAAGGTGCTCTCGTGGATTGGTAACTGGTTAAAAGATAGGAAACAAAGGGTAGGTATAAATGGTCAGTTTTCAGAATGGAGAGAGGTAAATAGTGGTGTCCCCCAGGGGTCTGTTCTGGGACCAGTCCTATTTAATATATTCATAAATGATGTGGAAGGGGTAAACAGTGAGGTGGCAAAATTTGCAGATGACACAAAATTACTAAAGATAGTTAAGACCGAGGAAGACTGCAAAGAGCTACAAAAGGATCTCTCAAAACGGGGTGACAAGGCAAAAAAATGGCAGATGAAACTTAACGTTGATAAATGCAAAGTAATGCACATTGGAAAGCATAATCCCAACAATACATATAAAATGATGGGGTCTAAATTAGCTGTTACCACTCAAGAAATAGATCTTGGAGTCATTGTGGATAGTTCTCTGAAAACATCCAATCAATGTGCAGCGGCAGTCAAAAAGTGAACAGAATGCTGGGAATAATTAAGAAAGGGATAGATAATAGGACAGAAAATATCATGTTTCCTCTGTATAAATCCATGGTACACCCACATCTTGAATACTGTGTGCAGATGTGGTCATCCCATCTCAAAAAAGATATATTGGACTTGGAAAAGGTTCAGAAAAGGGCAACAAAAATGATTAGGGTTATGGAACGGTTTCTGTATGAGGAGAGATTAATAAGACTGGGACTTTTCAACTTGAAAAAGAGACGGCTAAAGGAAGATATCATTGAGGTCTATAAAATCATGACTGGCATAGAGAAAGTAGATAAGGAAGTGTTGTTTACTACTTCTCATAACACACGAACTAGCGGTCACCAAATGAAATTAATAGGCAGCAGGTTTAAAACAAATAAAAGGAAGTACTGTACTTCTTCACACAATGCACAGTCAATCTGGGGAACTCCTTGCCAGAGGATGTTGTGAAGGCCAAGACCATAACAGCGTTCAAAAAGAACTAGATAAATTCATGGAGGATAGGTCCATCAATGGCTATTAGCCAGGATGGGCACGAATGGTGTCCCTAGCCTCTGTTTGCCAGAAGCTGGGAATGAGTGACAGGGGACAGATCACTTGATGGTTACCTGTTCTGTTCATTCCCTCTGGGGCACCTGGCACTGGCCACTATCAGAAGACAGGATACTGGGCTAGATGGACCTTTGGTCTGACCCAGTAGGGCTGTTCTTATGAATAGTCCATATTTTCTGTTTTATTATATATTTTACATCATATAATAAAAAGGGAGAATAATTTTTTTCTCTCGTGTTAGAACAGAAAGATTCTGAAATTCCAGGGGTTAAAAACATTAATTTGTGTGCTGACAAGCATTAAACCTGAGGGTTAATGCTTAGCAATAGACAGTTCACATATTTTGTAGGGTACAGACCCTTTTTTAAAGGATCAGGTTATATGGTATTAAACATTCTGTCTTATATGGCTGTCCAGGAAATATAGGATACATGTTGTTTAATCTCCAGGTCTGGAGTGTATATACACGCAATAGATGGGGAAAAGGGACTTGGAAATACTAAATATTTCTCCCTTTCTTCTCCCAGCTGTGTGGATTTTTGGGATACATATATTTTTCTAACTAGGGACCAACTCTCATTTTATATATATATATATACACACACACAATTGATATGAATCTATATGAATGAGAAAAACAATGTTAATCTGTATCAAAATAAGATGTACACTAGCTGTAGCTTTGCTATCTCATGGATCTATTTGGTCTTTAAGTCCCCATTCCCTTTTTCTTGCTATTGATTTACAATCTTCCAGTTTCTGGACAACCTCTTCATCAGGAGCAGTTCTCGGTGTGGGAAGAACAGCCAATTGAGGGCACTCTATTTATAGAAGCCTCTCCTGCAGGAGAGGTTATGCTATTTAGGAGTGCATTGGGTTATAGCCTATTATACAGATCTGGCTCTGATCACATCCAGGCAGGAACGGCATTGTACAAAGGAGAATTCAGATTTACAGACTTACTCTTGAGATTGAGCAACATCAGCTTTCTTTATTTTACATTTACATTTCTTCAATATTTATAGAGTCTATGTGCTTATGGACTTGTTTGTTATTTTTATCCACATTCTCTTGAACAGAACAGGTAACCATCAAGTGATCTGTCCCCTGTCACACTGTAATAAATGTTTCCCATTAAAGAAAAAAAATTACAAGCACTGGATATTGCACAGAGATCTGCATACAGGACTATTATTTACCATCTTTTGCCCCCCAACAGTCAAGGCAGTGTGACATCAAGCGAAAAAAGCTTTTCACTTAGGGCCTGATCCTTCAGTCCATATTCAGGCAACACTAACAATCAAGGAATTAGAAATGTCCAAACTTACAATGAAACTTCCAAATGAAATGTCATGTAACTGCAAAACACAGCTAGTCCATGGAATTGAGATTTTATGTTTCAACAGGCCCCTGCAGACCAGACATGACCTAATCACAATGACAGAGACTCCATTCATAGTGGAGATGAACCCCAGGATCTAAACATCATTGCTCTGTAATGTGGCTAACAAAGACCCTGGATCCAAACATTCCTGAATATCGGAATATTTGAAGTATTTGGATTCAGCCGATCATAAAGAGAAATCTGCATTGTAAATTGAAATCTTTCACTTAATGCCCGCTTTTCTCACCTATTATTTTTCCCCTTTAGGTGGGCAGGAGGTAGAGAGCTTAGTCAATTTAGTGCTTGTGAAGGCGTCAAATTCACAACTTTGGACTCTGAGGTCCTCTGTTTATCCACAGAACAGGTACAACACAGTCAGGAGCAGTGCAAATTGCCCCATGGTACTCTATCAGTGTGCTTCAACTTTGACTTGGAGGGTAGAGAAATTATTTAAGTCTGTGTACACCAGGGGTAGGCAACCTGCGGCACGCAAGCTGATTTTCAGTGGCATTCTGCTGCCAGCCTGGGATTCCGTCCGCCAGCCCCCTGCCAGCCAGGGTCCCGGCCGCTGGCCCCGCTCAGCCCACTGCTGGCCTAGGGACCTTGGAAAACTCAGCAAGGAAAAACGAGGGCAAGGATCACACTAAACTGATAAAATCTGCATTTTAATTTAATTTTAAATGAAGCTTAAACATTTTAAAAACCATATTTACTTTATATACAACAATAGTTTAGTTATATAATAGAGATTTATTAACAAATAACAGATTTGATTATATAATAATATATAGAGAGAGACCTTCTAAAAGCATTAAAATGTATTACTGGCACACAAAACATTAAAATACTGTGAATAAATGAAGACTTGGCACACCACTTCTGAAAGGTTGCCGACCCCTGGCGTACACTTTCAATCTTGGACCTCTGCAGAGATTCTGCTAACATGCCAATTAATTACAATCGTGATGGTGCTTTTTTGTGCTGTGGATTCACTGGGATTTATTCATTTCAAATAGGTCACCCAATGGCTGCCAGTTGACAGTAACACTCATTCACTGCTAACATAGTCTGGATTTAGGGTGACCAGATGACCCAATTTTATAGGGACAGTCCCAATTTTTGGGTCTTTTTCTTATATAGGCTCCTATTACCCTCCAACCCCGTCCCGATTTTTCACATTTGCTGTCTGGTCACCTTATCTGAATTTGAACCTGTGGCCAAGACTCTGAATCCCATTTTCAATCCAGTGAGGGTCTGTCTACACAGGGACACCCAGAAAAGTTAAACTCAAAGAAGGATTAAACTTCAGTGAACTGAAGCCAGTTTACTTCTGAATGAGAGTATCCACACACAATTTAATGCAGTTTAATTTATGCACATTAACTTCACAGCTTTAATCAATTCATCTTTTTAACTTTTTTCAGAATCCCCATGTAGACATGCCCAGAGTTATCCAGTCTACTGTGTGTATTTTTCTCATTTGGAAATAATAGTTTTTTGGCTGTATTTTTTTCTGGATTACAGATTTTTAACAGGAAATTGAAATTATAATGGTTTTAAATTACATACACCATCATAACTAATTTTATTATATTATCCTTCTCCCAGTCTACCTATTTTAGTTTGACCCAAAAAACAAAACATCCCCCAACTCTCCGCCACAACACAACACAACCCTCCTTCCCTCCCTCCCTCACCCCCCTTAGGTATTGTGCAGGGTTAGCTCATAGCCCTCGGGGCAGACATTAGAAAGGAGCTGTATTATTTCCCTGCTCTAGCTGAGGAGTTTTAAACTTTCAAGAGTGCTTAGCAGCTTGTATTTTAAATATTGAAAAGACTGTTTTCTTCCCAGTTCAGCTGAACCTGAAACAAGATACATTCACTTCCATTTGTTTTTACTTGGGATGAAACCATGGAGAGAATATGCAGCCAAGTAAGGACATTTTAAAATAAATTTAATCTCAGAATTTGAAAATAATTATTTTTAACAAAATATTTTGTTATACACAACATGAATTTTTTTTAAAAAAACTTCTTGGCCCTCATGATCTATTTTCCAGTTTGTAACTCATTTTCCAGTTTGTAAGATGTTCTTGATATTTTTTCAAAGCCGATATGTCCTCAGTCACAGAGCGTTTAGCCCAAGCTAAGTTTCATATTAAAGACTGTGAGCTTCAAAAAGGCTCTGAATTTTAATAGCCATTCCAAGTAGTTGCAGAAAGACTAGCATTTAAAGAAATGCCTTTTCCATCAATTTCTGTTCTCTCAAATCATTTGGATTTTCCCTCCACATTAGTGGATTTTACGAAGTTCTTATAGTATCTCAAAAGATTCCTTTATTGCGCTTTATATTCTTTCCCCCATCAAAGATCTTGTGTCATACTAACAATCCTGCCAGCTAAGGAATGGTAGAAATACCTTCCTTTGGAACCTGCTAATAGTACTATTGACCTAGCCAGAATAATACATAGCATGTCTTTCCTTCCAGGCTCTTAAGCACCTGCCTGCTGGGCATGAAGTCCCAAGAGAGAGCCTCAAAATCGATAAAGTATGTCAGTACTGCTGGATTTTGCTGCCAATCTATCATACTGAATTCTTATTGATATATTCAGGCACAATCTTTCTAATGCTGTAACACTTTTAATTGTTTACTCAAATAATGCTATTAATTTTTTAGCCCTAATTCTGCAAAAGTACAAAAAGCACCAGTTTCTATAAACCAGGAATAACTGTTAGCAACATTAAAATGTAATTATTTTAATAGATAGAGCTATTCAAAGAAAAGATGCTAGAAGTTAAAAGTAAAAATCTGGGATGGGAAAGCAAGCTTCTACTTTGGAGCTACCTCCATTTCCTCCCTTTAAAATACTCATTAGGCTGAAAACTTGTATTTCTCATTTCTGCCAGGTTCAGTCGGAAATGAGAGGTATAATTTGAACCATTTCACAAGCATTAGTTACTGAATGACTGATATTTTTGTATTTCACTTTCAAAACAAAATGATACCGCTCGCATAAGCCACTTACTATTTAAAATATAGGTAAAATGGACAAAGGAAATCACTGTTGATGAAGGTAACAGATAAGAGATTCTTAATTTTATTGCTCTTGAAAAAGTTAAACACAAGAGGAACACTGACTCTAGATGCTACTTATTAATCTTTAATAAAAACTCATTTTAGATTAAAATAAAAAATAGCATTTCATCTCTAAATGTGAATAAAACCTAAGTTTCTTTTTTATAGAACTAGAAAATGGGGCTGATGTCAATTTACTTTACTAGATAAACTTATCTAAAGTCATCAGCCTCACTAATTCTGAATGTGTGTATTTCCAAGTTATGAAGCTACATCCTGTTGGATATTTTGCTCACCTCTATATGCCCTCCGGATCCAAAAGCCATTGTATAGGGTGATGTGATCCTTGCCTTCACAAAAGTCTAAGTTATATAGTTATGCAACTTCACACATTGTGTGCTAGTGACCTTAAGTGATAATGTAAACAGAAATCTTAGGGGCGATCATGGAAGGGACTCAATGCTCTCAAGTCCCACCAAATTCCATGGGAGTGGAGAATGCACACAGGCCCTCACAGGAGGTGCAGAGCAAGTCATAAAGGTATAATCAGGTTTCAAAAGTGGCCCTGGCAACACAAATTAAAACTCTTTAGTATCATAAGTTATATCTCCAACAACAGTCACATTGGCAAGAAGGAACATCTCCCCTCAATGAAGGATAAATCAGGGATTCTCAATCTTTTTCTTTCTGATGCCCCCACAATATGCTGTAAAAATTCCCCAGCCCACCTGTGCCATAACAACTGTTTCTCTGCATATCCAGTAAATTAAAAGCCAGGGCCAGCATAAGAGGGTAGCAAGCAGGTCAATTGCCCAGGGCCCCACACCATAGGGGTCGTGCAAAGCTAATTTGCTTGGGCTTTGGCTTTCAGCCCTAGGCAGCAGGGCTTGGGCTTTCCGCCCTGGGTCCCAGCAAGTCTAACACGGGTCCTCCTCCGTGGTTTATTTTGGCGTATCTCCTGAAACCTGCAGGGGGCCCCGGACTGCTGGTTGAGAACTGCCTCTCTCTTTGAGATTATATTTACAATTAAAAAACACAAACTTTGTTAATAATAAATTTAGAACTAAGTTCACTACCACCAAGCCTACCCCATTTTAATAATAATCATTGTTTGTTTAAAACAAATTTGCTTTAATTTCTTTTTAATGGTACATATGATCTAATTGATCACTGACTGTCTAGTTTGCTGTTGGAGGCTCTCAGAGCTCAACACTCAGCTGTGCTTCAATTTAATTTTGCTCCCTGAATCATAATACAGAATGCCAGTCATGGCACAAAACACCCTAATTTACAATATGCCCTCCTAAAAAGCAAAAACAATGTTGTTTCAAAATGAGTCCCTATGCCTGGGATATCAAATTCCTGATACTTACCAAGCAAAGTTAAACCAGAGAAACAGATATGCAAGGTATGGAGGATTGGGTCTAATGATGCTTAGCTGCCAATTGTTTGTTAAAATAAATGCAGTTCACATATTTGTCACATTCTGTGTCCACGTTTTTATTCTGACTCAGAGTACAGAACCTACATATAGTTATAAAATCACGAGTCAGCCACAGAATTAGATTAAAGCTATGTGAAGAGGATTGTGTTTTGTTTTGAGTGTATAAAGTACATACATAACATTCTCCAAATGCACTTGGTGCTAAAGAGAGAGAGACGAGTGGCAAATGATACCAAAGTCATAGCAAGAAAAATACACGACTGATATGGAATTATACATTCTTTGGCAACTGTATCATGAGTATGGCTATTCATCACCTGCAACAACTACTGAAAGACAGCACTGCATTTCTAAGTTGAAAGTGAAAGAACGTGTATGAAGTGTGAGTCGTAATGCCAAATAACATCCAAGACTCAGTATGCACTGAAGGTGTATGATGATACCGTCATGTAATTTGCAGGCAAGGAAATGAGGTCACTTCAGAAAGAAAGATAGCTATAGGCAGGTACAGCACCAGAATGGATCACCAGAACAACAGCTGAGCTCTGTTTTATTAAAGGCCATCAAACAATCCTCAGAGTACTTAGGGGAAAGGAGAGTCTCTGCCAATTAGATTTTCTTCCTTTAAATGAGGCATGGCTTGATGCTAAGACCTGACAATTACAACTGATAAAAAAATGGATTTTTTCCCATTTTCCCCTTTTTGTCAAAAAATGTCCAAATATGAAAATTTTCAACCACATCTAGTTATCAAGAATCAGCACTAAGTTGTGTTTTAAATTGGTGGTTAAATAATTAGCATTGTCTTCTGTGTTATTATTCTGAATATTATGGTTAAGGGAGAAAAATTGCTCAATCACATAGTATGGTGGGAGGCGCCAAACGGAACTGGAGTGAGTCTGTTGAACGAGTGGGGATTATAAATGCAACTACTGGGAAACTAGGAGGATGTGTTCCCCCTCCCTTAACTTCTTACTACCTTATGACCTGTCAGTGCAACTGAAGGAGTAACTGAATAGCTAATCTAATCTTTTTAAAGTCATAAAGTAAATATATAATAGAAGCTTGTAAAAGGTAAGAAATATCTAAGTGCAATCAACTTTATATTCAATCTGGTATACGGTACACAGAGATGTTAAGACGGTCTCCCTGATAACCCTCATCTATGCATGCAGTTTACGCTGGAGTAGGGAGAGGAGATAAGACTCTGTAATTTTAAGATTATAATTCTCATTAAATGATTCAATAATGTAACAGGAAGGTCAGAATTAATATTGTATCTTGTAGTGTGATATTCATTTCTTTGATTCATAAATTGATGATCATATTATTGAATGTGTGTGTGTATTAGGAAGGGCAACAGTGTCTCTGTGCAGTTGAGAAAGCTAATGCATATCCAAAACAATGGCCAACTTCCAGGCAAGATACCTTAATAAATCATTTGCTTGATTGCGAGTATTGGTGCTGTTGTGAAGAAATATATATATGTAAGCAATGTGAACTCTAAGTTAATTTGTTTTCTGTGGAAATTTTTATACACAATATATATATGTGTATATATAAATGTAAACAAACATATACCTGTATACCTATATGCTGAATCAACTGGGGGAGAGGGGTGGGGAAGAGGGTATTTTGACAGCTGCACAGCCTCATTCAGTCACCTTGGAAGTGCTTTGTGGGTGCTTGGGTCATGCTGTAAGCATGGGTAGAGACTGGACAGCAACCATGAGCAGGCTAGGGCTAAGCAGATTCCCAGGAAAATAATATCTCCCCAGGAGAGACGTATCTCCTATGGTTCTACAGGCCGCTAGGCACAGAGAGAATCCAATGGAGCTATCGATAGTGACGCATCTGCAGGGCCCAGAGTTTGTGCTCCAAAGGGATTAAGTGCAAGGGGGAAGTCTCATGGGGATTTCTTCCCCTAAACCCCTGTGGTAGATTTTTCTTCTGCAGATGGGGTCAAACCAACTCCTGACAAGGATACTAATAATGTTTTTCTCTCAAGCTTTCATTTGTATCATATTTTTGTGCCTCTGAACTTTAGTTGATATTTCAGGTGAAGCAACCCTAGAGCTGTAAAACTATTAATATTTTCTGACAATCTTCTTTTTTATTGATAATTCATTTAAAAAATATTTGCAAGTCCAGAGCTGAAAACGGAACATTTTATTAAAATGCAAAAAGAGGCAAATAATTTAAGGTTTTGTCGTCTGGTTTAAATAGCTAGAACATAAAAAGATTCGCTCAGCCTTTTGGAAGGTGTTAAGGAAATGCACCTCTGATTGTAGTTAAGGCACTAGTGAACACTATTCATTTAAAACTAACTCTTTTACTTAGTTTGGGGATTTGGGGGTAAAAGTAATGGGAAATGAATTCATCAGTTAATAAAAGGAAAACAGATAAACGGAAAATAGAAAATGCAGAAATAGAAACAGCTTTAGATTAAAATGATTAATACAGAAAAACTGAAAAGCTAAACTCAAACAGACCTTACAGCACAAGAGAAATAATTTTTTCAGGGGAATAATATTCCTAAAATGTCAGCTACAGACCTAAAATGCAATTCCTTATGTCAAGGGCTTCCAGGTTTAGGGTTAAGCGGGTAAAAGCAACACAAAGTTATTTTTTTCCACAGATAATTTTTTTTAAGTAAATACTGAAAATAGCTATGTTTATCTTTTTTTCCACCTCCCCCAGATAGTAAAATTTTCAAGTGCTTACGCCACTTTTGAAAACAGGACTTCAAAGTTTTGGTACACACATTCTTCATGGCATATGCAGAATGTTAGCTCCGTATCAAAGAACTTTTTTTTACGTGCAACATGTGCTCACAGTGATGATGATAACCTATTACCCGTCTAAACTTTACCATAAGGGGAAAAAAGTTAATGATTAATTTTTCATTTTTTCAACCTACCATACTCGTTCCCGCTAAGTATTAACATTTAACATAGCATTGCATACAAGAATCCACCTTTTTTGGTAAGACAGCTGTTCAGTTTCCATTCCCATTCAATCCTCTTGGCAAAGACTGTGAACATTTTGTGCCAACTGCATTGTTTTCATAGTAAGACTCTCTCTCCACCAGAGAATGGACTTATACCATTAATTCTGTTCATATAGGTCACTGAACAGCTGTCAAATTATAAGAACAGTTTGTTACTACTGACAAAGTTTGAAGTCATACAAGTCATTCAGGTGTAAGCATTACCAAACCCCTCAGTTATTGTGTGTGTTCATGAATTTATTACTGTGGTCAATCGAAAAACATCAATAATTTAGCAGTTTTAAACACAATTTTATATTGTGCAGTATTTTATATATAGTAAACAGTACAACATTTCTAACTACTCCAGGGGCCCTTAAGAAAGTTTCACTGCAACCTCAAGAGGTGGTTAACCGGCAACAGATGAAGAGTAGCTTATCTGACCAAAAGAGGTATAAATTATTTATTTTTCCTTTCGTTGTCCACATTCTGTCCTTTTCTTAAATACTGTCCTACTCTAGCGATGTGCCAAGATTCTGTTACTTGAAAATATGGACTACCACATACTGGTCAATACATAGCTGTCTACATAGAAGTCTCTCTAGACAGAAGATACTCTTTACAGTGAACTGTCATTTCCAAAATAATGACCTACAGGTCACCATTACAGTAGTTTAAAACCTTGCCAATTACCTTAGACAACGCTTTAGTCCCTGATCCTGAAGACTTACATGCTTAACCCTCTCATTCATCTGAATACTCCAAACACCAACACCTGTTGAACCAAGTCATATGCTTTCTCAGGATCAATAAATCCACAAAGCAATTACTCTTTCCGTGTATCAATCTTTCAGACTTCTGTCTCATTGCAAATACTACATCCATAGTACTCCTTCCTTTCCTAAGTCCATGTTGCTCCTCTCCAATATTTTCCTCCACCCTGCACTTCACCCTTGCTTCCAAAAATAGTATATGTCCGTACAAGTCCGTATCAAATTATGACCTTCACCTGACATTGTAACCACCATTTTGAATAATGTGACTTACATTTTGGGTATGTAACTGTAACTACTTACAGATGTCAAGGACACACCAAGGCAGCTTATTGTAATGCTTGACACCTCCCTGAGGTGACTAACACAGAAGTCATCAACATGATTGTCTTTAAAAGGATTTTGCTACAGGCTCACCGACAGCTATCCCTGGTCGTGCTCTAGTGTTCAAGCCCCCAGACAGGAGATGCAGATAGCCGCATGGAAAGGAGTGGGGCGGGACTGAGGGCGGTGCTAGGATGGTATAGCCATGCCGGAGGAGCTGCCAATGCGGGGTGCTGGCTCCTGGGAGTGGCGGCCCCACATTCCGTTCCTTTTGTAGCTGTGGTTCCCAGGAGAGCCCAGCGGTTCCACAGACACCAATTTATATCTGCAGACACCTGCATCCGCATACATTTGTATCCACACAGGGCTCTAATAATGGCATAGAGAGTACACTTATAAGGTTTGTGGATGATACCAAGCTGGGAGGAGTTGCAAGTGCTTTGCAGGATAGGTTTAAAATTAAAAATGATCTGGACAAATTGGAGAAATAGTCTGAAGTAAATAGGATGGAATTCAACAAGGACAAATGCAAAGTACTCCACTTAGGAAGGAACAATCAGTTGCGCACATACAAAATGGGAAATGACTGCCTAGGAAGGAGTACTGCAGAAATGGATCTGGGGGTCACAGTGGATCCCAAGCTAAATATGAGTGAACAGTGCAACAATGTTGCAAAAAAAGCAAACATCATTCTGGGATGTAATAGCAGGAGTGTTGTAAGCAAGACACGAGAAGTAATTCTCCCGTTCTACTCTGTGCTGATTAGGCCTCAACTGGAGTATTGTGTCCAGTTCTGGGCACCACATTTCAGGAAAGATGTGGACAAATTGGAGAAAGTGAAGAGAAGAGCAACAAAAAGGATTAAGTCTAGAAAACATGACCTGTGAGGAGCAGTGTTTTATGGTAAAACTGGTAAATTGAGGTACACTTCACTTTTGGATGCAAAGGATCTAGAACTTCTGTGAGTAGCCAGTGTCAGGGCAAACATAAGGGGGGAACAATCCACAGGGACTCGGGGATTGGGGTGTACCTATTGTTAACCTGCAAGGTGAAGTTAGTGGTGGCACAGCCCAGAGGAGAGTGTTTGAGTGACTAAAATGCTGGTGGAATTAGGGAGCTGACACACAGCTATGACAAGGAAGACCCCTTCTCTCTAGAGACCGGGGTAATAATCTGACATAGTCCTGGATACACCAAGAACCATCACATTCATGACAAAAGTTGTGTTATTTCCCCCCATCTTCTTTAAATTCTTAAAATTCTTTAAATCAGTGGGTTTACTTCTGGGATTAATTTAGCTCCATATATTTTTTAATACCTTATTAGTGTTGTCACAAATATTCTTACAGTTGATCTATACTTTTTTCCCCATTGAAGGGTCAGCATACAGTAATCTAATGTATACATGCACACCATATGAGTTTATTAAGTCACAGTATACACGCCTTGATATGTTAATATTTTTATGATTCTCTATGTTATCAGACTAGATCCATGGGTAATGTATTTACATTGGAAGCTTTTCTAAAATCAGACTGCAGTAGTAAAGTTGGTAATTAAAATATTATTGCACAGATACTGAAACATAATTAACAGCATTCCCATGAAACACCATTGGCTAGAGAAGGAGAGATTGGATGCAAGTTTGGTCCTGCTGAAGTCAACAGTTTTGACTACACTGAGACCAAGATTTCACCCATCGTGTATGGTGTCTCCCTTATATTACTGCAGTATAAGCACACATTTCTAATGTAACAACTTATGTTTTGAGGAAACAATATCTTATAAAGACTATAGCACTTTTACTCTAAAGTTTCTTCCAACAAAATAATCATGTTTTAATAATAATCTGGTCCTGCTTTGAGCAGGGGGTTGGACTAGATGACCTCCTGAGGTCCCTTCCAACCCTGATATTCTATGATTCTATGTTTTTAGACTTAAAGGCAGCATCAAATAACAGACACATGCAATGACAGGAATTAAACTGATAATTTTATGATTACCGAAAAAGAAAAGCCTTTGCCCTTATTAAAATATTTGTTTTTCATTACTCACCAACTGACAGCCTTCCAGGGAGTTTACCAGCTGAGCATTCTGACATGAGAGAATAGAACCAGCCAAGTTCAACATTACACACACTGCAGACAGTAGCATGAAAAAGGTTATCTGGAAAAAAAACCAACCAAACAGTCCATTGATTATTCACTGCAAAAGGCAAAGGGGAAAAATTAATTTAGCCTTTGAAGTGCTTCCATCTTGTCAAATAATCACATGGATGGCAACATTTTATATGTTTTAAAGACCAACATGAAACATTTTTCAGTCTTACAAGGTCCTGGGCTTCATACCATAAGAAAGGCAATGCCGACACTAGTCTTGACTGCCATTTATTTTCCTTTAAATTCTTTAAGTCCTTCCACTTGATCTTCCATTAATAGCTCACCCCAAAATTCCATTTGCAACCCAAATATTAAGAACTGAGACCCTGAAAATTAAACTGATGATAAACAAACAGCAATAATAGTGAAAAGCAAATCCATTTTAGTGTTAGTAATCTAAGTTGCTATTTCTAACATAAAGAAGCATATTTGTTAATATGTGATTTTATGTTACATATTAATGTATAATATTAGATACCATTCTACCTTTTATGTAATCCCTGCCTCGTTATAAGCAAGATAAACAATAATCACCAAATTAAAATATTATAGTGTGTATAAAAATAAAAGTAATATATACGTACAGAAGAATGTGAAACACTAAGTGAAACTGGTGAGAAAAATCTCTTTTGTTAATTGATACTGAAATGTGATTTTTCACTGAAGACCCTCACTGAAATTATCTGTCAGTAGACTTTTAGAAAGTGCTATCTTTAAAGTTACAAGCAAACTGGTGCCATGTTTTCATTCTTTGTTTCATTTTTATGATCTTACCCAGAGATGCTGCTGTCACTTTTCAGCTGGATGGTATGTTTTCACTCATCTAACTTTTAAAAAAAACCATTAAGGGCTTGTTCCCCTAATATGCAGCAACCATTGACATTCATCTCATATAATCTGCTGCTTTGCATCATGCACAAATGCAAGAAATGGTTACTGATTGTAACTGTGGTTCTTCAAGATGTTATGCAGACATGTATTCCACTTAGGTGTGTGTGTGCCCAGTGCACTGGAGCTGGAGATATTTGCTTAGCAGTACCTGTAGAGGGGCAACGCTCGTGCTTCATGGCCATAGCCCCTCCCCTGGCTAATGAGGCGGTGCCACCCCGATCCTCCCTCAGTTCCTTCACACTGAATGCCTGGACATGAGACTCTGATACAGAGGGGATGGAGGGCGGGTTGCAGAATACACACCTGCATCACATTTCAAAGAACCACAGTTACAGTAAGTATCCGTTTCTTCTTCTTTGAGTGGATGCAGCCATGTTTTTCACTTATGTGACTCACAAGCAATATCCCCCAGCCCAGGAGGTGAGGCTCAGAGTCTATGTAAACAGAGACTACAGGACTCCTCTACCAAAGCCTGCATCTGCCCTGGAAGATGTGGTTATGGTGTAATGGTTCATGAACATATATGTTGATGATCATGCAGCAGCCTTGCAAATGTCCAATATGGAAATGTCACTGAGGAATGTCCACCAATTTGTGGGTGTTCTCTTTCAAGAACTCTGCTTAGATACCAAGGGAAGCAGCTACATGCCGCAAAAGGTCTCTGTATGCCTTAGCATCCTCCAGTACTGAAGGGGAAGATGAGCCAGGCAGCACAACAGTGTCCAGAAATGAAGACGAGGCCCTCAACTGAGCCAAAGCCAGATCCTGTTCCAGGGCCGACAGACCTGGACAGGACAACTCTGGAGGCTCCATCGGAAGGAGGACTGCCAGTGCCTGGGTCTGTGATAGATTGACAGTCACCAATGCAGACCGGGCCAGTGATCTTGCCTTTGAGTGAGACAAAGAGCAGGACCTACACTATCGAGGAGCATCCCACAGATTCCATGGAGGCCACTGACATAGATAAAGCATTGGTGGCCATTAGGCGCCGAGCCAGGGACCTCCATCCCGACTATGAGACATGTGCCAATCCTGGTACCCCTAACAGTCCATCAGCAGCCCTCAATGCTGCCTCAATGCTGATCGGGTGACGGTGAGTGGGAGGATGATGACCCCAACTCAGAGGAGCCTCAGGATTGCAGAGATAACAGCGGAGCAAGACCAAAGAGAGCGAGTGGGTGGTCTGACTCATCCATCGCCCAGAATGAGGCAGAAAGTGACGCTACCAATGGAAGTAATACCATTAGGACTAAACATGCTGGTGCCAGAAGCAGTATCGGTCCCGAAGTGAACAGTGGGATCTGGGTGTCTTACTGCACCGAGGTTGAGAGCAGTGCTGACGAAGTATCTGCGTGCTGACTGTAGTGGTGCTGAGCAGATTCCTTGAGGCCCCCCATACCAATCCTGGTGCCAGGAACATTGGGGTTGTTGAGTTGCTGCTCTCATGATTGGAAGATCACTGAGCGATGTTCGGTCGCCGAGTTGACGGCATTCATTGTGAATCCTCACTGAACAGAGTGGACCCTGTGAAGGCTGCCATCTTCCACCCCAACATTGGGGTGCGATGCTGACATGACAGACCCAAGGGTTCAGCAGCTCCTTCAATCAAAAGGGCTATAGTTGACACAGCACAGGCAAAGTCGTGAACCAAAGAAGAGGTCGGGACCAAAAGGCAGAAGAGGTCTGTAGCTGCCAGTTATGCTGCCACATGGAAACAGACGGTACCAGTATCTTCCTCGTCATCGCTGGACTCAACATATGCCCAGAGGCTGGAACCAGAGTCAACAGTATACAGTTTCCAACCTCCCTACTAGATACCAGGGAAGGGTTAGAAGTACCTGCGCCATCCCACGAGCACGCATCAGCTGCATGTCAGTCCACACTTCCACCTCTCTGAGGAACAGTCACCCCAATATGTGGAGCAGTCTCAATTGGTCTTATGCAACCTTTTGCTCGGCGCAGTTGACGGGAAATAGCTCCTATTTCTTTGGAGAGGTGCCTGCTCTGGAATGTAAAGTGGCAGTGCTCTCGGAGTCTGAGGATGATCTCTGACCCGATGAGGGCCTCGGTACTGAAGCAGGCCACATAGCCTGTTCGATCAGGTGCTGCTTCAGGCGACAGTCTCAAGCCACTTGAGTCTGTTTCTTAAACAATCTACAGATCGTGCAATGCACGCTGACGTGGGCCTTGCTGAGACAGAGCAAGAACTATGTGTGAGGATCTCTGTTGGGGATCGCTCTCCCACACAAACAACATTTAAACTCCAATGAGGGCATCACCGAGGGAAACAACAACTAACACTACCCTAACACAAAGTGTACCATTAACTATATACAACAAGAGAAAAAACCTAAACTAGTTGACAGGTTGTGAAGTTGAGACCTCAGAGCTCCGATTCCAGCCCTGGGTGGTAAGAAGGGAGGGAGAGTGGGGCCAGCACTGCTTCACATAGCCAGGGAGGGGCTATGGCCACACGGTCTGAGCACCGCCCCTCTGCAGGTACTGCTAGGCAAATTTCTCCAGCTCTGGTGTGCTAGGCACACATATACTTAAGTGGAATGTATGGCTACATCTACTCAAAGAAGAACAGCTGATGTCCCAAGATCAAAAGCGATGTGCATAGTGTGTAATGCATCCATCCCATTATTTACTGAAGAGATATGAAAACTAAGGATAGAGAAATTTAAAAAGGACGTTAAGGACAATATCTCAACAAGCAATAGGAACCATTACCATCACATCATTTTGTACTTCTAACAGATGACCACAAAAGTGTTCAACAAACAGTGAAGGAAGCTTCCCCACAACGCCATGAAGTAGGCAACTATCATTGTCCAGTCTTTAGATATGAGGAAACAGACAAAGATGCTTTAAGGCTAAACATTTTCATATGTTTGACGCCTAAATATAGTTTTATTCAGGTAACTCCTATAGGTCTATAGAAAAATGGCCCAAGAGTTTCTAAGGTTAAGTTCAACTTATATGTGTAGATATATGCAGACATAGAAAGGTAATTTCATAGTGGTGCAGTGGAGAGGGAGTTAGTTATACAGCATCTTTGTGAATAGGAGTGTGTCTAATTTCCCATGGACCACATTAAAATTTACCCCAGAAAATGAGTCCCTGGAGGTTGTTCAAGTAAGTATAAGCAAATGTGGTACAACACAAGGGCTATTAGGAGAGTGAATAAAGAGAAATCAGAATCATCTGGGCCCAGGCAGTGGAGTTCTCTGTACAGTAGTTAAAAAGAAATAATAAAAGGTAGGTTTAGTGCATTACACTAGAGGGCTACGACGGCTTAATACTGAGTAATAGCTGTAATATTACACCTTTCACCTGAGTCAGTAACCTTTCCAACTGCTCAGCATGGGATACAATACTACTACAACATACTACAGAACTTAATGAAATAACTATAATGTTTTTATATTACCAGTTCCAAAAGCCTTAAAACCAATCAGGAGTTAGTGGGAAGTACAACCAATTTATGGCTATTCCCACTTAGCTGGTTTAATAGCAATAGACCAAAGTGATGCCCATTTTCTGTGTAGACAGAATGCTACTCTGGTACTGCCACTGTGTTCCTTCCCCATTGTGTCCCCTGAGCCCTGGGCTGGGCCTTTACACTGACACGGCTTTTTTGTTCTGCAACATCCAGGTGTTCGACCACACCAGTACAGGCTTAAGAGGCTCAGCCCTCTGGCCGAACCCAGGCAATACACTCCTTTTGGAGTTGTCAAAGAACACTCCCCACCAGGGTCTGATATCTCTCACAGGTGTGCTGGAGCAGGACCAACTCAGCCCACATTAGCTCAGTAACCCAGTTTTACCCAGTGTGGGATTTGCATACCCTACTCAAAAGTTACTACAGCTCCAAAATGGTTCCACTAAAGCTAATTAACTTTGATGAGAAGCCTATATTTAACAATTATATTAACATGTCACAGTTCAAGATGTTATCCTGTACCAGGATTCTGCCTCTTGTATTCAAAGGGTTACATGATTTTGCGGTTGGGGTCATGTTGAACACATCTTCCAGTTTACCATGTCTCCTCATACCAGTTTGATGTTCTGTATTGTTCTCAACTTCTTGTCCTCAGATAACCACTCCATCTGCTACACTGCCATCATCAAGACCACTGAAGCATAAACCTTCCAGTGACAAAGGACAAACCAAACTAAAGGCCTTCCTTTAATGACTGTCCCCCGATATGATACAAAGCAAAGACATGAGCTCATAAAAATGTACACTGTATCTGAGTATTTGTAGAGTAGGTCTGCAAGTTAGTTTCCTTAAACCATTCTAACTAAAGAGCCAAGTATCTTTTCTCACCACCTTGCAGTGGCAGAAGTCAATCCACACTCTACTGGCACTCTCCCTCTAGCTGTTATTGGGTATATAAAGTTCCCCCTTGTGTCTCACCTGAACTACTCTTGCACCTGTAGAAACGCTCACTAGAGCTCGCAAAACAAGCTCCTTTCCAACAGTCAGTCTGATGTGACAAATTGCTTTTACTGCCTTTAATTGCTTAACTGAAAAACATTATTTTAACCTGTGATTTCCTCCTGGGTAATATTGACAACAAAGCCTTTGCATTTAGATAGATAGATAACTTTATTTTATTATGCAATTACTCTGACTGTTATTCAGAAAGGGGTAGGGTCATTCACAATTTACATAACTTCTGACTTGAAAGGATAACAAAATTAAAAGACTTTGGTACCTGCAACAATACTGGAAAACATGTACGCATTTATATTTTGGTTCTTAATTAATGTATCCCTAGAAATCTTCAAAACAACAGTAACAGCATGAAATCAAAGGGCAAAGGGAAAGCTATCCAGAATTTCACTGCCATATAGAGTTGTTTCTCATATACACGTAGACTTTAAGGTCAGAAGAGGCTATCATGATCATCTAGTCCAGTGGTTCTCAACCTATTTATCATTGCGGGCCGCAGATTGAGAACCACAGTGCACTCTCCTCCCCTCTCCCCTATGCCCAGCAGGTCCTGCCCAGAGACCCCTCCACAGAGTGGAGCCCTGGGTAGGGGGGCCAAGTGGCAGGAACCCTGGACTGTGTGGCAGATCCTACCCTGGACCCTGCCGTGTGGCAGATCTGACCCTTGACCTGGCCACGCGTACGCCCAACCCCGCGGGACCAGCTGGCAGCCCCAAACCTCCGCTGCGCTGGGCTGGGCTGGGCAGCCGGGAACCCAGATCCTGCTGCATGGCCTCGCATCCTTTAGCACAAAGTTGGGTTGCAGCTGTGTGTTAATTGGACGTCATGCGGCCCACGGATTGAGAATCGCTGATCTAATCTGACCTCCTGCACATTGCAGGCCACAGAACTTCATCCACTCCTGAAATAGACCCCTAACTTCTGACTCAGTTACTGAAGTCCTGAAATCATGGTTTAAAGACTTCAAGTTACAGAGAATTCAGAATTTACACTAGTTTAAACCTGCGAGTGACCCATATCCCATGCTGTAGGGAACGCAAAAAAAACCCCAGGGTCTCTGCCAATCTGATGCGGGGGAAAATTCCTTCTTGACCCCAAATATGGCGATCAGTGAGACCCTGAGCATGTGGGCAAGACCCGCTAAGCAGATACCTGGGAAAGAATTCTCTGTAGTAGATCAGAGCCCTCCCCATCTAATGTCCTATCTACAGACATTGGGGATTTTTGCTACAGGCAGTTGCCGATGGGCCACATGCCATTATAGGCAGTCCTGTCATACCATCCCCTCCACAAAGTTATCAAGCTCAGTCTTGAAGCCAGTTAGATTTTTTGCCCCCAATGCTCCCCTAGGAAGGCTGTTCCAGAACTTCACTCCTCTGATTATTAGAAACCTTTGCCTAATATCAAGTCTAAACTTGTTGATGGGCACTTTATAGCCATTTATTCTTGTGTCCACATTGGTGCTTAACTTAAATAACTCCTCTCGCTCCCTTGTATTTATCCCTCAATGTATTTATAGAGAGCAATGATATTTCCCCTCATCCTTACTTTGGCTAGGCTAAACAAGCCAAGCTCATTGAGTCTCCCTTAATAAGGTAGGTGTCAAGGTTCCTCCCCCACTCTGAACTCTAGGGTACAGATGTGGGGACCTGCATGAAAAACCTCCTAAGCTTATCTTTACCAGCTTAGGTCAAAACTTCCCCAAGGTACAAAGTATTCCACCCGTGGTCCTTGGAATGGCCGCTACCACCACCAAACTAATACTGGTTACTGGGGAAGAGCTGTTTGGACGCGTCTTTCCCCCCAAAATACTTCCCAAAACCCTGCACCCCACTTCCTGGACAAGGTTTGGTAAAAAGCCTCACCAATTTACCTAGGTGACTACAGACCCAGACCCTCGGATCTTAAGAACAATGAACAATCCTCCCAACACTTGCACCCCCCCTTTCCTGGGAAATGTTGGATAAAAAGCCTCACCAATTTGCATAGGTGACCACAGACCCAAACCCTTGGATCTGAGAACAATGAAAAAACATTCAGTTTTTTACAAGAAGACTTTTAATAGAAAATAGAAGTAAATAGAAATGAAGAAATCCCCCCTGTAAAATCAGGATGGTAGATATCTTACAGGGTAATTAGATTCAAAAACATAGAGAACCCCTCTAGGCAAAACCTTAAGTTACAAAAAAGATACACAGACAGAAATAGTTATTCTATTCAGCACAATTCCTTTCTCAGCCATTTAAAGAAATCATAATCTAACACATACCTAGCTAGATTACTTACTAAAAGTTCTAAGACTCCATTCCTGGTCTATCCCTGGTCAAAGCAGCATACAGACAGACACAGACCCTTTGTTTCTCTCCCTCCTCCCAGCTTTTGAAAGTATCTTGTCTCCTCATTGGTCATTTTGGTCAGGTGCCAGCGAGGTTACCTTTAGCTTCTTAACCCTTTACAGGTGAGAGGAGCTTTCCCCTGGCCAGGAGGAATTTCAAAGGGGTTTACCCTTCCCCTTATATTTATGACGCTCCCCTAGGAAGGCTGTTCCAGAACTTCACTCCTCTGATTATTAGAAACCTTTGCCTAATATCAAGTCTAAACTTGTTGATGGGCACTTTATAGCCATTTATTCTTGTGTCCACAATGGTGCTTAACTTAAATAACTCCTCTCGCTCCCTTGTATTTATCCCTCAATGTATTTATAGAGAGCAATGATATTTCCCCTCATCCTTACTTTGGCTAGGCTAAACAAGCCAAGCTCATTGAGTCTCCCTTAATAAGGTAGGTTTTCCATTCCTTGGATCATCCTAGTAGCCCTTCTCTGCTTCCTTTCTTAAACATGGGAGACTGGAATTGCACACGATATCCCAGATAATGTCACAACAGTGCCTTGTATAATAGTACTAATAGTTTGCTGTCTCTATTGGAAATATCTAGCCTGATGCATCCTAGTACTGCATTAGCCTTTTTCACAGGCATATCACATTGATGGCTCATAGTCATCCTGTGATCAACCAATACATCCAGGTCGGTCTTCTCCTCTGTCACTCTCAACTGTTAAGTCCCCATCTTATAGCAAAAATTCTTGTTGTTAACCCCTAAATGCATGACCTTGCACTTTGCACTATTAAATTTCATCCCATTTCCATTACTCCAGTTCACAAGGTCATCCAGATCTTGTATGCTATTCCAGTCCTCCTCCAAGTTGGCTATTCCTCCCAACTTTGCGTCATCCACAAATTTTATTAGCACACACTCATTTTTTGTGCCAAGGATAGTAATAAAAATGTTAAATAAGATTGGTTTCAAGACCGATCTGTGAGGAACTCCACAAGTAACCTCCCTCCAGTCTGACAGTTCACCTTTCAGTATGACCCATTTTAGTTGTCGATTTAATCAATTCCTTATCCATCTTTCAATTCTCATACTAATCCCCATCTTCTCCAATTTAACTAAAAATTTCCGATGTGGAATTGTATCAAATGCTTTATTGTCTGTGAACCACTCAAACCTCTTTCAAAAAGTTTTGTAAGAGTATGCATACTGGATGCATGTATAAATTAGGAAAAAAATAATAAAAGCTTCATCTGAAACTGCATAGTTTGATAGTCCTTGCAATGTATTGGGCAGGCTATAGAAATATAGCACACTGGTTAGCAATAATGTTATTGACAGCATATGGCATAAGCTGATAGACTGGACTCCATCTGACAAGTACTCCTCTATACAAAGCAGAATGTAGGAAGGTTAACAAGAGGAGAGGGACAAAAGAATCAAGTTACTGTAATCCTCTACTGGACGACTGAATTTCTGGATTCAGGCAAGCAGATAACTTGGAAAAAAGTACTGTAATAAAAACATTTACAAGCCTGGAAAGAAACAAAGTCTGACACGGTTTCTAAACTGTGTCTGTGCAGAGATCAGGAAAGAAGGTGGTTTTGTACAGCTGGAGAATAATAAATATTCAGTAGAAATTGACAGAAACTGAATCCTGATAGAGAGCAACACAGGGGAGGCACTTCAGTGAAAAGATGCAGAAACCAAAAATACTCATTATTATTCAGATTTATCTTATTTTAGCGAATCTTTGCAGGAACAGTTGTGAGCAATCAAACATGATGTTCTTTATTGTACTAATCTACAGTAACACACATACCTTCCAACTCTCCACACTCAAATTGTGAAACCAAGAACCTATCAATAATATAGGCAAATAAAGAGATCACACCACAGCAAGTTGTAAAAATGCTGTTTACAGTGTAATTTCTACACTAAAAGAGAAAAAGAAAAGTAATTTAAGAGCAGGGATGGATAAAGGCTAACCAGAAGCAGGGTCCAGTAAAATGTATGAGCCTCCAAAACTCTTTAACACCTTTAGACACCCTTTTTTAGCAGATGACTTCACCTCATCCAAGACCTTCGTACATTTTTCCCTACTTTGTCTTCATTCTTGGCTCTCCATTTCCCTATATCTTGTTCCTCTGTACTAGCCACAATATCAAGCTCTTTTCCATCCTCTATCCTAACCCTAATGTCTCCATTCCATCCCAACCAGTTTCCCACACTCTTTTCTCATTCCATTTCCCCTCCACTCAGTCTATGTAAAGAGGGTGCTGGAAAGGTTGAGTTGTTTTCTTCTCTCTTCTCTTAGAGATGGGGGAACTGAGGAAGTATTTCCGTCCTGCCCTTCTATTATGTAAAAGGGGAGCAGAGAATCCTTCACCCGCTGGGCCAACTGAATCCACTTAAACAGCACTGCATGCAGCAAACTGTCACTTTGCAAGTAGGACCGCTATTTCAGGGAAGCAGCTGCAATTTGCAGCCGTGTTGCCACATTTTGCTATTTATTGCAAGCCTTGTGATATTTGGTGTTTTTCTGAAAGATGCAGCTCCTGGAATCATGTGATTATGTGAGAATTCCATTTAAAATTAGACAGTTACTAAGCTTCATGGTTACAGGAAAAAAGCTTGAAAGCATGATCTAAGTGCACCCCCCACCAAAAAAGAAAAAAAAACCCAAATTCATTTTATTTTTTTAAAAAATAATGTTCTTTAGACAATCTCATGCCTTTTGAGGAGCTGAGTTATGATTTTTGAACACTTAGGGTTGCCCCTGTAATTTTCCACCAAACCCTAATGGTTATAGTGGAAAGGTAGGCAGCAGTCCCCTCTCTCCCTTTAATCTGCATCTATACTATGAAACAACACTTAGAGCCCTAACCCAAATAGCAGCTTTTAAAATATTCACAGCAAAGCGGATGACTAAAGAACCGAAATATAAAGGATGTTCCTCCCCTAATAAAATGTTGCATTCTGGAATTCTACATAAGCGTATACACAGTACTGACATGTTGTGGTTCACAAATATTCTTTAGTTCGGATACTAAATGCAGATACTATTCAACCACAGAACAATAAAAATGCTTCCTCAAAACTTGTAAAAGTAATAAATTATTATACTGCAAGTTAAAATGTTGTCATGGAAAAATATCTGCCACTGGATGCAAGAGTCCTATAATAAGCCTGTTCCAGGGGGTTATCTTGTATTATCGGTACATTATGGCTGATGTCAGGTTTCACACCAATAATACACATTCATAGCTCCATCAAGATGGCTGACATTAGAGAGAAGCATTACACACTGCTTTATGGCAAGTCATCTTTACTACTTTCCCTCGCAGCTCCCCTTCTCTGACAGCATTAGTTTTTGTGGATTGTTAGCAGAAGATTTATTAACCATAAATATGTTGAAGACTCAAACCTAGGGAATAATCAGAGTTTTGTACTAAGACTGCTCACTTAAGTAACTCTGCATGCAATTTCACCAAACTCACATCTCTCAGAGATTTATAAACTGAAAACTAAACCTGACTTACATTAGGTAAATTTTGAGTCTATATAATAACTTATCTATAACGAGAAAAGCAATGGTAAGAAGAAATAAATTATGACAATCAAATCTGCAGTAGTCCTTTAGAGCATTACTTTACCTATAAGCAATAAAACAGGGTCAGACATGTGTGTCCTAATTAGAGCAAAGTAGCTGGATCATTTCAGGCCTCCAACAATAACTAAACAGTTGATCCAATTTATTGCAAATATGTGTAAAAGTCACAAACCCTGTGCTATCTATAATTTGCTAACATGTTGAATTAAATAAAGAAGTGTGTGCAGTTCTGACAAAGAGCCAGAATGGATCAGTGCAGGGAGATGAACTAGATGACCTCTCAAGATCTCTTTCAGACCAACATTTCTATGACTCTGTAGAGCACTATTTATGAAAAACATAGTTCAGTTCTGAGATACACTGAACAATTACAGAATGGAGGGACTGATCTGATGTATGATGCTGTGCCAATAATGGTGATCTTGTGTCTCTTAATAAGTATCAGAGCTCTCTGGTCATAATTCTGAGTAATGTAAAGAGCCATTTGTACACTTCATTAAATTTTTGCAAGACATTCTGTCTAGTAACAATTTAATTATTCCACCATATATTCTGAGTTTTATTCCTTTTTTATTAAAGCTATAAATAACTCTTGTGTATTTCTTTTCAAATTTTTGGCTGGCTGATTTTTTCCCCTAAGAGAAGATTGCTAATTTCTTCCAGTTAAACAGCAGCACCTCTTGATAGGAATCAGTTAGGAACCATGTCTACAAATTACCTTGAATTAAAAGACAATGCAATAAATTCTTGTACAATGTATATTCTTCTGGATGCACATGTAAGTATTGTGTATACAAATGGCTAATGGTTCCTGAAAACCCTACATATGGAAGTAAACTAGAATTGTGTCAACTTCCCTGAAGTCATATTCATCTTCTACTAAGAATTATTTAAGTTCTTCAAACTGGCTATATAAATGAGAGTTCAGCAAAAATACATCCTGCACTTTTCCAAATAGAGAAACAAAAACGTGATTTAACTCCAGTTTATTAAATCCAGATAGTGTTCATAGAATCATAGAATATCAGGTTTGGAAGGGACCTCAGGAGGTCATCTAGTCCAACACCCTGCTCAAAGCAGGACCAGTCCCCAAATAAATCATCCCAGCCAGGGCTTTATCAAGCCTGACCTTAAAAACCTCTAAAGAAGGATATTCCACCACCTCACAAATGTTAATGTAAGGCAATGATTTGCTCTAAGTTGGATTTGCAGGTCTGGCTCTAAGTTTGATATTTATCTAAATTAATGAACAAAAAGCCTTAATTTAATGTTAGCTAAGGATGCTATAGAAATTAGGAAATGCAAAGTTAAGGATTAGAAAGGATTAAAAGGTTGCAAAGTCAACCACTCTCAAGAAAGGTAAAGTCAGAATGAATATTGCCTATGCAACCTTTAATTTGGTCTCCTTGTTCTTGAAGAAGTGGCCATCTATGAAAAGTTTGGTGTAAGTGACTTCCCTAACATCACATAGCAACTCATAGGCAGAGACAGAATCCAAGTGTCCGGGCTGACATTCAGATCCCTAACCACAAGACCATCCCTTCTCTTCTTGCAGTCCCACCTCATTCATTACTCACATTTCAACTTTGAAACTAACGAGGCAGGGGTCATACAGACAACAGACTCCTTCATTACACAACTCTGATTCATCCCAAGAGCAGATCTGTCCTGTGCACTGAATGGACCATGCAGCTTTACTTTGGGTGTCACATTCTGGGGGGCAATTCAGACCAGTGAGGAGCTGTGCTACCACTTGCCCTGTAACCCTGGACACACAGAGCCAGCAGACAAGCATGTAGTGTCTGTCTGTTAAGCAGCTCTGACTCAGCACTCTGATTCCAGCAGCCTGCTTTTTACACCCCAGCCGCACACTGGTATCTACCTGCCTTGGTTATTAACATTTATGTGATGTCAAAACACCCTCAACTCCCATATTTTCCCAAAACTGTGTGCTCTGCAAAGTCTAGCCCTCTCCCAGACCATTCAGAGGAATAAGAGGATTGTTTGCTCCAAGCCAATAACCAGCAGCTTGCCACATTAACTGGAGTTAACAATCACTTCAGTTCAAATACAGCACTAGATTGATTTAGATTAAAATAAAACAAGTTTATTAACAACAGGGCATGCGTTAAGTGATTCCAAATAAAAGAAAGAAGGGTTACAAGCAAATAACAGTGAAAGACACTTATCTAAAAGCCTAAAACTTAATCTAGCAAGGTACAGACTTTGTTTAATATGGTTTCTCTCACCAATTACTCTTTCTCCAGCATGGCTGACTGTATCTCAGTCAGGATCTTTCATGGAAGTACAGGGTAGCCCTTTTCTTCCTAGGTGAAAGATAACTTGTGGGTCTTTACCTCTCTCATAGTTTAGTTAACCTTTCAAATGGATTCTTCCGCAGGTTGCCCCTGCCCCCTACAAAATAAAGTTAATTCAAGATGTGAGGAAGAAGACATGAGTCTGGTGATGAAGGAGGTTCCATGTTGGTTTCTTTCCCATATAATGTTTGTTAACATGCAAATTGATTTGTTCCTGCAATCTCTCCCCCCTGCCATTATTCTGAGTGGTTATCTCCTCCCCTTGTTAGCGTTATGGTTTTGTCTACCTTTTATGTAAATACACTCCCACTGTCTCAATGTATGTTGGTAGTACCTTCAAGGTGGTGGAATCACATTCCTTTGTGTGTAAGGTAGAATAACTTCAGCCTTGCCTGGCAGACATACTTTAAGAACATAACTACCAATATGTTGGTAATCTTGATTTGTGCTCCATACATACACCACACAATGATATAAATGATCAGTATGTGATCTGCCTTCTATTGATATCTCACTTGACACCTTTTAGACACAGGTTATGACATTAGTGAGCTGGGTTACACTGAACAAGTCGGGCCAGATGAAACTCCCACTGGTCGCTACCAGATACCAGTGAGCCCCTTGGTCTCTCTTGCATTGCGATGCTGTTAGGGTCACAGTGCACAGCACTGATTCTGGCATTTTCTAACTTGAGAGTGTCTGACTATGCAACCATTTGATACTTTTTAATTCTTAACTTTGCATTTCCTAGTTTTTATGGGTTAGTTTACTGATGAAAGATACTTTTTTGTTATACAAAGCTTTTAGTTTGGAAATTTCCTTAGGTTTTTTAAGTTAAAAAAATCTTTTATATATGTTCTTTTTAAATAATGAAGCACTTACACATTTATTGTCTTCAATGTACATTTTGTTGCCTTTGTTATCTCTGTAGAGCTCCATATTTCACTTCTCAGTGTCATGTTGACCAATATATCGAAACTAATTAAATTAAATTGTATTCATACAAAATATGGTTTTTATTAATGAAACTTCAGCTTTAGAGGAACTTCCAAATGACTTTTTAAAAGTTTACAACAGAATACCGAATAGGGTATATACTGTAGTTTCCTGCCTTTTAAAAACATAAATTTTCAAAAGCCATAGCTCCCAATTTGTAAAGAGAAGATAAACAATATACATGGAAAGGAGCTCTGTAATTTTGTATCTTATTTTACTGTAATCCTGTGACGATGGCAAACTAGGTGCCAGTTTATGTCAAGGTCCCCATGCCTCCTATGAATACTGACAAACACATAGCTGGAAATGGACAGGTTCACCTGTATGTTAATATTGTTAAAAAACATGTTTAGACTTTATTGAATGCTTGTAAGTTGCTGCATATATTAATCTCACTTGTAAACACTGGTATCCCATATTGTAAAATAATATTTGAGCATTTGCATTGTAAGCCTCTGTGAAATGCTGACCTCCAACAGCAAGTGTTATGTTCTGCCCCACAAGGAAGGCCCCCACACCAGATGAGCTATTTTAGAACATCAAAGAGGACAAAACACTGTTTATTGTTTGCTGCTCTCCCCTTAATGAAGAGGAAACATGCAAATGCATTCCTCCCACCAGCTAAGTGTGCAATTTGAAGCAGAAGGGAGGAAGGGATAAAAACCCCTAACAAGGAGGAAACTATATTTCTTTGCTGCTTGGACTTTTGACTCTTTTCTAGGCATAACCAAGAGATTCCCCAGTGTTTAGCTTGGGTTAAACAGAAGCTTATTACAGAAGCTTCTATTACTTTTTAAAACTTAAGATTGGAAATCATTTGTGTATATGTATATTTATGTGCTTTAACCTTGCAAATAACTCATTTCCTTTCTAATAAACTATCTAAAGATGTAAAACTATCTAAAGATGTAAAAGCATTGTCTTTAGCATGAAATTGAAGGTACAACTGGCCTGCGGTAACTGACTGGTCCTTTGGAGTTGGAGTAACCTGAATATTACTGTGTTTCATCTATCACAAAGGTAAGCTTGCCTAGGTGACAAGATAGACTGGAGTACCCAAGGGGACGCTCTGGGACTCCATGTTACAGTGTCTGAGGAGTTTACACTTAATACTTGGTTGATGAAATCTAAGTATAGAGCTCACAAGCAATCTGAGGTTTGTAACAATCTGCCCTTAGGTTGATACTCATGCTCTTGAATCACCTTAGGACAGCTTGACAGGCTCTTTTTGAGGAAAGTAACAATTACTCTTTGAAAAGAAACAGTGTAACTTACTATAGTACAAACCCAAACAAGCAGAACAGGAGTTTATCCAAACCCACTCTGCTTTCATTACAAGGTCCTCCTAGGACCTTTCTCTGTAATAACATAATGGTCATTTGAGATAAATTAGTTACCAAAGGCAGCTATTGCCATGATAACCATAGCAATAGTGACTCTCCCCAAGTTTACAAATGAACTGGAGGGATTGAGTGGTGAGTTGCTGATTGTCTCTGATGTCACTGCTCAGCCAGCAGCATACAAACACAAAATACACATAGGAGATCATTCCACACACATTATATATACGTTGGAGAGCATTCTACAGACATTAATTAGTAGTTGAAATTTCATTTAAAGTCCCCACGGCATGTTTATATAAAAGGGTTCCCAAAAAGAGTGAGAAACTGAAATAAAAATCCTGTAAAACAGAAAATTTTTATGCAAACTTAACTGTGAGGCCATAATAAATTCTATATTTTATGAGTTTATATTTTATTCTCACAAATCCTAACAAAAAAGTGAAGGGGAAAAACAGGTGTATCAATTTTCTTCATAGATCAAAAACTTTTTTTTAAATTACTGGAACGCTTTTAAAAAGGGAACAGTAACTGCATTAGCATTTTAATGATAGTGTTTTGTTTCAGGAAGCTGTTTAAGTTCCTAATTTGCCAGAACAGCTTCATTAAATTCCTAAGTCTTGTATATGTCACACAACAAAAAGGAGTATTTATCTGGGATGAAAGCCTGCTTTCAAAGTCTTTCAAATTATTTCTAACACACGATAAATGATGTGAAACGGAAAACATTATTTTAAGGAAACTGAGCAAATACTTTATTTCAAAGTGTCTGTCATAAAACCAAAGGTGGTGCTATAAGAGGCACATAATAACGTACATGCACATTTGATATAATTAATTATCTTCCTAGATCTGCAGATCTGGACATAAATGGACAAATGTGGCACATGAGAACTCAAGTAACTTTCTTTTAAACCTTAAAGTAATTCAGAATCAGGAGAGTTTCACTAAAATGAAAGGCTACATAAAGACATTCTGGAAAAATTTATACTTCATATTCATCCTGTTTATATGGAGACATGGGAGAGTCATCTTACTTATAATGAGAAATAAACATTATTAAAGTATTATCATCATCTTGTTTATTCTGTCTTTTAGTTTACTTCCTGTTGCCTATCTCAGGCTATGGCTACATGATGGAGCTGCACTGATTTAGCTGCGCCTCTGTAGTCGACTTAATTACTCCAGCCCCCAAGAACAGCAGTAGCTATGTCGTCTGGAAAAGCTCTCCCGCCGACATAACACTGTACACACCGACTCTTAAGTCAGTGTAACTTACATTGCTCATGGGTGTATTGGTTATTCACACCCTTGAGCAACATAACTTATACTGATTTAAGCTGCAATGTGTACATAGCCTTGTTTCAAAAGAGATGGCATTAATGAAGGAGAGAAATGCGTCTCGCACTGTATTAGTACATCCATTTGAAATGCTGCTTGAGGATACACAGGTCAAAGAGAGCATCATTTTCACATTTGTAAAAGATATGGCAATTAATTGCCTAATAGTTACTTCTGATTCTATTTATATTTAATTGATCTGTATTTTGGAGGTGTTTTAGAGCCACTATTTCCTTTTAAAATTGTTATACAATACCTCAGCCTCTTTGGCAACCCCACAACTGCCCATCCTACTGCCCAACAATCAGTTCTGTGCTTGCATCCCCCTCAATTCTGTCCCAAGCCTCCATGTCTGTTCTGACACCCCCCACTCCAAACTGTGCCTCCAATCAATTCAGCCCCCCTCTTCTCCAGCCTCATATCTGCTCCTTCTGCAGCTCCAGGGGTTCTTAACTCCTCTCTAGCCCCACACCATCTATTAATTCCCCAGACCTAGGGGTGCATGGATGGAGAGGAGCAGAGAGGACCTGTCCAACTGCTCTTAGGAGGAGAGAGGGGAGGAGGCAGCTGAGCCAACCTGAACAGCAGGGCTCTTTCAGCTCTCTGCTCTCTCCTCACCTCTTGTGAGAATGGTGTCTGCTTCTGAGGAGGGGGGGAAGAGAGCTCTGCCTGCTTCCTGAGGCAGCTCTGATTGGCTGCTCTTCTGCAGGAGCTGGGGCCATGGGAAAGACAGCCAATTAGAGGTTTTTCCCCCAAGGCACAGCTGAAATTCAAAAGAGGGGTGGAATTTCATGTCATCATGATACTGACTCCAGCCCTGGAGAAACTCCTATGACTGGCAAAAAAAATTGCAAGAGTTGTCAAGACTTAGAGATGGAAAAAGGCTACAGTGTATCAGCTGTTCTAACTTCTTGCAAGTGCAGATGGTTTCCTTCAGTACATTTCCAGTGCTCTGTGCAATCTAATTTTGAATGCCCAAATATAATGATTTCCACTGTATGTGAATAAAACATAAGCAAATTATTAAAAAACATTTAATGAAGAATCAGATCCCCAAACTGTACAAGACTCTATGATGACTTGGCCTGGTGCCCAGGTTTAGTAACAGACATCTGACTAAAGATGTAAATTTTTTCAAATAATTACTGCTTACTAAAAGGGAAAAAAAGGCAAAATGAAAATCTGATAGACAGTAACCTTTGCCTTTACTCTGGCATGATCAGAAAAAGGTACCAGGTCTTCTGCATTTTCCTTGACATCTCCATCCTTACCTTAGAATGGGTACCAGGTCTTCTGCATTTTCCTTGACATCTCCATCCTTACCTTAGAATGGGAACCACCATGTCTCTGGAAAGCTAGGATTGTAGAGTCTGGTGTTATCCCTTTGAGTCATCATGCAAAAGGCATCACCTCTGTCATAAATATAAAGGGAAGGGTAAACCCCTTTGAAATCTCTCCTGGCCAGGGGAAAGCTCCTCTCACCTGTAAAGGGTTAAGAAGCTAAAGGTAACCTCGCTGGCACCTGACCAAAATGACCAATGAGGAGACAAGATACTTTCAAAAGCTGGGAGGAGGGAGAGAAGCAAAGGGTCTGTGTCTGTCTGTATGCTGGTCTTTGCCAGGGATAGACCAGGAATGGAGTATTAGAACTTTTAGTAAGTAATCTAGCTAGGTATGTGTTAGACTATGATTTCTTTAAATGGCTGAGAAAAGAATTGTGCTGAATAGAATAACTATTTCTGTCTGTGTATCTTTTTTGTAACTTAAGGTTTTGCCTAGAGGGGTTCTCTATGTTTTTGAATCTAATTACCCTGTAAGATATCTACCATCCTGATTTTACAGGGGGGATTTCTTTATTTCTATTTACTTCTATTTTTTATTAAAAGTCTTCTTGTAAAAAACTGAATGCTTTTTCATTGTGTTCAGATCCAAGGGTTTGGGTCTGTGGTCACCTATGCAAATTGGTGAGGCTTTTTATCCAACATTTCCCAGGAAAGGGGGGGTGCAAGTGTTGGGAGGATTGTTCATTGTTCTTAAGATCCAAGGGTCTGGGTCTGTAGTCACCTAGGCAAATTGGTGAGGCTTTTTACCAAACCTTGTCCAGGAAGTGGGGTGCAAGGTTTTGGGAAGTATTTTGGGGGGAAGGACGCGTCCAAACAGCTCTTCCCCAGTAACCAGGATTAGTTTGGTGGTGGTAGCGGCCAGTCCAAGGACAACGGGGGGAATATTTTGTACCTTGGGGAAGTTTTTGACCTAAGCTGGTAAAGATAAGCTTAGGAGGTTTTTCATGCAGGTCCCCACATCTGTACCCTAGAGTTCAGAATGGGGGAGGAACCTTGACACCTCTATTTAAGGAAAACTACTTTGAAGTAATTCCCCTGTAGGTCCAGGGACACAATAGGCCCACTATTCCTCCTGTATGTCGTAAGAGGCAACTAAAATGGGGCTGCATGGAGAGGGATGGGCTCCGCCAGGTTAGAAATTTGCCCAAGACACACCATACGATGAGTAAGTCAACCATGTCCATACTGGATTGGTCGCAGTGCAGGTTAATAATGACTGCACTATTCGTCTCCCAGGGCGGACGCAACAAGTATACTACTGGTGTAACCCCAACAAAGAGGATCTGTGGAAGAGATAACATCACCATAGGCACATGGAATGTAAGAACACTGAAACAAATGGGGTGGTTGAAAGAACTCACGTACGAAATGGAACAATACACCTGGCACCTCCTAGGCATCTCTGAGGTCAGATGGAAGAACTTTGGAGAGGCACTAATGGAAGAAGGCCATGTACTCTATTACAGTGGAGAGGACAAACATGTCAATGGCACAGGATTTCTTGTGCATAAAGATATCAAGAATTCAGTATTAGGATGCCGCCCAATATCCAGTAGGCTTATTTCCATCCGTCTAAAAGCAGGACCATTCAATATAACAGTGGTACAAGTCTACGCCCCTACAACAGACTATGACAATGAGCAAATTGAAGATTTTTACGATCAGCTCCAAGACATCAGTGATAAGGTCACAAGAAAGACATCCTGATTGTACAGGGAGATTGGAATGCTAAAGTGGGTACTGACACACAGGCATATTGGCAGGATTATTGTGGTCCTTTTTGTAATGTGGTAACCAATTAGAGAGGACTGAGACTTTTGGAGTTTGCTAGCTATAACAATCTGGTTCTTGAAAAAACATTAGGAGCACATAAATCATCCAGACGATCAATGCGGCATGCCCCTGATGGTCTATATCAGTCAGATCAACTACATCATGGTGCAAAACCGATTTAATTCTGGGATCAACAGAGCTAAAACAAGGAGCCTCCCTGCTGCTGATACTGAAAGTGATAACGACCTTATGATGCTAAACTTTTGGCTGCAGCTAAGGAAAATTTTCAGGCCAAAGTTCACCAGAATCAAGTTTGACTTGGAAAGACTTAGAGACCGAAGCCTTGCAGAGTCATTCCAAACAATGATTGGCAGAAAGTCTGCCCTGCTGCTTGCTCTAGGGGAAGACATAGAAACAATGACCAACTAGTTCAATGCTGTAATGAATAAGGCAGCAATGAACATTCTTGGGAAACACCATAAGATGACAAAACCTTGGGTCACAAATGAAATACCAGAAATTTGTGACATTAGAAGAGAATTCAAGAGAGACAAGAACAACATTGAGGGAGCTGATAAATACAGATTTCAGAGTAACAGCCGTGTTAGTCTGTATTCGCAAAAAGAAAAGGAGTACTTGTGGCACCTTAGAGACTAACCAATTTATTTGAGCATGAGCTTTCGTGAGCTACAGCTCACTTCATCGGATGCATACCGTGGAAACTGCAGCAGATATTATATACACACAGAGATCATGAAACAATACCTTCTCCCACCCCACTGTCCTGCTGGTAATAGCTTATCTAAAGTGATCATCAAGTTGGGCCATTTCCAGCACAAATCCAGGTTTTCTCACCCTCCACCCCCCCCCCCCACACAAACTCACTCTCCTGCTGGTAATAGCCCATCCAAAGTGACAACTCTCTTCACAATGTGCATGATAATCAAGGTGGGCCATTTCCTGCACAAATCCAGGTTCTCTCACCCCCTCACCCCCCTCCAAAAACCACACACACAAACTCACTCTCCTGCTGGTAAAAGCTCATCCAAAGTGACCACTCTCCCTACAATGTGCATGATAATCAAGGTGGGCCATTTCCAGCACAAATTCAGGTTTTCTCACCCCCCCCACCCCCATACACACACAAACTCACTCTCCTGCTGGTAATAGCTCATCCAAAGTGACCACTCTCCCTACAATGTGCATGGTAATCAAGGTGGGCCATGTCCAGCACAAATCCAGGCTCTCTCACCCCCCCCCTTTTCCCGCCAGCAGGAGAGTGAGTTTGTGTGTGTGTCCCCGGGGGGGGGGGGCGGAAAAAGGTGGGGGTGAGAGAGCCTGGATTTGTGCTGGACATGGCCCACCTTGATTACCATGCATATTGTAGGGAGAGTGGTCACTTTGGATGAGCTATTACCAGCAGGAGAGTGAGTTTGTGTGTGTGGTTTTTGGAGGGGAGTGAGGGGGTGAGAGAACCTGGATTTGTGCAGGAAATGGCCCACCTTGATTATCATGCACATTGTGAAGAGAGTTGTCACTTTGGATGGGCTATTACCAGCAGGAGAGTGAGTTTGTGTGTGTGGGGGGGTGGAGGGTGAGAAAACCTGGATTTGTGCTGGAAATGGCCCAACTTGATGATCACTTTAGATAAGCTATTACCAGCAGGACAGTGGGGTGGGAGGAGGTATTGTTTCATGATCTCTGTGTGTATATAATATCTGCTGCAGTTTCCATGGTATGCATCCGATGAAGTGGGCTGTAGCTCACGAAAGCTCATGCTCAAATAAATTGGTTAGTCTCTAAGGTGCCACAAGTACTCCTTTTCTTTTTGATAAATACAGAGTGACTGGCAGAAAGATCAAGAAAGATCAATGAAGGTGGCCAAGGAGATATGGATCAAACAATAATGCTCTAAAATTGAAGAATGTATCAATAATAAAAATAGCAAACAAGCCTTCTAGATTGTAAAAGATCTGACAAAAGAAAGATGGACCAAATCTAATGCAATTCAAGACAAGGAAGGGAACAGTCTTACAGAAGAAAGGGACATCATCAATATGTGGACAAACTACTGCTCTGATCTATATAACCAGCAGACAAATGGAGATCCAATGTCCTAGACAGCCCAGATTCAACAGAGGAGGCTGACTTTCCAATACTGCATGAAGAAGTGGAGACAGCTGTGATATCACTCAAGAACGGAAAGGCTACAGGTATTGACAACATCCCAGCTGAACTGATGAAATTTGGAGGAGAAATGGTAATATATGTACGCACAAAGATCTGCAACCAGATCTGGCACACATGTGAGTGGCCCTCCACTTGGACACAGTCACTAATCATCACTCTGCCAAAGAAAGGCAACCTGCAATTGTGTCAAAATTATCAGACCATAAGCTTAATTAGCCATCCCAGCAAAACGATGTTGACAGTCATAAGGAACAGATTGAAGCCATAAGCGGAGCACAGGCAGGCTTTTGTGCTAGAAGAACAACAACAGAACAGATTTTCAATCTTCATGTTATATGCAAGAAGTACTTACAACATCAGCAAGACATCTACATGCCTTTGTTGACTTCAAGAAGGCGTTTGACAGAGTATGGCATGAAGCTCTTGGAGCAACCATGAAGAAGTACAATGCTGGTCGTAAGCTTATTATTATCATTAAAAAACTCTATGCCAAGGCCAGCAGTGCAGTTCTCGTCAACGGCACAACAGGAGAGTGGTTTCACACCACTACTGGAGTCCAGCTAGGCTACCTTCTTTTGCTCATACTCTTTTCGCTCAACATCTACTTGGAGCACATAACGACTGATGCCCTAGAAGATCACATATGCACAGTCATCATTGGTTTGCTGATGATCACATATGCACAGCAACAAATCTTTGGTTTGCTGTTGACACTGATGGCCTGGCAGGTAGCAAAGATGAACTCGCCAACCCTGTGAAACAATTGGATGAAACCTCCACAAAATACGGCATGGAAATCAGTGTAGAGAAAACCAAGATGATGACAAACAAATGTGATGGGATCAGCTCACATATCACTGTCAGTGGACAACAGCTGGAGACACTGAAACAGTTCAAGTATTTGGGGGCAATCATCACTGATGAAGGATTAAAGGCAGAAATTCTGGCAAGAACTGCACAAACAACAGCAACGGGGTAAAGCTAAAGCCAATTTGGAGGAACAAGAACATCTCCCTGGAATCCAGATTGAAACTGCCACATGCAGTGGTCATCTACATTTTTGTGTACGTGTGCGAGACATGGACCCTTATGGCAGAACTTGAACAGAAAATGCAGGTAGCAGAGATGGGATACTTCTGTAAAATCCTAAGCATCTCCTACTTCGACCACATCACTAATGAAGTGGTCCACAACATCATCACCCAATGCTCTGGGTCATATGAAGACCTCCTGACGACCAGGAAGAAGCGCAAGCTGAGGTGGTACAGCCATGTAACAAGATCGTCTGGCCTATCCAAGATCATCCTCCAAGGGACAGTATAGGAGAAAAGAAGAAGAGGCCGATAGAAGAAGAGATGGACTGACGATATAAAAGAGTGGACAGGAATGGACTTTTCGGAGACTCAAGTACTGACACACAATCTTCGGGGTGGAGACAATTGGTTGATTGCTCATCAGTGATGGTGCCCCATGGACCAATGCTGTTATGGGAGTGATGATGATGATGATGACTTTGCAGTGGTGCTGGAACAATTTGTATAGTGGGGGAGCTGAAAGCCTTTGAACCAAATTGTAAACCCTGTATATGATGGAAATCACTTTAAGTTGGGGGTGCTGTCTCACCCCCTGTACCCCTAGTTCCAGCACCTGTGCTACTTAGTGCATTTCTAGTGAATGCTTTCATTTCTTCACAGCTACTCATGGAAAAGAAGGGCAAAACAGACACCGCATACTCCCTTAGACCCTTCTTCATTTTCATCTGTAAACAAAAACACAAGATGACTAACCAATGGCCCGGCTTCAGCTACACTATCACAGTTCAGTTCTTAATAGAGATGGACTTGAGTTTCAATTCAATTCTCTACTTTCACAAAATATGGCAGTGTTCAGATCCAGAGTTTTTGTTCAATCTATTGGAGAGACAGTGGCCTGGACTTTAGCTCTGGATCTAAACTTCCCCAAAATGTCAGGCTGTTCAGATCTATTTTTACTAAATACTTGTATTTCATAATCATTTAACATAATTGTTCCATTACCTGTATAGAATTTATAGTTCTAGGTTAACTGCATGCATCTATTTTTTCTATCATTGGTAGTATCTACTTTCAAGTTCATGTGCCTTGTGATTTCTCTCTTCTGTAAGACTTTCCAGATTTACAGCTTGTGAAACTTACATCTACTTTATACTTGTAACTTTGTATGTGCTTAGTTTTATTTACTAATGAAGGGTCTTGACCTCATCTTTGTCTTTTTAAACGTGAATTAGAAGCCATTTCCTTCCTCCTTTAATGAAACAACATGTTATACAACAATAACAAGAAATGTGAGCAAAATACTAACTACTGTATTGGGCTTTGTTTGTTACCCTTTTTTTTTTTTTCAAATGAGCCGGACAGCATGGTTCTGGGTGCACTACAATAAGGGGAAATATCAAGTATAATGTGTACAAGTATGTTTGTGGAGAACTGCAAAGTGGGAATTTGTATGTTGATATGAAACACAGGCATATAGTAATGTGCCTTCAGACACTGACCAGATAGTCAGACACTGAAAGTTATGCAGATCCACTTTCAATTCAATGAAAGAAAACCACACTGGTTTTCAGCAGCAGCAATAAAGGAAGCTGGAGAGCTGCCAGATCACACACATATTTGCTGTTCACTCTGCCCACAGCATACTTCAGCTATATTAAAATGAAGTTGTTTACTCTGCTCCAATATCTTGATTAACTTATAAAAAAGACGTGAAGTGAAAAAGATTATAGTGAAGCCTAAAAAGGTTATCAGAATTCTATTCATGTCTTTTTGAAAAATATCACAACATATAATGCACTCCTGGCTACACACACTTTTTCTCTACAGTAATGTAAAACATTGTAAAACCTGCAGTGGTTCCCCTACCAGCTACTGAGGACACGGCACCATGGAGCAATGAGTGTGAAGATTGAGGAAGTGGCAATGAGGCAGTCACTGGGAAGATTGTCCAAGATTACTAAAGAAAGACTTTGACACCATGGAAGGGAAAAACACATTTAGTGACTTGGCCAAAGGGCTGCAGCTCATGGAGTGAGAGAGGGGCTGCAGACCCAAAGAGAGAGGCAAAGAGATGGTGTGCAACCACAGAAGGAGGTGTTGACCTCGCAAGCTATACCGCAGAGAGTACCAGGAGGAAGTGCCATCCTAGCGGTGAATGGAGCACACTGTCACAAAGTGGTGGAGAATGCGGGCATGCTGCTGACACAAAGGGAGTCTGAAAGATGGTGCAGGTGATTGTCCCTGATACAAGGAGCAGGGTGAGAGACTGTGTAAGAGCGCTCCCCCAAAACAAGTGGAGTAGGAAAGGCTGTAGAAGAGACACTTGAGGCAAAGAGACAATGGAACTGCCGTGTGCAGAGGCCCTCTTTGCACAAGGCAGGTGTACCCTCCCAGGCTGGACCACAGAGTTTCTGCTCCCAATGAATGGGGCTGACGAGCAACAAATGGGGATACAGATCCAAATGAGACAGATTCTAGAGAACCAGCAGCAACTATGGGACGTGCAGAGATACTTGCAGAACTATGTGATGCAGTTAGTTGAAGAACAATGATATTTGCTCAAGATCCTTCAGGAGATGAACAGGGGCCAGAGAGGCTGGGGCAAGAAAAGAGGCCAAAGGATCAGAAGCCCGAGCAAAGCAAGGTTACACCTGTGGGCAGAGGGGACACCTTAGGAGAGAGTGTCCCTATTGGGAGGAGAAGTCTAGCCCCAAGGGAAAGAAAGCAGGAAAGCCCCAAGGTGTCCAACCTGTGAAGAAAACAGGTAACGGGGAGCACTTGTTTTACCTGTGGGGAACCAGGACACATAAGGATATAGAGCCCTCACAGACAGGACAGTAGCCCAAGGAAGGGCGGAGTCCTGATTGGGGACGACAAAAAAGAGACAATCCAGAAGAAGGGCAAGGGGTCAAGAAAGGGCCAAAAGGAAGTGCCAGATACCCTGAGGGGGTGCACTAAAGTGGTGGAGAAGGCTGAAGGGGCCAAAAATGTCAGAAAGCTACTAGGAAAATCACGTGTAGTTGAAAATGTTTTAAAGGTTTTGTTTATTTCTTAAATGACAAACACCTTTGTGAAATGCATGCCTGCAAATATGTTAGCTAAGTGCAAGACTCCTAATATCATTGTTAGATAAATGATAAAATATGGTATGTACCAGCATGTGCCAGAATCTAATGACCTTACTCAAATAACTACTAATTTAAGAAATAATTTAAATATAATTTATATTAATGGAGAATTAATTAATAGTGGCAGTGCTCAAGCAAATCCCTTGCCCAACTCAGGAAGACAAGAATCATCTCTCCAAAAATTGTTATAAGAATCAATAATTTTTCAATTATTTCAGCTAAAGACTTTGAGGGTTATTTAATTTAAGAAGACTGTTTTGAGAACAAAAAACTTTACATAAAAATAGGAGTGTTCGGACTTTTTGAAAATAGAATTTCATTTCCTGTTGAACTCTATTAAACTGAAGGACTTTCTCAGAAAATGAACTAAATAAAAAGAAAAAGTTAAACTGTACCTTTAAAAAGTTATCTGGGATCTTCCCAATACCACTACAACAAAGACCATTAGAAATGCTGTATATTCATTAGCAGGCTGCGAATTCAGGAGCTGAAGGTGTCAGTTAAGTCAATCCTGAAGGCATGGAGCCAATGAAAGAGTGACAGCAACACTGATTATGAATACTGAAATTAATACTGTGGGACCACTTGAGAAGGGACTTACTGTTGAAGCAAGAATAAGGAGGATTTTGGCCGAGAAACTTACTGTTGACTGAGAAACTCCATGTTCCTGGAAAAAGGGAATCGTTTCCTGACGGGCCTGTACAGCTTCAAGAGTGCTCTGAAGAAGAGGTTACCAGGAAAGGACCTCTATCATAGGTAACTTCTATGAAAGGAAATATTACATTCTTTTATTCTGTTGAAAGTGTGTGGTGGAGAGGGGTTTGAAATCTGATGAGGCAGAAGAAACCTTGGAAAATTTACTAGAAAATGATTCTTAGTCCCAGTAGTGATTTAGACCTTTAGTTCTTCCTCCAGGTTTTCCAGGACATGTACAGGGTTAGTTGACTTAATGAAGGGGGAGAAATTACATGTTTCTATTGAACACAGGTAATTCATTTTCTTTTTTAATGCAATATAAACTTCTCTATACCACACACATTTAATGTGTAGAACCAGCAACTCATCTCTTAGGTCACATCTCCAGTGCTAAGAAAAGATATGTTTTTACCTCAGGCTACCTAACATGCATGAGCTATCCCAAGGTAAAAACACAATGGAAAAAAGGCACTTTAGTTCTACCATGAGGTTAACTAGGTGTGGTCTATCAGAGACTGGCATTGTGCTGACCTCACTCACTTTACCTGACAGTAAAACTAAAGTGCCTTGTCTCCACTATGTTTTACCTTGGGATAGTTCACAAGTGTTAGTTACCCTTTTTAGCAGTGAAGTCAAGTCTTCACTCACAGTTCCCACCCTCTCTCAAATAAGAGTACAGATGGATCTTTATTGTACCTGAATGTGCACTATCAGTTTGACGGAATTTTATTATACAAAGGATTTAATCTATTCTTCCTCAATACATCACATTTTTCTGTTACTATTGCTGTGCTGATAATAAAATGAAGTGATACAGTTTCAGAGACAGGAGGTAATCAGATTAAAGCAGCATACACACTTTTAAAACATTTGTATTGCTTTAGTATTGTATCAAATAGCTTCCAAGAACATTCGAAGGAAAAGGCTGAGAATGCTAAATAGAGTAGGCTTAATCCTGCCTTCCCAGGAGAACGCAGTTTAATTTTGGGCACCATTGATTAGGGAATTGCAAAAACATTTGCTTAAGTTTCTATATTACTAATATAGCAGCGTTGGGAATGGCTAAGAATGGAAAGAGAATCCTTCAACAACCACATCCTTTCATATCACTTGCCTTTCCTTCACAAACCACTTGTTTCTGAAAGGATAACATTAAAGTTTCTATACGTCTATTTTGTAAATTGCGGATTTTTTTTAAAAGTGTTTTGTAATCTATTTTATGTAATATTTCTGAAGTAACATGGAAGAAGAAGATATTTTTTAAAGGGATAAACCATAACTGTACTCTTATGGAGCAAATAAACTCAAAGCAATTCAGTCTGTTCCAAAACCCAACAATTTTAAATCCAATAAAAGTTTGCTAGTGCAAAATGTGTGTACTTTTTAACATTATGAAGAATTAATTAGACTGATGAAGTGAAGCAAGCAAAAAAAAAATCACTTGCCTGATACATATAAAGCACTGTTATAGAGAACTTGCAAGTACAAAGATACATGTAGATTACAAGTTTACAGAAATCATTAGGTATGGGGAAGTCTACTACAGGTTCTATAAAATCAACATTAGTCAGAATCGAATTTCGTTTCAGAGGTTGTCACTACGATAGAAAATAAATAAGAAATAGATGAAAATAGAATAAAAAGTATGATCCTTAGGGAAGGAAACAGGTTTTTAGCTCCATGTAAATGGTTCAAATCCAGATTTACCAGTCAATGCCACTGCAAAAGATGGAACTCTCAAAGCTGGGAACAGAAGTGTCCTTTCCCCAACAGCCTGAACTGTGAAGGGGGAAGGCTGGAGTTATTATAGGAGATCCATCCATTTTAGATAGCAGTCTCTGGCTGGTATTTGTCTGGAAAGATTTTCAAGCTCTACCGAAAAAAACCTTTTTTTTTTCTGAAATATCCCTTGGAATTAGCCTATTTTAGAAGCTAACTGCACAGAATACTAATTTTTCAAAATTAGCTGCTTCTATGCTTCAAGCTGGCAAAAATATCAATGAAAACCTGATAATTTCTAAACAATAACAAAAGTAGCCCAAACAGCTGAATAAATGTATGTAATTTCTTTTGTCAAGTAATTAATAACCAGGGGGACAAAATCTCTTTGACAAGAAACCATATGAAAGTAACCATGAATCCAACAACATAAAGCTTTACAGTATAGTTGATGCACCCTTTAATATGGTAGCACTACCAATCAGACACAGAGAATTATTCAAAACTACTAAGGTAACAACTCATCTCATTTAAGTAGGGATACGCAAACGTCCTAGGGTACCAGGTTTTGTAATCCTTAGAAACTAGACATTGAGTGTACTAACTTTTTTCCTGTCATTTAAACATGTTACTTTCTCTCACCTCGCTGCAAAGATTACTATATATTAGAGATAGAAGACTTCTTTATCCTCACCCCCAAAAAAGTTAAGGTGTGTGGCTTATGCCAAATTATTGCCCTCATTCAAGAAAGCACATAAGCATGTGCTTAGTCCTACTGACTTCAGTTAGAATTAAACATGTAACCCCATTTTCATAACTTTCTGAAACTTCCACCTTTGGGGCTGAAATTTGCCAGGTTTATTTTCTGCTGGAGAGTGAATTGTTGAGGGGTTTTTTGTTTTGTTTTGTTTAAAGTTTGAACAAAAATGGTTGAGCTATTTTTGAGAGGACTGCAACAACAAAAAAAGGGTGCTTCTCTCAAGAAAGAATAAATTGAGTAGTTTGACAGGCTCTAACTCAAGATAGAAATTTGAAGTGGAATTAGCTCTTCTCATTAAGAAGTACCATCCCTAGAGTGTACCAGTGATGAGTAGATTTGATTTAAATGAGTTTCAATCCTTTGGAAACGGCAGTATGCAGATGCACAATATGTTAAGAGTGGATTTTCTCACTATGTTCCTAAAGTGCCCATCTAAAGAAGACTGCTCTGTATGCACGAGAGTAGTTAAAATTTAGTGAAGATCACAACAGACCTTGTCTTATCACAGTGCTGCTTCATGCACAAAAGTTTCAGGCAGAGTCCCATGAAGTAGTGAGAATTGACACCAACAAAAACTATACACAGGGCATGTTATATTTTCAATGTTGTGTAAAAGTTACGTGCAGGAGCACCAATTCAGCTAGATTCTTAAGCACTGTCTGGCTTTAACTACATGAATAATACCATAGAAATCAGTGGAATTAAGGAAGGATGTCCCACTGATTGAACATGAAACATATCATACTGTTACCATTGTATCTTCCCTCTGTTCTTTTTTTAAATAGTTTCTCTTTTTTATTCTTTCCTTCTGTGCTGCACTTCTCAGGATTTTTTAATAGTGGAACTCACACTTGATAAAGAGATCAAGCATAATTTTTAAATCAATGATTTTTGGAGTAGGCTCAAAATTAGGAAAAACAAATTCACCAATGCCTATTTTTAAGCATGTAAAAATAGAATTCTCATGAACATATCCAAGTTTTTTTTAAAACTCTGTATTTTGGAGAAAAATAAAATGTTCACATTTCATATGCATTACGGTGGCACCTTTCCCATCATTGTCAGGGTTTTGCAATTCATGTTTCAATCATTCTTTCTTGAAGAATACAGCAGAAAGAATTAATTTTAGGGTGGTCTCCAGCGGTTCACTGAAGGAGAGTTACATCATAAGAAGACTAACACATTTGTTTGATGTTAATATCCAGAATAAATCAATGTCAAAGTGGCTATCACTCAAATTATATTCTACAAGAAAAAGCATTGAGACTCTCTCCATATAGAACGTACTTTAAAGTATTTGATATTCTCATCTCTCCAGGAGTTTCTTGTGGAAAAAGTGACCTTTTCCGTTTCCATGGATTTCACATGAGAAACAGAGCAGTTCTGTTCATGTATTAGATCAATTCTAAAGGCCCAGACCTGCATCTAAGGGACCAAAGAGATGTCAATGGAAGTTATAGGTGATCAGAGCATCGTATAGTCAGGCCTTTAATGGCAGAGGTTAGTATACATTCTAACATAGTTACAATCTATGAATGAAAATACTTATGTCAAAATATGAAATTGCATATTGTACTAGATTTGTGAGAATGTATGGTGTCATGCAAAAATATATGCCTCTATTTCTAAGTGCATCTTGCTTAAAAAAAAGTCTAAGGAGTTTAAGCAATTTGTTTCAAATGATATGAAAATAGAAATCAATAAGTTAAAGCACTGAACTGTGAACTGTTTTCAAGACTTTATTTTAATAGTCAAGAAGTCAATTGTCCCTTAAGAATAATAGTTGAAAATTGCATACTGCAGTCTTTCCTCTCCCCTCCCCCATTTATATATAGGCACGTTTTCCACTGTACAGAGGTCTACTCATTGTGAAGTCACTCTGCACTATTTATCTCTGTTTAATATAATCTGTTTTATTAACAAATGGGTCCTAGAGAGATAGGGAGAGAGAGGTGAACTGTTCCACATCAAAGACTATGATAAAAGCGAATTATTCATTTCCTTTTTCAGGTCTCACACATTACAGATGATCTATAAATGTGATTAAAGTATTAAAACTGAATGAGTTTTGTATTCAGAAAAGACAGCACCAGACCTGAAAATATCTGTAGTGCATTTGAGTATGAACTGCACAAACAACATAATAGTCTTGGAGGTAATTTTTTTTAAAGAAAATATTTTCTACCAAATGTTATTTAAACACAACTTAAAAAAAAATAAAAATAAAAGCTTAAGTTGCACTTCCAAGAAAGAAGTAGTGTATTAAGGAGTCCAATAAAATGTCCAAAAATACAGATTTCCCTCTTTTCAGAAAGAGATGGGTAAGTTCTCATATCTACAAATGAACTGGCTTTTTAAATTGATACATTTCAACTTCCCTGAGCTTGAATTTGATTGACTAAAATATAATTGCCCTAACTTGGAAAGAAATCGGTGAGGCAGCATCTACAGAGAGAGTGGAGCCACTATTGACAGTAGCAAGTAACTTAGAAGAACATTTGCTATATCTGTAAATCTCAATTTTCCGCCATGATTAGGAACACAGAAGCAGAGAGGGTAGCAAACATATGCCTGGAACCATTTATATGCTAATGTCTAATAGCATCCTTTCTCTATGTAGAGAGCAACATAACTTTAGGATAGGAAGTGCAAGTAACTTTTAGCAGTAGAAATAATTTCAAAGACAATCTGCCACAACATTCTTTATTGGTGGCAAATGGAGGATTACACCTTCTCTGCAGTCTTGTTGAAGAAGATGTCTTGTTCTCGCTGGGGAAAGGATGCAACCCCTCCCTATGCACAATTTCCACATTATAAAGATTGGAGAGAAGTAAGTTCTACCATGCTTTTTAATTTAAAATAAACAAATTGACAACTGTTCTGAGGAATGCTTGCATACATGAAACAGAGGTTGTCTCGTCTGCTTCCTAAATTCCTTTTGTTTCTCTTTCAGTACAATCAAATACAGCAAGGATCGATATGGACACAATGAAGCAAAATGAGGACAGACACTAGCATGGAATTAGCAGCAGGCCATCACTTTTATTAAACTGTAACAAAGAGAAGGGCACTACCCACCCATCAGCCATACTCTTCCATACTAGGCATTTAATTGGTTCCAGTGTGGCGGTTACAGGCCTCCTTACCATATAACTCGTAACGAGCACCAAGGCAACAGGGCTCCTTAACATACAAATCATAATGTGAGCTAGGCTCTCCTCAGCTCTCTCTGAGTCTCTCTGAGGAGGATAGAAGTTGCAGCAGGGTGAGGATCTCGGCCTGTGAGGGCTCCAAGGTTTGACCTCACCCCATGAAAGCCACAAGGTCTCACCCTATCACATGAGCCCAAGACCCATCACAAAATCCCAGGTCTTTTACTTCTGGGAACCAGTCATTTTATTCTTAACTGCACTGGAAACTGCCCACAGTGATTGGTCTCTCTCCCACCCAGCCACACTACCTGGTATGACAAAACACCTGCCCAATCCATGCCATCATGTTCTCTAGCCATACGTTAACACCCCCATCTGACAAATGTATGCCTTCATCCCTGAAGACTTCCGTCCAATTGTAATGGATATCCCCATTCTGCATCACTGAACTCCCAGCTGAAACACAACTGAAAAACACTCCACATGGCTCCCTGGGAGCTGGGGAATGCTGGCCAATCAGCACCCCTTCCCTCCCAGGTGGCCAATCGGTGTCAAAGAGTCCCGGGGGAGGAAATACCTATTGTCCCTTGACGAGTGTCTCCTTCCCTTGGTGCTGGGACTGTCCCCCTTTCACCGCTGGACCCATTAAGTTCCCTCACCTATTGATACAGGTGGATAGCATTTGGCCTTTGACTCAGGGAATCGAGTTTCAGTAACAGCCTTATGAATGCAGGTTATCCTGTACACTCTTGACATTTAAAAACCATGCATCTTCTAACCATTTCAACTGATACAATTATCTGAAATTATACTGCACTCATCCCCAGGGTAGAGGGTATAGGTAGAGAGAAGCAGAGTGGCCATAATGCTGCTGTGCTCTAGATATGTCCTACTGCCATGATGGCAGCCCTGTGTAAGTTACAGCAATCCTGAGAAATAAAAAGAACAGTTAAGACCCAATATGTACAGAAGCTTTTCCTGAATTTTTACTGGCATTTTCTCTAGATTAATTATTCCTCTGCAGAACTGCAAGCCCAGAACAGCAGTGTGCTAGTGCACAGGAACTGGCCTTACTGCCCACACAGAGTACAATGTAAAAGAGTAAACAATCAAAAACTGTCTGAGAGATTAATTTTACTGAGAAAGAGTAGGGGGAAGTGTGTTCAGCACCAACCAAGTGGAGGCAGCCTTTGGAATCCCCATCAGTATCTTCACTGGAAAACTAATGAGCAATTCAATTGGGGAACTTCTCCCACAATTGTAATAGTCATTGACCTGCACCAGGTTATAGGGAGGGTTAGAAAAAGCTACAGAAAGAACTCTTCCCTATGGAGGTTGCCAATAGTCAGAAGAGGATCTCATGTTTGGTCAGATTCTAGACAGCAGTGATGTGCAGAACAGTAATGAGGAGCTGAATTGTATTTCACACCAGATCCTAGATGGCAGGGAGAAGGCTACCAATAGCAAGGGGCAGGATCTCATACTCGATCATATTCTAGAAAACAGTGAAGTGGAGAGCAGTAGTGAGGAACCAGACCCTGTTCCAGTCCACATTCTAGACAGCAGAGAAGTAGAGAAGAGTAGTAAGGAGCGACATCTTGTCAAGTGCATGCACGAATGACAGGGGTTCAAACACAAAGAGTAACAGATAGGATCCAGTGACAGGCCAACGTCAAGAGAGGAGTGTGACTATGATCAGTGACAGAGAGCCTGCAGTGCCAGCCCAATGCCAATAGGGTTATAGGCCTATATATAGTGGAACGGGGCATAGATTAGTGCCTGAAAGATGAAGGGAGCTGCTGCAAGGAAGTGCAGAACCAAATGGGGAGGGAGTCATATTGCTTTTGATCTCTAAAGAAGACTGGCACTAGTGTGATAGAAAGACATCTCAGGACCTGCATACAGGTTGCAATGGTCATAATTGAGTCTGAAGGAGAACTGCTATTCCATCAGAGATTTGGACAGCTGTTTTTATGTGGTGATTCCCAGCCCGAGGCATTTAGTGCTCATCCCTCCCCCGCAAACATTCCTCTGTGCCCCCCTAGAGGGACAGTGCCCACCGTTTGAAAACTTCTGCCTCAGCGAAGTGTCTCTCAACCTTTCCAGACTACTGTACCCCTTTCAGGAGTCTGATTTGTCTTGTGTATCCCCAAGTTTCACCTCAACTAAAAACTATTTGCTTATAAAATCAGACATAAAAATACAAAAGTGTCACAGCACACTATTACTGACAAATTGCTTACTCTCTCAGTTTTACCATATAATTATAAAATAAATAAATTGGAATATACCGGTAAATATTGTACTGACATTTCAGTGTATAGTATATAGAGCATTATAAACCAGTCATTGTCTCTATGAAATTTTAGTTTGTACTGATTTTGCTAGTGTTTGTTATGTAGCCTGTTGTAAAACTAGGCAAATATCTAGATGAGTTGACATATCCCCGGCAGACCTCTGTATACCCAAAAGAGTACGTGTACCCCTGGTTGAGAACCACTCCCTTAGAGGACTCTGACCTATGCGCAAAGAACAACCAAGAGTGGTGAAGAAAGCAAGACTAAAAAGCCTATTACAAAAAATATATCTTCATGCAAATTATATAAGTGGTTGTAATTTAAGGCCCAATCTTGCAAGCACTTTGGACTACTGATATGCTTAAATTTAAACACATGTGTAAACATTTGCAGGGTTGGGGCCTTATGCTACAAATTAAATACCTAGTTCTTTGCTGAGGAAATATCTACAAAGTTTGCTCAGTTCCAAGTCAACTTTTCAAAAGCACCCATTAATGTTAGGGGTCTCAATATTTGAGGGCCCAAGATACCGCATCAAATTCAATCAAACAGGCTTATGAAAATTCTAGCTATAATACCTATTGTAATTAAAGGATGAAACCTTGGCCTCACTGAAATCAAAACTTCCATTCACTACAGTGGGGCCAGGATTTCACGCAGAATCTTGGAATCTTTCTCTCTATATGCACGCACATTTAATAACATTGAACAACCTTGGGGCCACATTTACTGCTGGTACAAATGTCCTAAATAGGGACTAGGGACTGCCTCTCGCTGTGTGTTTGTACAATGCAGAGCACAAGGGGGCAGGTCTAGATACTACTATAATACAAATAACAGATATGAAAATCCCAAACAAAAACTACATTCAGATGGAGTTATGGTTGACAGTACATATCAGTATTTTAGGGCAAAATTACAAGGATTATGTAATTATCCCTAAACTCAGCGTTATGAACCCAAAAAATTGACAGTTAAGATTAAATTTAAAAGATAGCAAAACACCCTAAGATATGGAAACACAGTGTTAGAGCACCCAAACAACCTTAATTCTGCCATTTAGTGAAAATATAAGCAGAATTTTTTTTAAAGCTAATAGATTTTAAAAAATCACCTTAATCTAATCTGGGTTCTGCAACACTAAAATGCCTTAATCATGTGGCTATTGCACAGTGCAGAGTTAAAGTTTCTCCTTCAGCAGAAACCTTAATTATGAAGAACAGGCAATATGACCACTGGTCCTAAAAGTAAAAATATTCACACATAGCCTATGCATCATATTTCAGTGAATTCTAACTATCTGGGAAATTTTCAGAGTCTGGGATAAGGCAGAGTTCAGGATGTCTAAATGTCCTTGGTATTTATTTCCATACCTTACTATGTCTACATTTCTCTGAAGTTTTAATGTAACTTCATTTTCTGGGTTCATAATGCTTGATTTGGGGGAAATATACAAGATACTTATAATGTGTTTTATCCCAGAATTAGTCAGGTGTACTCTTAACTATCAGTCCATCTTTCATCTAGGAATTACTTCTACAACTGCTTGGAATAATTATCCATTACTTGTTTTCGCTGGATGCATGGAGAATAATCAGCTTTTAGCATGCAGTTCTCTTTCTTAACTTTACATACTCACACTGTGCGCACTCACTCACATAGATATCCCAATCTTCTCTGAAAACTTTGCCAGTCCAGTGCTCACATTTAATCAAATAATTTATTATATCTGCTGATTTTAGTGTCTTTGGGAAAATTACTAGTATTCTGAACAGGAGCATTTTTGTGGAGCATACAAATTAAGTTTTCCTTATTTTGTACATTTCGTTCTTTAATTGTAGACAGAACCACACATCAGTCTTTTGATCTTCCCTAAGTAGAGCCCATTATTTTCATTGATGATTCCAAATTAACAAAAGGATTTACAAAACTTGGTATACCTTTTCCATCCATTTTTTCATTTCTTTCCTTCTTGGTCTCTTAATATTGCTTTTTTCCTGCAGTTTCCCACTAGCAAATTCTCATTTGTTTCTGCCCTCTTCTTTGGTTTTCCTTTCATCCCATTTCCCATAAGCTTAATTCAAGATATATTATCTGCAAAACTGAAAGCCGTAATCCATGAAACACTTGGCTCAGCCTATCTTTTTATCCTTACCCCATACATCTTTCACTATTTGCTCTCTGAGTATATACAAAATGGGAAGATACCAATCAGCTCTAACATATGGTAACAGTTTCTGACCTCCAGTAACAGACATTAACATCTTATTTAGCCCCAATACAGCATTCTACAAAAAAGATTAAAAAAAAAAAAAAGCAATCCACTGAATTTGCACATCAGAGCAAAACCAAGATGGAAGAGACATTATGTAAGTGAAAATCTACAATAACTCAGTGTGACTTGATATGGCTCTAGTGACTTGTTCAGCAGACAGAAAAACAAAAAACACCACATCACTACTACCACCAAACAAACCCTGATAATCAAGAGTGTTTCACACCCTCATTATACTAATGACTTGCAGTGTTATCAACACACTAAAACGAATTATTCAAATAAAAAACTACTTTAATGCACATTATGGTTAAAATTACATATGCACGGGACTCATGAAATTCAAAGCTCTGCTTCTCACAGTATCCACACTCACCTGCTCTATGAAACCCATAATTAGTTAAAGAAATGTTGCACATTCTAAAAATTTTCCATTTTGATTGAGCAGACATGCATTTAATGAAAAAATATTTTTCTCTATAAGGGCTGAAGAAGAATAGTTGTTACTACATGTTTATGTCCTTAGCAACCTTTGAAAATATACACAATTGAATTACCATTTATTAGTATATCAAAACATTACATATTTGAATTGTGTTCCTGCTGAGCAAACTTCTAATTGCAAATGACTAGCATACTAGAAAGCTTGCAAACCCTCAAACTTCATAAATTAATATTCATAACTTATGTTTCTCCATTATTGGTTATACAGAAACAGCAGCAAAACAATAAAAGTTAAATGCAATTAATCTATAGAACTCTATGCCACAAGATATTATTTAGGCAAACTGTTTAGATATTTACATGTAAAGTAATAGCATCTTAGTGTCTCTGTTAACAGCCAGACAGTGTGATATTGATTTACTATGTAAGAAATATAATCTTCCTAAAAAAGAAGTTAGATTCAAGTGCAGGATGGATTGGGTATTCATTTAGTTCACATTTTATAAAAAAAACCAATATATCACACACACGAGGGTTTCCATGTGAATAAGAAAATTTGTGGGACTGAAAGTGTATCTTGTAAAATTTAAGTTAAACATAAGGAGTCTGGTGATGAGAGACGTAAAAATCAACCTTATCAGGGAAAGAAATTAGAATAATAAATATTTACGTGCCAGATAACACCATACTAATCATTCATCATCAAGAATTGACTAAGATTAAATGGCTTTCTTTAAATGAATGGTTTCAGAGTAACAGCCGTGTTAGTCTGTATTCGCAAAAAGAAAAGGAGTACTTGTGGCACCTTAGAGACTAACCAATTTATTTGAGCATGAGCTTTCATCACTTGATTGATCATCACTTCATGATGAAGTGAGCTGTAGCTCACGAAAGCTCATGCTCAAATAAATTGGTTAGTCTCTAAGGTGCCACAAGTACTCCTTTTCTTTTTTCTTTAAATGAATGTGTTTTAAAATCTGCCAAGTCTGACAGACTATTATTTGTAAAACTGAATAAGTGTTAAGGGTTTGAGCAAATTTGGATACATCTTGTAAAGCATGTATATTACATCTTCTACCACTGCCCTCTAACAGGTGTGCAGGAACTGTGGGGCTCTGGCCATTCCCCCATTTAGCCCTTGGGTCTGAAACATTTACAGACCCTTCTTCTGGAACACAAAGTGCACATTGGTGCTGAACTGCCACATGGTGTGCAAAGGGTGAGAAGCATCTGCACAACAGTCAGTGGGTATTTAGCCCTTAATATTTACTTTATTTATGATTAGACTTCAATTAAAAAAATATAACTTTTAAAAATCCCCAAACCAATATAAGTTTCTTCTTCATCCAACTTTCTGCAGGTCCTAAGTTGTGAGCTTGGTAACACTTGAGGTTTGTAGCATGAACAATGCACCAAATAACACCATACTGATTCTTGCACATCTAATGCTAGGGAAGTGTCTGTTTACTCCGTTAAAATGCATTCTGTTGGTGTAAAGAAAGCCACTTAAAGTAGACGAGGTAAAGATTTCAAGCAAGAAGCTGTTTGTAGGATGAGCCATCCTCCCAGGAGGAATAGTTTACATTTTAATTTTGAGTGGAATGTCAAAATATGGCATTATTGTATGATATGCAGTGTTGTTGTAGCTGTGTTGGTTCCAGGATATTAGAGGGGCAAGGTGGGTGAGAAGATATCTTTTATTGGATCAACTTTTGATGGTGAGAGAGAAGCTTTTAAGCTTATAAAGAGTACTCCTGAGGGAATTCTGCGTAAAAAAACAAACAAAAAAATTCTGCAGATTTTATTGGTCAATAAATAAATAAATACGGAATCTCCAACATGGCAGTGGAGAGCACAGGCAACTGGTACAGATGTGGGAGATCACTCTGAAACCTCTTCACCACCCAGGACATGGACTCGGTGGTGTGGCTGCACCTGACCCTGACACAACACAAGGGGTGGGCCTGCCCCAGAAGTCCGTGTGTCTGAGGAGGGCTGCATGGTGATCTCCCACCTCCATGCAGCCAGTGGCCTGTGCTCCCCACTGCCATGCTGGATCCTCCGCATTTATTTAGTGGTGCAGAATTTTTATTTTTGGTGCAGAATTCCTTCAAGAGTAGCAGGTGCAGCAACTCACCAGGGTTAGCAGCCCCGCATCAGGTGTGGGCAGGCATGCTTAGCCCAGCAGGATCCAAGTGTGGAGGGGCTTAGTGTGGAGAGATCCAGGTGTGAGGTGAGAGCATTCTGTGTAGGGCAATCTGGGTGTGGGTGGGGGAACAAGGATTCATGGGGGCGGGGGGATGAATCTGGTTGCCTACAGGAGGTCCAGGTGAAGGTGGTTGAGGCTTAGCAAGAAGGGGTCTGGGTATGTGGGGATAGTGCTCGGAGGGGGTCGGGGTCTGGTTACAGCTGGTTGGGGCTCAGTGGGGTGGGGGTCCAGGTCTGGGGGATCGTGGGGTAGGGGGTCCAGGTGCCAGGGACCCATGGGGCTCATTAGGTTGGGGGTTCAAATGTGGGGGTGGTCTGAGTGCAGGGGTGGGGGTCCAGATGCAGGGGATGGGAGCTCAGGCAAGAGTCCGGGTCTGAGGGTGGTTGCAGGGGTAGGAGATGGCTTGGAGGGGGAGTCTAGGTATGGGAGGTTCAGAAGCACGGGAGTTGGGAGAATGGGGGAGCAGCTCATTGTATAGTGACCCCTCCCCCCATGGCTGAGGAGTGATGGGGGCAAGAAGTATGTGGGGGGTGTGCAAAACCAGGGGAGGTTTCTGTGGGTGGGTCTGACCTGGCCGTTGCTGCTACTTGCAGGGGAAGTGTGCTCCTCCCCCAGCCCCAGGGCCACCAGCTGGGATGGGGCTGTGGAGGGGTTGGGGGAGGCTTGGCAAGGAGGCTCCAGATGCAGGGAGTGAGGCTCAGCAGAGTAGAGGTTCGAGTGCAGGAGGCTCGTTTGGGAGCTTCTGGGTGTGGGTGGTGAGGCTCAGTGGGGGAGGGGGGTCCAGATGCATGGGGGATTGTTGGAAGGGATATGGGTCTGATTCAGCAATGGCCAGGGTGTCCCCAGCCCCTCCATGGTGATGTACCTCTCCACAAGCTGCTCCAGGAGCCTGAAATGACGTGCCTGCACTGCTGAGGAGGGGCATGTGACTGCCCTTGTGGCTTCCCTTTGCTTCCTCATCAGAAAGTCATTTTTCTGTGGGGAAGCAAAGAAATCTGTGCAGGACATGAATTCTGTATGTGCACAGAGGTGCAAACTTCCCCCAGGAGTAACAAAATTCTTCTTCAGGTCTGACCTGAAAAGCTTCTCTCTCTCTCTCTCTCATCAACAGAAGTTGACTCAATAAAACATGACATTAATTCATATCTAATGCAACTGCCTAAAAACTGACTAATTATGAATTATAGCCTAAAGTAATGATACCCACTATGTGACATTTCTACATTTGCAGCTCCTGCCATCAACACAAACTTTAATTTTATTTCTTTTTGGGGTTCACGGCTCTTTATGCAGCTTGTATATAAGACTGCAAGAGGAAGTATAAAAGACAAAGAGCAGGCCTTACAGAGCAAATACAAGGAGCATAGAGATAAGGAAGACCAAGTATCACCTACATTCCGGAGCTAGGGAGGGCAATTTATTACAATAAAAAGATAAAGGCCTCCATATGGTAAGTAATTAGGAACCTTCAAAACTGATGAATAAATTGGATCAGAGGCAACCATATGTCTGAATATTGCAAAACAAGCTTTTGCTCCCTGCTGTAACTATTAAATAGTGGAAATTCATACAAACTAAGACTATCAACATGAAAAGCAACAGTGAAGGCCATTCCTACAATTCCATAAGCCTCATAAATTCACCAAGAAGCCTGGATGTAATGTATGTGGACACATTAATCCACACTCTAATGCACTGTGTTTTGGTCACAGGTCCAATTCTCTACATTTGTGTTACTGTATGTTGTTTTGTTCTGTTGGTTAAGGTATTATAGGGAAGCTGCAGTATAACCAACATCAAGGGGCAAGAAACTTTCACTCTATGCAGTTTGGTCTCATAGTTAGCTAGCAGTAAGTCATCTTGCCCACAGAGCTGAGGGATTTGGCAGCCTACACATAGAAAAACACAATGTTGTTTATGTTTTTAATCACTTTTGTGGTGTGGAAGCTAAAAACCTTAACAGAATTAATGGTTTTGACAACAGATTAATCATGGTAGGGAGTCAGGTGGACACAACCAGAGCTGGAATTACAGGTGTGTAAGCAGGATGTGTCACAGACCAGTGAGACCAGCTACTGTATAATTAATAAATGGATGTGTGATAATTTCAGTGATTAAGATAAATGGCTTGAGGTTTCAGGACCTGGGTCATATCAAGTCACAATAAGCATTCTGAGTGAAATGAAAAGGGTCTATCAGAATTCATTTGTAGCAATTTGGAGAAGCCTTCAGTAAATTAATTAAGTCACTTCTCATTACCCCAAGGAGTATCAAATATAATCACAATGTTGTTCCTACTTTTGTTATATAAATCATTGAGGTTGGATTTGACGCTTCTGTGCTATTAAACCTCTGATCTAATAGTTTTCCATATCTCTAACTCATTAGCTCAATTGAAAGAGACAAGAATAAATGTGCTCAAAATCTTCTCTAAATTTTGAAATGGAAAACTGAGATGGAAAAGACCTGTCATTTTAGAGCACAGAATTGCTAGCCCTGCCAATGCACGATCAGTTTAATATCTGACATGTCATCTAACAGATGACATGTCAGATAGTAAACTGATACTACAAGGCCCAAGAAACATCTCTCTCATCATCCCTCACAAAGTAATATCCACCAAGAGGATAATCTCGACTTGTTCAACACAGCCTCTTCTCCTCCCTCATTGACACCTACATCACCGCTTGCAGCCTGTCCAAAACGACAGCCACCAAAATGATCTTCTGTGAGCAATCTAATCACATCATGCTCCTCTTTAAATCCCTGCACTATGTCCACCTTGAACACAGTAAGTTTAAACTTACAGTTTTTGCTTAAAGCCCTTTTCCAACTCTGTCCCTGTCTGCATCATACCACAATGCCTCTAGTCCAGGGGTTCAGACTCTAGCCTGAGACTTGGAATTTCCTGCTTTCTCACAAGCTTTCTCTGTGACCTTCAAGTCATATAGCCTCTCTGTGCCTTCGATCCCCATGGATAAAATGGGGATAATAGCATTTCCTATTTCAGAGATGTTGTGAAGATAAATACATTAAAGATGGTGAGGTGCTCAGAATCTATGGTGATGGGGGCCTGATGGGGGCCATATAAGTGCCAACAACAGACTGATGCCAGGAATGCTCCATCCCAATTCACCAAACCTCCACCTCATGTCTTCCTTAAAAAACACACTTCTTCCAGGTTTCAGACTCCCCATTTGGTAAGGCAATTTCCATCTTTTCATATGTTGTGTATTTATACCTCTCTACAGTATTTTCCACTCCATGCATCTGATGAAGAGGTTTTTAGCCCACGAAAGCTTATGCCCAAATAAATTTGTTAGTCTTTAAGGTGACACAAGGACTCCTTGTTGTTTTTACACTTCTTCCAAAACACCTACAAAAATGAACATATCATTTTATTTTATTTTTTAATTAATTTTTTTGTGGTTTAACTCCTCCATGCCTCTGGGTTTCCCTGTGCATGATCTGAAGTTATCTAAACAAACCCAGTTGATGAGTACATCAACTTTCTAGAAATTTGATTGCTAAACCTTATAAGTAGGTTGTGACATGCACCTAATCAGTTTTAAGCGTTTTTGGGAGGCCAATTAGTTGCCAGAACTGTCTTTAAGAGCCAGAGAGTTAGGAAAGTGCTTGTTAAGACATTAACTTTTTACATTGAAGAATATAAAACACCCTTTCCTAGCAAAATAATATGCGTTCAGCTAAAATGAAATGCTGCCTTCACAAAAGAGAAAATTCAAAGGGACTGTTATAAAGAGTACAGTGATTGTTTTCCATGTCCACTGAAGACAGAAGAAGAATTAACGGGCTTAATCAGCAGCTAGAGAGATTTAGGATAGTTGTTATGAATATCTTTCTATCCATAACAGGAGTTAAGTACTGCAACAGGTTTCTAAGGGAGGTTCTGGAATCCCCACTATCGGAGATTTTAAATGGAACACCAACAGACCCCGGTCATCAGTGGGCAGGAGCAAACCTGGGATCTCTAGAGCTAAATGCACGAGCCTCTATTGCATGAGCTAAAAGCATGACTTTTTGCTAAGGCTGTAGCAGACTCATCAATCTCTACTTGGGGTATATGCCACTAGAAGGGGCAGAGTGCCACACCAAGCAGGCATGGGTTACCTAAAGAACAGATTAGATCAGAGGTTTTCAAACTGTGGGGCTTGCCCCCCGGGGGGGCTCAGGGGGGTAGTGCCAGCTCCACCCCGGCTCACCTTAGCGGGCCACCCAGCCTGTGGGTCAGTGTCAACTGCTGCTGCAGCCAAACCAATTTCCGCTCCCAGCAGCCTCTGTGCCCAGCGCTGGCTCTGCCCCGAGACCATCGCATGTGCCTTCCCTCACCCTGAAAATCCAATGGTGGAGAGGCAGGTACTGTGTTTATTTTTGTCAGGATGAGGGGGGCATGACCAAAAAATTGTAACTCAAAGGAGGCCCTGAGCTCAAAAAGTTTGAAAACAGCGAGAGTAGACAAACACCTGTCAGTGATGCTCCAGGTAAACTTGGTCCTGCTTCAGTGCAGGGGGCTGGAGTAGATGACTGCCGGAGGTCCCTTCAAGTTGTACATTTCTATCATCCAAACCCCTGTACCTTAATTTCTGCCCTGTCTTCACCAAAACCTTATGGGTCTTTCTGACATTCATGAACAGCTGGCCAAAGAACACACTACCCACATTCCTTTGTCCCCCTTGTACGTATGGGTACCTTATAAGGATGGCACAGAATGTGCCCTTATGCTGGCTGGAAACTCCTGTTCTGTTGTGTTGATTCTAACTTGCATCCTTATATACATACCTCTCAGAAGTACGTGTCAAAAGGAATTAACAGTAATTCAGGGATGTTCAGTTCCCTAAGCATTTTTCCAATGTGGGTAAACAAAAATTGTAATACAGCATATGGCAGCTCAGCCTGCAGTGTGCTAAGCAGCAGTTATAAGTTTAGCTATATCTAAGAATTCAAAAGTTAATTTTATAATAAGGCATTTTTAGATTTTTTTAAATTCTTTTAGTTGTACTGTGTCCCTACCATTGCCATAATGGACATCTAGCACCTGCAACAGTGACTGAAGGAATTCTGCCTGAGCAGGAAACAGATTTCCTCCAAGAGTGGGGGGAAGCACATGATACCCTTTAGAATGATGAAGTGTATAACTTGCTATATGGTGCAGAATGGAAATTGGGCAACAGCCTTACCCCCTAGGGTCTCTTGTAGCACTAAAACTCTTGCCGTTTGAACGCAGAGCCTGTTCCAAACCCCACTGAAGTCAGCAGAAGGATTCTCAATAGACTTTATATCTCATCCAAACAGCACATGCAATGGAATTATGGCTACACTTTACACAGATGTTCCTTTGCTCTTTCCCCATGTCCCACTTCTGCATCTACAAAATGGAGGACCAGAAATTATACTTAAGATCTTGCATTTCAAAATATGTTGACCATTACTAAAAATCATCAAAAATGAGTATGAAATAATACAGCTGAATAGATATTCAAAATATATATAGCAATGAAAGGGGGATTAGAGTATGAGATTCCACCTAAATTTGGCAAGGTGTGTACAAAGTCTAGATGAAATTTATAAAGGGAATCAGAAGGGGAAGGCCTTCTTTTGCACTAAGTTTAAGAACTACAGATGAAAAGTGCTATCCACATGCCGAGTATTGTAATTAAATATGAGCTTTTGATCCTGGAGCTCCAAAATCAATAAACAGTAAATGGGTGCTATCGAAGTCAGTGGAGTTACCCTTGGGACGAGTTTGGCTTAGATTGCCCAAACCTTCAAAAATAGAAAAACGTGCCTTACTTAACATCTTTCTTTCAGATTTGCTAATGTGAACAGGATATTTTACACTGATTTTTAAACAACATAAGCAGTTTCTACATACTGTGTAAAACAGAAGAGGTTCACAGCCTTTGACAGAAAATTTACAGGAAGATGAAATCCAGGAAGATGAAACTACATTGTAAAAGTATGTAAGTAATCCATCATATTCAGAACATGCCATTTCAGACAGCAATTTTTTAACAAAACAAAGTTTGCTGCTATGTATTGTGACAAAGCTCTGTTCTTGCCTCCGTGGGTTCCACGTTTCCTGGTGGATTTCGCTAGCCTCAGAGGCTCACTATGACCCTGCACATAACCCTTCTCTCTCTAGAGACAAGGGTCACAGTCTACTGAGCCATTTTCAACATAAGCCAGTGAGGGAGGTGAGGAGAAGTTATCTTTCCTTGCACAGTCTCTGTCATCTCCCAGTCTCAGTGATTAATCAGGGAGGCAAAGGTGGTGGGGGGAGCCCGGGCCCACCCTCTACTCCAGGCTCCAGCCCAGGGACCCTAATAGTATCAGCTATGGTAGCTGACCTTTTAGAAACATGACATGTACAACTCCCTGGGCTACTTCCCCCACAGCAGCCCTCACTTCCTCAAGCTCCACTTCACCCTTACTCAGGGCCTCCTTCCTTGTGCCTGATATGGTGTGTACTAATCAGCCTCTCCAACAGTGCAACTTCCTCCCACAGCTCCTGACATGCACCCCCACCTGACTAACTGGGAGGCTTTTAACTAGTTTCAGCCAGCCCCTGATTGGCTTCAGGTGTCCCAATCAACCTAGCCTTCTCCCTGCCTTCTGGAAAGTTCTTAATTGGCCCCAGGTGTCTTAATTGACCTGGAGCAGCTGCCATTTCACTTATCCTGGTACCAGGGATTTGTTTAGCCTGGAGCTAATATATCTATCTCCCACTACTTTTCTATAGCCATCTGGCTTTGCCCCGTCACAGTATTTTGAAAACAGGGAATAAATCAAAATACTACCAAATAAAAATATATCTATGAAAAGAAGGTAACAGCTAGGTACACGAGAGTACCTGAGGCACAGCTATTTCTGTGAAATCATGGAAGCACTGAATAGGCAATTTATTCTTTTTAGCAGGTTTCAGAGTGGTAGCCATGTTAGTCCGTATCAGTAAAAACACAGTTAGTTATATGGACAAATTAATCAGATAATAGTGATTTCCCATATGGGTAAACTGTCACATTTTGATGAAAAAGGAATTCTGTTTGGTATAGTACCTTATGCATGTTACCTTCATCATTCTTATTTGAATTTATACACCAAAGCTTCCCCAAATGGAAAAATATATAGCATGGAAAGCAGAGTAGTTAATTTTCATAGAAAACAATGGACAGCAAGCAGTAACCAACTACTTTAATGCCATGCAAACTATATCAAGGTTGAAGGGAAATCCTTGAGAACTTTCTACCACTGTACTACATTCTGGTGGGAAAAGCAGCATGTATATCTTCTGTGACTGTAAACACTTCAATAGAATTGCTTTCTGAATGGAATTTTGACAACTTCATCCAGACTAAAAAGTTGCAAGTATGCCGCAAGTATACAATGGCTCAATCTCTCCTTTAATATATTTTCTGAAGCACAAGAATTAGACTCCTGAGGGCATTCTGCACCAAAAAATTAAAAATTCTGTGCCAAAAAAATAGAAATTATGTGCACAACATTTTAAAATTCTGCAAATTTTATTTGACAATTAAATGTGGAGACTCCAGCATGGCATTGGGGAGGACAGACCACTGGCTGCACAGAGGTGGGAGATCACTGTGCAGCTCCCACCCCATCCCCAGGACATGGACTCAGCGGTGAGGCTGCACCCAACCCTGACAATGCAAGGACCCAGAAACACCCAAGGGCCCTGCCCCCCCATGCCAGGTGCACCAGGTGTGAGCATGCAGGCTCAGTAAGGCAGGATCCAAGTGTAGAGGGGCTTAGTGTGGGGGGATCCAGGTATGGGTTGAGGGGGTTCTGTGTGGGGCAATCTGGGTGGAGGCAGCTCAGTGGGGGATCTGGGTGCAGAGGGGATCTGGATGTACAGGGACTTGGGGGGTGTCTGGGTGCAATGGTAATGGGACTCTTCAGGGGGAGTCCAGGTGAAGGTGGTGGGAGCTCAGCGGGAGGGAGGGTCTGGGTGTGGGGGTACAGAGCTTGGCAGTGGGGTGTGGGTGTGGGGGTTCTAGATGCACAGGGATTGGGCAGATGAGGGAGCAGCTCCCTGTACAGTGATCCCTCCCCCTGCAGCTGAGGAGCGATGGGTGCAGGAAGCGGAGAGGGGGGGAGTTTGCAGAGCTTCCTGCAGCTGGGGGAGAAATCTGGGGGTGGGTCTAACCTGACCCTGGATGTCGTGCAGGGGAAGAGGAAGTCCCATCCTCCCCAGCTCAGCCTAGCAACTGAGCCCAGGTGTTCTCCAGTCCCGCGTCCTGCCCCATAGTGATTTACCTCTCTACTGGCTGCCCTGGGCACCTGAAACATACAGCTGGGGAGGGTTGCATGACTGCTCTTGTGGCTTCCCTTTGCTTCCCCATCAGAAAGTCATTTTTCTGCGAGGAAGCAAAGACATCTGCGGGGAACAAATTCTGTGCATGTGCAGTGGTGCAGAATTCCCCCAGGAATAAAATTATTACAACTTTTTAATTACCAACTGAAAAGACTGTCTCAACAAGGCTCCATGACAATTGAAAAACATGTTTTTATATTGGCTTTGTACATAGGGAAACAATACACATTTCAGAGAAAACAAAAGGCTAAATGCAGGCAACCAGAAACAAACAAATTAAAAGAAACATCTTGTTTATCATTTTAGAAGGCTTAATCACAGCAGAACACACACATATTTCCATGGTAGCCGGTTAACAGATTCATTTTTTTCTCTCACTCTCACTAATAGATGAGTGGCTGTTGGAGATATTTGCTGCTAGCAGTTACAGATCAGCTACATGCCATTGGAGGCAGTCTCATAATACCATCCCTTCAATAAACTTATTAAGCTGAGTCTTGAAGTCAGTTAGGTTTTTTGACCCTGCTGCACCCCTTGGAAGGCTGTCCCAGAACTTCACTTCTTTGATGGTTAGAAACCTTTGTCTAATTTCAAGCCTAAACTTCTTAATGGCCAATTTATACCCTTTTGTTCCAGTCACACACACACAATTTTTTGAAATATCACATTGCAGTAATGATTCTTCTCTAGCACAAATAGAGGCCTCAAGGAAGCTTCAACAACAGCTGTAGCAGAATAACTTGAGAAAATAAAGGTGCACACTGTTGTTCACACAGTCTCAGTTCCCCTTTAATGTAGCGTCTGACAAAGAAAGGAATCAAAAGATATAAATAGACCAGCACCACCACACTCTCCTGAGAGGAGCCTAAGCAGAGAGAGGCAGGCTGGAAAGGTGAGATATGCAGACATTTTGCATCAGTCTTTCCCAGCATATTACTTCCTATTAATGAGCAATTACTTGATTTCTCAGAAGACTATAACATCAAAATACTGAAACCTTTGTCACTGTGAAAGAAAACATCTCTTAGGCAAGTAGCACTATTATTTCTAAAAGTAAATCTACATTACATAAGCCATTTCAAGACAAGAAGATTTGTGTGGGAAATACATGTCTCGTAGGCTGTAATATGGCAAGTTCCAAAATAATCATATTTCTGTGGAACTTTTGTTTCACACAGACAACTGTACTGAGGAAAAAGCTGTAGTAAAAAGGACTCACAGGGATAGTTTCTGTTGAGATACACACAGATGCAACACCCATTAAAATTAATGAAACTTACGCGCATGTATTTGAGAGCAGAATTGGACCCATAAAGTTATATGACAGCTTTTATATGTATTGTAGTAATGAAGCCCACTCACCTGCACACACATATTTTTGGTGCTTTTTTTGAAATAGTACTATGTTAAAGCACACTAGAGAACTTTTAGTGCACAGCAGCAGGGTCTACATGGACCAAACAATGTGCAACATGTTAGTGAACCTACGAAATCACACCACTCTAAAGCACGACATAAACATGGCCACAGAGACAAGATACTAGACTAGATGGCTCTCTGGTCTGATCTGATATGGCAATTTCTTTATTTCTTTGCGGCTGGGAATGCTGTGCTTCTGTATCACAGGTCCAACTGAAGAAGGTCAATCACTAGGGCTTCAGCCTGGTGTCCGGGTCCTTTGAGTCTAGCTCCTTTCTCAGGCTTTTAGTAAAGTCCAGCTGGGACTGTCAGTCCATCCCCACAGTGGAATTAAGCCTTGTCTGTTGACTCTTTAAATCTAGCCCCTTTTCTTGGGCTTTTTAAACTAGTCATTTCCCCTTTCCAGGGCTTAGGCCACTGCAGTACTGGGGAGACCCAGGCCTACCACTATTCTGTGTCCCAACCCACGGACTTTACACACAGCAGCCATATACCGGTGCCTCCAGTTTACTGCTGCTATTCCCTGGGCACTTTCCCACATAGTCCATTTGCTTTCTTGTTACTTTAGGATTACAATTCTTAGTCCTCTCATTCCCAGGGCCTGTACAGCTCCTCTAGCTAGAGCAGGGCACCATTCTTTGCTCGTTGTTCTTCTTTGCCAAGAACTGATCTCTCTACAGCTCCTTTTATCTGAGCCTGCTATGCTCTGATTGACTGCTTCTATGCAACCTCTCTAGGCAGGCCTGGAGGACCCACCTCTGCTGCTCCTTACTGGGGTGGGGTGTGGTAGGTCCGGGGGCCTCCAGCAGGTGGCACGGAAGGGCCTGATATACCCCATCACAGCATAGTAATGAGAAGAGTTATATCTGAAGGCTCTTAATGTCAGCTATATACAGCTTTATTCCTCTGTAAGCTATGTTTACATCTAACCTATGCATTTTTACGTCCTTAGGATGTCTGGATTTGACGAGAAAGGCAACAATATCACTTCCTGTTGTATCAGGAAAATTGTGGTGACCTTGGGGATAGAGGTATGGCTGGTTAACAGAACTACAGTGTTTCACAGAACATAACTGAGGTTTCACTGAAAACGCGCCAAGCTCTGAAACACCTTTGGATGGAGAGGTGGCAAGTAGGCAAGTTACCTTCAGAGAGAAATCTACCATCTGTGAAGCTGAAAGGTGGTTTTTATTAAGACTTGTAACCCACAGACCAAGATCATGACAGGAATCTACATTTTGCCAAAAAACTGATAAGAGTAATAATCCTCAAGAATCTATGATTTGTCCATAATGAGAGATTCTCATGGGTTTCTTATAGTACAACAGGCCTGAAGTTATCTTGTCATTCCAAAAAGTGTTAGCCTTCGACAATATAGAAGGAAATCTTGTTAAAAAATAAAACACCTCAGTGTCCTTTGCATCAGATGACTGCCTCGATGTATTTCTTGAAACACCAGCATCCAATACTCAAGAAATATATAGATAGCATTTGTGAATTTTCTCTGAGATACTGACAGGATGTTTATCATCTTCTTAAAATACATGAGTGAGGTGTTCCTTCCTCTCAGCTTCCCAGATGGCAGATTAAGCAGCACTGTATATTGGTTCAGGATACGCCCCTGTTACACTATGTTTTGTGTATGCGTGTCCATGCGTTGGGAGATTGAGAGGAGATTCCATTATATCTAAACCAGATCTGAGAACAGACCTCTGAAGGTTAATGAGAAGGTGATTACAATCACTGTGGCCTAAGTCTTCACAATCTTCTTTATCATCTTTACCCTCAGGGGCTGATTGGAAAAAAGCCATAAGGAGGAGCCCACTTCTGAGATAAGAAGACCACATCCTCTTCTTTCAAGTTTCTCATGCTCATTTAGTTCCCTTTTGGTTTTCCAACTGGATTACTTTCTTGATGTAGGACTCTCAGGAATAGAGAGATTCTGCCTAGGACATGAACGAGGTTATTTCTCAAAGCAGTGCTGAAGGTTTTCTGCCTTCTTAGCAGTTATAGACACACCATGTTTCTGAACAATAATCTGTTGGAAATGAAGGACTGAGCCTAACAGTTCATAGTTTGAGACAGATTATACTTCATGTCTCCTCCTTGGGCCACAACCCTCAGTGATATGAAAGTTCAGACATGTCTCCCCTACAAGGTACTGATAACCAGCTTCTCTCATGGACCTGACCTCAGGTAGGTTAAATAATATTAAAAATGATTTCACCAACAGATGCTAGTACAGTATCTGGACCAAGATCTTTATATACTGATTTTTGCAATTGCTGACTGGAAGCAAAGCAAGATTTGTGCTGGATACCCACATGAGACCCAGAACTAACAGAGTTATCCATGATTAATGCAGGAGCTGAGTTAGAGATTTTATCTTAAGAAAAGTGTGCTAATGTTTGGCAAATCATACACTATCTACATAATCTTGTTTATATACATATGTGTGTGTGTGTGTATATATATATATATATATATATAATGGAAAAGAAATTTATACATTTATAAGATTTTTTCATGGTTATTTCATGCTTATTTGTATATATGAATAAAATTTCATTGTTGCTTTTTTTTCTCTGTCTTCCACTGTGTGCTCATATTATTTATGTAGTTGTCCATATATTGACCAGACAATGTCAGGGAATATGGGAGTAAATACATAAGTACTATTTCCACAGCATACTTGCATTTATAAGTGCTTTTGTAATGATGTATTTGGCACTTATTCTTAAGTCCTTTTTTTTTAATCAGTACTTATGGCAACACTGCTTATGAAGTTAGACCCTCACTCAAGCTTAATGCTGGAAAGTTTAGTTGACAGTCTGAGGTATCTCATTCAAAGCCCCAGCTTTAGAGATTTCTCCTACCCTTCAGAAGAAACACACTCTCATGAGTGGTTTTGAGACATTCTGCTGTCCCTTTGAGAGCTGTTGTGGGCAATAACTTTTACCAGTCCTGGGCCTCAGAGAAACAGGGGAGCCTGTTACCAGGAAGATTGAAAGGACAGTTCACAGGCATGTACCTTGAATGTTTCCTTAGGAAAAGAATAGCCACTTTATAACTTTCTGAGGAACACTTGGAGGCTGGAAAGGGACAGGAGATAGCTTCAACTCCCATGGAAGGGTTCTGAATGACTTTACTCCATGCTCCCTGCTGTAAGTCCAGGCTGAGCAGGGACTGATTGCGCAGAGTGAGGAGTGAGCTGGAGTCAGAAATGGAGCTGGCACCTTTCATGGCAGCTGAGGCCTCGCAGGTAAAAGTGGAAAATGAGATATTTTGCAGTCTTCTAAACCATTTCAGCACAGACCTAGCTTATGTGCTACTAGGAACAGCAATTCAGTTAAAATCTTTTTCAAAGCCTACCTTTGCTACAAAGGGTGAGGAGGAGTCTGCCATGTGTGCCACTCACAGACAGAATTCTGGAGAGTTCTTTCTGTGGGGTGGTCCTAAGCCCAGTCTGAGTAAAGATCTGTTGTGTTTCCAGTTGCTTTGGAGATGAGGAATACTTACTATGAAGACAAATGAGAACTGGATATTTTCACATGCATTTTTAATAAACACTGCAGGAGAAATCCTGGCTCACTGAAGTCAATGGGAGTTTATCTTAACTTTCAGGTTTGTCCATAGTGAATTTTAGTAGGATACATTTCTATACTATAAATCTTTTGTGATTAAAAATTTTAACCCTCCCCCTGCTACACCCATTCAGGGTCAAATCCTGACATCAACAGGCATTTGCAAGAGAATGATGACTAAGATTACTGCATCACGTATTATATAAAATGTTATTCTGGGAAGGAGGACTGTTAGGAAAAGATGGGGTCCACATTACCAAGAAGGGGGAAAGCATCTTTTGACACTGACACACAATTTAGTGAGGAAAGCTTTAAACAAGGTTCAAAGGGACCTGGTGACAAAAGCCCACAGGTAAATATTTAAAAAGTGACCTGAACAGAGGAATAGAATTTGAGGGGTGGTGATGATGGAAAATTAAAATAGGGTCATAGGAGCAACGAGAGAGGAAACAGTGGGGCAATGTGTTCAATGCCTTAAATACGAGGAGGATGGGGAGTAAACATGAGGAAGTGAAAGTATTAGTACCTAAGCTAAAGAATGACCTAACTAGCATCCCTGAGACTTAGTGGCATAAATCCCATAACTGCAATATTTGTACAGAGTGGTATAATTTGTTCAAGGTGGACAGGCAGGGAAAAAGGGGAAGTGGTATTGCATTATATATCAGGAATATACACACTTGTTCTGAAGTCCAGCAGGAGGTGAGGGGTACACCAGTTGAAAGTCTCTGGTTGAATATAAAATGGGGGGGAGGTGGACAGAGTTGATGTCATGGTAGGGTCTATTATAGACCACCAAATCAGGAGAAGTCATTTCTAGAACAAACAACAGAAACATTCAAACACAATACCTGGTACTAACGAGCAACTTTAACTACCCAAAAAGAAAAGGAGTACTTGTGGCACCTTAGAGACTAACCAATTTATTTGAGCATAAGCTTTCGTGAGCTACAGCTCACTTCATCGGATGCATACTGTGGAAAATACAGAAGAAATACCGGAAACCTACTGACCGCTATTCCTACCTACATGCCTCCAGCTTTCACTCTGACCACACCACACGATCCATTGTCTATAGCCAAGCTCTGCGATACAACCGCATTTGCTCCAACCCCTCAGACAGAGACAAACACCTACAAGATCTCTATCAAGCATTCTTACAACTACAATACCCACCTGCGGAAGTGAAGAAACAGATTGATAGAGCCAGAAGAGTTCCCAGAAGTCACCTACTACAGGACAGGACCAACGAAGAAAATAACAAAACGCCACTAGCCGTCACCTTCAGGCCCCAACTAAAACCCCTCCAACACATTATCAAGGATCTACAACCTATCCTGAAGGATGACCCAACACTCTCACAAATCTTGGGAGACAGGCCAGTCCTTGCCTACAGACAGCCCCCCAACCTGAAGCAAATACTCACCAGCAACCACATACCACACATCAGAACCACTAACCCAGGAACCTATACTTGCAACAAAGCCCGTTGCCAACTGTGCCCACATATCTATTCAGGGGACACCATCACAGGGCCTAATCACATCAGCCACACTATCAGAGGCTCGTTCACCTGCACATCTACCAATGTGATATATGCCATCATGTGCCAGCAATGCCCCTCTGCCATGTACATTGGTCAAACTGGACAGTCTCTACATAAAAGAATAAATGGACACAAATCAGATGCCAAGAATTATAACATTCATAAACCAGTCGGAGAACACTTCAATCTCTCTGGTCACGCGATTACAGACATGAAAGTTGCGATATTACAACAGAAAAACTTCAAAACCAGACTCCAGCGAGAGACTGCTGAATTGGAATTCATTTGCAAATTGGATACAATTAACTTAGGCTTGAATAGAGACTGGGAGTGGCTAAGTCATTATGCAAGGTAACCTATTTCCCCTTGTTTTCCTAACCCTCCCCCCACCCCCCTTCCTCAGACGTTCTTGTTAAACCCTGGATTTGTGCTGGAAATGGCCCACCTTGATTATCATACACATTGTAAGGAGAGTGATCACTTTAGATAAGCTATTACCAACAGAAGAGTGGGTTTGTTTTGTGGGAGGTGTGTGTGGGGGGGAGAAAACCTGGATTTGTGCTGGAAATGGCCCACCTTGATTATCATACACATTGTAAGGAGAGTGATCACTTTACATAAGCTATTACCAGCAGGAGAGTGGGGTGGGGGGAGAGAAAACCTTTTGTAGTGATAAACACCCATTTTTTCATGATTTGTGTATATAAAAACAAACATCTTCTGTATTTTCCACAGTATGCATCCGATGAAGTGAGCTGTAGCTCACGAAAGCTTATGCTCAAATAAATTGGTTAGTCTCTAAGGTGCCACAAGTACTCCTTTTCTTTTTGCGAATACAGACTAACACGGCTGTTACTCTGAAACCTTTAACTACCCAGACATCTGTTGACAAAATAATATGGCAAAAAATAAAATCTCCAATAAATTCTTGGAATGTATTGAGGATAACTTCTTGTTTCAGAAGGTGGAGGAAATAAGCAGGGAAAAAGCCATTTTTCTGATTAACAGGGAGGAATTGGTTGTGAATTTGAAGGCTGGATAAAAGTTATAATGAAATGACAGATTTTATGATTCTAAAGAAAGAAAGCCATGAGAGCAGCAGAATAAAGACAATGGACTTTAAAAAAGGAGACCTTGAATTCAGATAACTGGTAAGGTCCCATGGGAAGAAAATCTAAGGGAAAAGGGGCTTCAGGAGTGCTGGCAGTCTCTCAAAGTGACAATATTAAAGATGCAACAGCAAACTATCCCAATGTGAAGGAAAGATAGGACAAATAATAGTAAGAGGTCAATATGGCTCCATCATAAGCTCTTTAATGACTTGAACATCAAAAAGAAATCCTACCAAAAGTGGAAAGTGATAAACTGCTAATTATAGCATGAGCATATAGGGACAAAATCAGAAAGTCTAAAGTACAAAAAAGTCTAAGGTAGATTTAGCATGGGACATAAGAGACAATAAGAAGGGGTTCTATAAATACATTAGGAGCAAGAGAAAAACAAAGGAAAGTATAAGTTCACTACTTAATTGAGAAGGTTAATTGTGATCAAATGCTTAATACAATTAACATTAACAATAAGTGGGAAGGAACACAAGCCAGAATAGGGAAAGAACAGTTTAAACAATATTTAGGTAAATTAAATATATTCAACTCAGTAGGGCTTGATTAAATTAAACATAGCATACTTAAGTAACTAGCTGAAGTAATCTTGGAAACATTAGCAATTATCTTAGAAAAGCCATAGAAGTGATGAGGTATCAGACAAACAGAAAAGGGCAAAAGTAGTACACCTATCTTTAAAAGAAGGAACAAAAAAGGACCCAGTTATAGACCAGTGACCAGTTAGCCTAACTTGTATCCTGGAAACATATTGAACAGCTTATTAAACAAGTTTGTAAACACCCAGAGCATAACAAGGTGATAAGTAATAGCCAACATGAATTTGTCAAGAACAAATAATGCCAAACCAACCTACTTGCCTTCTTTGACAGGGTTACTCGCCTAGTGGAATGGGGGGCATCAAGGCTGAATCCCCACTCTGTCACTTCGAGTGCAGAAGGTGGGGGCCTGCAAGGATTCTAAAAATTAATACTTGCCACTCCAGACTTGTATTAAACTCCCAAGGTTACAGTTTTTCTCTGACCTTGGCTTGGTAAACGCTGCCACTACCCAAATGCAAAAAACCCCTTGGACTCAGGAAGGAGCACTTGGGAATTGCTCCCTGTGGGGTACCCTCAAGCCCTTTCACGCCCCCCTCCGGGGAAGAGCTGAGAGAGAAAACAAAGGAAATTAGCTGTTGCCACCAGCTACTCGGAGGATATATCTCGTGTGGTCCTGCAGGGGTCAGTCCTGGGTCCAGTACTATTCAACATTTTCATTAATGGTTTGGATAATGGAGTGGAGAATATACTTATAAAAGCTGCAGATGACACCAAGCTGGGAGGGGTTGCAAGCACTCTGGAGGACAGAATTAGAATTTAACACAACCTTAAAAAACTGGAAAATTGGTCTAAAATCAACATGATAAAATTCAGTAAAGATAAGTGCAAAGTACTACACTTAGGTAAAAAAACAAGTGCACACTACAAAATGGGGAATAAGTGGGTAGGCAGTAGTATGGCTGAAAAGGATCTGGGGTCATAGGGGATCACAAATTGAATAAGAGGCAACAATGCAATGCAGTTGCAAAAAACGTTAATATTCTGGGGTGCATTAACAGGAGTGTCAAATGTAAGACAAAAGAGGCAATTGCCTTGCTCTACTTGGCACTGGTGAGGACTCAGTTGGAGTACTGTGTCCAGTTTTGTGAACCACACTTTAAGAAAGACACGGACAAATTGAGATAAATTGAAACAACAATAATAAAAGGTTCAGAAAGTCTATAAGGAAAAGTTAAAAAAACTGTGCATGTTTAGTCTTGAGAAAAGAAGACTGAGGATGGGACCAGCTGACAGTCTTCAAATATGTTACAGCATGTTATAAAGTTACCGGTGATCAACTGTTCTCCATATCCACTGAAGGCAGGACAAGAAGTAATGGACTTAGTCTGTAGCTAGAGAGATTTAGGTTAGATATTAGGAAAATCTTTTAACTATGAGAAATAGGTTTCTAAAGGAGGTTGTGGAATCCTCAGCATTGGAGATTTTTAAGAACAAGTTAGACAAACACCTGTCAGCGATGGTCTGTCTCAGTGCAGGGTGGTGGACTAGATGACCTACATTTATATGATTCCATTTAGCCCCAAAAATAATTATTGGTATTTAAGAACAGTCAAATGTAATTTTATAAAATGGGCTAGATTCTCTCCTGGGCTTTAGCCAACTCCCAGTAAAGTCAACAAAAGGGCTATTGACTTCAGTGGGAATTGGATCATCATCTAAATGTGCTTCTGAATTTTTGTATGATTTCATAGTGTGTTATTTTCATATTTCAAAGAGTAATTTTTAAAATCATTTTACTGTAATTTTATGACATAAAATTTTCCACTTTTGGGCAAAAAAAGCAGCTGAAATTTGGGCATTATATGCACTCCCCAATCATTTCATCTTCTTTTAGTAAATTAAAAGAATTTCTGATTTTTAAAGAAAATACTGAATTAGGACAAAAAATTCAGGAAATATCATATGAACCCACACCTGTTGATTAATTTTTTCCCAGGCCCGAAGCACATATTAAATGATATACTTCTCAAACTTCAGTGGACAGCTCAATTTAAATATGTATGATCACTCAAGCTGCTTTACAGCTTGTCTTCAACTTTGTCTTTTCAGTTTAAATTTGCCAGCAAGCAAATTACCTAATTCAATTATGTAATTCATCTTGAAATTACATAAATGTGTAGGAAATCAAAATTTTCTTTTCTTTTATGCAGTTGCAACTTTACAGATGGACTCTAGCTTTCATATATACATGAAATTATATTGAGAGAGAGAGTGTTTTCATTTCTGCTACTAGCATTTCTTTTGAGTTAGAAATGAAAAAAGGCAGGATATAGAGTACACTCTTCATTTTAATGAGTCATCTTGTTCATGAGTGGAAGAGAGTTTTATTCTATCTATAGTAACTGGAAATCTGACACTAGTGTGTAGTTCTTCAAAGACACTGTAGAAATATTAGTCATATAATATGAAAAATGGTCTACTTAAATTGAAAATTAGGTGCAAACACAGGGGAAAAAAGAGAACCTTTATACGATTGCAGATCTGGTAAAAGTTACACAGGATTTTAAAATCATCACAATTTTATAAAAGTGGAGATACATTTGGATAGAAACCTATCTGGATTCCTGTTGAAACACAGCATGTCACTTGCCATAGACATCGCTTATGTCCTTTGTCCCCAGTAATAACCTCAACAGGAAATAGAGTGTAAATTCTTACAGATAGGTGTTCCAGAATCAAAAAAGATAAAAAGGCATGACACAAATGAGAAAGTTACTCAGTCACCTTGCAGTAACTGAAGTTCTTTGAGATGTGTGTCCCTGTGGGTGCTCCACTCTAGCACCATCACCTAGCATGGAGCACCCCCACTCTAGGTAACGGTGCTAGAGTGGAGCACCCACAGGGCCAGCACTCAAAGAAGAAGGTGTCCTTGTACACGCTGACACACACAGTATATATGCGTGTATGATAAAAAGAACTAATTCTTTAGAAGCGACAAAGAGTCCTGTGGCACCTTATAGACTAAGGTGCCACAGGACTCTTTGCCACTTTTACAGATCCAGACTAACACGGCTACCCCTCTGATACTTAATGCTTTAGAGACATTTGAAAGTATTTAATAAGCCAATGACTCAGTCTGAACTTGCACCTCTTATATACATACTCGTTTTAGAGGATTATACTTTTCAGTGGAGGCATCTTCAAAAACCTCTAATGATTTACCCTATACCTGTGCTTAATTTTTTTTTAGCTTTTGGAAGCTTTTTCTAGAAAGTCTACCCTGAATAAATCTCATTTGGTTTTACTTAATTGGGACAAAAATTTCTAATCATATAATTTATAGATCTACAGTTAAACAAATACATCTTTTATGGGGGAAGACAAGATCTTGTTTTGAAAATTCTTTTGGTGTTCCAGAAGAAAGGAGATAGATGTGATATATTTTAAAGAACAGGTTTTTGGACAATAATACACGTTCAGTTTCTCCTATGCTGCTGTTTTATGTGACCCAGTGCGTATGTATGCTCCAAGGCACAGAGACGTTTGAGCAAGGGAAAACTGAAGAATATATGTGGCAAGAATTTCTAAATGCATGTACATACTAAGAATTTCAAATATGGACATTCAGAGTTCTTATTTCATGACCATATAAAGAACAGATATTTGAACGTCTATAGGTGATGTTTACATGATTCTTTGTATTATGTGTAAAATTAAACAAAACATGGACTGTAATCTCTCTTGTGTTGGCTAAATTGGTAAATTAAACTTTTATTTATTTAGATTTAAAACTACAAAAGCATAACACCTTCCATAATTATAGAGCATTGAAATAATAATTCCATCAGGAACTCAGACAGTCAGATAACTATAGAAATTTATTTTAATCCATTTATCATCTTAAAATGCATACCATTTAGTCCTCTCCAACAACCCTCTCAAAACAGTTTTTTTTTCAGTAAAGGATATCAAAAGGATATCAAATTCCCGAAGGACATCAGGCTATTTTTGACCATGATGGGAGCAAGTTCCAGAGTGTCTGCTCTTACAGAGAGAATTTCCCACCAGAGGCCCCCTCCCCATTTCTAGTGAGGGCGTTCCAGCTTGGTTACCCTGCTGACCACAGCTGTTGCAGTATGACATGGGGGGAGAGGCAGATCCTCAGGTAAGCTGATTCCAGGTCATGTGGGGCTTTATAGGTCATAACCTACACCTTGAACTCAACCCAGAGACAAACAGGTAGTGAATGAAGATCCCAGATCACTGGTATATGCTTCCAGCAAGATGCCCGGCTCAGTAAGTGTTATAATTGCTAGCTATTCAAAAGTAAACTAGTGGAAAATCCTATATTTATTCTGGAGAGTAAATCCCATTTCCGTATGTACATAGGTCTCTGTTTTCAGACATGAGCTTTTTGACCTCTGTCAAGGTTCCTCCCTCACGCTGAACTCTAGGGTACAGATGTGGGGACCTGCATGAAAACCTCCTAAGCTTACTTTTACCAGCTTAGGTTAAAACTTCCCCAAGGTACAAATTAATTTTACCCTTTGCCCTTGGAATTTCCACTGCCACCACCAAACTTTAACTGGGTTTACTGGGAAACGTAGTTTGGACACTTCTTTCCCCCCAAAATCCTCCCAAACCTTGCACCCCATTTCCTGGGAAAGGTTTGGTAAAAATCCTCACCAATTTGCATAGGTGACCACAGACCCAAACCCTTGAATCTTAGAACAATGAAAAAAACATTCAGTTTTTTTACAAGAAGACTTTTAATAGAAGTAAAGGAATCACCTCTATAAAATCAGGATGGTAGATACCTTACAGGGTAATTAGATTCAAAACATAGAGAATCCCTCTAGGCAAAACCTTAAGTTACAAAAAAGACACACAGACAAGAATAGTCATTCTATTCAGCACAGCTCTTTTCTCAGCCTTTTAAAGAAATCATAATCTAACACATACCTAGCTAAATTACTTACTAAAAGTTCTAAGACTCCATTCTTGTTCTGACCCCAGCAAAAGTAGCATACAGACAGACACAGACCCTTTGTTTTTCTCCCTCCTCCCAGCTTTTGAAAGTATCTTGTCTCCTCATTGGTCATTTTGGTCAGGTGCCAGCGAGGTTACCTTTAGCTTCTTAACCCTTTACAGGTGAGAGGATTTTTCCTCTGGCCAGGAGGGATTTTAAAGGGGTTTACCCTTCCCTTTATATTTATGACAACCTCTGTATGGTTTGGATTCACTAAATAAATGTGACACAACTGAGGAACTTGAAAACTGGAAAGCTGAGAAGTAGATCAGACAAATGCTTTAGCTCACGATAGCTTATGCTCAAATAAATTTGTTAGTCTCTAAGGTGCCACAAGTCCTCCTTCTCTTTTTGCGGATACAGACTAACATGGCTGCTACTCTGAAACCTGATTTACCTTTGACATTTTTATATTTATCCTTCTTTTCATTATTTTGTTTTAAAATGTAATTCTTTATATTTATTTAATTTTTATGTTTGCAAGACATACCACATTTCTCCCCCTACTTAGAAAAGGATGTACATCTATACAGGGACTAATCCTGAAATCTTTAATCAGAAAGATCTCCCATGAACACCCACAGGAGTTTTGCCTAACTAAGGCTTTTTGAATTTGGTCTATATAAATTTTGACAACTATCCAGATCTGTTTGGAAAGTTAAGCGTATTTCTGCATTCCACATATACTCTACTTAAAATATCATTTGTTTTGTTTTTAAGCAGGATGAAGTTTAGGCTATTAGGGATATAACCAGACTAGGTTCTATAGTACAAAGGTGCAATTCCCATGTCTGTATATATTTTGAAAATGACTCTTTTTATATGTTTTTTTAATGCATACATTTTTCCATGGCTAAGGCTTTCCAAACCTTATTGAATGCTTGTTAATGGCTGAGACTGTAGAAGTAAGAAAGCCAAAAGGCTGTTATCGGGACCCTGTAAGTCTACATATATATTTTGTTCCAGGTTTGGGATCTTGAATTTTCACTGAAAGTTTTGCAGTTCACCATTAAGACGTGTTTTTATTGTAGACTTTTAATCTTCTAATTCCATTAATGTGTTTTTTTCTGAAATCCATTATTGTATCAGGCGATAATTACTGTAAAGTTCTCCCCTTTCTTCTTAATCTTTTATTTTGCTCAGTACCTCTCTCTTCTCTCCCCTTATAACTAGCGGTCTTTTAAACATCTCTATCACCTATATCCATCTTTTCCTTTTTTATGCAGTTTTCTTTCTGCGATGGAGCTTTCTTCTTGTAACACTATTCTTATTAGAGACTGGCCTCAATCAAGGCTCCAGAACTGGCTCCACAGTTGTGGCATGAATCTGAATATTCACAAAACTGGGGACGTATCAGTTGGAAGTGACAGAGGAGGAGAAAGACCACGGTGTGTTGGCTGATCACAGGATGACTATGAGCTGCCAATGTGATGAGGTCATGAAAAAGGTTATTGTAGTCCTAGATGCATCAGGCGAGGTATTTCCAGTAGAGACAGGGAAGTGTGAGTATCATTACACGAGGCACTGGAGAGAACTCATCTGGAATACTGTGTTCAATTCTGGTCTCCCATGTTTAAAAAAGATGAATGCAAACTGGAACATGTCTAGAGGAGGACTACCAGGATGATCTGAGGAATGGAAAACCTACCTTGTGAGAGGAGACTCAAAGAGCTTGGCTTGTTTAACCTAACCAAAAGAAGGCTGAGGAGAGATATGATTGCTCTCTTTAAATACTGCACATCAGAGGGATAAATATCAGGGAGGGAGAAGAGTTATTTAAGTTAAGCACCAACGTGCACACAAGAACAAATGGATTTAAACTGGCCATCAACAAGTTTAGGCCCTGAAATTAGATGACGGTTTCTAACCATCAGAGAAGTGAAGCTCTGGAACAGCCTTCCAAGGGGAACAGTAGAAGCAAAAAATCTAGCTGGGTTCAAGACTAAGCTTGAGAAATTTATGAAGAGGATGGTATGATGAGAGTGCCTACAATGGCGTGGAATTGATCTGTGAGGGCTATCAGCAAATATCTCCAACAGCCGGTGATGGGACAACTAGATGGAGAGGGCTCTGAGTTACTATAGAGAATTCTTTCCTAGGTGTCTGGCCAGTGGGTCTTGCTCATATGCTCAGGGTCTAAATGATCACCATTTTAGGGGTTGGAAAGGAATTTTCTCCTGGGTCACATTAGCAGAGACCTGGAGTTTTTTTGCCTTCCTCTGCAACATGGGGCACAGGTCACTTGCAGAATTAAATTCTCAGCAACTTGAAGTCTATAAACCATGATTTGAGGACTTCAGTAACTCAGCCAGAGCTTAGGAGTCTATTACAGGAGTGGGTGGGTGAGGTTCTGTGGCCTGTGGATGTCAGACTAGATGATCATGATGGTTCCTTCTGATCTTAAAGTCTATATATCTATGAGATTTCAATCTGGATTTTGAATTTATAAATTTGGGATTGTGTGTATCCAGGATTTTGTTACAGATCCAGCTCTATCATTTATTTTAGTTTCTATACTGACAAATCTGAAATCTTCCTACTTTTATTTGTTCCCTCTTATGGATTCTTTCATGCTTCTCCAAAATAATAATTCCCCTACACATTTTTTTAAAATACAGAATTTTATATTTAATTGCTCCTAAAAAAAACATCTGAACTATAACCACAGGAAATTAAAGTCCATTAATCTACCTAATTGGTACAATAAGGATAGGGGGAAATAGATCTTCACAGCTAATGTTCCCTTAAAGGTTATCAGATTTAATAAAAACCTGTATTTTCACCTCAAGAATTGGTTTAATCTCAGTGCTCATCCAAGGTGAATTTTACCCCAGTGCAGAGGGCCTGCTTGGGTCCTTCCCACTTCTTAAAGTTCTATGCCAAGTCTGTGACCTGAATACTAACTATAAGATCATGAAACCTCACCTGATCTTTCATAAAGACTCAATATGGCATGCAAAATTTGCTGCACCAGTAAAATTCTCTCTTCATGCACACTCCATTTCTTCCTTCAGACATTTAAATTCACCTCTATTATTCTATTCTTGGTGACTATATATGAGATGAATTTTCAACTTTCTTTGGTAAGAAAATTGTTTAACACGTGCAGTAGTACAACCACTACAAATTCAGCTCACATCTCTCCTCTCCTTTCACTTTCCTCCTGCTACCTTGTTTAATTCCTATTCATAATCTGACTAACATTGTTCTGCCTGTGAATAAATCATCCTTCCCTTGAGCCACTTCCAGCTCAGATTACATTGCCCTATCTTTTGTCTAGTGCTCATTGTATTACAGCCATTATTAATAACTCTCTCTGAAGTAGTATTTATCCTAGATCATTTTAAATAGCAAACTTTTTCAGAAATGCACCCCTTCCCCACAGATCTTAATTTTCTTTCCAGTCTCTGTTGCCTCTATAAACTCCTTAAATAACGTTTCTTTCTGCAAAATTCTCTGTATCCCTCTGGTTTCTGATTTGGTCAAAGTACACTGAACATGAGGTAAAACATATGTTACAGTTCCCTGAGAAGGGGCAGCATCAGCCTGATTAAGAGGCTAACTCAAGAATGCTACAATTGGAAAGAAGTGATAGGATACACCTCCCTTTTTGCTTGCCTGTAACATTTGGCACCTAAGAGTAATGAACCTGCAACTGTTGGCTACGTTCCAGATACCACGTGGCCAAATGCATAGAGACATTTACAGTCACCAGTGGGGATCAAACCTGGGCCCTTCCACATTAAAAACATAGTTCTCTAGCCAGGAAGGTAAAGTAGAATTTCTTTATCTATTTGAAGGCAGTAGGCTTTTATAACCATTGGAGACAAGCACTGAAGGAAAACAGAGTCACAAGCACTAAGCTATTTTATTTTGAGAGGAGATCCCAGTTTCATAACGTATTTTAATAATTGTCTCTATAGCCATCAGTAAAAAATATCTACATATGAAATTTTTCTGTAGTCAAGTAGAGATTTCTTATAAACAAAACCATCCATCCTACAGGATCACCAATGGCTTCAGATTCATGTAAAATTCTGTTTTATATAAGCCTTCCTCCATCCTACAGGATCACCCTCCATCCTACAGGATCACCAATGGCTTCAGATTCATGTAAAATTCTGTTTTATATAAGCCTTCCTGTACACAGACTTAAAGTGCCTTATTTCCTGATATGATTGTTCCTTATTCTCCTTTTACTCTCCATTGTATACACTCCTGTGTATGCTGTACTTCCCTATTAAAACTCAAAAGCAATCATCTGCCAACTTCCAGAGCATTAGGCATCATCCAGCTCAAGCTGCAAATGACAGTGAAATAAGAAATTTACATCTCTACTCCTAAGAGAGAAAAAATTATTTAACAAAAAAAACCCAAAAACACAAACCTTGGACAGACCATAATTTCTGACTCCAATCCTCCTTGAGAGTGAAATGAGGATTTTTAAAAAAAATAAATAAGATAACATGTTACTGTTTTGCAAATAAATAAGTAAGTAAGTAAGTTTCCCACTCCATTTACCAAAACCTTAATGACATTTTAACGGGTAAAAAAAGTGACTGTAGGTATGTGAGTGAGCCTAGCAAATATAGGCAAAGTGATACTATAGAGAAGGATTACAGCAACTACACACGACTAAACACAAAGAAGAGAAAGAATGGGTAAAAAATCTTTTTGCAGTTTAAACTTATAAAACTTTTTGTAGAAATTTCCACTTGTTACAAAATAAGCCGCCCCAATTCCTCCTTCATAAATGCAGTCTCTTAGATGAATGATCAACTGATTCAATTCTGTCAAGCCCCAAGAGACAGAAACAAAATTTTCCAGCATCAGCAAGGAAAAAAAGAATTTAACTAAGGGATATGGATATTTGCAGACTATTCATGGCATTACCTGGACACCAGTCAATTTTTTAAATACTGTCAAATTAAAATAGCACATTTGACTGATCAAGAAGCAAGAGTCAGCATATAGGATCTACAAACCTATTTTTATTCAGCTATTTTAAAATGTATTGTTTTATTAATAAAAGTATTTTATATATCTATAACATTTTGCACCACCTAAGTATCCCAAAGCACATCACAAGTCATGGGCCACATTTTCAGACAAGGCCTCTGAGTTTGTATGCCAACTTTTATACATGCAACTGCAGCATGCCTGGAAAAGTGGACATGTAATCATTTGTGCATAGAAATTAGGCAGTTTCAAGTCAAGCTATCTGATCTATACATGCAAACTATTTTCACAACCTCAAATTGGTGGCATACACAAAGGGTGATGAATACATACAGAAGACTTCTTAAGGCTCCCCTAAAGCAGCATTCGAGAGAGAAATCACAATAAAATCAAACCACCGCTAATCACTGATAAAATTCACTTTTTCAGTTTAAGGAAATCATACAGTGTTTTCTCCATCATCTCCAGCAGTCATGCAGTACACTCCTGGAACACTTTCCCTGCTATGTCTGTCTGATCCATTTTTGTATTTCATCTGCAAGCTCACTGAGACAGCACCCATGAGGCTAGTAAAATATTTGAAGTATTTATTCTAGTTTCATTTAAAAATAGGTGCACATACAGGATGTAATCTTTTTTGCATACAAGGCCTGAAATGTGCATGAATCCTTTCTTAGAGTATGTCTAATGGAAAGCAGTTCGAGCTAGCCATCCAAGTACAATCACACCTGGCCCCTGCCCTGAGTACGTACTTGGGTGGTTGGCCCAAGCCACTGTCTGTGCTGCCATGGCCACACTGCTATTTTTAGCATGCTAGAACATCTCTGCCTACCTGTGCTCGGAAGTACACTCCCAGTGGCAATGTAGACATATCCTTACTGCTTTCCAGGTATTTCACTACCTTCATCTTGCATGAACTATTTTTTCCCTTGGATATTGAATTCCTCAAGCCCTTAATGATCATTGCTAAAGTTGGAAAAACCTGCTCAGACACACACAAACATCAAGATCTATACTAAGAATAAGGAACTGACAGGATGAAAAAAAAATCATTGGTTTGAATCCCTTGGAAACTGAAACAAACAATGGTATTTTGTTTATCAATTGATCTAATGATCCTAAAACAGTTTCCCATACAGCTGCTCTCTCTCTTCTCAAATCAATCATTATCTTTTATCTTTGATTTGGACCAATCTTGAGTTAACCTAGACTTTGTTTCTCAGCTCTGAACAATACTCATACACAAATCAACTCTATAGCCTGATTTCAACATCCCAGCTGTCCCTAACACACGTGCACAGTTGAAACTTTATACTTCATTAGTTCACGAGAACTTGAAGCATACATCAACTAGACCCTTAATGTACCTTTGGAAGGAGGATGGCAAAACAACTGAAGTGAAGAGAGGTGGTGATTTGGAACAGGAATGCTGCAGGGAGCAATAGGGAATTGTGTATCCTGCATACAAGGCTCAGTTACAGTTCAGCCAAGCATCCACACTTCTGAAGGTTATTCAAACCTACTTCCTATCTAAATGCTGTAAATTAAAGAATAAGAAATCATCTCAGCACAGGGGACTGGACTTCATGACCTCTCGAGGTCCCTTCCAGCAGAGGTGAAAGTAAGCCGGTACAACATACCAGTAAGAAAGTGGCCGCCGGTGCCAGTACACAGCCGACATTAAAGTGGTGCCATGGCAGAGCCTGAAGCACCGCACTGGCAGGGCCGCTGAAGTGTGTGTGTGTGTGTGGGGGGAGAGTGTAAAGGGGCAGCTGCCCTGGGGCCCAGCAATTTAAAAGGGCCCAGGGCTCCTGGCAGCAGCCAGAGCCCCGGGCCCTTTAAATCGCTGCCGGAGCCCCAGGCGGCACAGACTGGGCAGTGCTGGCTGTGGGAATCTGGCCCCAGCCCCAGCCCCACCCCTTCCGCCCAAGGTCCCGCTCCTTCTGGGGGGCCCAGAGCCACCCCCCCCGCACCTTGCCCAGGAGCCCAGCTGCCCTGCGTACCGGTACGTCCTTCAAGTTACTTTCACCCCTGCCTTCCAGCCTTACGTTTCTATGATCATCCTTTAGCTAGGAGATCAGTGATGTGAGATATCCTGAAATTCAATGCAGGATCTTCCTACCTATTATGCTTAATTTCAGAATTCAGTTATATATTTAAAAGAAATGAGCAAACTACTGTTTGCTCTATTGCCTATGCATCACATTATGCTGACTTTCCTCAGTAACGGCAAACATTTCTCAGTAGCAGCATGCCTACAGACCCCTGAAGAATTTTGCTATATTTGGTCTCTGCTGTAAAAGCATCCTATGCATCTGTCTCAGACATGTAAACCATGAAAAATCTGATTTTGATTTTTTTTAAAAAAAAACTTAATAAAGAAATCTGCTTTTGAGATCAACTTAAGCCATGGACCCAATTTTAAATTCAACATTCTCTCAATAATGAATATGTATAGCACCAACATAAATGCACAAAAAATGATGATCAAAGAAAGCACTCTTGTTTTCTTGTAATACACTTGTCCCACTCTGTACATTGAAGGTCTAAAAAAAAAAAAAAAGAAGAAGAAGAAAGCTGAGAGTCTCATTTGATCTTCTGATTCCAGCAACAGGGGAGAATTCAGAGACAGAGAAGAAAAGGCAAGGAATCACAGAGAGGAACCCTCCACATTCCCCTTTTACTCCATGAGACCCCTGTGGAAGGAGCTCCAAGGAGAGATTTCCTTCCCTGCTCTCCCTGCTGCTGCTACCTGGGTCTCATGCAGGGAGTCATAAAAACACAAGACTCTCTCCTCTACTCCCCCCCCGCCCCGCACCCCACTCCTGCATTAGTATGCTCTTCAGTCCCCTGACAACTTCCTGATGGATTGCAGTAGGACTACTGCTCAGCTGAAGAGCCCAAAAGGGCTAACTGGGATGGAAGGAGGAGGGTGGCTAATGGCAAGTGAAGAACTGCTCCTCTCACTACATTCAGATATTACATTGACTCTAGGGAGAGAATCCCAGGGAGTTGGGTTGGGGTGGGGCCAGGGAGGGGGAAGTGAAAGAGAAGTGAACCCTTAACATGGTTCCTCATGCACAGGATCCAGTGAGCAAAAGCTTTTCCAACTTTTTTTTTAAACTAAGAGGATTCACAGGCAAAAATTAATTAAAATGGAGTTGAAAGTAATATTGGAAACTTAATGAGGAAAACAACTTATAAGAATGTTGTAGTTATCAGAAATACCAAGCAACAAAACCCCAGGAAATTTCGAGTTAAAACTAAATGTAAAAGAAACCCAAACACTGAATATACACCAATAGCGATGCCCTGAAAAATCCTTATCCATTCATGACAGTTTCATCTCACCACTTATCACAACACTAGCTTAAAAGTTTTGGAGCTCCCTAACGCACCCTCAAAATGCGCTTCTGGCCCCTGTGATGTTTCGCCGGGCCAGGCTGCGCAGGTGAATGGTAGGTGGTGAGTGAACCCAGTCTCCCTTCTCCTCATAGATCCTTGCCAAGGCTGCCAAGGCCTTGGTGGTGGGGGCAGACAGAACTGCTTCCTCACTGACTGAGGCGTATACAACCCCAGGGAGTGGAGGGTGGCCCAAGTGTCCTTCAGACTGTGCAGCCTGACGTCCATCTGTTCTCAAAACAGCCTGACTCAATCTAATGGGAGATCTTATATGGAGGACTGCATTTCCTGGGATAGGCCGGCGGTCTGAAGCCAGGAGCTGTGCCTCATGACCACTGCCGAGATGACCACGCTGGCCACTGAATTGGCAGCATCCCAGACCATTTGGAGGGAGCACTGAGCCACTGCAATACCCTCCTCCACAAAGGCCCTGCTTTCTACTTATTTACAATGTCACCTGAAAGTGAGAACAGCTGTTTGCATGGCATTTTTGTAGCCGGTGATGCAAGGTATTTACATGCTAGATATGCTAAACATTCATATGCCCCTTCATGCTTCGGCCACCCTTCCAGAGCACATGCTTCCATGCTGATAATGCTCATTAAAAAAGAATGCATTAATTAAATTAGGTTTCAGAATAACAGCCGTGTTAGTCTGTATTCGCAAAAAGAAAAGGAGTACTCGTGGCACCTTAGAGACTAACCAATTTATTTGAGCATGAGCTTTCGTGAGCTACACGAAAGCTCATGCTCAAATAAATTGGTTAGTCTCTAAGGTGCCACAACTACTTCTTTTCTTTTTAATTAAATTAGTGACTGAACTCCTTGGGGGAGAACTGTATGTTTCCCATTCTGTTTTACCCATATTCTGCCATATATTTCGTTATAGCAGTCTCAGATGATGACCAAAAACATGTTCATTTTAAGCACACTTTCACTGCGGATTTGACAAAAGGCAAAGAAGGTACCAACGTGAGATTTCTAAAAACAGCTACAGTACTCGACCCAAGGTTTTAGAATCTGAAGTGCCGTCCAAAATCTGAGAGGGATGAGTGGAGCATGCTTTCAGAAGTTTTAAAAGAGCAACACTCTGATACGAAAACTACAGAACCCGAGCCACCAAAAGAGAAAATCAACCTTCTGCTGGTGGCATCTGACTCAGATGATGAAAAGGAACATGCATCGATCCACTCTGCTTTGGATGATTATCGAGCAGAACCCTTCATCAGCATGGACGCATGTCCTCTTGAATAGTGGTTGAAGCATGCAGGGGCACTGTACACTTTGCATTCTGTGTTGTAATTGAAATCAATATATTTGAAAATGCAAAAAAACATCCAAAATATTTAAATAAATGATACTTTATTTTTAACAGCACGATTAATCATGTGATTTTTTTAAATCACTTGACTTCCCTAATACACACAGCTATACACAAGTGGTACATAAGAGCTAGGTATTATTATTATATGCTATTCTCCTGGGCATTTCATATACAAAATTATTCACATACATGCATGCCTTGCTGTTGTGACTTACGTTTAATGCAGTCTTACATATGTGTTTTAGGTTCCATTCTTAATTTCTATTGTGGCATTTGCTTCTCTACTTCCATCAACATAAACAATTAGATACAGGGTCCTTCGGTGATGTTTTGTGTATCTCCCAACATTTCAAAGAATGAACAGTAAATGAGAATAGCAAATAGCAAATATATGACCAATTAAACGCAAGTGCTGTGCTCAGTTTGGTGTGCCAACAGATGTTTAAAAACATCATCAAAGTAACCACAGGTATGTTTTTTGAAACTTTTTTCCTCTAAGCATTTCTCTCAGATAGGTAGCAAAGATATCTAATTTAAGATTGCTTAAATAAAGGTAATGAAACCCTTTTAGGCCCCAAATTTTGTCTTCATGTGCATGGGTGAAATCCCAGTGAGTGAGTTTTGTACCCATGTATCTAAACCCTTATATTCTAGCATGCCAAATAAAGTACATTAATGCTATATAGAGTATAATAAAGGAGGAAAATCCTGTATTGACTTATACCCCATGCAATCTCAGTGAAATTAGTGTAGAATTTGCTCCCTTTATTGCCATGCTTGTTCTTCATAGTTTAATTTGCACCACAATACAGTAAAATGCAGGTGCCATTCTTGAAGTAAAACTGAATATTCAATTTTGTTTTTTAGTTCTACTTTGGGTGAAATGTCTGAGGAAATAGAGGATATCTTCTTATCTTTGGTAAAGTTTTGTTACATTACAGTTTGAATTAGTTTCTCCTGCTTTTTATTATCATTGACTTGAATTTTATCACATCTTTCTGAGTTGGACAACACAGATATTACAAAATTGATGGATACTCCATTACGGAATACTGGAGTCTAAGGAATGTTGGCTTGATATACTTGACAACATGTAAGCACTAATGATTACCTTGTTACAAGACACAAAGATTCAGGTCTCTTTAAAACAATAATACCACTAAATCAACGTGACTGATTGTAGTCTCATTTAAAAAGGCCAAATAAAAACAAATCTGTCTTCCTAATGAGTTTGCAAGTGCTTGATTTAAACAATGATGCTGGTAATATATACCATTACTCATTGTATTTCAAGAAACAAGTTCATAGGCCACTTCCATGTACTGTAAATATTCAAGTTGCAGTGAATCAAGTCTTCCCCAAAGGCTATTACAGTTGTAGTAACAGGAAAAGTCATGCCTAGATGCTTTTTTTTTTTCTTTAGGAAATTAAGAGAATTTAAAGTCAAAGCTTCACTTGACAGTTATGGATAAAACTAAAAGCTAATGCCCTGTCATAAACCTAACACCTAACAGTCCGTCACCTACAATAAGATTCAGAAGCATCGCTTGAAGTCATCAGTATGAATTTTAAATACTCCAAATTATAAATATTAAACAAATGCACTAATTTTATCACATGCATCTGAATTGAATGAGATTTGGAGGTTCAACTTTTGAAAACTAAGAGTATGTCTACACTGGCAAGTTTCTGCGCCACAAGTTATTCCATTTTTATTAAAACACTGGAATTAAACCGCTGTTGCGTGTCCACACTGTGCTCCTTGTGATGCTGGAGTGCATCCACATTAGCAGCTCTTGCAATGGCAAAGAGAGCAGTGCATTGTGGTAGCTATTCCACTGTGCAACTGTCCACAGGGTACTTTGGGAAGGGTTTGCAATGCCTCATGGGGCAGGCACACCATCACATGATGCAGGTTTCTCAATCCCATTGTTCCATGGGCATCCTACTACATTGCCAGCTGCTTTTCAACTGAAGTGGTGGGGAGTGTGTGACAGGGAGTGTGTGTGTTTATGTGGGGGGAGAGAGACTATGTGTTTTGGGGGACAGAGAGTGTCAGCATGCTGTCTTGTACGTTCAGACAGAGGCAGGAAGCAACCAGTCCTGAGGCGGGATGGGGAGGGGGGAACCTTGACATCAGCCCCTGCCTCCCTGGGCGATCCACAGCACACACTCTCTCTCACACACATGCCTGCCTCTGTGTTCAACAGCACGAGCATTCAACATTAATGGTTTGCTTTGTGTCTCGGAGCAGATCAGCACAGCACGCAATGGCTGTCAGAAACGGTGCTTTGAAAGGGGAGGGGCGCATGTCTCCAGGGCAGCCAAGTTCAAAACAATGAGCAGACGGTCACTTGAGGCATTATGGGACAGCTCCGGAGGCCAATTACAGCCTAGAAAGCAATCAAGTGTTCACACTGGCAATAGAGCGTTGGCGCCTCTGTGCGAACAGCCTTACAACTCTCGTCAAGGTGGGTTTTTTGCAGTGCTGCAACTGAGGAGTTTCTCCGCACAAAGTGGCTTGGCGGTGTGTACACATCTGCCGTTTAGTGCAAAAAGCTGCTTTACTGCGCAGAAACTTGCCAGTGTAGACAAGCCCTAAGTGACATATTTGAAAATCTATCTAGAGAAGAAATTCTACATATAATGCATGAATTGTTTAAGAACTTTTTTCTTTATCTTCATGCAGAAATTGCTTTAAAACATTGAAGGTGAAGAAAGATTGTAAAATGTCACCAGTTACGGTAACAATAAACTATACACTAGCATTAAGATCTCCAGACACATGCCAACAAATATTAAATAATCTTTCCTAATTCTTAATGCACATTTTATGAAAGAAAAGACAGTTTAACTGCTATTTCTTCCGGTATCCAAAGGAAAATACAGTACTGTGTTACTGCCTTAATGGCTGTTATTACTTAATACCAAAAGATCAAAACTGGAAAATTTGTGGAATCAGGCATCAACATGTTATGAAGAGCCTCATTATATTAAAGATGCAATTCTGGTGTACAATTTGTTACTATCTATTTATCACATATGTGCAAACTTGACTTCAAATACTGTTTTAAGCTAGGGCATCCCCAAATCTATACGCAAGACCAAGAAAGGATCTCACATATAAGAAATCAAAGACCAAAAAAAGAATTATACTTAACACAAGTAGCATCATATCTCTTTTCAGTTTGTTATACATACATTAGCTAATTAATAATATCCCTAGAAGTTAGGCAAGAACTCTCCTTCCAATTTTACATATGGGAAAATTAAGGAATACAAAGGTGAAGAGACTCTCCCAAACGTGCACAGCAAGTTGAGGTACAGCCAGCAGAAGGTTCCAGAAGTCTCTGGCTCCCAGGCCTGAGCTTCATCGACTCACTCACAAATTGTAAATAAAGTTATAACATTTTGAATTCTCACCCCCACGGACTATTTTGTGATTAAACAAAAACAAGTAAGATTTACTCCAAAAAGAAAGATATACCATATGCAGATATGGGCCTGTACATGGGGAAACTAAGAGCAAGAAAACACTGCAAAGTCCCACAAAATGGGAACTTTTCAAAACTGTTGCTGCTTTCTAAGTAACAACACATGTCAAATGTTGCCCTGGCTGGATCTGATGGGGGGATGAGCAAAAACTCCAGCATGCAACTTCTGTTATTAGACGTTGCAACCAAAGTAAGAGTAACAAAGAGGAACGTGCAGACAAGATCTAGCACAAAGCTTTAATTATGAAAAATAAAACGATAATCCTTTTTAAAAGTTTGTTCTCATCCTCCTCTGCAGGATGGACACTTTGCGAGCTCATTATTCAAATTGGATCTTTTATATCATACTACCTTAACTGGTAGGAAACTGAGGCTCTCACAACTCCCCCAGTATTTGAAAATATTAATTTTATTTCCTTATCTCTTTAAGACAATGAAATGGAGGATGCACATATAGTTCCTTTTACTTAAACTGCTACTACAAGCTGCTGTAGGTATCACCCATCAAAGATTTGATGTATTTGGCCAAGAGTGTTCAAACAACATCCCCAGAGGCAAAATGTCCAAACTGTATCCATATAGTACACAATCAACTGCCTTACTGATTTCATCCACAAATTCTCTTTCCAGCCAAGAATCACAGAATCATAAAATATCAGAGTTAGAAGGGACCTCTGGAGGTCATCTAGTCCAACCCCCTACCCAGAACAGGACCAATCCCCAACTAAATCATCCCAGCCAGGGCTTTGTCAAGCCTGACCTTAAAAACTTCTAAGGAAGGGGATTCCACCACCTCCCTAGGTAACGCATTCCAGTGTTTCACCACCCTCCTAGTGAAAACGTTTTTCCTAATATCCAACCTAAATCTCCCCCACCATTACTCCTTGTCCTGTCATCTGCTATCACTGAGAATAGTCTAGATCCATCCTCTTTGGAACCCCCTTTCAGGTAGTTAAAAGCAGCTATCAAATTCCCCTCATTCTTCTCTTCCATAGACTAAACAATCCCAGTTCCCTCAGCCTCTCCTCATAACTCATGTGTTCCAGACCCCTAATCATTTTTGTTGCCCTTCGCTGGACTCTCTCCAATTTTTCCACATCCTTCTTGTAGTGTGGGGCCCAAAACTGGACACAGTACTCCAGATGAGGCCTCACCAGTGTCGAATAGAGGGGAACGATCACGTTCCTCGATCTGCTGACAATGCCCCTACTTATACATCCCAAAATGCCATTGGCCTTCTTGGCAACAAGGGCACACTATTGACTCATATCCAGCTTATCGTCCACTGTCACCCCTAGGTTCTTCTCTGCAGAACTGCTGCCTAGCCATTCGGTCCCTAGTCTGTAGCGGTGCATTGGATTCTTCTGTCCTAAGTGCAGGACTCTGCACTTGTCCTTGTTGAACCTCATCAGATTTCTTTTGGCCCAATCCTCCAATTTGTCTAGGTCCCTCTGTATCCTATCCCTGCCCTCCAGCGTATCTACCACTCCTCCTAGTTTAGTGTCATCCGCAAACTTGCTGAGGGTGCAATCCACACCATCCTCCAGATCATTAAATGAAGATATTGAACAAAACCGGCCCCAGGACCGACCCTTGGGGCACTTCACTTGATACCGGCTGCCAACTAGACATGGAGCCATTGATCGCTACCCGTTGAGCCCGACAATCTAGCCAACTTTCTACCCACCTTATAGTGCATTCATCCAGCCCATACTTCTTTAACTTGCTGACAAGAATACTGTGGGAGACCGTGTCAAAAGCTTTGCTAAAGTCAAGGAATAACATGTCCACTGCTTTCCCTTCATCCACAGAACCAGTTATCTCATCATAGAAGGCAATTAGATTAGTCAGGCATGACTTTCCCTTGGTGAATACATGCTGACTGTTCCTGATCACTTTCCTCTCCTCTAAGTGCTTCAGAATTGATTCCTTGAGGACCTGCTCCATGATTTTTCCGGGGACTGAGGTGAGGCTGACTGGCCTGTAGTTCCCAGGATCCTCCTTCTTCCCTTTTTTAAAGATTGGCACTACATTAGCCTTTTTCCAGTCTTCTGGGACTTCCCCTGATCGCCATGAGTTTTCAAAGATAATGGCCAATGGCTCTGCAATCACATCCGCCAATTCCTTTAGCACTCTCGGATGCAACGCATCCAGCCCCATGGACTTGTGCACATCCAGCTTTTCTAAATAGTCCCGAACCACTTCTTTCTTCACAGAGGGCTGGCCACCTCCTCCCCATGCTGTGCTGCCCAGTGCAGTAGTCTGGGAGCTGACCTTGTTTGTGAAGACAGAGGCAAAAAAAAGCATTGAGTACATTAGCTTTTTCCACATCCTCTGTCACTAGGTTGCCTCCCTCATTCAGTAAGGGGCCCACACTTTCCTTGGCTTTCTTCTTGTTGCCAGCATACCTGAAGAAACCCTTCTTGTTACTCTTAACATCTCTCGCTAGCTGCAACTCCAGGTGTGATTTAGCCTTCCTGATTTCACTCCTACAAGAAGCCACAGCCCCATAGGGAAACATCCCAAAATACAATGTACTCTGAAATAAGAAAAGGATGCAGCCGATGAAGTGAGCTATAGCTCACGAAAGCTTATGCTCAAATAAATTGGTTAGTCTCTAAGGTGCCACAAGTACTCCTTTTCTTTTTGCGAATACAGACTAACACAGCTGCTACTCTGAAACCTACTTTGAAAAGGTGACTTTAAAAGTTTTAGCCTCCTTTTTGGCAGTCTCCCATAAAACAAATAAAAATGGCCAAAATTCTGAGTACTTTGTCAGATACAAATTTAGAACACCCACCAATATCCACCCAAATGCTGAAGGTGCCCATTCTCATTAGGGTATGAGCTAGAGAGCAGGACTTCCTGAAACAGGCTCAGAGACCATTTGATGTTCAGGAATACCCCTAAATTCCTGTTGAGGAGGACACCGAAATAAATTTTCCCTTTCTCCTAGTCTATATAGGTTCTTATATGCCCCTCCCCCCTTGTTGTATGAGTGCCTGCCAGTCATCGGCGATCCCTCAAGGTCAATGATGATCTCTTTCCAAGGTTTTATTTTTTTATGGGTCCTTTGGTGACTGAGGAGTCAATCCTTGAGCCACAGGCTCATTGGCGAGACATTGCAGGTGGTGTTGGAAGTCAGAGTTGGGCTGCAATTGCTGTGTGACAGTTGTCTTTCCTTTCTTTTCTGGCCTTTTCCTGCAACCAGGGCAAGGTGATTTTCCTCAAAAGTGGACATGCCCTCTCTGACAAGTCTTTGCCAGTTATCTCTATCCTGGGCTACTGTCTCCCAGTGTGTGGTGTTGATGCCCTATCTCTTGATGTTTATCTTGAGGATTCTCCTCTCACTTAACAAAGTTTATCTGTAACTTAAACAGGAGTAACTATATTGAAGTCAACTGAGTAAAAATGTGTGTAAAATTGATGAGAAGAGAAGCAGTAAGCGCAGTGAGTTGGAGCCCTCCATTTCAGTTTAGCAGCTTGGGGAGCGGGTGACCCAGTAAGTTCTAAAACTTAAATGTGGCATCTATAGACGAAAAGTGTGAGATCTATACAAGAGGAATTTTTGTGAAAAACGCTTTATTTCTGATTCTGCATTTCCCTTCCTTGCTGTGCAGGAAAACTCGGGCTCCCCAACTGGGAATGAGGTCAGACCTGGACACATATGCTAGCTGTCCCATATTGCTTTTTTTTGTTGGTTCTTTGATGAACACTGGTCACCAGGACTGAATTGCTCTCATAAAATAGAAGAGTATGAGTCTGGTTCATTGCTTATACTTTGCTGGCTGTCACAGTTTCAGTCACTGAAGTAGCCTTTGCATGCTTTGGGTGACAAGAGTGTACTAATTCAGTCCAATCTGGGTATCTGGTTCTGTAGTGCCCTTTCCAGACAGCTTTCTCCACTTGACATCTAGCATATGTGCCATACTTTTAAACAATAGCAATCTACAAAAATACACCAAACAGCCTGCTCTCTCTCCCTCCTGCTCAGAATTTGTAACGTCTTTCAAGTGTCCCTTCCTTTCATGATTTTATACAGCATTTAGAAATTTCTCAGTTGATTAACACACTTTCTCTTTCCTGTTTTCTAAGTCATTAGACACTGCTCCCTGCCATCATGCACCTTTTATTCCTGAGTCCATTTTTGAAAGACCCTGTTTTCCACTCGTGCTGGTATGGTTAATCCTATCCACACACTCAAATAATGATATGTTTGCCTGAAAGACCTAGTCCCAATACTTCAATTAGGATTTTAAATTATTAAACTTTTTACTTAGTAGATGTACACTTTGTTGTACCCAGGCCCACAATCATAAGTACAGGAGGAAAATTTGAAAAAATCCAAATGTAATAAATAATCTTAAAACAACAGGAAGACTGCACAAGAGGTAAATATTATGAAATGCTTCTAGCATATAAAGAAAAAAAGTGAACAGTGAATGAGGCTGTAGGCCTCTGAGCGAGGAAAAAGGTATTTTACTGAAAGGGGAGAGAAAGAGAGATGCCGCTCAACAAAATTTATTTCCTTTACTGTTCACAAAGGATGGGAGACAGATGTCAGAAACAGACATTAATTTCCCAGGGAGGAAGAAGAAATACTGAAGGAAACCAGACTCATGCCAGGAAAGTGTTCAGGAAATTAGAAAGTGTAAAGGCTGCCAAAACTGTAGGACCAGATGGGATGCAGTCCCAATTTCTAAAAGGAGGAGTAAATGAGATGGAAGAATCATTTACAGATATATTTAGAAAGTATGTGAGAACAAGGGAATTACTGAAGTACTGGAGAGAGGCAAATGTAACACCATATCAGACCTTTAATTTAAACAGCAGCAAAGATATTGGAACTGTAATAGATTTCCATGTTGTGTGGTGCTGCACCAGTATTAGTGTTGCCATGGCAACATGTTGCAATGAGAGCAAAGGGGAAGTATCACAGTCAGTTTAAGGATAACTAAGGTGTACTTGTTTAGAAAGTGGACAATAAAATGCCCCAGCAGGTTCTGTCTGCTCTTCAGGAAAAAGCTGTTTTGGTCTTTTGAAGTCATGCCATCTGAGATAGCTAATTAGCATGTGGATGCTCCACTGCGGTGTCTGGATTCTGATGGGGTGACACTTGGTGGCAGTTGGGCTGAGGAGCAGATAGCCTTGGAAGAAAGGGTGAGACAAAAGAGAGAGAGAGCTAGCAGGAGACAAAAATCCTTAAGAAGGAAATACAAAAACAGAGAACAGAACAATAAAATACAGTGAACTGGAGAAGAGAAACAGGAACAGGGAGGAAAAAGAAAAGGAGTACTTGTGGCACCTTAGAGACTAACAAATTTATTAGAGCATAAGGTTTCGTGAGCTACAGCTCACTTCATCGGATGCATACAGTGGAAATATAGTGGGGAGATTTTATATACACAGAGAACATGAGACAATGGGTGTTACCATACAGACTAACAAGAGGGATCAGGAAAGATGAGCTATTACCAGCAGGAGAGTGGGGGGAGGGGAGGGAACCGTTTCTAGTGATAATCAAGGTGGACCACTTCCAGCAGTTGACAAGAACGGGGGGTGAGGGGGGTGGAAATAAACAAGGGGAAATAGTTTTACTTTGTGTAATGACACATCCACTCCCAGTCTTTATTCAAGCCTAAGTTAATTGTATTCAGTTTGCAAATTAATTCCAATTCAGCAGTCTCTCCTTGGAGTCTGTTTTTGAAGTTTTTTTGTTGAAGAATTGCCAATTTTAGGACTGTAATCGAGTTACCAAAGAGATTGAAGTGTTCTCCAACTGGTTTTTGAATATTAAAATTCTTGATGTCTGATTTGTGTCCATTTATTCTTTTATGTAGAGACTTTCCCGTTTGGCCAATGTACATGGTAGAGGGGCATTGCTGGCACATGATGGCATCTATCACATTGGTAGATGTGCAGGTGAACGAGCCTCTGACAGTGTCGCTGATGTGATTAGGCCCTATGATGGTATCCCCGAATAGATATGTGGACACAGTTGGCAATGGGCTTTGTTGCAAGGATAGGTTCCTGGGTTAGTGGTTCTGTTGTGTGGTATGTGGTTGCTGGTGAGTATTTGCTTCAGGTTGGGGGGCTGTCTGTAAGCAAGGACTGGCCTGTCTCCCAAGATCTGTGAGAGTGATGAGTCATCCTTCAGGATAGGTTGTAGATCCTTGATGATGCGTTGGAGAGGTTTTAGTTGGGGGCTGAAGGTGATGGCTAGTGGCGTTCTGTTATTTTCTTTGTTGGGCCTGTCCTGTAGTAGGTAACTTCTGGGTACTCTTCTGGCTCTGTCAATCTGTTTCTTCTCTTCAGCAGGTGGGTATTGTAGTTGTAACAATGCTTGATAGAGATCTTGTTGGTATTTGTCTCTGTCTGAGGGGTTGAAGCAAATGTGGTTGTATCATAGAGCTTGGCTGTAGACAATGGATTGTGTGGTGTGGTCTGGATGAAAGCTGGAGCCATGTAGGTAAGTATAGTGGTCAGTAGGTTTCCGGTATAGGGTGGTATTTATGTGACCATTCCTTATTAGCACCGTAGTGTCCAGGAAGTGGATCTCTTGTGTGGACTGGTCCAGGCTGAGGTTGATGGTGGAATGGAAATTGTTGAAATCATGGTGGAATTCCTCAAGGGCTTCTTTTCCATGCATCCAGATGATGAAGATGTCATCAATGTAGCACAAGAAGAGTAGGGGCATTAAGGGACGAGAGCTGATGAAGCGTTGTTCTAAGTCAGCCATAAAAATGTTGGCATACTGTGGGGCCACGCGGGTACCCATAGCAGTGCCACTGATTTGAAGGTATATGTTGTCCCCAAATGTGAAATAGTTATGGGTGAGGACAAAGTCACAAAGTTCAGCCACCAGGTTTGCCATGACATTATCGGGGATACTGTTCCTGATGGCTTGTAGTCCATCTTTGTGTAGAATGTTGATGTAGAGGGCTTCTACATCCATAGTGGCTAGCATGGTGTATTCTGGAAGATCACCAATGGATTGTAGTTTCCTCAGGAAGTCAGTGATATCTCGAAGATAGCTGGGAGTGCTGGTAGCATAGGGCCTGAGGAGGGAGTCTACATAGCCAGACAATCCTGCTGTCAGGGTGCCAATGCCTGAGATGATTGGGGCATCCAGGATTTCCAGTTTTATGGATCTTGGGTAGCAGATAGAATACCCCTGGTCGGGGTTCTAGGGGTGTGTCTGTGCGGATTTGTTCTTGTGCTTTTTCAGGGAGTTTCTTGAGCAGGCGGTGTAGTTTCTTTTGGTAACCCTCAGTGGGGGTTCATGCCTCCAGCTTTCATCCAGACCACACCACATGATCCATTGTCTACAGACAAGCTCTACGATACAACTGCATTTGCTCCAACCCCTCAGACAGAGACAAACACCTACAAGATCTCTATCAAGCATTGTTACAACTACAATACCCACCTGCTGAAGTGAAGAAACAGATTGACAGAGCCAGAAGAGTTCCCAGAAGTTACCTACTACAGGACAGGCCCAACAAAGAAAATAACAGAACGCCACTAGCCATCACCTTCAGCCCCCAACTAAAACCTCTCCAACGCATCATCAAGGATCTACAACCTATCCTGAAGGACGACTCATCACTCTCACAGATCTTGGGAGACAGGCCAGTCCTTGCTTACAGACAGCCCCCCAACCTGAAGCAAATACTCACCAGCAACCACACACCATACAACAAAAACACTAACCCAGGAACCTATACTTGCAACAAAGCCCATTGCCAACTGTGTCCACATATCTATTCAGGGGACACCATCATAGGGCCTAATCACATCAGCCACACTATCAGAGGCTCGTTCACCTGCACATCTACCAATGTGATAGATGCCATCATGTGCCAGCAATGCCCCTCTGCCATGTACATTGGCCAAATGGCACAGTCTCTACGTAAAAGAATAAATGGACACAAATCAGACATCAAGAATTATAACATTCAAAAACCAGTTGGAGAACACTTCAATCTCTTTGGACACTCGATTACAGACCTAAAAGTGGCAATTCTTCAACAAAAAAACTTCAAAAACAGACTCCAAGGAGAGACTGCTGAATTGGAATTAATTTGCAAGCTGGATACAATTAACTTAGGCTTGAATAAAGACTGGGAGTGGATGTGCCATTATGTTATACCAATAAAATAAAAACCAGCAGGATCTTATTAAAGGGGAAAAGGCAAAATACCACATTTATTGTGAATACAGAAAGAATCATAGTAAGCAGTTAGCTATAACATTCCATTCAATCTCATATTTATTCACACATTCATTCATACAAACAAACACACACAGGTTCTACAAGGTTGTTATCATAGTTACCAGCCTTAGAGTTGCTCATGCCAAGCCACTGGCCAGGTGGCCTGGACATGAGGAGGGAGCAGGGCCTTGTCAGATGCACATCTGATGCTCCTGGAAGTTGGTTTGCAGAATCAGACCCCAAAGTTCTCACTTTCCAGAGTCCATTTTTATAGGAATTTCTTCCTATGTCAGTCTATGGGAATTGCTTCATAATGCTGTTCTTGAATCAATCAGCAGATGTCACATTCCTGATGGCTCCGTGCTGCCAGATGTTATCTTGTTCTTTGGTTCTCCCATCCTTGAGGCTGTTGGGTGGATTTCAGTCTGCCCTTCGGGGGTCCTCTGGTTATTTCCACTTGACGCCTTCTTCGGCCGATGGACACTGGATTCTTCGGCTGGCATCTCCCTGATCATTCAGTTATTATCCACACCAAGCATCCATCCACACAATCCTCTATCTCTATTTTAATCACAATTGTTAACAAAGCGAGATGAATACAACAAATGGGCGGGGAGTCTCTGGGTGCTGTTTCTGTTGTTACAGAGTATTGCTTTGAGTCTCTCTCTGTGTGAGTAGTTGTTGTTACAAAGAATTGCTTTGAAAGCAGACTCTGTCTTAGAATGTACCAACACAATTAGCAGCTTGCAAGTTTCACACATAGAGGGAGAGAAACAGTACCAAAAACCAAGAGACCTCTTAATTAGTAATACCCTGGAATTTAAACTATGGGGAATCAAACTCATTTGTGATTTTAATACAGAACTTCTTTAATATGATCCAACAATTACACAAAGTAGAATGACTAACACAGAAGTAATTACTGAGAATAAATCCACACCACAGTTGAACTGCATTCACTAACGGAATGACAAATTAAATTGGAAGCAAAAAACAGCAAAAACTGAGAGGACTCAAACATCATCAGATTCCGGGACAAATTCTGCCCTCAGATTCCCTTGTAGAGGTGATCAGAGTACAAGATACTGCTGTGGGGAGAGAAAGGGAAGATAATCCAGCCTCTGGAAGAGAAAACTGCAGAAAATGTAAGAATGGTGACTGAAGGGGTAGTATCCAGGCAGCTGTCTGAATGAATGAGAGGAGTTCACTGTGTGACCTGAGAGCAAGTGTGTAAATTTGGGGTAGTTGTGAATAATTTTCTTAAGCAAACAGCACATCCCATACTGAAAGGAACAGCCTGAAATCTTGCTACTTGACTAATCTGTCTACTCTCTCTGCATCAGATGATGGCTTATGGGGCTGCATCACCACAGCTATCTCAGTCACTTTCTTTGATAAAATACATATAAACATTACAAGCAAAAATACATTAGAGGATTAAGGTTGCAAAGTGAAGCACTCAGAAGTTTGGAAATGTCAGCACTAGAGTTGCCTGAGTATAACTTAATTTGTCACCCTTGGAGCACCCTAGGACATTATGATACAGTCTTTAATCACATTATTGTGATCCAAGGACCTCTTGGTGCCAACTGACAGAGGTGCAAAAGGGTTACAGGCATCACATGGGTCTTGTATCTTCATACTATGTTCACCAAATGGTGTCATGTAAACTGTCTTCTGAAAGCCCTGTCACACTTTTCAGCATAATCATTATAAAATGTATATATGGATAGTATGTGCGAAGTTGTGTTTATATACTGAATTATGTTCTTAAGATCTGTGAATTGGGGCTGGTCAGGGTGATAAACAAGTTTATTTCAGGTAAGAGATGTTTATCTGTCCATCTCGCTATATGTAAATTGAGTATTATGCAGTTTACAATTTACAGTCTCAGCCGAATGTTAATGAGAGGATTGTAAAATCTTCAAGAGAAGGAATTTACAGGAAGAAATAAATCAGGAGGGAGTCCTTCTTACAAGTGAAGACAATGGATTTTTGCACTATAACTGTAGGTACAGGGACTCACTCTAAATTCTTCACCTAAGTAGTAAGCTGACTGTCTTTGGTTCATCAAAAAAGGATCACAGCCAGGCGTGGCTGAAAAATGCTGGAAATACTTTGGAGTGAGCTAAATTTTTTTGGCACAATAGGGTGTCTAAGTACATCTAGATTCCACAATGCATGTTACAATCTTATATTATATGTAAGTCTTTGTTTACAATATTTCAATATTCCATCACTTGAATCTCCGTTCTTTGTTAAATAAATTACTTCTTGTTTTTACCATAAACATATCTAAGCTGTGATCTAAGGTGTATCTGGTAAGCTGGGCTGTACTGTTCTTTTTGGAGCAGAGGATTTTGGAATTTTATGCATGTCCAATGGACCAGGGGGTTGAGCCTCCTGGGATGTTCGGAGGACTTTAGGGTTGGAGTATTCCTATCATTAACCCGTAAAGAGACCGTGGGGTCTGCAGAGGCCTGCAAGGCAGTGCCTGTGTTGCTTCCTCATGCTAAGGGCAGATGGAAGTGAGATGCCTCAGAACCCTGGGTGTGCCCGAGAAGTATCACAATATTCACATGCTATTTTTTCAATAGAACCTCTGCTTCATTCAGTGCACATGATGGATGGTGCACAATTAATGAGCAGCTGTTCAATATTTTGTTTTCTCCTCACTGTTCAATGTATGGTCCTAGGCCAGATCATTCAAACCCTGCTCTAAAGACAGAATTATTAGTTTCCTTATGGGCTTCCATATGGTACTTATCACTATAGCATTTGAGTGCTTCACAAATATTACTTTATCTTCACAAACCTTTGCGAGGTGAGGAGGTAGCATTATCCCCTTTTTTACAGATGGGGAGCTGAGGCAGAAAGAGGGTAAAGAAAAAAAATCCCCTAATTCTGGGTGCTCAATCCATTAATTCTGGGTATCTAGGACCTGATTTTTAAGAGTACTTTGCGTTATATAGTATTTATATATTCATGTACAGTTCCCATTGACATCAGTTGCAATTGGGAGTACTCAAAATCTCTGCAAATCAGAACCAGGTGTCAAATTCCCTAGAAAATGAGGACCACAAATTAGTAACCACCTGTGAAAAGTTTGATTTAAGTATCTCACTTAGCATCACACACAAACTCTGTTGCAGAGGCAGGGATAGAATCCCATTCTCCGAGCAGCAAACCAGGGAAATAGGGTCTAGATGAAATTACTGTAAGATGGGTGCACAAGTGGTTGAAAGAACGTATACAAAAACTAGTTTTTCAATGGTTTGCTGTCCAACTGGGACGGTTGGGGTACTGGGATCTGGTACTATTCAATATTTTCGTTAATGACTTGGATAGGACTGGAGAATATGCTTACAAAATCTGCAGATGATACTGAAGTGGGAAGGATTGCAAGCACTTTGGAGGATGGGATTAGAATTCAACAAGACCCTGACAAATTGAAGAACTAGTCTGAAATCAACAAGATGAAATTCAATACAGATAAGTTAACTTAGGAAGGAAAAAATTAAATGCATATATACAAAATGGGGAATAACTGGTTAGGCAGTAGTACTGCTGAAAAAGACCTAGGAGCTATAGTGGATCAAAAATTTTGGAGTGTATTTACAGGAGTAAGACAGAAGGTGTAAAACAGAAGGTGATTGTCCCACTCCAGTCAGCACTCATGAGATCTCAGCTGGAGTGTTGTGTCCAATTTTGGGTGCCACAATTTAGGAAGGATGTTACTTCTGAGAAAAGGTTAAATAAAAATAGGACACAGTTTAGTCTTAAGAAAAGATGACCAGGGGAGGGGATCTGAAAACAGTCTTGCAGTATGTTAACAGCTGTTATAAAGAGTACGGGGATCAAGTGTTCTCCATATTCACTGAAGGTAGGACAAGAAATAATGGGCTTAATCTGCAGTTAGGGAGATTTAGGTCACATATCAGAAAAAACTTTCTAACTTTAAGGGTAGTTAAGCTCTGAACACCCTTCCAAGGGAAGTTGTGGAACTACGTAACCAATAGCAATAGCAGGTTGTGTGCCTCTATGTAGACTAGCACTACAGCAGGAAGAGACACACACTTTACCAGTGGGTTTCACGGACATTTTGCTGACAGTACAGGAATGGCAAGACTCATGACTCTTGGGGTAGGTCTACAATGCAGCTGAGAGCAAGCCTCCCAACTCAAGGAGACAAACTTGCGCTACCAGGGCTTGAGCTGGCATGCTGAAATAGTACGGACATTCCAGCTCTGATTCTGAAGCTTAGGGGCTTGGATGGGCTTGAGAGCCTGAGCTGAATGTCTGCATTGTCCGTCTTAGAGAGCTAGCTCAAGCCCCATGAATGAGAGTCTGTCTATGCAGACTGGGAGACTCACTCCCAGCTGCAGTGTAGCCATACCCTTGGATTCCATTCTAGGCCCTGGAGCGGAATGTGCTCTATTGAGCACAGGCTCTTCTGCCTGTTTTCCCCAAGTCTGAACCCCTTCTCCCTCTTCTCCTCCAACCTGTCCCTATCCCAATCCTGTCTCTTCCCCAACCTGGGCTTCTTGTTCCAGTCCCATTCTTCATTCCTCAGGCTTCTCATTCTAGTCCACTCACCTTGCCCAAGCAGTCCTAGTCTCCCCCTCTGGGATCACTGTCTGAATTCCAGTCTTCCCACAACTCTCAGTCTCTTTGCCCAGCCATTCCCAGTTAGTCCTCTCAGTTCCTCATCCAATCTGTTTTCTCCCTGCCCCAACTGGCTCTCAGTCACAATTTTCCTCCCTAGATCCGTACCAAGTTTCCACCCGACACACCTCCTCCCTGGCTCCTTGTTTCAGTCTCTTTACCCAGCCAGACCTAGTTTTCCCTGCAGCACCTTTGCAGATATGTCTCTCCTCCCCTCTTCCCTAATCCCTTCCAATGGTTTCCTGTCCAAGTCTCCAGTATGTCCCAGTCTCTCTCCCTCCACCAACCTACTTGTCCAATCTGAATGCTCCCCGATATGCAGCCAAATGATTCAAAGTCCCCCACATTTCTCTCACTGGTTTCTCAGTCCCAGTCTCATTGCCCAACCAGACCCAGCCACCTCTCCCCCCAGCCTCCCAGTCCCTTACTAATCCAGTCCGTCTCCCCCCTCAATCTCCAATTTCACCTCCCTCCAATCCCAGTCTCACCAGATTCCTTGTCCCAATCTACTCCTTTCCCTCCTCCCATGTCCAGATTTTGTCCAGAGAGAAAGGTTTCCACTGCTCAGCCCAGCCCAACCCTGGCCAGGAGTAACAACAGGGAAAGTCCTTCTGAGCCTCAATCTCTAGGCTGGAGGTAGCATGCTCAGTTGCTCTGTAGGGATGGTGCACACACAGTCCAGTCACTCACAGGAACTATGAGGAGATGAAGCATGCTCAATTACTCTGAGCGCATGTACACTCTGGTCAGCACAAGGATCATGCTCAGCTAGGACAAAATCTTCACAGATTTTAGCTGTTAAGCTCCAGCAAGTCTCTATTGAGCATATGCAAACTGAAATTTTGGGCCAAAATTTGGGGAGATTTTCAGGCTGATAGCAAAAGGCACAACCCTGATAATACAGACCACCCCTTTGCAAAATTTTATACACCAGGTTCAAAGAATGGTGGTGCCAAAGCATTTCAAAAAAAGGTCAACAGACATTTTTGTTTGGGCAAACAACATATTTTTCCTAATTTCATTCTTAGAGATGGTGGAAGCATTTTGGCTGAAATTCTCCGATAAAATTCAGCCTGAGGCAGACATCCAGCATGGAAAATTTAAGCTCAAATGGTTAACGTTTGGCAAAATCAAAATCAAATGAAAACATGGTCTTATAATGTGAAGTGTCAGAAAAACATAAAAATAGGCAGTGCTGCTAGCCCCCTCACCACTGTTTCCTCTAAGCTGTGCACGTGCGCACACAGATCCTAAACCCCGCGCACATGGCGAAACACCACAAGCACAAAAAATGAAATACGATATCGGAGCCAGGCCGAAATATCATTTACGGGCGACTTTTGATATTGTTCACCTGCTATCTATCAACACAGCCAGATTCTACTAGCTGGCAAGGGGGGGAAAGGGAAAAGAGGTTAAATTTCCTTTTTCTAAGTATTTAAAAATGACATTTATAAAATAACACGGTGTAAAACTATTATCACAGATTGCAAATTAAAACTTTTAAAATGTATAAGCATTTTATTCGCTTGGGCGCATTTGCCTCATGGCGCACAAATCTGAACTCTGCTTCAAAAACTTGCACAGAAGAAATTTTTTGAGCACACAGCCTGTCAAAAATTAGAGGGAACATTGCCCCTCACCCCCATTAAATAAAAAACCATACAAAATACTGGTTCCAGAAGAATTTCTGAGAACTAGAACAAAAACAAGCTAGTAAAAATGAGGTGGGATGGGAGTGGGTGAGAAGATGCAGAGGAAACAGCAGTAAGTAAGAGTGGATGAATATTCAGAATGGGGAGCCACTTTTCAAGTTTTGTTCTGGACCCTATAAACCTCAACTGGTATGTCGCATCAGAATAAAGTCCTTGATGTGATTTGGATGAAATTGCACTGGGTATTAATTTAGCTCCTAGATCCAAAATCAAGTCACCAGAGCACATGTTCACAGTTAAATTTCATGCAAAGTGATTCTGACAGCACTGAGACAATTGCAATGGGATGTACATAATTCTATAATAGGGACATTATATAACTCCCACACAACAAAAAGATTTAGCAGTTCTTTCCAAAGGAATCTGTACTAGCACATTATTTATAACAATAACAACTTGCATCTGCACGTAACCTAATAGTCTCAAGGATCCCAAAGCGCTTTATCAACTTAATGCTGGAATCACTTCATCTACCACTGAAACGCCTCTTTGGTGAAAAATCTAACAGCACACACCAACATGACACAGATGTTGAGGTTTGGGAGTGAAAAATACCACATACAGGTGAAACTATATTCTGCCTATCTGAATTGTGCAGGTAGCTACTCAGTATATGCATGCACACATACTTATATGCAGTAAATCCCATATTAGGTATGTCAACAACTGTCTTGAAATTCTCCCCATCACCAGCACCATGAATTCCAGAATCTTATTCAGTCCCAGTTTGGAAAACAATCAAAATTAATCCTTATAATGAAACATTGTTAACCCATTCTCCATATGCATTAAAAAAAAATCTGTATTCCAGATTTGTTATTTTCTATTCCCCGCAATTACAATGTCAACTTGAATTATATATAAAAACCAAAAACCTTGAAAAATACTCTTCAGTTAGAAATGCATATACCTTTCTAGTATGGGTTAAATAAATCATAAATGATAATAACTGCAGTACTAGATGAAATACTTATTAGTATCACATAAACTGAGTGGAGTAAATATATGGACAGTTATTTGTTTAGGGAAAAGTAATTTAAAATCCACATTAAAGGTGGTAAACTTCCTTCCGGGATTTCCTTCTAAGTATTTTATGTTGTTTCAGGATCAGGATCTAATCATGTGATTAAAGAAGAATGATAATATGGAATGGAAAAGAATTGTTACAATTATGAATAGAAAGGAAATAAGCCAAGTACTGGGCCATACTGAAGCAAGTGAGGACAAAGACCTTAAAAAAAATTTGAGCCAAATTCTCTGAGAGAGTAAACTGCCAGTTTGGTTGTCAGTTAACTTCAGACAGGTATTTAAAATTATAAGGAATTATGCAAACCAAGCCTTCTAAAGTTTGGAGCTTCAACTCAAAGTTCCTACTAAATTTATATTAAATTATACTTGCACGTTATGGACCAAATTTTCAGCAGTATTCAAACACGCCTCCTTTTCTGCAGGCCCACTTTTGACAGTTCAACTAAATGTAGCCAAAAAAGTGTACACTGACCCATTCATTCTTTGCATATAAATCACCATGAGTGGGCCATTTGCCTGGCATGCAAGTCAAAATGACTGCTTGCATGCACACCAGTTGGATGTATTCCCCTCTTTTACATATACAAACACTTGCAACCCTATATGAAGGGATTTTCTGTCAGTTTGCCATTCTTTAATTAAAAGCTAATAAAACAGCAAGACTGTCAATATTCTAACACAAAACAATATATTATTCCAGACCAACAATTTCAGATGATAATAATCATTATGTTTTCCCCATGAAAATAGTTTCAAACAAATAAATTGATGAGGTCAAAGCATCAATTGAATGCAATAAAGCCTTACATTATTCAGGAGACACAAATACGTTTTCTGAATGAGAAATGTTCTTCGGTTTGAAGCTTTCCATACTTACAGTGTAACCATTTCTTTTTTTTCCCCCTTGCACTAAGTGTTTTCCAATAAAACTCTTCTTTGAGTCCTGAGGGACAGTTCCTTCTTAAAATCATTTCATACTAGATTGCTGCTTTCTAACGTTGAAATAATTTCCTGCTGTCCACTCATGATTTCTGTTTTGTTCTGCTGCTTTGCCTGCCAATCTACAGATTACTCACTTAGTTCCAGTCTCTTTCATCAGAGAACACACACATCAGTGAAACACCTAGAAACAGACTAAAGAGACAAGGTGAGTGAGGTAATATCTTATTGGACTAACTTCTGTTTGTGAAAGAGAGAAGATTTGGAGCTACGCAGAGCTTGGGAAAAGAGACGGATGTGACTTGAGAGCATCAAGAATTTGTCCTGCTGTCAGAGAGACTGAACAAGGTCAGCATCTCTAAACTATTTTTAACTAATTTTAAAATTGATTAATAATAAATATATTTATGAAAAGAGAGCTTTGTATACTATATAGAAAAAAAATCAACATTTGCCAGTGGTTACCACATAGTTGATTTAGGTCTATCTCCTACTCGAAGTATAATTTCAGAAACCACTGTATTGTAATTGTTGGCAAATGTTAACTTTTTAATAGTAACCATTATGGGTCCAAGTATGAGGTAATAACTCATGGTTTAAAGTACTATCCTACTTCGGGAACCATGGTTGGATTTATTTTGCAAGTAGCAGCAGCAGCCTTCTTGCTTGTTTTCTGCAGACTTAGACCGAATGTTATCAGGATTCAGAAATGAATCCTTCCCTTCTTTTTTATTAAAAAAAGAAAAGGAGTACTTGTGGCACCTTAGAGACTAACCAATTTATTTAAGCATAAACTTTCGTGAGCTACAGCTCACTGCCCTTTTGGTCATTGCATTTGTAATTTTGCAGATAAGGATGACTTAGGATGCATGGTTTCTTAATGTTTTGGTACTATGGTCTGTATAACTCCTGAAAATAGTTAGGAAATTATTACTTAAATGGGCTTTTGATCAGATCCATAGTGTATGTACTTGCCTTAATGTGAAATCTCAATAAAACAAAAACTCTATCATGGCAATTTAATGGAAATGACACATTTATCTAATTTCCAAAAACATGATCCTTGACCAGTGAGTAGATGTTGAAATAGCAGCTCATAAAATTTATAACTGAGCATGCACATTTATCTAGGAAACTAAGGATAGTATATCATTGTTGTACACATTAACTGGGGGCAAGTTTTGCTGAGAACTGCCTCTAAGATATTTTGCTTCTGATGATACTCACCAGTAGAACTCTTATCTTTTCAGATGCATTTCATGGAACTACAAGTAATTACAGCATATTTTCTTTTAAAACCTGGTCAAGCTGTTCCAGAGGCATGAATTTTATCTTATCCATACATTAGTTTTCTGTAGGCATGAATTGCAATGTGTATCAAATGATATTCAACAAGTACTAATTGCAACAAGGATCAAAAATCTCAGTGCTCTTAAATCTGCCAAAGCATCCAAGAGAAAAGATTATTTTCTACACATGACCTTCACAGGAAGAAGCTTCTAAAAAGATTTTGAGAGCCAATTTTTTGTGTCATTCTTACAGAGCTTTGTCAGCAGTTCACCAAAGACACAAAAGAAAATTAATTAAAATGAAGGGGATTTCTAATGAGCAAATATAAGAACCCAAGGACTAATTTTCCTCCATCTGGGTAAATTTCAAGCAGAGAGTAATTAAGAAGCAGAGAGGAAATTAAAAAAAAAGTAGTAGTGACATATGTGGACAGCAAGCAGAAGTTAATGTTTAGTCACATATAGATTTACTGTACAACTGTTCTTGAGGTTGTTTTTTAACATTTTGCCTTTTTAATTATAGGAGGATATGAAATACATTCGCTCCTTTTTCAACTTAACAAAAACATGAAGTAATTGTTTCAGACTCCAGAAAGACTATTTACCCTAACGACAACATTTCCTGATAATGTCCACATCAATGAATTTACAAAATTACATTTGTTAAGATTATCCCCCAGAGAGTGAAGAGGGGTTGTGTTAAGCAGAGCAATATGCTTCATAAAATCTCAAAACCACAGAATGATTCAAATCAAAAAATGGCATATCAGGGAATTTATGCCACCAGGGGCTCTACTGCCCACTCACTGCTCACCCACTCTAGTGGCTTCCTTTTCAGACTCCTGAGCCATTTGAGCTAAAGTTCTCTCTCCTCTGCTGACTCCAATTTCCACTAAGGCCATATCTCTGCTGAGAAACTCATCTTTCACTCCAAATTCTCACTCTGATTCCAGCATAGCTATTTCTCCCTTCAGAACTCTTCCAAGTTATTACTGTCTCCCAATATATTCCCAAATAGATTCTGCACCCCTCCCTTTCTCTCTCAGTGTAATGAAGCCAATTTGTCTCCAGCATAGACTGCTTGGTCCTGTGCTGTTTCTTCCTCAAGCATTAAAGAGACTTTTAGACTTGTGTGGACTTGAACTAAATCTCATTAATAAAAAATAATATTCTAAATTATTAATATGAAGACATGCTTCTATTTATAGATTCAGCTTTCTGTGTGGGCCAAATCCTGAAGTGTATACTCATCATTTATTCTGGGAAAGTGCTCAACAATGTTAATGGAAGTTTTACTGACTGGAGCAGGTCTAATTTTTCCAAAAAAGATTTCATAAAAATTGTGCAAATTTTCATTTATTTTAGAAAAACAAAAACAGGTTCATTTTCATTCCTGTAAAACAGATTTTTTGCATTTTTCATTATTTTTACTTTTTTTAAAATCAGTTCTATGCTGGCATAAGGGACTCAGAATTTGACCCTGTTTGGATGGTGATTTGGGCTACATCATAAGTATGCAATCTAATCATAGCATCCGACAGCATTGTTGCTCTGCCATAACTGCAGCCCAGGAAGGAGATTATGACTTTGGGGAGTGAGTCTTCCTCCTGGTCTTTTCACTGCTCTATAGGAAGACAAACAGTGATAGGTCTATACCTGTCAGTGTACAATCCCCAGTGTGCAAGCATAGCTACAGTGCTGGGAAAGTTGGGAGAGCAGAGTCAAGGCACTCTTCCACCCACCTATAGAGAGGGCAATACAGTAGCTCTGAGAAGCTTGCTTCCCCTCAAGAGAAGGAAGTGGTGGTTCGTCACAAAAGTGCAAGGGAATAGGTGAGTATCTTACATTCCCCCAAACTTCTTGCACCCATGCACATAACAGACGATGATCTATTTGTTTATGCAGGAATGTAAGTTAGAGTGAGTGGAAAAACACTAATGCCATAACCCTGCAAATCCTGGTGTAGGATAAAAGACTAATGTATATTCATTCCCTTATTCATATGTCTGTAGGTTAAAAAAAATAATTAAGTAGGTGGGGACATGGGTTTAAACGTAAATACCATTGTACTAACGAGGAACTTGACTACCCTTTCTCTTCTTACATTTTACTTCTGCTATCAGGCAGGAAAATTTGGCATCTTCATAGCAGTAGATCTCTCATATGTACTAGATTTAGAAAACGTTCCACATTTCAGGCCTGTTCCACTCAACTGCCACGTCAGGCAACGTTCCTTGAATATGAGAAAAAGTTTTATTTTCCATTTCCAATATCATGAAGCATGGGTATTGTCAAGGTTCCTCCCCCACTCTGAACTCTAGGGTACAGATGTGGGGACCTGCATGAAAAACCTCCTAAGCTTATCTTTACCAGCTTAGGTCAAAACTTCCCCAAGGTACAAAGTATTCCACCCGTGGTCCTTGGAATGGCCGCTACCACCACCAAACTAATACTGGTTACTGGGGAAGAGCTGTTTGGACGCGTCTTTCCCCCCAAAATACTTCCCAAAACCCTGCACCCCACTTCCTGGACAAGGTTTGGTAAAAAGCCTCACCAATTTGCCTAGGTGACTACAGACCCAGACCCTTGGATCTTAAGAACAATGAACAATCCTCCCAACACTTGCACCCCCCCTTTCCTGGGAAATGTTGGATAAAAAGCCTCACCAATTTGCATAGGTGACCACAGACCCAAACCCTTGGATCTGAGAACAATGAAAAAGCATTCAGTCTTTTACAAGAAGACTTTTAATAGAAAATAGAAGTAAATAGAAATGAAGAAATCCCCCCTGTAAAATCAGGATGGTAGATATCTTACAGGGTAATTAGATTAGAAAACATAGAGAACCCCTCTAGGCAAAACCTTAAGTTACAAAAAAGATACACAGACAGAAATAGTTATTCTATTCAGCACAATTCTTTTCTCAGCCATTTAAAGAAATCATAACCTAACACATACCTAGCTAGATTACTTACTAAAAGTTCTAAGACTCCATTCCTGTTCTGTCCCTGGCAAAAGCAGCATACAGACAGACACAGACCCTTTGTTTCTCTCCCTCCTCCCAGCTTTTGAAAGTATCTTGTCCCCTCATTGGTCATTTTGGTCAGGTGCCAGCGAGGTTACCTTTAGCTTCTTAACCCTTTACAGGTGAGAGGAGCTTTCCCCTGGCCAGGAGGGATTTCAAAGGGGTTTACCCTTCCCTTTATATTTATGACACGCCCCCCAAATCTCAGCTAGGGTGAAACACTCGCTGGGATTTCTTCCTGGAGCTCTAGGAAAAACAGAGTTAATAAGACACATGCATCTCTAAATATACTACCAAGTACATAAAGACTAACAATATTTTCCACATCTCAAGGACGATTTTAACCAGTTGACTCTGGGAAACTTTCACGGGAGAGTGCATCAGCCACTTTGTTAGAAGCTCCTGAGATGTGTTGGATGTCGAAATCAAAATCTTGGAGAGCTAAACTCCACCGAAGAAGTTTTTTGTTAGTTTCTTTGACGGTGTGAAGCCATTTTAGTGCAGCATGGTCGGTCTGCAGGTGGAAACGCCGTCCCCAAACATATGGGCGTAGCTTTTCCAGAGCGTAGACAATGGCATAACATTCTTTTTCAGTGACTGACCAGTTGCTTTCCCTCTCAGACAGTTTTTTGCTGAGAAACACTACAGGGTGGAATTCTTGATCAGGTCCTTTCTGCATTAAAACTGCTCCCACACCACGCTCGGATGCATCTGTGGTTACTAGGAACGGTTTGTCAAAGTCTGGGGCCCTTAGTACAGGGTCAGACATGAGTGTCGCTTTAAGCTTGTTAAAGGCCTTCTGACACTTTCCGGTCCACTGAACAGCATTTGGCTGTTTCTTTTTGGTTAGGTCTGTCAGTGGGGCAGCGATTTGGCTGTAGTGCGGTACAAATCGCCTGTAATAACCGGCCACGCCTAAGAAGGATTGAACCTGTTTCTTTGACTTTGGGACAGGCCACTTTTGGATAGCATCCACTTTGGCCTGTAGGGGGCTGATAGTTCCTTGACCCACCTGGTGTCCAAGGTAAGTCACTCTGTTTAGGCCTATTTGACACTTCTTAGCCTTAACAGTTAGTCCTGCCTCCCTTATGCGCTCAAGGACTTTTTGTAGATGTTCCAGGTGGTCTGCCCAGGAATCCGAAAATATGGCCACATCGTCAAGGTAGGCGACTGCATATTCTCCTAATCCCGCTAGGAGACCATCTACAAGTCTTTGGAAAGTGGCGGGTGCATTTCGCAGCCCGAAAGGGAGTACATTAAATTCATACAGCCCGAGATGTGTGATGAAGGCTGACCTTTCCTTGGCAGATTCATCTAGCGGTACCTGCCAGTACCCCTTTGTTAAGTCCAAGGTAGAGATGAACTGGGCCCGTCCCAGTTTCTCTAACAGTTCATCTGTGCGTGGCATTGGATAGTTGTCTGGGCGAGTTACAGCATTTAGCTTACGGTAGTCCACGCAAAAACGTATTTCCCCATCTGGTTTGGGAACTAGAACCACTGGAGATGCCCATGCACTTTCAGAGGGGCGGATTACACCCATCTGTAACATATCCTGGATCTCCCGTTCTATAGCAGTTTTAGCTTGAGGAGACACCCGGTAAGGTTGGACCCTAATTGGGTGAGCATTACCTGTGTCAATGGAGTGGTATGCCCGTTCAGTCAGTCCTGGGGTGGCTGAGAACGTTGGCGCGTAGCTAGTGCACAGCTCCTGGATCTGCTGTCGCTGCATACGCCCAAGGGTCATGGAGAGGTTCACCTCTTCCACACCACCAGCACATTTCCCTTCGTAGTAGACACCTTCAGGCCACTCAGCATCATCTTCTCCTTGGGCTGTAAACTGACAAACCTTTAATTCTCTGGAATAAAAGGGCTTTAGAGAATTAATATGGTACACCTTAGGCTTTCGGTTGGAGGTGGGGAATGCTATGAGATAATTAACAGCTCCCAGGCGCTCCTGGACCGTGAATGGCCCTTCCCACGATGCTTCCATTTTATGGGCCTGGAGTGCCCTTAAGACCATGACCTGGTCTCCTACTTTGAAGGAACGCTCTCTGGCATGTTTATCATACCAGGCTTTTTGCTCTTTTTGAGCATCCTGTAAGTTTTCTTTAGCAAGGGCTAAAGAGGTTCGGAGGGTGTTTTGTAGGTTGGTTACAAAGTCCAGAATGTTAGTTCCTGGAGAAGGTGTAAATCCCTCCCATTGCTGCTTCACCAACTGCAATGGCCCCTTAACCTCAAGGCCATATACAAGTTCAAATGGGGAAAACCCTAAACTGGGATGTGGTACAGCTCTGTAGGCAAAGAGCAACTGCTGCAACACTAGGTCCCAATCATTGGAGTGCTCATTTACGAATTTACGTATCATGGCCCCCAAAGTTCCATTAAACTTCTCCACCATGCCATTTGTTTGATGGTGGTAAGGAGTGGCAACCAAGTGATTTACCCCATGAGCTTCCCAAAGGTTTTTCATAGTTCCTGCCAGGAAATTAGTCCCTGCATCTGTGAGGATGTCGGAGGGCCAACCTACCCTGGCAAAAATGTCTGCTAGTGCCTGGCATACACTTTTAGCCCTGGTGTTGCTTAGAGCTACTGCTTCCGGCCATCGGGTGGCAAAATCCATGAAAGTCAGTATGTACTGCTTTCCTCTGGCTGTCTTTTTCGGAAAAGGACCCAGAATATCCACAGCTACTCGCTGAAATGGAACTTCAATGATGGGGAGTGGCTGGAGAGGGGCTTTGACCTGGTCTTGGGGTTTTCCCACTCTTTGGCACACCTCACAAGACTGGACATAGGTAGAAACATCCTTGCCCATTCCCTCCCAGTGGAATGACCCCCCCAAACGGTCTTTGGTCCTGTTCACCCCAGCATGGCCACTAGGGTGATCGTGGGCTAAGCTCAAGAGCTTGGCCCGGTATTTAGTTGGAACTACCAACTGTCTCTGAGGATGCCAGTCTTCCTGGTGTCCACCAGAAAGAGTTTCCTTGTATAAAAGTCCTCTTTCTACAACAAACCTGGATCGATTAGAAGAGCTGAGAGGCGGTGGGTTGCTCCGTGCCGCCGTCCAAGCTCTCTGGAGGCTTTCATCTGCTTCCTGTTCGGTCTGGAACTGTTCCCTTGATGCTGGGGACATCAGTTCCTCATTGGATTGTGGACCTAGGCTTGGTCCCTCTGGAAGCGATATAGGGGATGGAGCTGTTTCTGTTGACTGTGAACCGCTCTCCGCTGGTGCACTAGGTTGGGATTCAGGCTCCGGCTGAGCCTCTTGTGTAGGGTTATCGGCTGCTGCCAGTTCAGGTTCGGTGGGGCCCTCTGGTGTTGAGGTTGCAAGTACTGGATTCAGTGCTGGCACGGGGTCTGGTGTTGGTTGTTCGGCTGGTTCCGGTTCTGGGACTGGTTCCGTCTGGGTCTCTGGGACTGGATCCACTACTGCTGTTGCAGACATTGGCCTGGGGTCCGGGTCCATCACCTCTGACTGGGTCCTGATAGAAGTTTCCGGAACAGAGCTAGGCCTCACGGCTTGTTTAGCCTGGCTGCGGGTGACCATTCCCACCCTCTTGGCCTGCTTCACATGATTGGCCAAGTCTTCCCCCAACAGCATGGGGATGGGATAATCATCATAGACTGCAAAAGTCCACATTCCTGACCAGCCCTTGTACTGGACAGGCAACTTGGCTGTAGGCAAATTGAAAGAGTTGGACTTGAAGGGTTGAATCGTCACTTGGATCTCTGGGTTGATTAAATTGGGGTCCACTAAGGAAGCATGGATAGCTGACACTTGTGCTCCGGTGTCCCTCCACGCGGTGACCTTCTTCCCGCCCACACTCACAGTTTCCCTCCGCTCTAAGGGTATCTGGGAAGTATCTGGGCCTGTGGACCTCTGGTGTGATTCCGGTGCAATGAACTGTAATCTGTTGGGGTTCTTGGGGCAGTTGGCCTTTACATGCCCCAGCTCGTTACATTTAAAACATCGTCCAGCTGACGGGTCACTGGGGCGAGGAGGGTTGCTGGAGAACGGGGTGGCAGGACGATAAGGGGTCTGGAGGGTTCTTTGGGAGGTAGGTGGGGCCTTGGGCGGCCCCCGGTAATAGGGTGTGGTCTGGGGTGGTCCCTTCTGGTCTCCGCTCCAACTGCGACCAGTTTTCTTCTTCTCTGCCACCTCCACCCATCTGGCTCCAATCTCTCCTGCCTCGATTACAGTTTTGGGTTTCCCATCTAGGATGTATCTTTCTATTTCCTCAGGAACACCCTCTAAGAACTGTTCCATTTGCATTAGGAAGGGCAAATTTACTGGAGATTCAACACTTGCTCCTGATATCCAGGCATCCCAATGTTTCACAATGTGGTAGGCATGTCGGGTAAATGACATGTCTGGTTTCCACCTTAGGGCTCTGAACCTCCGACGAGACTGCTCGGGTGTTATCCCCATTCTGACTCTCGCCTTGGATTTAAACAGTTCATACTTGTTCATGTGTTCTTTAGGCATTTCAGCTGCCACCTCAGCTAAGGGTCCACTGAGCTGCGGCCTCAGCTCTACCATGTATTGGTCAGTAGAGATGTTGTACCCAAGGCAGGCCCTTTCGAAGTTTTCTAGGAAGGCCTCAGTATCATCGCCTGCCTTGTAGGTGGGGAACTTTCTGGGATGGGAAGTGGTACTTGGAGAAGGATTACTAGGGTTTGTTGGGATATTCTGCTGAGCCTTTATCTTCTCCATCTCCTCCACATACTTCCTCTCTTTTTCCTTCTCCTCCAGTTCTTTGTCCCTCGCTTCCCTAGCTCTCCTGTGAGCAGCCGCTTGGTGGTGTTCTGCCTCCCTTTCTTGTTCCTTCTTCAGCCGCATGAGTTCTATCTGTCTTTCATGTTCCCTTTGTCTTTCCTCAGCCTGAAATTTGGCTAATTCCAGCTGTAGTCGAGCTGAGGATTTGGTCATTCTAACCTCTCTGTTTTTAACTAACTTTACACCCGAGGTTTAGAAATAAACAAACAAAACTTGGCTGTAAAATTTTGCTGTGCTGGAATAGAATACCTATTCTCTGATAGTGATTGTCAGCCTACAGAAAAAGACAATTCCCTTGTCTCTGTTCTGGGCCCAACTTAAAGCAAAAAACCTCCAAACTACTTGGAAACCTGCTTACCCAGCCCAAAGAAAAAGCAAATGGGTAGAACACACACCCCCTATTTACTTTTAGGAAGAAAAGAAAAAAAAAAAAACCTCTGGGTTGGAAGACTGTGAATTTCCCTGCAGGAGTTAAGTACCCTGCCTCCAGGCAAAGAAAACCTGCAATTCACAAGATAATCCCCTTTTGTCTCTGCTTGGCCACAAAGCAGGGAAAACCCAAGATGCTTTCAGTTTCAAAGCTGCTTCAAAGCCACAGGAAAAAAAAAATTCCTTTTTAAAATCTGTATTTCTAGTTCAAAAAATCTCAACTGGATCTCAAAATGATTTCAGGTTAATCCCACCACTATGCCACCATGTCAAGGTTCCTCCCCCACTCTGAACTCTAGGGTACAGATGTGGGGACCTGCATGAAAAACCTCCTAAGCTTATCTTTACCAGCTTAGGTCAAAACTTCCCCAAGGTACAAAGTATTCCACCCGTGGTCCTTGGAATGGCCGCTACCACCACCAAACTAATACTGGTTACTGGGGAAGAGCTGTTTGGACGCGTCTTTCCCCCCAAAATACTTCCCAAAACCCTGCACCCCACTTCCTGGACAAGGTTTGGTAAAAAGCCTCACCAATTTGCCTAGGTGACTACAGACCCAGACCCTTGGATCTTAAGAACAATGAACAATCCTCCCAACACTTGCACCCCCCCTTTCCTGGGAAATGTTGGATAAAAAGCCTCACCAATTTGCATAGGTGACCACAGACCCAAACCCTTGGATCTGAGAACAATGAAAAAGCATTCAGTCTTTTACAAGAAGACTTTTAATAGAAAATAGAAGTAAATAGAAATGAAGAAATCCCCCCTGTAAAATCAGGATGGTAGATATCTTACAGGGTAATTAGATTAGAAAACATAGAGAACCCCTCTAGGCAAAACCTTAAGTTACAAAAAAGATACACAGACAGAAATAGTTATTCTATTCAGCACAATTCTTTTCTCAGCCATTTAAAGAAATCATAACCTAACACATACCTAGCTAGATTACTTACTAAAAGTTCTAAGACTCCATTCCTGTTCTGTCCCTGGCAAAAGCAGCATACAGACAGACACAGACCCTTTGTTTCTCTCCCTCCTCCCAGCTTTTGAAAGTATCTTGTCCCCTCATTGGTCATTTTGGTCAGGTGCCAGCGAGGTTACCTTTAGCTTCTTAACCCTTTACAGGTGAGAGGAGCTTTCCCCTGGCCAGGAGGGATTTCAAAGGGGTTTACCCTTCCCTTTATATTTATGACAGGTATAGTACACTGAACTGGGAGCCAGGAGTTCCACTTTTACCTCTGCTGTTCACATTTCTGTGCACTTCACAGTCCTTACTATTGAACAAGGTCTCATATCCTACCCTAATACATACACAAAACCCCTTTCTTATTTTACTAATAAGTTAAGCGAGAGATTGCACAAGGTCAGTTTAGACAGAGATAAGAACAGAACCCAGGTCTCTCACACAGCAGAATCAGGAGTACCCATTCAGCCACACAGAGTCTGTATGAATATGCCAAATCTATGAGTGTTGATTATGATACAATGTGGAACAAAACATAACTGAAGAACATATTAGTTATTTATCACACAGCTTGATTGCTTGTATGATACATTGGCAGGTTTTTAAAAGTCAGAAGTATACATACTAGCATTCTCATTGCAGTGAGATCAGATTTTCCTTGCTATTCAGTTTACAATTATATGTGCAACCTCTGTGGTTACACCTATACTGCAATTAGGCACCTGTGGCTGGCCTGTGCCAGCTAACTTGGCTCGTGGAGCTTGGGCTAAAGAGCTGTTTAACTGCAGTGTAGATGTTGGGACTTGGGCTGTAGCCTGGGCTCTACGACTCTGCAAGTGGGAAGGTCCGAGAGCTCAGGCTCCTCAGCCCAAGCCCAAATGTTTACACCGCAGTTAAACAGCCCTTTAGTCTGAGCACTGCAAGCCTGAGTCAGGTGGCACAGGCCAGCCACAGGTATCTAACTGCACTGTAGAGATACTCTGTATCTGCAATGTGTTGGATCAGTTTTCAAAAGAGTAGTAGTCATCACAATTAAAAAGTTGGAACTCAACAAGAGTTACCACACAATAGAATCTAAAATACCACCACTTCTCCCTATATTTAGACTATAAAATAACAGTGGAAACTGTGTGGTACCTGCAGGCAAATGACTTCTGCTTCAAGGAAGTCAAAATATACTAGTTCTGCTGAGATTCACAGATTCATAGATATTAAGGTCAGAAGGGACCATTATGATCATCTAGTTTGACCTCCTGCACAATGCAGGCCACAGAATCTCATCCACCCACTCCTGCGATAAACATCTCACCTATGTCTGAGCTATTGAAAAGTCCTCAAATCGTGGTTTAAAGACTTCAAGGTGCAGAGAATCCTCCAGCAAGTGACCTGTGCCCCATGCTACAGAGGAAGACAAAAAGCCTCAGGGCCTCTTCCAATCTGCCCTGCAGGAAAATTCCTTCCCGACCCCAAATATGGCGATCAGCTGAACCCTGAGCATATGGGCAAGATTCACCAGCCAGATACCCAGGAAAGAATTCTCTGTAGTAACTCAGATCGCACCCCATCTAACATCTCATCACAGGCCATTGGGCCTATTTACCATGAATATTTAAAGACCAATTAATTGCCAAATCATGTTATCCCATCATACCATCTCCTCCATAAACTTATCGAGTTTAATCTTAAAGCCAGATAGGTCTTTTGCCCCCACTGCTTCCCTAGAAGGCTATTCCAAAACTTCACTCCTCTGATGGTTAGAAACCTTCGTCTAATTTCAAGTCTAAACTTCCCAATGACCAGTTTATATCCATTTGTTCTTGTGTCCACATTGGTACTGAGCTTCAATAATTCCTCTCCCTCTCCGGTATTTATCCCTCTGATATATTTATAGAGAGCAATCATATCTCCCCTCAACCTTCTTTTGGTTAGGCTAAACAAGCCAAGCTCCTTGAGTCTCCTTTCATAAGACATATTTTCCATTCCTCAGATCATACTAGTAGCCCTTCTCTATACCTGTTCCAGTTTGAATTCATCCTTCTTAAACACGGGAGACCAGAACTGCACACAGTATTCCAGTGCCTTGTATAACGGTACTAAAACCTCCTTATCTCTTCTGGAAACACAAGCTCGACTGGGTTACTGCTTAGCAGAGCCAAATGTCTGAGGTTATGTCTATACTTCAGAGACTACCGGCATAGCTATGGCAGCATAAACCTGAGGTGTTTGTTGGTCCCAAACGACGTTAGCTCTGTCGAAGGAAGCACCCTTCAATGAACGTAGCTGCATCTACACTGGTGGTTATGTTAGTATAGCTACCTTGAACAGGATGCGTTTTTTTTTCATATGAACCAACGCAGCTAGGCTGGTGGTGCTTTTCAGTATAATACACGGCTATGTAGACAGAAAAAGACTGATTAAGGCTGCCATTGCCACAGACTTACAATAACTCTGTTTTGCTTTCCTACATATCAGAATATGATACTTTATATTGACACTTCCAAGGCTTTGCAATACAGATACCCGCAGAAACTTGTATCGCCATCACTTTGTCCTTATATCCCATCAGTTTAACATCATTTTTATAATCTACATAGGCTTATGACATTGTTTTGATTTTACTCATATAATGTATAGACTCTGACTTTGCAATTATATGCCCTAACATTTCCTCATGTGAAAGCATCAGCCATGAACTGGAACGGACTTTCTTTGTCTTTTTTCATACCTGAACCTTATGTTCATAGACTTGAAATGACTCCAATTTGCCTTTTCTCATGTTGTACAATGGCATGTATAAACTTGTAGTGACATCATTTAGCATTTCCTCATATCATAACATCATCGTGGCTATAATTGTAGATGGACATATTACACATAATGACTACAGAAAGAGGTGTATTAATATGCATTTCCTCACCATATCATGACTGTGATCAAATTGCACTTATATCAACTGCTTACAAAATGTCACTCGTGTATATTAAATTAAACTGGCATTATAATTCTTATGACAGACACATAAGTAATGCAAAGAAAATTAAAGACAAAAGAAAAAATAAAGAATAGATCTGCATTAAAATATGTAGAGAAATATACATAGGCTACTATTCATTCAATGATAAAGAGATGGGCAGACACACCTATAACTTGGCTCAGTTGCACTTAAATCTTTGCCAGTGACTCTCCTGGGGGAGCAAATATCCTTCCCACATGCACACCCTTGCCTCTTATAGATGACCAGAGATGCTAAAATGTCTAGACAAAGAAGAGCCATGATACCGATACCGAAGTACCACAATTCAAAGAGTTTCTTTGCTTTTCAGGCTGGCACTATTTTAACAAGCCAATTACTTTAACATTTTTTAATTGACTTTCACTTTTGAAACAGAAGTTTGGTTTCAGCAATGGAATCTCACACTGCAGTGACATCATCTTGTGTGTCCACAGATGTGTTCTGCAACTGTATATCCATTTTGATTACCATCAAGCGTACATTACACTTTAAATTGAAGTCTTGAAGTGAAACTATCCTGACAACTTTAACTACTAAAGAGCAAAACACAAAGGAGATGTACTTCTATTTTACTCTGGTATAGTGATATAGACATTTTTTCAGCAATATTTCTAGGGCTGGCTGGAACATTTTATGACACTACCTAGAAACAGGCAGTGATAAAATGTGCTGCATTTGCATTATTTCATACACGATAAGAACAAGTTATATTTCTTTTTCTTTCTTTCTTTTTGTGTGCAATGACTTATTACTGCCAGCAATGGATTTTACACTGGGAAAAAGCAAACTCCAAAAATGTTAACAAATGTAACAAAATTTCTAACTGATACAGTGTATACAGTGTTGACAAATGAAATGTGCTAGCCCAATGATAGACATCTGTTGATTTGAAAATATGTTCAGGCTTATTACCTAGCTACACTCATTTAAAATAACCTATCCCCCTTCTAAAATTGTTAAAACTCAAGCTATACCAAGAGTTCAAGCTTTCTTTTCAACTGTCATTCACACTGTTCTCTCCCCTCTTGCAGTTGTAAAGTTCAAAATAACCAAACAAAAGCTTATTGAAAAGAAAATTGATAGGAATAATGCTTTTTACCTCCAGTTTTCACCCCAACCTCCTTGTATTGTGAAGGCCACTAACCACTAAGGTATTTCTTCTGTTCCTTCCACCAGCTTAGAAAGCAAAATAATTAATTCCTGAACATTTGTAAGCTATCTTGCAGAGAACCATTGTTAAAGTTATGAAAACTGTTAATGATCCCACCAGGGGAATACAATTTCAGCTGGCTTAAAGTTACTTGCAGACTAAAACTGGAGGCTATCAGTGTAAAGATGCACACACAAATGTTAGCACCAAAAATATTGCACAAGGACATGCATTTTTATGTGCAAATCAGACACGTGGATCAGTGCTCAGACTTCCCACTATGCATCGAAAACAAGTATCCACCAAATTTTGTGGGAATACAATCACAGGCAACTGGTAAAATCTACCCTCAATGGCTTTCAAACTGATTTCACAATTTATTATTTAGTGCAGAATTGATTGTGGAATAGTCTCTGAAAAACCAACGACAGCTCCCCTTTCAGTGTGGGAGCAAGGAATCCTGGCCCAAATCTTCAGTTGGTATAAACTGACATTGAAGTCAATGGGCTATGCCAATCTACACTATGTGAGGATCTGGTCTCCTATACATACAGCTCAGCTGCTGTACACCACCACCTATCAATCCAGATTAGCGGATCAAATGAGATTGAGAAATAAGATTGACAAACTCAGAATAAAACTTTCACTGACACACTTGTTCTACATCTACAATTCCTGTACAATTTAACAGTCCTCTTTCTACATTTCTTTTCCTCCATTTTTTAAAACAATTCTCTTTCCTCTCCCTGCTTACACAGCCTTTCCTTCCCCTCATAGCTTACACCTCTCACTTTCTTATCTCTACTTCTGTCTCACAGCTCCTTGCACCTCCATCCTTCTCTTAAGGCATGCGGACCAGTGCTCTCCTGGCTAATAAAAGAGAAACTATACCAGTATGACTAGATTATTGCAAATAATGAGAAAAATTCACTTAATTAGCTTGTGTCTAAAAATGCCTTTCAACTATGTTCACCACCTCTTTTTACTCAATTTGCATAAATTTTTGTGCAAATGAACTTTTGCTCATATGAACATTCACATGAATTTCTGGGGTTTCAGCAGAGATTTATTTAATTAGAAATTAAATTTATTTCATGAAGAAGTAAAGCCTTAGAAACCTCTTTACAATATTAATTTATCAGGGAACAGAAATACCATTGTGATAGCATGTAGGTCCCACATGGACGAAGAATGGGTCAGAGAAGCCCTGGCACCAGAGCTAGCCCCAACCGTCCAGCCCTGTCAATCATGCATGATAGGGAGGCCTTTAAAAGGAGAGAAGCTGCAGCCAGCAGGTGGGGAAGGTGTAGAACTGCCCTAAGCAGCATACGGCAGGAGCAACTCCTGAAGCTGTGGAGGGAACTCTTAGGCAGGAAGCCTTCACCCCAACCCTGAAGAGAGTGCAACAGGCTCCCCGCGTAAACGACAAGCTGAGCTGGTCTCAGAGACTCAGCCAGAACAATTTCCACAAATCCAGTGTCTGGGGCTGGGTTGTTGGCAGCACTACAGACTTGCCATTCACCCCACCACCGCTTTGCTGGGACTGCAGGGAAGGAATATCCCTGAATGCTTGGGAGGTTGTGGCTTTCATTTTTGACCCCCCAGCTGGAGAGACTTGAAGCTCAAGGGCAGAACACCTGCATGCCAACAGTGGGAAAGTGGGGCCCAGGTTGTGACCACCCAATATAGCTAACTGGGTGTGGGCAGGTTCCCCTGAGGGAGGAACCACCAAGGACTCTGTTACAACCATGATGTGATTTTAAGTGACCTATCACCATAGGAATATAGAATGGTAACTATCAAATTCATAAACATCTGCAGAGAAGTTTGTGAATACTATTATTAGTGAGGCAGAAAATTTGTTCAGACTAAACATTTGAACTATGGCAAATTTGTATAAAAAAATCCAGCCTATTCTGTGAACAAGAAATAAGGCTAAATTTGCATTGTAACTTGGTTGTGATGAATTGTTCACCCAGCTCCAGCAACAGAGATTCTACATGAAGCATTTTCAGTCTTAGGGTATGTCTACACTACAAAATTAGGTCGAATTTATAGAAGTCGTTTTTTTAGAAATCGTTTTTATATATTCAAGTGTGTGTGTCCCCACAGAAAATGCTCTAAGTGCATTAAGTGCAGTAACTCGGCGGAGTGCTTCCACAGTACTGAGGCAAGCGTCAACTTCCGGAGTGTTGCACTGTGGGTAGCTATCCCACAGTTCCCGCAGTCTCCGCTGCCCATTGGAATTCTGGGTTGAGATCCCAATGCCTGATGGGGCTAAAACATTGTCGTGGGTGGTTCTGGGTACATATCGTCAGGGCCCCGTTCCCTCCCTCCCTGCCTCCGTGAAAGCAGCAGCAGACAATCGTTTTGCGCCTTTTTCCTTGAGTTACCTGTGCAGAGGCCATACCATGGCAAGCATGGAGCCCGCTCAGGTAACCATCACCGTATGTCTCCTGGGTGCTGGCAGACGTGGTACTGCATTGCTACACAGCAGTAGCAACCCCTTGCTTTGTGGCAGCAGACGGTACAATAGGACTGGTAGCCGTCATCGTCATGTCCGAGGTGCTCCTGGCCACATCGGCCAGGAGCGCCTGGGCAGACATGGGTGCAGGGACTACATTAGAAGTGACTTAACCAGGTCATTCTCTTTAGTCCTGCAGTCAGTCCTATTGAACCATCTTTTGGTGAGCAGGCAGGCGATACGGATTGCTAGCAGTCCTATTGTACCATCTTCTGCTGGGCAGGCAAGAGATGAGGATGGCTAGCAGGCCTATTGTACCATCTTCTGCCGAGCAGCCATGAGATGTGGATGGCTTGCAGTCCTTCTGCACCATCTGCTGCCAGCCAAAGATGTAAAAGATAGATGGAGTGGATCAAAACAAGAAATAGACCAGATTTGTTTTGTACTCATTTGCTTCCCTGCCCCCCGTGTCTAGGGGACTCATTCCTCTAGGTCACACTGCAGTCACTCACAGAGAAGGTGCAGCAAGGTAAATCTAGCCATGTATCAATCAGAGGCCAGACCAACCTGTTTGTTCCAATGAGAACAATTACTTAGGTGCACCATTTAATATTTGATCTTATAAACTTGGTTCTTGTCCTCGGATGAACAAATCTATAATAAAACAAAATATGTGCCAAATGTAGGAAAAAAGAATAAGAAACTGATTAACAAAATGACTGAAGTCATGTTTCTGTGTAGTATCTTCCTTTCAATGCCAGATCTTTTAATACATCACAATAAACAACAAATGTACATTTGCTAGCTTGGTACCAATGAACCTAGTTGATGTTGATATCACAAGTAAGGCAGAAAGGAAATGACACAAAATTACTGCCAATATACTTAAATATTTGCATACAAGCAATTCCCAGGCAATATAATTCATTAGCATGTCAGTTGCACTATGTACTATGAAAAGGAGTACTTGTGGCACCTTAGAGACTAACCAATTTATTTGAGCATAAGCTTAGCTCACAAAAGCTTATGCTCAAATAAATTGGTTAGTCTCTAAGGTGCCACAAGTACTCCTTTTCTTTTTGCGAATACAGACTAACATGGCTGTTACTCTGAAGTTTGTACTATGAGGCAGTAGAGTTATCAGGCATTAATGTCAGCAATGAAAAAAATAATAACGAGGCAGATACGCTATGCCTTGGAAAATAATCAATAAGCATTGGCTATTTCACAGCATAATCATTCAGTGGCAACATTTTTTTCAGTAACTGATTATTATACAGTAAGTGCAAACACAGAAATAAGGAACAGAACCAGTTTGATACATGAGCATCAACCTTGCATCTTGAAAACAAACCTTTCCACCTAGAATTTATTTTAGAAAGATGAGCTGTTTAAAAAAAACTAGTGATTCTACTTCTTAAATATTTCCTTCCTTTTGCAAGATCTTTAATTTCATAGGCAATACTGAACAATGGCCCAGAGACAACCTGTGCCAGCCAATAGTGAAGAGGGAGGGGAGGCTGAGTGAGGGCAGCCGGCTTCAGCAGTGTTACTGAGCATGCTCAGGCCATGTGAGCATACGCTCTACAAGCCAAGCAGCAAATCTAGGGGAGCAAGTGACCCCACTCCCCCCCGCGCCATGTGTCACCTCTGCAACTGCCAAATCAGATTTCACTGGAATGGTTTTCCTGGACATTCTGAAGACTACTTTTTGGATCATCCCACTATCTGGGGAATGAACAAGCCAGGTCTCATAAAAATTGACTGATGTACCTAGCAAACTGTGCAAACTGTGAACACCATTGATAACCCTCTTAAGCTCAGTGAAAAGGATAACTTACAGCAGCTTAGAAGCTGACTGTTTTGGACTATTATACTGGTCTTAGGCTAAGTTGGTTATACATACAAATAGTCTACTCAGAGTTATTTTGTTTTTTATGACTTGTTAATATCTGTGATAAACACATGAGGAGTAAACTTTACACTGCTTTATAGTATGGTGTGATCTATGTACCAGTCACATGCTGCTGTATTTCCTTACTGAATGTAACACTGCTTGGAGAGGTTTCTTTTTCTTTCAAAGTAGCTGTGAGTAGGTAACACTATTCCAATTCTATCTAGGATATATTTACATGCAGTGACCTTAGTCCAAGGTTCAATGGATTCTCCATTCTATATAATATTCAGCAAAACACAGAAGGTAGGATGTTATGATGGTGGGTAATTTTCTACTTGCTTTGTGTTAATACTGAACAAATCATAAGTCCAATATCCATATACTGTAGCTCTAGTGCTTCATTTTCACTTGTTAGAACTCAAGCTAGGCAAGAGATGTTTTCCCATCACTGGAATATTTGAGAGAACAAAATTTTTTTCCAGCCTCAAGGAGTGATGAAAAGTCAAAACATTTAAAATATTCAAAACTGAAAAATAAAAAAAATAGTTTGGGTCAAAACATTCATTTCCGTAATTTTTAAATATTTCATTTTGGTTGAGATCTTTTAAAACTTTTGTAGTTTAATTAGCTTAATATTTAAAATGAAAAGTTATTTTGAATTGTAAAACCAGAACTTTTCATTTTGAAAATGTCAAAGCTAACTGTTCTGAGTATTTTGTATTTCCCCTCCAATATTTTTTCCGATTTTGGTGAGTCAAACCTTTTTCATAAATAGTTTCCATTTTGACCAATAGGCATTTTTCAACTAAAAAGCTTTTTGCTGAAAAATTCCCAACCAGCTCTACTTACCACCTCACTAACCCACACTAATGGTGGGGAGCCACAGTGCAAACTGGTAAAATTACTGGATTACCACTTGCTCAGAATAGGGCCAGTGTGAACAACTGTACACTATCCCTGGCACAGGTGCTGACTTCTGCTCAGTGGGTGCTTGACGCCTCTCTGCCCTGGGCCCCGCCCCGATTCCACCCCTGCCCTGCCCCCCTCCCACCCCTTCCCCGAAGATCACGCCCCAACTCTGACCCGTCCCTGCTCCTATTCCAACTCCTTCTCCAAATCCCCCCCTGCCCCCTCCCCGCTTCCTCCCCTGAGTGTGCCATGTTCCCGCTCCTCCCGCCTTCCTCCCAGAGCTCGCTACGCCACCAAACAGCTGTTTGGTGGCGGCAAGTGCTGGGAGGTTGGTGGAGGAGTGGGGAAGCGGCACACTCAGGGGAGGAGGTGGAGGAGGAAGAAGTGGGGCGCGGTTGGGGGGAGCTTGGCGGCTGGTGGATGCAGAGCACCCACTAATTTTTCCCCCTGGGTGCTCCAGCTCCGGAGCACCCATGGAGTTGGTGCCTATGATCCTTGGGCCAATGGCGAAGCAAAGCTTCATCCCATTGCCACACGTCCCAACACTTGGCAAGAACTATGATTTTCTTGCTGATGCTGATACTTCTAGGGGGCAAAGATAGATTTGCTGCTGCCAGTGTCACAGGTGTGAAGAGGAAACAGCCACATCCTCACCAGAGAAAGGAAGCCTTTATCTTCCTTTGTGCTCTTGTCCTTCAATTGCTTCTGCAGTGCTCCCAGCAACTGCTACAGGAGTAGAGTAAGGATGGACATCTCTTCCCTTTTGTGTGGGGAATAGGCTGGTCCTCAGCTCTGTCTCCCTCCCGTTCCCTGTATCCTTCCAAAGGAAGAGTGTGGGAGATGCAGCTAGGAGCCACCTTATTTCATTGGTTGCTCTTCACTCCCACAATGGGAAACAGAGTTGCAGGGGGAACAGTGGCCTGCTTACTGAAGTAGAAGTTACCTCAGTAGAAAAAGGGAAAAGCCTCTAAGAACAGAAGAGGCACCATAAGGCTCTAACCATGACTTAGGGCTTCACTGAATGCTGGGAACAGAGAGAGAGAGAGAGAGAGAGAGAATCCTCCTCCATTGACCTGTGGCAACATGACATAACCTGCATTGGCCTAGTACAAGAGTAGAATCTAATGCTCCACTTGAAAACCTACTTTCCATTTGGATTTGAAGTTTGTAGTTTCTGGAGCAAGTTTCACTGAGGTCCCACTTGCATACACAGTACATCATAAAAATTCATCATCAGTACATCATAAAAAGACATCATAAAAATTATATTCCCATATAGTGAGAGAAATGGTAAGAATTTACAAATGTGAAACTCTGTCACAAATCTACCCAAACGTCCCCTTCTTGGGCACTCACCAGAATGCTGTAAGAGGACCCAACTCACTGGACCCTGTGCGCTTTAAGCTGCTAGAGTCTGAACTGAGTCCAGGCACTGCCCGCTAGCTGAAGGTCCACAGACACAATCCCAGGGTGCAGATTCTCTACGCAGCAGCACCTTTCAAGAGCTGTAATCTCACAGTGCAATTGCCTACCTCTGGGCCAATACTGACAGCTCAGATTCCCGATATAGCTTAAATACATCCTCTCCCAGAACTCCTTCTGTGTGGGTATTGTGGATCCACAGGCTAACTCCTCAAGGCATTTGATAGGTGTAACACAACAAACAGACAGACACCCTTTGCACAGGATTCTAAAACACCATTTTTCTTTCTTTAATAGTGTCAAGGTTCCTCCCCCACTCTGAACTCTAGGGTACAGATGTGGGGACCTGCATGAAAAACCTCCTAAGCTTATCTTTACCAGCTTAGGTCAAAACTTCCCCAAGGTACAAAATATTCCACCCGTTGTCCTTGGACTGGCCGCTACCACCACCAAACTAATACTGGTTACTGGGGAAGAGCTGTTTGGACGCGTCTTTCCCCCCAAAATACTTCCCAAAACCCTGCACCCCACTTCCTGGACAAGGTTTGGTAAAAAGCCTCACCAATTTGCCTAGGTGACTACAGACCCAGACCCTTGGATCTTAAGAACAATGAACAATCCTCCCAACACTTGCACCCCCCCTTTCCTGGGAAATGTTGGATAAAAAGCCTCACCAATTTGCATAGGTGACCACAGACCCAAACCCTTGGATCTGAGAACAATGAAAAAGCATTCAGTTTCTTACAAGACGACTTTTAATAAAAATAGAAGTAAACAGAAATGAAGAAATCCCCCCTGTAAAATCAGGATGGTAGATATCTTACAGGGTAATTAGATTCAAAAACATAGAGAACCCCTCTAGGCAAAACCTTAAGTTACAAAAAAGATACACAGACAGAAATAGTTATTCTATTCAGCACAATTCTTTTCTCAGCCATTTAAAGAAATCATAATCTAACACATACCTAGCTAGATTACTTACTAAAAGTTCTAAGACTCCATTCCTGGTCTATCCCCGACAAAGACCAGCATATAGACAGACACAGACCCTTTGTTTCTCTCCCTCCTCCCAGCTTTTGAAAGTATCTTGTCTCCTCATTGGTCATTTTGGTCAGGTGCCAGCGAGGTTACCTTTAGCTTCTTAACCCTTTACAGGTGAGAGGAGCTTTCCCCTGGCCAGGAGGGATTTCAAAGGGGTTTACCCTTCCCTTTATATTTATGACAAATAGCTTGAGAAATGAATAGATTAATCCAAATGTAATAAACCCAGTACATCTGTCCCTGCTTCAGTTTTCTGAACGACGGAACCTCTCTCCCCACTTTAAGGTAGATTGTGTTCTTTGATCTTGGTTGGTCCCACAGCTAGCTCCTCTACCCCCACCTGCTATGACAGCATACCCGGCTCTTCCCTTACTGCCCAAAGCTTCCTATATCTCTTTCTGAGCCCCTCAAGTTTATATGTCCCACTACCAACACTTGGTTCTTTTTCTTGCTGCTGGTAATTTTGCATGCTCTAAACCCCTGGTCCCCTACAGACAAGCTAGGGAAAGTGACTTCTCCCAGTTCCACCCAACCTCCCTGGTGTATGTACTGACCAATTACAACAATTTTCAGAACAGTTTCACAATATCAACCAGATATAATAAGTTGTACTGATCATCACATACTTTCATGAGCATTGAGTTCTGTACTTTCATTCAAAAATTTGAGACAAGCCAAGGACATCTCTCACAGCATTATATCCAATGGGGCCTGGAGTATGCAAAATAATATGTATTACATGTTTAACCTTTATATGACAGTAGTGCCCAAGGGTTATGATCAGAGTCAGGGTCCACTTATGTGGACCATGTGTTGTACAAACACAAGAAGAAATTCACATTTTTGTCTTCAAAGAACAGTACAAATATTAACAAATCTTTACAAAATTTCTGTGATGTAGGTGAGCATAATCCTGTTTTAGAGATGGTGAACCTGCAACACAAAGGCTAAGTGATTTACCCCAGGGAACACAGAAAATCAGTGACAGATATTATTCTCATCTGTACTATGAATGTTAAATTACTGATGTCACAGTCTTATCACAATACGAGATCGTTATTCTGAAATCAAACTAAGTAAACTATTATTTTTATATCTATACCTATCTATCTATAGATCGAGAGATAGATCACTTTATTCCATTTTCAGCACATTTTTCTATCAAAGTAGTTCATAAATAAATGCACATAGAGGAAGGACTTCATATATATATATATATATATATATATATATATATATATATATATATATATATATATATATATATAAAAGTTTGGTGGTATTTTAGGATTCTTTTCCTGTTTGTCCCTGTTTTACACATTTCCCGTATGAAGAAACTCACATTGAAGTAAACAACATTTCAGAAATGGAAATGTTGCCTCCAAGGTCTTGTCTTCACTGCAAACTTAACTCGAGTTGTAACTCAAGAGTTCACTCTAACTCAAGTCCCTTCCACATAATAAACACGCTTAACTTGAGAGAGGCAATGCTGTTACTTGAGTTAAAGGCTAGGATACAGACTAACACTTAAGTTAGCACAACTCATCAGCACCACTCTGCAGCCTGGAGCAGGCTAGCTCTATTTGAGTGCCACTAGTTCTCCAATTTCTTCCCACAATTCTCTCATATGCCCAGAAAGGACAGACTAATTCACCCCAAAATTAACTTGCACAGAATTCATAGAGCAGCTCAGCTCAGCTTAGTGAATTGAAAAGAACCATGGGATAAACTCTGGCCTTGTCTACATTAGAGGGTTAAGTCAATGTAAGTTATGCTAGTTAAATTACATAACTTACGTAACTTAAGTCGACGTAGTTTAAATCGACTTAATATGGTGTCTACACCACACTAGGTTAGTGGGAGACGCTCTCCTGCCAACATAACGTCCTCCTCTTGTTGAGGTGGAGTACTCAGGTTGACACGAGAGCGCTCTCCCGCTGACTTACTGTGTCTTCACCAGACCGACTAAATCAGTGCTCAACTGCAGCAGCGCCAATTTAGCCTGTAGTGAAGACAAACTCTCAGAAAAGTCTTGAGTGAGTGCAGCACCAGTGTGGACACAGCAGATTGAATGTTATCTCACAATGTGGCTACTCTGACTCCAAAGAAATAACTCAAGATAACACAGCAGTGAAGGCATACCCCAAGACATGTCAATGTTGTCCTGAACATCAGCCTGAGGAAGTTGTTCCAAAAGTGACATGCAGCATTCCCTTCCCTCATGGGAACAAAACTACACATATTTCTGCACAGCAGCATATTCTACTGACAACAGACCTCAAAGATGGCCTTTAAGATGCAACTATAATAAAACTACATTTTGTCCTCACGCAGAGTATTGTGCTCTGTTTCAAAAACACATAGCATGTCAGAAAGTCTCTGAATAAAGCTATATGCATGCCAGGGTTCTGAAGACCTTATGAAACACTTCAGCTTCACTCTTATGGTTAACATTATCATCAGAATACGTTCATGTATCTATAACATTATTGCTCAGAGCTGTGTAATTCCTTAGAGCCCTCTTTCTGAGCAAACAAAGGGGTAGGCAAACTTTTTTACTCTAGTTTTGAATCCATTTTATCCTACATAGGCTCTTATACCATCCTCATCACCACAGTATGAGTGTCTTTAAGCACATTAAGCAATGTGACTAACTTCTACCATGTATGGTTCATTCTTTCCCCTGGGGAAAAATTGTGTGCACAATGTAGTGTTTTGTTTGGATAGCAATATCTACATATAATTTAAAAAAATCCTGTGTGCTTATAATTAGTTAAAGTAAAGCCAAAGAAGTATCTTGCCCTTGAAGCAGAAGATGGTTACGTTTGAGATGGTTCTTAGTTTTGGGAGAACTGACTTCATTCCAGTCTTGCATCATCCCTGTACTATGCTTTGTTTCTTGCACAAATAAGCTATAACTGTGAAGTCGGCTGCTACATCATGCCCACTTAGCAGAGCTGTCGACCATGGTCCCAGTGCTCATCTCCGAGCTTTAAGTGACCTTTCTAATATCTTGTGGCCAAGTGAAGATAAAGATCAAGACCTTGAATTTCACTCTATATTCTACAAAAAGCCAGTATAGAAAATGGAGGACAGGTATGATCTGTTCAAGTCAAGCATCAAAGGGTTCAGAACTTTCTTAGGAGACTGTGAAAAAGGAGCAAAAATTACTACAAAAATTGCAGTAAAAAATAGATACATGATATATCCTATATGCTGACCACCCACTTCCATTCCTTTACTGTTTCTCATTTTCGTTCATCATTTATCAGCTGCATTCTTTTTAATTTGGCATTTGTCAGCTTTTTCCATTATTTTCATTCACCAATTGTTCAGTTATCATTTGTCAGACTTTTCTAGGTATTCTGATGTGCCAGCACTGTTTGTTTATCATTTGTTAGCCATATTTGTCTTTTCCTGTACTCCATCCACTCATTTGTCAGCTCCCCCGCCCCCCCTTTTTTTGGTATATTGACTGCCTCATAGATATTCATTAGCTTCACTAATTTGCTTCAGTTTGGCCTTATTTTGGCCTCATTTGTTTACTGTCATTCCCCTTTGATATGTGTCAGCTTTTGTGGTTCATTGCTGCCAGCTCCAAACTCATTTGTCTGTCTCCATTTGTTTACATGTACAGGACCATCTACAGTCTGTTTTACTTTCTTGTGCTATTCTGATGTATCAAGACTTTGTAAGGGATGCTACTGGCACCTCAGCAATGGCTATTATTCGTTCACCAGCCTAAATTGGAAGCACCTCCATTAAAATCAATGGAGTTGCTCCAATACACACTGCTGTACAAGAACTGGCCCATAATCTACGTATGCCTAGAAAATTATACAAATGATAAAGATGCATTTTTTACTTTAGCCAATATTTTCCTCCAGAAGATCCATTGTAGGACTGAAAGGCAGCAGAACTGTGGGCTCCACTGTCCATGCCACCGAATAGATTTTTTTGGTGCATGTCAAGGGAAAGGTGGGGAATATAGTTTGTAGATACACAAGGGTCAGGATTTGGTTAACAGTAAATTATAGCTGGCATTCATTAAAATGGGGATGCCCATATTTTCAGAAACCCAGGGTTGTTCTGGCAGTTTACTAGGATGCGGAGAGCCACTCCTAAATTATCTTACAAACAATATTACAAAAATAAATTACAGTCATATATGTGGATGTAGATTTTCCTTGCTAGATGAGCAGATATTGCTTATTAGAGTACAATACCCACAAAAAACATAGCTGATCAATTTTTTCCTCACTTTGCAGTTCGTGTGAGAGGGAAGTCATGGTCTATGTTATAAGACACTGTCCTGCACTTGGCCCTAAGCACTTTAAACCGTTCTGCATTATAAGTCATTGATCTATGATCCTAATTTAGTCAAAGATACAATGTGTCATCTATACCTTTAAAAAAAGAAATCTGAGTTATGAAAAGGAGAAGCACAATCCCAAAGCCTCCCATCCAAATATTTTTGTTGGTAACAGTAAAAGACGTGCTCAAAAATTGTTTAGGAGGTTTATTCTCAATTAATATAACTCAGCATGTTGTGTATACTATTAATTTGTATTGCTGGTAATATATTTAATATTAATTGTGCTACGGACAGTTACACATATATCGTATACTTTTTCAGCAGTAATTTTTTCTAGAGCTGTGTCTTTATTATAGTAATTGCCCCCCTTTTTTTAATCTAATAGCTTCTGAATTTAATGAATCTTTGGGTTAAACTTTGTTTAGATTCCAGCTATCATGTATTTTTATATACACATACACACACTAACTTCCTTATTCTGTCCTCAGGTCTATATAGTGTGTTAGTAAGGAACATATGTATGAATGATTTTTCCTTACTAACATATATGCATGTATGTATTAATGATTTTTCCTAACTAACACACTACATAGACCTGAGGAAAGAACAAGGAAGTTAGTAAAGAAAGAAAAATATTTTGCAGGTAAGGAAAATAAACTTCTTCATTGCAATACAGTTTAAAAAAATCTTCCATATAACATGTCAGATTCATCCCTGGTGTAACTCTATTTAAGATGATGATGTTAAAACAGGGCTGAATTTGAACCAAGGACTTTGGCTTATCTAGAATCATAGAAAAAAATGAAGAGAAGTAACTTAGTACGGTACAAGAATTACACCACTCTGGTAGTAATGTTGATTAACAACAATTCTTTTTAACATTACACAATTTATGTAATTAAAGAGTACCTATTGATCTGAATCCTGCAGTAGATATGTGTATCCAATAGACAATAATGGAGTTATAAATTCAGTATACTCACACTTGACAAGATTAGAATATGCTATACTTTAAATGAATATTTCCAACCATTCCCAGCCATGCAAAAGTTATCCACATTATTTGTTGTGAATATGGTATTTATCTTTAAAAATACACATCTGCCAAAATATTTTCATGCTGCATTAATTTTATAGTAAAAATATCAATCCATACACTTTATAAGAAAGAAGATACAATGATGGCAATGGCAGACAGACAGCCAGTATCAATGTCTACAACTACATTGTTTTACCCACAAAGAAGGCTGTAGTGTCTTACAAGTATAAAGAAGGGACATGTTATTATCAAAGACAGCTTATGAAATGTGATCTTGAAGTCCCAAAAGCTTTTGTACTCAGTGTTTAGTAATATTTATAAACATAATGCTACAAGATAGGCTGTCTCCAAAGGCTTTTTAGAATGTTGTAGAATTGATGCAAATACATCAGTAATTGCATTGATTAATTGAACTCCATTATTAAATGCACCTTATTCTAGTATAAATGTTGGGACTCACTTTTGGATGCATCATAAAATGCCAAACTATTGAATACAATCTGTAAAATGAATTAACCTACTGTGCCATGATTGTGGTGTTGACATTAAGGGCCAAAAAGCAGGTCTACTCTGCTGTTACCAAAAATTTGGTACAACCTATTATATCCAAAATTAAAGGAGTACAAACTATTAGAAGCTGGGAGTGCTTTTAGGAACACTTACATTCACAATGGTTTCTACACTGTGAGGGACAAGACAATTCTACAAATCAACATTCTTATTTGCTTCTGGTTTTGACTGGGTCCTGACATTTTCTTTTTTATCTTTGAGTTTCTAGCTGCATATTTTAATAAGTGCTCTTTTATGTCAGTTTTCCATTTACACTCTTTTTCTTACTGACTGGTGACTTAGAGTAGAAATAGTACACTGAGTTAATAAACAGGGTTTTAGTTTTCACTTTTTTTAAAATACTCAAACTATTTTACTAGTACAAGAGAATCCTACCTTGAGTATTTTACATATTTCATACCATGTCAGTTTTTAAAGAACGAAGAACCTAGTTTTAATATGATCAGCTAAGAGATGTATGTTCATTTAGATGAAGGTCATGATCTTGAGTATAATGAGCCCCAAAGTGGATCTATAATGAATTTTCTGAATAAATTTTAAGCACTAATACACTTACATTAAATTGTATTAACCTTTTACTTGCACAGATTTTTGATAACATCATAAAGTTACATTTGATTCTATTTCTGAGATTTGGAGAGAAAACCCTACAGATGTTTTAGAATTCATGTCAAAGGTTATTATAATTCATATAGTTTGCAACTACTGCCTATAGAGAGAATGTACTATTGTACATGAAGTTAAAAGCTCTTACAGATGAACTATGAAAACAGCTGCTACATAGATGGGACTGGCATCTACAGTACTATTCCATGGGGAAGGGAGTAACAAGAATAAAATAGAACAGAACATATCTGAAACAATTCATAGTTAGATGATTATTGTAGACATTTCTCAGTGGCTTAGATAGTTTCCTCAGCTGTTCTAATGAAAATAAATTAATGTAGAGAAAATATGGTTTTTGAATTAGCTTCTTAGATTATACTCTGATCAACATGGCACCAATGAGAACAAAACAGGAAAATGCAGATGAAACTATGAAAAGGTCCTTGATATTCTTCTTTGACTGCACTATGCCCAGAATATTTGTACTCAACAGAGGAGCAGAGTGAAAAATAATGGAATCAGTGCTCAGTCTAAGGAAAACAAAAAGGAAAAAAAACCCAAAACCAAAACCAGCGAATCTAACTTTTCATTCTGTTGAATGGAAATCCATTTCAGTAACTGTAAGATACATACAACACATACTGATATGTAGTATGTAGTGACAAATATAAAAGAACTTACTCACCTTGTGCAGTAATGATGGTTCTTCGAGATGTGTCCCCCTATGGGTGCGCCACTTTAGGTGTATCTGCGCCCGGTGCCTCTGATCAGAGATCTTTGGTAGCAGTGTCCATTTGGCCCACACATGCATTCTTTCTGCTCCAGGCAAATTAACACTGCATGGGTGAACCACCCTCAGTTCCTTCTCTATCGCAGAGTCACTAACAAGAACTCCGAAGTAGAGGGGAGGAGTGTGGGTTGTGGAGCACCAATACAGACACACATCTTGAAGAATCATCATTACTGCACAAGGTGAGTAACTTCTTCTTCTTCAAGTAGTGTCCCTATGGGTTCTCCTCTATGGTCACTCCGGAGCAGTATCTCCAATGGAGGGTTGGGGCTTCAGAGTCGAGTCTGTTAAGGACAACAATACAGTGGAGACAACAATGGCATCAGCAGAGGAGTCTCTTGTTCTGCATAGTGTTCTGCAAAAGTATGAGCAGATGCCCAGGTTGCTGGCCTGAAGATTTCTGGACTGGGAACATCTTTAATGAAGGTGACCGAGATGGAAACTGACTTTGTGGAATGTGTATGGATTCCAGGTGGAGGTACCAAATTACGAGCACAATAGCAGCAGTCTGATGGGGTCTCCACTCACCACCACTGACGCCTCCTACTGGCTGCTCCGGAAATTAGCTCTTGTCAGCTGTGGAGCACCCTCTGCGCATGGTGACTCACCCGTCATCTGCTTGGGAACCGCCTTGCTCCCTGCTCGGTGGTGTCCGCTTCAGGACACTGCCCTCCGGCAGTGCCCACTACTCCAGTCTCACCCCGTTCTGGGGGGGGAGGGGTAGTAACGACTGTCCTTCGGCTTGCACCTGCCTCTGTGGCCAACCACAATCCCAATGTCTAGCCTCTCGAATCAGGGGCAAGTTGCAGTCTGTCTTGGCCTCACTCCTCTGTGGCCAGGTGCAGTGTAAGGGGGTACCCACCCGCTACTCTGGGTCCCAACCCTGGGACCCTCTAGCAGCAGCCTCTCTCTACCCTCCTACTTTCCCCTCTTGACCGCCTATCTTCCCTGGGCTACTTCCCCTTTGGCCCAGTGCACCTTCTCGACCCTTTCTAGCAGAGGCCATAGCCTGGCAGGTAACTGGGCCGGAGCTCTCCTCTGCTTCCCCAAACCTGCCCAGCACTGCTCTGTCTGAGGTGCTACCTCCCTCACCTCAGGAGCCAGTCCTCCTCCCTTGCTAGCCAGGGAGAGACTGTCCTCTCCTCTGCTAGGCAGTCTTTATATAGGACCCAGCCCGGCCCTGACTGGCTCTCTACAGGCCTTTGTCAATTGGCTGCTGGTCTGTGCAGCTTCTCTGGCCTGTTCCAGCCCTTTTTCTCATAGGGTAGGGCAGCCACCCCACCACAAGTGCTTAATACGATTCAAGACACATTTAGAGAGTCTCTGAGCAGATATTACTGTGCCTTTTGATCTTGACAGGAAGCGCTTGGGAGATTTCCTAAAGGCCTTCTTCCTATCCAAATAGAAGGTCAAGGCTCTCCTAACATCAAGCATATGTATTATAGTTTCCCTGTTATCACAGTGAGGCTTTGGGTAAAATGTGGGAAAATGAATGAGTTGGTTCATGTGAAAAGATGAAGTCACCTAGGGAACGAATTTTGGGTGTGGTTTGAGAGTTATCTTGTCTTTAAAGAAAATCGTGAAAGGGTGCGCGTGCACCATTAATGCCGCTATTTCTCCTATCCTCCTAGCCAAGGTGATAGCTACTAAGATTCCTATCTTCACTAATATATGTGCAAGAGAACATGTGGCCATAGTTCAAAAGATGGTCTAGCTAGACTCCTTAGAACTAGATTCAGAACTCCACGTCAGCGTGGAGTGTCTGGATTGAGGGAAGAGGTACCCTATGCCCTTGAGGAATCTTTGTTGCTGAGTGAGTAAAGACTGAATAACCCTCAATGTGCTGGTAGAAGGCTGTTATGGTCACAAGATGTATTTTGAGTGAGCTGAGGGATAGCCCTGCCCTCTTGAGGCCCAGTATGTAGTCTAGCATGACAGGGTGGGAGGAGGATACTGAGGTAATTTGTATAGAAGTACATCAAGACTGTTTGATATGAAGGGACGACTACATGGGGGACCATTTGCCCTGAACCTTGTGGTTGTTCAGATAGGCTCCCGAGCCTATTAGGGATGCACCCAGGCTAGAAGCAATATTTGTGGGATTGTGTGAATGGGACCCCCCATGCATACATTCATAGGGCCTTTCCACCAATCCAGGTAGTCTTTGACCCTGAAGGGCATTGACAGAAGTTTGTCTAGTCTGTCTCTGTTTGGTACACAGACAGACCTGAGCCATGCCTGCAGGCACCGCATGTGTAGTCTGGCATGACATATCACAAACATGTATGCTGCCATGTGCCAGAGAAACTGGGGCAATGTCTGGATGGTGTATATAGGCTGGCCTGAACGATCTCTATGAGACTGGATACAGTGTGAAACCTGTATTGTGGAAGCAGTGCCCTCACTTGTAATGAGTCGATATAGGCACCTATGAACTCCAAGCACTGCACTGGAGTCAGGTTGATTTCAGGCACTGATTTGTGCACCCTAATGCATGAAGACATATATAGTCCTTTGCGTGTCTCAAAGAGGATCTTCGAAGGAGAGGGCTCTGAGAAGCCAGTCATCCAATTAAGGTAAATCATGATTCCCAGGTACATAGGTAAGCTGCTACTACAGAGAGGACCTTGGAGAATACTCTGCGTGTGGTGGAGAGGCCAAAGGGAAGTACTCTGTACTGATAATGGTCCTGACCGAAGGTAAACCTGAGGAATCACCTGTGGGATGGCTGGATCGATATATGAAAGAAGGCATCTGGAAGGTCAAGGGCCGAGAACCAATCTCCCTGTTCTAGAGATGGGATAATAGCTGCTAGTGTGACCATCTTGAACATTTGTGCCTTCACACATTTGTTCAGCGCTCTTACATCTAGTATGGTCTCCACCCTCCTTTTTTCTTGGGAATCAGGAAATATCGAGAATAGAAGCCTTGCCTCTGAGGTGTACAGGAACGGGTTCTAAGGCTCCCAGGCACAGGAGGTGATCTGTTTCCTGTCTTAGTAGTTTCGTCCCTGAAGAGGGACAGGGAGAAGGGCTGGAGAGAAGGGAGGTGAAGTGGATAGAATACCCATTGGAGATAATCTCCAAGACCTATCTGTCAGAAACCACTTTCTTCAAATTCTGGAGGAAAAGAGCAAGGCAACATCCAAAGGAATGTGAAAGGTCTGTAGGTTGCAGCTGATGATGTGACAGGTGTCTTGGGCCCTTGACCAAAGCATCAAAACTGATCTTTCGAAATAGAGGGTTGGGATTCAGAGGCTGATGGTTTATGCCTCTGAATCTTAGGCATCTTTCACTTCGGTTCATAGTAGTGTTGCAGTGGTGGGTACTAAGCTAGTCAGAATCTATGGGATGATGGAGGACTGAATTTCCTTTTCTGTCCCAATGTGTAGATCCAGAGCGAGCGTAGTGTGGCCCTAGAGTCTTTGAGAGTATGGAGTGATGCACTGGTCTTATCTGCAAACAGTTTGGAGCTCTTGAAAGGGAGGGTCCTTGACCGTCATCTGCACCTCCTTTGGCAATTCCAAGAGGTGTAGCCATGATACCTGACAAATCACTAACATCACTGACACCGACTGGCCTGCAGTATCCAAAGCATCCAGTGAGGTCTGGAGCGCCGTTCTCACCACTAGCTGTCCCTAATGTATGTTACTCTGAAACTGTTCCCATTGAGTTTCTGACAGAAGGTCAATAAATATATGGAGTTTGCCGTAGTTCATGTGATCTTATTTTGTCATTAAGGCCTGGTAATTTACAATTTGGAATTGTGAAGTTGCCGAGGAATATGACTTTTGGCCAAATAGATCTAACCTTTTCTGATCCCTATCACAAGGGATGACCTTAGCATGATGTTGTTGGCCACGTGAGTTCACCACATCCACAACAATAGAGTTCTGTGGGGGATGTGAGAAGAGGAATTCTGAATCCTTGGAGGGCACATAAATACTTTTTATTGTCCCTTTTGCATGTTGGTGTGATAGAGGCTGGAGTTTGCCAGATGACCTTAGCAGGATCCAGGAGCACCTCGTTAACTGGGAGGTCTATTATCAATAGGATGTGCACAATATATCCAGCAACTTGTGGATCTTAATCTCCTCAAGGTGAATTTGTAGTGTGCCTGCCACCCTTTTTGTGAGATCCTGGAACAACTTAAAAGAGGAAGTTATCCATCTTGTGCAGTAATGATGGTTCTTGAAGATGTCTCCCCCTATGGGTGCTGTAGGTATATATGTGTCCCTGGGCCTCTAATTGTTGTCCCCTATGGACGGTGGTGGAGGCATCTCCGCCTAATCTGAGGAAGAGTAGGAGATGCTGGTTGATGGGGTAGCCTCCTCTCCTAGGCTGGCCTCTTGTTCCTCAAATGTTTCCTCTCAAGGTTCTGGGGCTTTGGACATAGAGGCTGTAGGAGACACTCACGGTAGGAGGCAATAGATGCCTGCAAAGTTAAGTGCCTGTATGCCACCCATAGATCCCAGTATGGCCACTGGGGTGGGAGGAAGGGCACAGGTGGCAGTATCCACAGGTGGTCATACCCACAGGGCTAAGGCTCAGACTGATGGTGAGATTGGGAAGGCCTTCATTGGTGCAAAGCTGGGCCATCGTGTAAAGGTTGTGAAAGGACATCATCTTGGTCACTACCCGTACATAAACTGGTATCCACAGAACCTCAGGGCTGTCCTGGGAACCACAGCGCTGAAATGAACAGAACTTGGGGCTGCCACCCCCCAAGAGTCAGCGCCCCAAGCTGGCAGTTCCTCCGGTGTGACTGTATTGTCCCCAGCCCTTCCCTCCCTCACTGGGGTGGGCACCAGGCTCACCAGCAGCTGTCTCTGGTCGTTCAAGCAGCGCACATGCCCCCGGACAGGAGATGCAGACAGCTGTGTGGAAGGGACAGGGGCAGCGTTGGGAGCGGAGCTGCGGGTGGTACAGCCACAGCAGAGTAGCTGCTGGCGCGAGGCGCTAGCTCCCGGGAGTGGAGGCCCCATATTCTGCTCCTTTTACCACTGCGGTTCTCCAGATACTGATTTATATCCATAGATATCCGCGCAAGGTTCTAACTATCTGAGTCCTGGCTGGAATGTGGTGGAGCTGATAAGGAGACTGGAGGTGAATGCCCCTCTGCGATTCCAGGGATCAAGACATGTTGGGTACTGAGGCCCTGGTACCACACAACAGGGATTCTGGAGTCCTGGTGACCATAAGATTGCTGGAAAATCAGAACTTCTGCGGTACTGTGGTGATCGGTACCTTCAGGGTCTGTCGGTGTTGACTCGCTGGTACCAAGGAGAGCCAGACATGCCTGGGGGATTCGGCGGGGTGTGTGTGTGTGTGTGTGTTAAAGATGTGTGTTTGTTTCTATTTGTTTTAAACAGGGGGGAAACTAATGGAAACCTTATAAAACTGGTTTCAGAGTAACAGCCGTGTTAGTCTGTATTCGCAAAAAGAAAAGGAGTCCTTGTGGCACCTTAGAGACTAACCAATTTATTTGAGCATGAGCTTTCGTGAGCTACAGCTCACTTGCATCTGATGAAGTGAGCTGTAGCTCACGAAAGCTCATGCTCAAATAAATTGGTTAGTCTCTAAGGTGCCACAAGGACTCCTTTTCTTTTTGCTTATAAAACTGAAAAACATTGAATGGAAACTGTAAGAGCAGCTAACAAAACTGAATGTTAAGGTAAGAGAAAGCAGACTGCTATTAGCTGTATCTGGCCAAGGGCAGTTGAGAAGGAACTGAGGGTGGTTCATGCATGCAATGTTAATTAGCCTCAAGGCAGAAAAAGAGAGAGGGAGAGCATATGTGTGAGCCGAATACACACTGCTACCAAAGAACTTCAATCATAGGCGCAGGGCAGACGCACCTACAGTGGAGCACGCATGGGGCACTACTCGAAGAAGAAGCTAAGTTAACAAAGTATATATCTGCACTGATTATGCACACAAAAATATTAAATTGAGATTTAAAACATGTTCTACATCTACTAGCAGTGCTAATTACATAGTAATAAGATAATAAATACCCAGTACAATAAAAACTATTGCAGTGGAGCCTACTTACATTAATGCTTGTTCAAGAGTAAACTTTTTTAAAAAAGCCCATGAGTTAAACCAAAACACAAAGAAAAATACAGTGTTAACCCTTAGCATTAAATAAATATTTTGGAGAGGAATAATACTCTTACAAGCTTCCAGAGCATCAAATAATAACAGAAAACAGAAGCTCACAGTTGCAGAATTGTGTTTGTACAACCCCTGTATGTCAAATGCATACTCAATAACTTGGCATACACAATTGCATTAATAACCATGGTAATTACACACAAATAATGTATGCACAATTTGGAAAATCTGATTTTGAAAGGTTTAAAGAATTTAACTATATATTGAAAGCGCAACAAAGTAGCCAAAATAATAGAGAGTTATTTTGGTGCAACACAGGTGTCTGGTTTCTACTGCTGCTCAAATTTAGAAAGAGTTAACACAAACAGCAAAATCATTCAATTCAGTAATATCAACACCATCTCAATCCTTTGCAAGCATAAGGAAAAAGTAATAAAATAATCTGACTTATCAACAAATCACAGGTTTGTTAATGGCTATATTACTGTCAATAAAACGTGTTTTTTCTCTTTGCTGTCACAAACAAACAGAAGCCCCAACACAGCTCCTTTGTTTCAAGTGCTCAGATTTCAATACAATATTCACATTATATATGTTATGTTAGGAATTTTTTAATGTACAACACAGGACTAGAAGCACATTTGGTTTCTGTCTAAAGTGTTGTAACCTAAAGTCAAAAGTGTTCAAGGTTTTGCTTTAATTTGCTCTTGGCAAATAAATCCTTTTTTCCTAAGTGAATGTCCCTAAGTATATCCAATTAATGGATAGGCTCCATAAAACATTTTGGTAGCTCTTTTTGTTGAGAGAATATCTATATTCTAGATATTCATTCATACTCAATCACCTGCTTGACAAGTTGAAATATGATAAATTATTCAGCCAAGGCTACTATCCATTTTGGATTAAAGTGAGGACTACTAAATGTTTTTTAAACTCATCAGCAAACTCGGCTTGCTGAATTATTATCTAAAGGATAAAAAATGAATACTATTCAATATTGGTTGGATATATCCTGTCTGAACATGAGAAAGCTTCATTGGTTCCCTGTACCATGCTTTAACACGATGACAAATAATACATAATGTTTATCAGTTAAATGGAAATAAATTTCCAAAAAGAATATGTTCAAAACACTTATTTTCTTTAGTTAATAACAGCAACTTTTATGATTAATGTAATTTTAGGTCATAACCAGGGAGAGGTATGCAACATGGTCCTTTTTACTAAAGTCCATGATTCTATAGTAAATGTGTTAAAGATGAAAACAGTCCCACATCTCTTTATTGGTTCTTTAATGAATATATGTAATGAGAACCATTCAGTTCATAATTAGCATGTGGTATAACAAAGCCTCTTTTAAAATAATACTAGCAAGACATTATTTTACTTATTGGGGACATTAACTAGACCAGACAAACCAATAAAATAGCTGAAAGGTATCTTTTTAGTGTGCCTTTTAAGTCTTCTTCTACGAGAATTTGTAATATTCTGGGGATATTGGTGGGGATATAGCTTGAAAGTTACAAGTTCATTAATGTTCTGATGTAAAAATTTCTCTGTGTGCCCCAAACGTTTATTATTCTACACAGAAATAACAATTTCTGAGGATACCACACGAGACCTGTGTGAATGTTCAAAACAAAATTGTAAAGTAGTTGACACCTACTGGGCTCAAGATAAGTTGCAAATTAAATTTCACTAAAATTTTGAGCAAATCTAAATTGGGTTTTTGGTTTGCATTGAATGTGAAATGTGCAACTTGCCTGATGTAAAAAAAACCTGGTGGAGGTTTTGACTCAGTTTTACTTTGAGATTTGAGCAAAACTGGACCCCAAACTCAAAGTGAAAACTCAATGGGTTCAAACCCACAACACAAAGCCACTGAAACTAGTTACACAAATGCCTAAGGAGAAAAGTGATGAGATGTACACAGTTCTTAAGTATGTTAGTTTCAAATGTTTAACATCCATTGCAGGTCAAGGAACTGCCTGACATGACTAAGAAAGCAATATCACTTACCACAAGTGAGAGAGGCCTTTTCCATGAGACAACGCCAATCAATCCTGACAACAGCACCTGAAATCACGTGAAAAGGGTCAGCAAAGAGACACAGATTTTATACTAACACCTAAAAAAAGTAACAGTATCTTTTAAGAAAAAGAACAATACACAAACAAACTGTAAGACAAGTGATTGGTTTCCAAAAGTGCTGGGACTAGAAAGTAAATAGTACAAGATAGGCCATTGAAACAAATAATGTAGGCCATACTTACAGGATGGGGACTTTACACTGGGAAGCAGTGACTCTGAAAAATATTTGGGGGTCATAGTGAATAACCAGCTGAAGGTGAGCTCCCAGGCGGATGCTATGGCCAAAGGAACTAATGTGATCTTAGGATGCATAGACAAGGGAATCTTGAGTAGGAGGTTATTTTATCTCTGTATTTGGCACTGGCGTGACTGCTGCTGGAATACTGTATCCAGTTTTGGGGCTAACAATTCAAGAATGATGTTGATAAATTGGAGAGGGTTCAGAGAAGAGCCATGAGAATGATTAAAGGATTAGAAAACATTTCTTACAGTGATAGTCTCAAAAAGTTCAATCTATTTAGCTTAGCAAAGAGAAGGTTAAGGGTTTATTTGATTACAGTCTCTAAGTAGCTATATGGGAACAGATATTTAATAATGAGCTCTTCAACTTAGCAGCAAACGGTTTAACACAATGCAGTGGCTGGAAGTTAAAGCTAGACAAATTCAGACTGGAAATAAGAGGTAATTTTTTTTATTTTTTTAAACCAGTGAGAGTAATTAACCTTTGGAACAATTTGTCAAGGGTAATGGTGGATTTGCCATCACTGACAATTTTGAAATCAATATTTAATGTTTTCTAAAAGATACGCTCTAAGAATTATTTTGGTTGAAGTTCTATGGCCTGTGTTGTACAGGAGGTCAGACTAGATGATCATAATAGTCCCTTTTGGCCTTGGAATCTATGAAATCTCATTCTATTTTCAACATGGATGAAAACACATGGTACTGTAAATCTCTCAGCCTCTCTCCCCCTACCCCACCCAGGTTTCTATAGAGATTTCAATCTGATTTCCAGATCAAAATGGTTCTAAAAGTTCAGAATAAGTCTCAGACCCATTTTCACCATTCACTAGTAAGTCACACGACCTGATGTGCTGTATGGTTTATTTTAGTTAATATTTTCTGTAACAACATTAACTGAAAGAAAACTTTCAGAGAGATTTTTTGCACTACCAGAATGGTTATGCATGGTCCTCCATTGCAATTTAATAGATAAACAGTTGGTGAAAATTCGCACAAACATATTGTAAAAATAAAACCTAACTTTTCCTACCATTTATTTGCTATGTGCATTAGTGCCCGTCAAAAACCTCTATCTCTGCAATCTAAAATGTCTAATAGCTCATAATGTGTAGCCAGCCATACCACTTCAAATACACACACACACCCTTGTCTTAATGTGCAATATTATGCCATTACTTATTTGTAATTATGAAAGACTTTTGTTGCAACAGGAAAAAATGTGTTCTACAGGATATCTTCTAAATTATTCAGGCGATTGACAGATCTTAGGCAGTGATATGACAGATGAGTGACCATCTAAGGGTTATGCAGGGAGCCTTCATCACATAACTGAGCGACATGTTTTATAGAGCATATCATCAGAATTTGGAAATACTCAGATGGGCCAAATTTTACAGCTCTTGCTCCAGCAAAACTGAATCATTGAGAGTTTTACTCAAATATGGACTGCTTAGTTTCCAAGTAGAAGTGTGGTACCCACACCAAGATTCATCCATGCAAACCAAACTGGGCTCTGAGAGTTAAGCATGTGCTTTCCTTCTCACACAAAATCTATAGTAATAAAAATGGTGAAGGCTCAATTATACTCTCATTTACAATGTTGTAATCCTTTTATAGCAGGGAAAAACAGGACACAGAAAGAAGTCACTATCCCGGTAGGAACAGCATAGCGGCAGCAGACACGGCGAGAGCAGGCATTGAATGCTCTATGCTCTGCCCTCTCACCTCTACTTAGGCCTGGTCTACACTAGGGGGTGGGGACAAGCTAAGTCGGTCTAAGTTACGCAACTTCAACTACGAAAATAGCGTAGCTGAAGTCGACATACTTAGAGCTACTTACTGCGGTGTCTTCATTGCAGTAGGTTGACTGCTGACGCTCCCCTGGCGACTCTGCCTACCCTTCTCGCTCCAGTGAAGTACCAGAGTCAACGGGAGCACGCTTGGCAGTTGATTTATCGCATCTTCACTAGACACAATAAATTGACCCTCGCTGGATCAATTGCTCCGGAGGTAAGTGTAGACATGCCCTAAGACCATCTAGCCAGGAAGGCTGATACAGTGCACAAAGGCCCAGTGACTTCTAGCTCCTCCACAGTACCCTTATGGCAGCTGCCTCAGGACCATTCTCCCATGGATGGCAAATCCCCCAGGAGCCTCAAAAGGGGACATCTTACATAGCTGGAGCACCCTGCTGATATAGAGCAATGACATCATGTAATATTCAGTAGTTCACTGACACTACCAGAATTAATATGCTTTGGACTCTTTAGGATTACTTGCGCTATGCTTTATAACTTCTGCCATGTAGAAGGAAGCTGAGGACTAAATAAAAATATTGGCCAAGGGGAGAGGGAGAGATGAAAGAAGAGAGCGTGTGTATGTATGTGTAAATGAGAGAGAGATATTTGGTTCAAATTAAAAACCAGTTAAAAACCAAACAGGAACAGGTAGAAAAAGACAAGGGAGTAATCAAAAAGTAATGCATGCTGATATAGAAAGAATATGTGGTATAAGGATGATGATTTCACATGAGTTTGAGACAGCTGCATTAGTCACACCTCACCATCATGCATATGTAAATACTACATATTACAAAAACAAAAAAATAAAACCCAAAAACTTGTTTAAAATAGTTTTAAAGTATTTTATTGGGTCTAGCTCTCCATATCCCTCAGGCTTCAGACACAGGTGAGAATTACAATGAATTCAACTGGTTTCAGAGTAGCAGCCGTGTTAGTCTGTAATTGCAAAAAGAAAAGGAGTACTTGTGGCAGCTTAGAGACTAACAAATTTATTTGAGCATATAAGCTTTCGTGAGCTACAGCTCACTTCATAGGATGCATTCAGTGGAAAATACAGTGGGGAGATTTATATACATAGAGAACATGAAACAATGGGTGTTACCATGCCCACTGTAACCAGAGTGATCACTTAAGGTGAGCTATTACCAGCAGGAGAGCAGGGGGCGGGGGAGAGAGCAGAACCTTTTGTAGTGATAATCAAGGTGCGCCATTTCCAGCATTTGACAAGAACGTCTGAGGAACCGTGGGGAGGGGGGGGAACATGGGGAAATAGTTTTACTTTGTGCAATGACCCATCCACACATCTTCAACAAAAAAACTTCAAAAACAGACTCCAATGAGAGACTGCTAAATTGGAATTAATTTGCAAACTGGACACAATTAACTTAGGCTTGAATAGAGACTGGGAGTGGATGGGTCATTACACAAAGTAAAACTGTTTCCCCATGTTTATTTTCCCACCCCATCCCCCAGACGTTCTTGTCAACTGCTGGAAATGGCCCACCTTGATTATCACTACAAAAGATTCCCCCTCTCCCCCGCTCTCCTGCTGGTAATAGCTCACCTTAAGTGATCACTCTCGTTACAGTGTGTATGGTAACACCCATTGTTTCATGTTCTCTATGTATATAAATCTCGCCACCGTATTTTCCACTGAATGCATCCAATGAAGTGGGTTTTAGCCCACGAAAGCTTATGCTCAAATAAATTTGTTAGTCTCTAAGGTGCCACTAGTACTCCTGTTCTTTTCATGAATTCAACTGTATAAGATTAAGAGCTAGAAAACTATATAATTAAAGACTATCAGAATGCATACACACTAGGAGGCAGCCTGGTTAACCTACATTTGGCATTTCCTAACTTTTGACAGGTTGACCTTGTGAACTAAGTGTCCTTTTAAACTTTTTTAAAAATGTAATTATATATAATAATGGGTGAAATTCTGACCTCACTGAAGTCAACGGCAAAACTTCCATTGACTTCAACAGGGTTAGGATTTCATTCTATTCATTTCTCCAAATAAACAAAAAACCAACCAACTAACTAAAAACAGTTAAGATTGCTCAACTGAACACACACAACCAGGCGACCCACACTCCCCTACACACACACCCCTGAAATAAAAACTAAAACAAAGAAGCAAAACAACAACTCTAAGTTAAAGTTTCATCCAACCCTTGCAACATAAAACCGTGATTTCTTCCTCTCCGCATTACATCTCCTCATTTATATCCACTTCTCCCAACACATTAGCCTCCTCCCTGTTACTCCACATAGAACTTTGGGGGTAAAATCCTTGAGATCTGGACTGAATTGACTAATTCCAGTGGTGTCCTAAGGATACAGTATTCTCCCTGTCAGGCATTTGAGGAAGAAGTGGTTTGAGAGATATAAGTAGCCATACACAGAGTTATTAACATTGGTTAATTTTGTTATACTACATAGGCAATTCAATATGTATTAGTGGATAGTAATTTTGTATTGCATTTTTCAATTATCGTAAAGCATATAGAGATAAAGATAGGCATATCAAGAAATCTAAATAAATTAAAGTTTATTTTAGTCCAAATTCAACCCTCAGACATGCAAATACAGCAACACTTAGTCAGTGGGAACTGAATGCTTATATATGAAAACAAAATTTGGTCCAGAAATTTAGGTTTAAAACTTATAATAAATACATTAAAATATAATACAACTTGCTCATCCTATCTGTGATTGAAACCCAATTTTTATATCAACAAGCACCAGATAAGCTCCTACTATAAACGTATGGCTGATGGACTTGCTACTTAACAAATAATGCTGCAGAATTATGACATGAAAAATATTTGTATCTGCTCTATGAGCTCACTGAAGTCAGATGTTTTAGTGTGTTTTTTACACTACAAAACATTAATTTCATAGTCTGGAGCAATACATTTTAGCAATAACTAGATTTGATGGCATTTAAGTTTGCTGAAAATTGTATTCAAGAAAAGTGCACACTGGAAAAGACATCTTTTTTGTATTTCCATTAGAACCTGTAAATGCATAAATTTTAAGATATTTTTCATTGTGAGATTTCAGTGTTAGCATCAGAGGAAAATATATACACAGGGGAAAACCCATGAAAGCATACTAAAAAGTAAATTGAAATCACCTTATGGATTCTGACACTAAAGCCAATATGCAGATAATATCAAGCATTGTTGTGTGTAGCTTGGATTCTACAATGTTTCCCATGTCATATATGCTAGACGTCTCTTATTACTGGAATTTTACTACAGTACTACATTTTTCTGAAAGTTGGCAAAGGCAGAGAAAAGGAATTTTTTTTTGCAGTTAATTAAATTTGTTCACATAGCTAGGATAGCCTATTACTACTATTATGATAAGTGTCCCTGGATTGATAATCCTGTAATGCAGAACTGCACTCAGGAAGGTAAAATGACAGGATTAGCAAATTCAATTTCAGGTTAGACAGCAACACGCTCTCAATAAAACAAATGGGCTGACTGAAACAGTAAGGTAATTAAAAAAAACCTTAGGAAAAATAACAAGGTAAGTATTGGTATAAAACACACACACAAAACCACTATGTCTCAAACCTAATACAAGTGAGTAATTTCAAAAGGTGATTTGTTATATTGTAATTCCTATGAGTAGAAATTCATTTGTACAATTTTTAATTGTCTTCAACAATTCTCTGCTTTATTTCTATTTACCATATACTTCCCACTCTGCAAGTCAGCACCTACCTGCCACGTTTAGGGCATTGCAGAAAGAGGAAGGGAGCAGTTCCTCTGGTTTTCTGAACTGCAGTTGTGCCTGGCCTTTACATAGGCCTGCAAGGTATGTCTGAATGGGAATTTCCTTCCACCCTCCCTGCTTGTGCACGACGTAAGGGCCAAGCACAATCTGGCCTGTTATAAAAAGTCCCCTCCACCGATACTTTATGCTGCAACAATGTCTTTAATGACAGGTTTCAGAGTAACAGCCGTGTTAGTCTGTCTTTGCAAAAAGAAAAGGAGTACTTGTGGCACCTTAGAGACTAACCAATTTATTTGAGCATGAGCTTTCGTGAGCTACAGCTCACTTCATCGGATGCATACCGTGGAAACTGCAGTAGACATTATATACACACAGAGACCATGAAACAATACCCCCTCCCACCCCACTGTCCTGCTGGTAACCAATTTATTTGAGCATGAGCTTTCGTGAGCTAAGTCTTTAATGTTACCATTGTACAGTTCACAAGCAGCAACTGTAATTCTGATAATTACAGATTATTTCTCATTTTTTTTACTCCACAAAACTCTAAATCTATTTAATCACTGACTTCACTGAAGTAACATCAAGGGTAAATTTGGGTCATTACTTATGTGCATTCTTTACTATGTAAACATAGACTATGTGAAAAGTTATCTCCAATGGCAAGAGCCATCAGCACTTTAAGCCATAGCGATCATAACCATTTAGTTATAAAAGTAGACTCCAGAGAGCATATTATGGATAACTCACTGGATTTCATTAAGGAAGTAACAGACTTCAAATAGAAACTAATTTTTCCCCCTCTCTTCCTTACACCCAGTTTTTCAGGAGCAAGCATCGTAAAATACTGCTGTTCAGCATCTTCTGTCTTTAGTATTTTCTTTCATTTTCATATTATATGAATACCAAATCCATTTTGGACAAAGTAAATAAAAATAAACAGGTTAAATATTATATATACAAAAACTCTAGCATTTGAAAGTGAGGAAATATGTGATTTTCAATTGCTCATGCAACCTTAATTCATCCTTCATGTGAGTTTAGCCTGAGCCCTGAATGAGACAAGGATCAAGTGGAAAAAATAGTTTGCGCTCATGTAATTAAGGTCATACGTCTGCAGAAAGGGGGAGAATTAAAGTTGTGTGGACAAACATAATTCCAGCATTTCGTTATTTTCTAGTGCTTGACTTTATAACCTAAATAACGTTCAATTTTATACATGTTATTTCCTAGCTATTTTTAAAGGGACAAAACAAATTCCATTTTGTACAATTGTAACAAATTCCCTCATCATACAGCATCAACAGGGTTTGAACTCTGAACCTCAAGCACCACAGCACAGATTTCTAACACATGAGCTACAGAACTAACTATATTAACTAGCACAGGAGAAAATGGATCCCAGAGTTGGGAGAAGGACTGCAGTGGCATCTGTTGCATACAAAGGGTGGTCATGGGGGAGCCCAATCCAGCTCATTCTCTTCCCTACCATGAGAGGTGGGAAGCTCCAGTACCTTGAGCTGAGTGCATTAGGTTTTAGTGGAAGCCTTAACTGGGCTCTCTCCCTGATTACCGTCATCTCCCAGAAGTTGGGGGGCCTCCTGGCCCATGTTATGCCAACAAGGATTGGACACTAAGGCTGTGTGTTGGGGAGAGGGGTTTTGATGGAGCCTGGCTTGGTTCTTTCTCAGCCCTCTCAAGAGATGGGGGAGCTGATGTCCCCAGGCAGAAATGAGAAACTGGGATTTGAGGAGGGGGCAAGCACGTTGTCAAGGGACCTCTTCCCACTACAGCTACTCTGGCAGCTCCCAGGCATTCCCAACATAATGCCTCCTGAAATTACTGATACTTGATGGTAGTGCAGGCTGGGCTTTAAGAACAGTCAGTGAGGAGTCCAGTGGTACCTTAAAGACTATGGTACCTTAAAGGTACCTTAAGAAGTGGGTTTTTTACCCATGAAAGCTTATGCCCAAATATCTGTTAATTTTAAGGTGCCACCGGACTCCTCACTGTTTTTGTGGATACAGACTAACATGGCTACCCCCTGATACTAGAACAGTCAGTGACATTAGCAAGCTGCCAAAATTTTTCTCTCTTCAAAGTGTTAGGCAACTAAATATATGGGTTACTAGCAGTCCTCCTTTAGAGAGATATTAGAGAGAGATGTGGCTAAAACCAGGGGACACAGTTTATGGACAGGAAAACTCTTCCTCTCACACAGCTGGACAGGAGGTACTGATATGCTGCAATGCGAAACTAATGCTAGTCACAAGCCACTTTACTCCTGATCAGGAGTGCAACAAATCACACTTTAAAGTGCCCATAGCTAACCCTGCTCTGGCCTGCTTGACTCCCTTTGAAAAAAGATTTATTTCAGTTTATTCAACAGCTAATGACCACCATCCTATGCTATGGGTGCCGTGCCATGATTCAGTCAACATTATTACAAAAACTCAGATTGACATCTCTTTCCATAAAAAACTTTAAAATTCACCCCCCCAAAAGAGGGAGGATAACCTCACATGACCATCCTTTCAACCGCTATGTCTACAATGGCACTTTTGTGGTTAAAACCTTTGTTGCTCATGGGTGTGTAAACCATCCTGAACGACAAAATTTTTAGCGACGAAAAGTGCTGGTGTGGACAGCACTTCGTTGGTGGGAGCCATGCTCCTGGTGATGAAGCTACCATCCGTCATTGGAGGTGGTTTTATTTTGTCGCCGGGAGAGAAAAAAGAGCAGCTACACAGCTTACAATGGCGTAGCTGCAGGAGCACAACCGCAGCGTTGTAAGGTGAGCAGTGTAGACATAGCAGTCTCCCATTTTCTTCAAATGCCCTAGAGAACAAACAGACTTGCATGTCCCAAAGGGTGCAAAGGACTGGAAAAAGGTAAATATAGTGCCAATTTATAGAAAGGAGAATACGGACAATCTGAGGAATTCCAGACCAGTCAGTGTAACTTCAGTACCTGAAAAGATAATTGAGCAAATAATTAAGCAATCAATTTGCAAACACTTAGAACATAGTAAGAAAATAAGTAATAATAAGAAATTATTTTGTCAAGAACAAGTCATGTCAAACCAACAGCTTTCTTTGACAGGATAACAAGCCCTGTGAATAGGGAGGAAGTGGTAGATGTGATATATCTTGACTTTAATAAACCTGTCTTATTTAATAATACTGTCTTGCTTGACCTTCTCATAAATAAACTAAGGAAATACAACCTAGATTGAGCTTCTAGAAGGTTGGTGCATAACTGGCTGGAAAATCATTCCCAGAGAGTAGTTATCAATAGTTATCAGTTGTTCACAGTCCAACTGGAAGGACTCTGTTCAATATCTTTATCAATGATTTAGATAATGGTGTAGAGAGTACACTTATAAAGTTTGTGGATAATACCAAGCTTGAGGGGTTGCACGTGCTTTAGAGCAGTGGTTCTCAAAGCTGGTCCGCCGCTTGTTCAGGGAAAGCCCCTGGCGGGCTGGACCGGTTTGTTTACCTGCTGCGTCCACATGTTCGGCCGATCGCAGCTTCCACAGGCCATGGTTTGCTGCTCCAGGCCAATGCGGGCTGCGGGAAGGGCAGCCAGCACATCCCTTGGCCCGCCCCACAGATAAACAAACCGGTCCAGCCCGCCAGGGGCTTTCCCTGAACAAACGGCAGACCAGCTTTGAGAACCACTGCTTTAGAGGGTAGGATTAAAATTCAAAATGATATGAACAAACTGGAAAAATGGTCTGAAGTAAATAGGATGATATTCAATAAGGACAAATGCAAAGTACTCCACTTAAGAAGGAACAATCAGTTGCACACATAGAAAATGGGAAATGACTGCCTAGGAAGAAGTACTGCAGAAAAGGACCTGGGGATCATAGTGGACCACAAGCTAAATATGAGTCAACAGTGTAATACTGTTGCAAAAAACAAACATGATTCTGGGATGTATTAGCAGGAGTGTTGTAAACAAGACACGAGAATTAATTCTTCCCCTCTACTCCGCACTGATTAGGCCTCAACTGGAGTATTGTATTCAGTTCTGGGTGCCACATTTCAGGAACGATGTGGACAAATTGGAGAGAATCCAGAGAAGAGCGACAAAAATGATGAAAGGTCTAGAAAACATGACCTATGAGGGAAGATTGAAAAAATTAGGTTTGTTTAGTCTGGAAAAGAGAAGACTGAGGGGGGACATGATAACAGTTTTCAAGTACATAAAAGGTTGTTACAAGGAGGAAGGAGAAAATGTGTTTTTCTCAACCTCTGAGGATAGGACAAGAAGCAACGGGCTTAAATTGCAGCAAGGGAGGTTTAGGTTGGACATTAGGAAAAACTTCCTGTCAGGGCAGTTAAACGCTAGAATAAATTGCCTAGGGAGATGGTGGTATCTCTGTCATTGGAGATTTTTAAGAGCAGGTTAGACAAACACCTGTCAGGGATGGTCTATCAGTGATGCTCAAGCAGGAGCACATGTCCCCCTGTGGGTATGCAGAGGTCTCCCAGGAGGGACATCTAGATATCTGCCCAGTTTTACAACAGGCTACATAAAAAGCACTAGTGAAGTCAGTACAAACTAAAATGTCATACAGACAATGACTTGTTTATACTACTCTATATACTATCCACTGAAATGTAAGTACAATATTTATATCCCAATTGATTTATTTTATAATTTTATGGTAAAAATGAGAAAGTAAGCAGTTTTTCCAGTATTAGTGTGCTGTGACCCTTTTTTATTTTTATGTCTTATTTTGTAAGCAGGTTGTTTTTAAGTGAGGGGAAACTTGTGGGTATGCGAGACAAATCAGACTCCTGAAAGGGGTACAATAGTCTGTAAAGGTTGAGAGGCACTGCTCTAGATAATACTTAGTGCTGCCTTGAGTGCAGGGGACTCTCAAGGTCCCTTCCAGTCCTAAACTTCTATTATTCTATGATCACATGACCATCCCTTCAATGTCAACCATTTTCTTCAAAAGCCTTAGAGAACAAACAGGCTTTACAGCATGTCCCAAAGGCTAACGGTTCAAGAGAAAGCAAGGAAATATGCCAGAGTTAATAGAACTCTGGTGTTATCACTTCTACGAATTGCAACTGTGGTAGTATGGCATAGGGACAGATGCAGTCTCTCAGAACCAGAACTAGATCAGGCTCCCATTCACTTCAATGTGAGTTGGCTCAGATCCTCATATAGGTGCATTGGGGCCAGACTAGGGCTCAAAACCAACACCTTGAATTCCTTGAATCAGGGAACATATATTCAATCCCACTTAGAGCCCACTACAATAGCCTAATCTCCATGTGACAAAGGCATGGACAAATATAGTAAGATCCTTGTACCTATAAGGAACGAGTGTGTTTGCCTAACCAAACAAACTTTGGAAAGGGGCTTATAGCCATGGATGCTATTTTGTCATCTAACACCAAGCCTCAATCCAACCAGACCACAAATTACAAGCCTCTTTTACAAATGGCAGCCATACTACTTCAAACAGAATTGCTAATTCTTCCTGCATATTTTCATCAAACTAGTAACTTTACTGCTGTGTCTTATCTGGATTGAACTTCAGCCAGATAGCTGTCACCCAGCCTCCAATTACCAGTAGACCCCTAGTCATCCAACTCCTCACATCATAGAATGATAGAATATCAGGGTTGGAAGGGACCTCAGGAGATCATCTAGTCCAACCCCCTGCTCAAAGCAGGACCAATCCCCAATTTTTGCCCCAGATACCTAAATGGCCCCCTCAAGGATCAAACTCACAACCCTGGGTTTAGCAGGCCAATGCTCAAACCACTGAGCTATTCCTCCCCCCCATCAGTGGGACTAGTTAAGATTCAGACACAGTTATGTGTCCTCAGCATACTGAAGACAAAGTATCCCTTGGCTCTTCACAAACCTTCCCTGTAAATTCATATACATTTTGAACAAGAGGTTGGAAACTGAATCCTGATGTCAATGGGAGTTTGGCCTACGTAAAGATATGGCCCTATTTCATATTGCATGTTATAGAATATTTGAAAAGGCTCTGCTCATTATTGTCCAAGTCTTGTCTCCCCATCCAGAAGAATGAAAAGATGTAAATGCAGGAAAACCTCTGATGTTCTCATGTCTAGATCATGCAAACCATGGAAAGGGAGGGTGCTCCATAGCAGGTCTCTGCAGCAGCAGAAAGTAGAGTAGGTGAGGGATAAAACCTGCGGGACCCATAAGCTAAAGTGCTTATTATGCTATTATGTGGATATGTGGGCCAAAATCCTGGCAGACGGGAACATAGGGAGCCTATAACTTGTAGTACCGGCTTCATCTATGTTCTGTAAAATGGGTTGAGAGGATTTATTGTTTCCTGACTCTTACATAATTCCTCCCCCACCCCTCTCTCACACACACTCGACCCCTCTCCCACCCACCACAGGGTTTCAACATGGGACCATGATCTGGAGCTCTATGTAGTATAAAGACATTAACTATTAAGAATCAGCAATTTGTTAATGCACCTAATATACGCTGCAGTAATTTTCCATATTTGTTTCTCTTGTTGTATTTAACATGTAAAACCATGAATATTTACTAAAAAAGGGACACCAGCAACTCATTAGGCCTGCCTTCAAACCATAAGAATGTGAGGGAAATGCCCTTTATTTTCCACATTTTAAAAAATCAATTATTCCATCATTCAAAAAAATTTCAAGCTCTTATTTTGATATAAAATATCAACACAGAGCTTGAGAGTTTCCTTTAACAAAACACTCTTCCCCCAGCAGCACATTCTGCAGACTGAAATGATGGTCTGCAGTAATGGTGCTGATTCACAGACAGAAAACTAACAGACGACATCCATACTAGCTTCTTCTGCATTAGAAATACAGCAATGTACACTGACTACAAATGCCTCTCAGTGTGCATATGAAATACCCATCATCATTAGTGCAAGTTGTGCTCATGCATGGACAGGAGAAATTTACTTTAATGCTTGCATACTGAAGCAAGACAAAATCAGTAGAAGGTAAATTTATTTTCAAGTCAAGGGACTGCAGACAATGGGGAACAACCACAAGGAGAAATTATTTTTTAAAAAGGCCATTGACAGTATCCTTTTAAGATTTGCAGTTCTCTGCAGTCAATCAAATTAAGTGGTCTCTACAAATTCAAAATGTTACGTTTAGGATATGGAGCAGATCAGGTGATTTAGGGTTTCAAATTTGACAATAGACTAAGCTTTTTCCCCCCAAACTTTCTACATAATGCATTCTAAACAGAACACATTTTCTGATCCTTTTTTTTTTGTAAATTTCCTCTTTGAACAATAAAAATAATGTACTTGTTGATACAGAACATTAATTCAATTAAATGCAATGAAAAAGCTATCAAAATATAATTTTGCAAACTAATTTACAGAACTGTATGGTCTTAAAACTACTGGAATTACAATATGAGCTGAACTTGTGTGGTATACAAATTGAACATTTATATCGATACAAGTGTGGATAATTCCATGTATCTGATTGTTATAAACAGTATATTAGTGACAAGAAGCCCCATACACAAGAAAGCCCTTGACAGATTCCGCTACCTACTCATATCCCTAGTTTCTGACGTTATATGCTGAGATGATCTGCTTCTTTTCTGCACATTTGACAGTTCCCTAATAAAGAATCATCAGTATACACTGTTTTAAAGTATAGTTAATTGCAGAAACTCACCCCATTCTAGGATTTTAAACATACTTAGTAAAGCATAAACATTTATAATTAGCATTACTATTTATCCTGCGATATAAACACCATCACTAGCATGACACATTGTATATTACTGCATTTATTTCCAACCAAAATATATAAGAGTATGCATATTTTCAAACTACATCATTTTGAGAGAGAGACTGTCAATTTCTGAACTCATACTCAGAGGGCCAAATTCTTCTGCTGCAAGAATCCAACTAAGTCCTGCAGGGTCGAATCAAGCCCAAATGCACAATGATCATAGGAAAAACTTTTGCTCAGTATTAGCAATAAATAAAATAGAAAACCAAATGGCTTTAAATAAAGAGATTATATTTAAACTATTGTGCTATCCTCTCACTTTAGGTATTTAAAGTATGGCCAAGTAGACAAACATCGGCCTGTATAATTTATGAAGCAGCAACAATCAATCATTTAATTTTACAGTACAATAGGTACCCTTATGTCATTAGTGCATGCACCCAGAGCACTTCAAAGCAATAAAAAACAACAGGTAGCAACATAGCCAACTAACTGAAAGCACAACTAAATATATAGGATCTTAATTGAGATTAAAAACTACAAGGGGTTCTGCACTTTAAATCCATTAATGGATAGAGAATGCAACAGGCAAAAAGCCTAATGTACAAGGCCCAGCAACAAAACAGGAAGTCAAAGCAGAACAATTTTTCAGCAGTCTCCATTGAAATTGAGCATAAAGATTCCTCAAGAATATCTGGCACCAGCAAATCACTTCTGTTCAGTACTTTGCTTTATGCCTTACAGTAAGTCTATAAAAACTGTAAAATCTACCAAAGTGACAAACCAGCAATCAGCGCTGTTTAGCCAGACTTTAAGCGATATGATGAATCATTTTGACCAGATTATAACTTCTGCTGCTAAAATTAATCAAATATGTAAACAACTATTGAAACAGGAACACCTCTTATTAAAGAGCAGTAGTTACAACTACCAACTCCAGCAGAAATCCAGAGTTTGGACCAAAGTCTCCTCATCCTGACTAAAAACAGAATGCCAGAAACATTACTAAAAATGGCAATAAAAATTTTTAATAAGATTGAAAATGCACTTCTGACAAGACAGCCTCAAATTAAAAACACCACCATGATTTTTATCTCAGGAGCCTGGGAGAGCATTTAAACCTTTATAAGCTTACATTAAGAAAAGCACCGTAAATGCTTATAGCTTGATTACAGGATATATACAGATAAAAATGCCAGAGTACTGTCTAAATTATAATCTCCACTTTACTAATTCAGTTGTGAATTACAGGTCTTAATTTTGCTGTCTTAATTTTGGAGTCGTATTATACAGGTATAAATCTTTAAAATATATCATTTTCTTTGGTATGTTTTCTTCAGAAAGCAAGGTGGTTTTTTTTAGAGGCACTGTCAGGTTAAAAATATTATTTAACAACAAACAAAACAAATTTCTTCTCTTTTCTCACTAAGACCACTTTAGTTGCTTAAAACTGAAGGGATTATAAATGTTTAATTTATTTGTCACTGTGTTGTTTGTCACTTTGAGCATTTCTTTCACTGTCCACCAATGAAAATAGATTAATCAGCGTCTAGTCAATTTCACTATACTACAGGGTTTTCACTGCAAAATGCTGCAGGAGTCTCTGGATAAAATATTGGACTCTGGAAAATAATTGGAAGCTCTCTTTTAAATTGGTCTTGAAACCTTAATTAGAAGCCAAGTTTGACCTGGCAGTATTCCTTCAAAATATTTTTCTGGCTTGAACTGGGTAAATAGCTGTTTGCCAATACAAAATTCATGGTTCTCTTGAGATAAAACAACATAGCCACCCTTTGTAAAATCTAAACAATTACGCTTTATCTGCACATCTTTGGGGGGGAAGGAACAAAAGCAGGGGAGAACAATCTCTTGGATGAGATGGAAATCAGTAAATACATTTAGAAACAAATCAAGGGACTGTGATCTAAACTCTCTTATCTTTGTGAAATATTGTTTAAGAGGATGACAGAACAGAATCAGCATTCACTGGTTCATCTTAGAGGAACAATGGTAACTGAAGAGAAACCTCCTGACAGGTTAGCATTTTAAGGGAAAGAGAACCCAAGGACAGCTTAAACAGAATTTAACCACTCTGAGAGGAAGGTTCAAAACGCTGCCCTAGAAAATTATTATTTCCAAGAGGCAAGGGATAGTCCGATTTTGCAGATGGTTTTTAAGAACCAGACCACAATCCTTCACATCCTTTTGAGTTGGGTGGGCCAAGAACATTTTACACCTATGCGCCTATCTCAGTGTAGCCCAAGGTCCAGTGTGCTTCAACAGCAGCCCTGTGAACAAGAAGTTGTGGACTACAAACTGTGGCATGTTCGGACAACTTCCTGTTTCCTGCCAGTGTGTACCCTCTGCCCCTCCCCCAGCAGGAGGTCTCAGCACTGACTGAGCTGGGAGCACATAGCAGGCAGGCAGGCAGAGAGGAGACTGCTGGACTGTAATCCTCCTGTTCTACATTCTATACAGAATAAAGCCTTGTTCCTGGTGGCTTGGCTGAGTGGGTCTGGTCGGAGGTGAACACATACTGATACACAATGCAGAGCACAGCACACAAAGGAGCCTCAGGCCCAGTTTCCCAAAGTTGGGTAAAAAGTCATAAGTCAGGCTTCCCCTATCTTGAACAACCTCATACTGGGCCAGTGAACAGGAGAGGGGGCTACATCATAGTATAGAGTACTATGTTGTTTGGTTGTTCTAATGTAAGTGTTGGTTGCTATCAATAAACCTGCAAACGGTCTTGTCTTTAGTTATCTCCCACCATATCACCACCTACTTTGGGCTGGAATGCCTCACCTATCTGTCCAAAATTTGAAACTTGTTGGGAACATGGTGTTTGTAGTAATAGGCTTTCACTTCTGCAACTCACTCCCCTCCAGAAATATACCTGAACCCAGCCTGGCACAATGCATCTTTTTGCCAAGCCTTCCACTAAATCCAAATTCTTGAACTTCTATATCATTAGCCCTCTGGTGGTTTGGTTCCCTTCCTCTTAAATTGATCTATGGTAGTTCAGTGCTCTGTGGGGAAGTAATGGAGTATATGTTCCCTTTTTCAGATGTCATTTCTAGCAACTCTAGATGCTATAAAGCATATCCTGGTAACAGAGATACCAGCTCTACCACAGACTTCCTGTGTTATTTTGGGAAACTCATTAACCCCTCTGAGACCTGGTTTCTCTGTAGTGCAGTAGGATCTCCACATATGTCCTGGCAATGATGGAAGACACCTCAAAGAGTAACAAAGATGGGAGTAAACATCTCTAACAGAGAAGGAAGAGAACACCAGTTGCACTGACCATTGCTACTGACAGCAACTAGTCTGGACTGGCCATTGCTACTGGCAGCCACTAGTCTCCTGAGCCACTGAGCAGCTTGAGATCTATAAACCTATTACTACAGATAATGATTTTGAGCCTTCACAGTGAAAGGCAGAGACATGACATTAGTAGATTGTACTGCTTTATCTAATTTTTTGGCCATAATCAAGATCTTTTGGACAAACAAAATGAACTGGTTGAGAATTATCCTGCTAAGTACAAAAAAAATCTAGAGGGCAAGAAGCGAGAGAAGGCTCTCCTGTTGTTTTCACCCTATGAGGCAGAACAAAAAATAGGTCACTCAAGAGAGATGCAGTGGTGCCTTGATACATGCCAAAACATTCTACAATTCCATTGGTGCTCTTTATTGTTTTGAGTGGAACCAGAATTATATGCCTTAAATCAGAGAAACAGGAGAGCACCAAGAATAAAGTCCCACAGGACTTCACAGTTTAAATAGTCAGAAATATAGCAATGGTATCCGTTCTTTTTACAAAATTGCTTAGGATGTTCATGTAAGATCAACCCAATCCCATGATCTAAAGAAAAAAGCAGACAACTAGCCTTCCATCAGGAGCAGGGGAAAGCTCCTTGTTCACAGTTATACAAAAGTAACCCAAAAAAAGTTGGTCTCTGTACTATGATGCAATGAACCCTATCCTAGAAATTATCCAATATATCACCATCATTTAAATGTACTTGCTATAGTCTTGCCACAACCCCTTCTAACTCTTGTGAAAAATGAAATTAGAGTTTTGGTCAATAGCATGCTACGTTCTTATGAGAAATATCCTTCACTTTCCACTAGAGAACGGTCTAATTGGCCTAGCAGGTCTTGTCCATCTTGAACTATTCTGATACTTTCAAATAAATGTGGACTCTTGACTACAGGAGTCAAGCAACTTTGAAATGAAAGCTAAATCAAACATTCAAATTAGAAGTACAAACTATTGCAGTAATGAAAACACAGTTTGTAAGAAAGATGTTAAGGCACATTAGCCCGGAGTTAAAATGAAGAGAAGCCATTAATAGCATACTGAACTTTTTATATTTATTCAAGGAACCAGAATAAAATTCACAAAATCATGACTAGGGGACGAAGACTATCAATAACATGAACATCAACTATAGTAATATTTTCTCTATTTTTCAATAATCAACTATTTATTCTTTTTAAAAGGAGAATTGTAACAATTTGTAGAGCCCTCAAAATAAAGATGCTAGCTTAGTATATTTTTCCAAATAGATTGACTCCCTCCAGTTTATTTTATTTTTTCAACCAATTGTTTTTATACTTCCTAGCAACTCAGTAAATCAAAAGGAAAAATGAGAGCATTAATATTGTAAAACTAGAGTAGGAAAGCCCAATCAATAATATTAACCACAGTATAAATATTCATTACATTATCCTCCAAAGGAGGATTTAATCAAAACTTCTTTATAAAAGGCTACAGCAAACTATTTTGAAAAAAGTGTATTTAAGTAACAGATGATCAGTGTGAAAGTACAAGCTTTTTGGCAAACGACATTACACACACACACACACAGAAAAACAAAGGGCAAATTCAACGAACAAATGTGTGTCTACGATTCTCACAGAAGATAACTGGATTCATGACCATGTATCTGACGGCAGAATTTGGCTTCTATAGCTGTATAAGTTATTCAAGTCTTTGCGTTCGTGTCCATATATAAAATAACTGCAGCTGTGGTTGTTCATTACTTGTATGATTTTACTGTAATATCTAATCTAGAATCTAACAGCCTGCCCTCAACATTTGCAAGAAATTATATCACTTTAAAATTAGCTTTCACTTTTGCAGCCACATATCTGTTAGTACCAACTATCCAATAATATTTTTATCATAAAAGTACAGTCCATTCATGTTTAATAGAGGAGAGCAACACCCAAAACAAAAACAACATTTTAAAAATGGTGAAAATATCTTGCATTTCAGAAAGATTTAGGCTTTTCTAATATCTTAAATGAGTTATCAGCCAAATACAAAGAAAAGTGATTGCTTTTCACCTGTTGCCTTTTTTTTTTTTTGTACAGAAAGGGTTTTTTAAAATGTATTTAAAATGTTACTATTACATGCAGTTGATTAATCAACCCTAAGCAAGCGCAGCCTAATGCCTAGCAACATTCCTTAGCAACATTCTATTACAAAGATCTCAATCTAGAGTGGGAACAGTTTATGGAGACCTGTTTATACATAATCTTTAGCAGGAAGACAGTATTACTTCTTTTATTACTCATTTGTAAATATCAGCATATTTTAGTCCAACTGTATGTCTTGATCCTGTTGACATCACTGATCCTAGCAACTACTAGTGTGACTAACAGTGGTAACTTACGCAAAACTGCTCTTGGTAGGAAGCACCATACTAAACAAGTGTCTGCAGGATTAGCCATAGTTCATAAAAATTATACCTTAAACTATGCATTTACAAATAATCATTTTATTCATTCACTTCTCTGGATTTATCCTCCAGGATTATAACCTAAAAAATACAAGAAAGCTCTGGTAAAATATATGGCTGCATTTCAGTTACACTAGCTTGCTTTTGCAATATTTGTTACCAAACATATATTGTCATTCTATCCTAGATTATATCATCACTCAATTTATTTTCTGCAACAATAATTCTGTTTTCCTATACAAAAAAAGTCAAAGTAGTATAATCGTTGCTATGCTCACCTCTCTAAAAATGATAGCAATTCAAACACTTTAAATGGGGAGAGAAAAACATTCTGAAACTAGAAAGTATTAATCAAAATGTCTGCTAAACCTTGTGGCCAACTCATGAAGCTCAGGAATGCTAAGTGCCCGTGTACTTCTAAAGAAACTCTCCTGTCCCCCCCAATCCAATAGAGCTCCACACAGTGCTACCTCCCATACAAGATACCATGGGGATTCAACACTTTTATCTTGAGCATGCCATATGAAGGGTACACTTTTACTGACAAAGTAGTTCAAAAACGTAGGCTCAAATTTGATTAAGCTGAAATGCATGAGTCCCAAAAGTTGAATCTGTTAAAACTAAAAGAAACACAAGGAAGCATGAAAGTCAACAGCGTCTATCTAAAAGAGTACATAAATTCATAAATCTCTTGAGAACATAGTGTGGGCACATTTCATGGTTATATAAATTTATATTGTACATGCCAAGAAATGTATGTTCAAAATGCATTCCTTTCTAATATACATTACTATCCAGTAGCATTTACTATAATATGGAAACGAACATAATACCAACACATAATAGTGGCCTAATCTCCCAAGATGGAATTAATACACTGTAAATTCTATTAATTTTAGTACATTCCAAGAGCATGTATATTAGACATAAATCATGTGGTGACTTTGCATTTCCTTCCTTATTGTCTGTATATATCCTTAATTTACTTTATAATAAACATGATCAGTTAAATATTGACAGCTTAAAAAGTTTAATTTTTTTAAAGATGTTTCAATTCAGCTTCTCATTTTTAATCTTCTGGACCAACTCAAACAAAGCACTCTTTAGTGTAAAAATCAGATGCAAGAAAGTCTGTGAATACTAATGGGAGCCAAAAGGATGCAGACAATATTGCGAGCCAAATCCTGCAAGCCCTCCACACACACAATTGCCATTGACGTCAGCAGATATTCAAGCATGGAGGGCTTCCAGGATCAGTTTTTCCATTGTATGACCCGTGTATGAATCATCTGACCTTATCACTCAAAATCCTTGGTAGCAAATTAGGGGAAAAAGGCTCAGATCACCAGTGTACATGGAAAGCATTTTTTTCTTCTCTCTTTTTTAAGTATGGTTCAACTTTGAAAAGTAGCTACATAAAAAAAAAAAAAAGACACTGTGGGAGTCCATGGTTGTTATCGCTCAGTGATTGTTGCATCAAATGTGCCTATGTTTACAAGATGGTTTTTCTTCTGACCGATTGCTCTGCAACACAAGGACTCTGAGTCAAATTAGGTTCTTTCCATCTTGTGCATCACTAACAGCAATAATAGTTCTGAGAATTAGAACTTTAGTTAAACTTGTCCAGCCTCTTCGTTTTACAATTACTCCCCAAGTGAAACTGTTCCAAGCTCACAGTCTTCAAATCGGCTTGCATAGGAGTAAACTGACTGGAATTTCTAAAACAATTCTGATGAGGATGCTAAAGACTGAAGAGAATCTCGCTCACTAAGGTTAAGATGTGTTTACTTGGCATAGTTAAAAGGAGTAAAAAAAACCTTATTTTTGTCAATTAAGTGAACAGATATGACTGAGTACATAAAAGAAACAAATCTGTTGAATCTCTACAGATTCACTATTCAGACTAAAACCACGTTTTAAATATATTTTATACAAATAGTGGCAAAATGCTTTTTAAAAATCTCTACTGCACCAAACATCAGATGCAGGAGCAAAGTATTATTATACACTATATTTTAAATCCTATCATAATCAATTTAGCTATGTCTGGGACAAGATACTCAGTTTCACTGTGTTTTATAAAGATTTACAGACTGCACACCTCAATCTTTTCCTCAAAAGCAATGAAATCTCTTGACTAATTAGCTTGTCTGTAGCTGTCCTCTTGCTTTTAAAAGTCCTTGATAAGTAAAATTTTTCTACACATGCATACAAAGGGTCTCAAAAGGAAGAACATTTATATGCTTTTGGTTGGAACTTTTATGCTGTAACATCTGTATGACAGTTATTTCTTTTGAATAATCAAAAGATTATGCAAGATTACCAAATCTCCACTATTCATATCAATCTATCTTGAAAACAATAAACACTGCACAAATAGTATTTTACATGCTTTTTGGGAAGAGAAAGATTGTTTTAACAGATTTCCTAATTGTATATTTGTGATACTGTTATACAGAAGAACTAAGATAAAACAAGAATTAAATGTATGTCAAACAAAGGCAATATCTTTATAAACTAGAAATAAAGGAAATAAGGCTGTCAGTCATTAGTAATTATTCTCAAATAATATGAATTGACACACAGTTGAGCAAGTATAAATCGCTCCTATTCATCATTTCAGGAATGAGATGGGGAAAGTCAAGATTTCATCAACACTCATCCTCTTCTTTATTTCAGGAAGGAGGCAGGCTCAGTGAAGGAGGAAGCATGCTAGTGCAAACACACTTCCGTGAGTCTAAGGGGATGTCTAAACTACAATTTGTCATCTGGTTTTAAGTAGAGTTAACTGCCAGTTTACTGACTTCAGCTCAGCTTAGGGTAAACCACAAATATGTGTGTCCTAAAATAGACTGCACATGATGGCATTTTTCTATTCTCTGCTTCATTTAATTGATACACGGAGAAAACATCCTCAGGAGGTTTAAAAGTTAAAATAACCCTAATAATCTGTAAATTATGACAAAAAAGAACAACTAAATAGGTGTTTCCCATTTTTGTCATATGTATCAATGGCTTGTGTTGCACATTGGAAGGTTTGAAGATTGAGAGATATGGGGAGGCAGGCTGGTGTCAGGTTCTAAAATTGTTTTGCGGAACCCCCTGCTCTTCTACTGTGCAGCAAAACACAGGCAGCTAAGCCCCTGGCTGCAGGAGAGAAGTCACTGACTACTGCTAATATGGGGTCAGGTCAGCAAGAACCTCTGATGGTAAGGGAATCTGTCACAAGTGCTACACTTCATTCCAGGGTGAAAATTCCTGGGAAAATGATAAAGAATCCCTTGTTTCCAAGGGTGAAAGAATCCTTTGATAAAGCCTCTCTTACAGAGAGAAGAGAAAATACACACACACAGTGGAGTGCACTTATCAGCCACCTCTTGGTTCCCAGCAAAAAGTTGCTATTACCCAAAAGTTGCCAATAAGTAAAAGGCAGGTTTGCGGGGCTGCAGGGTATGAAGCGCTCGGATGTGCCTTCCCTTGCTGCAACCCTGCCTGCCCCCAGAGCGTCTCTTAAAAAAAAGTTAATAAGTAGCCTACTACCTGTTGCAAGTATCAGAATCTCTTTAACATAATAGTCAATGGAACTGAATTGGTTCCCAGCAAAATGTTATTAATCAAAAGTTGTTATTATCACGATGGCTACCAAGCAGAATACATATATACATGCATGTGCACAGAGAGAATATATACATGATGTTGAAGTACAAATGTCTTACCATGACTTTGGGATTGTTTCATTATGTAGGTTATTCCTAGTGAAAGCCTATGCAGTGTGCTATACAACCCTTATAGCACTCTATGTTACCACGTGTTCAGGATACACAGAATCGGTGTTTTAGGACTCTTCTTAGGAGATTTACCAGTTACCAGAACAAATTTTATTAACATTTTAGGTACAAGAAATGGGGCTTCTATACTCAAGAATCAGGAGAGTACAGGCACAGTTGTGCTGGAACAATTTTTATAGTGCGGGTGCTGAAGGCGAAAACCAGGTACTTGGGTTGTTACTACTACTTTAAGCCAGTGGGTGCAACACCTCTCGTTCCAGCTCCTATGTACAGGCACTATTCCCTCATTTAAAGCACATACCAGACTTGTGAAATCCAAAAGACACTGACAACGCAACTTTGCCTACCCACTAGGGTAAACTATGCATAATGCAAGACAAAAACAATTCAAACAACGGCAAACAAGGAAGCAACAATTTAACCATCAATTCTGAGTTATTTTCTAGACATCAGGCTCAATATGTCCCAACCGAACAAACACCACATCATTGCTTGGTTTCCCTCGTTCATCCACTGTGAATTTACAACTAATCTAATCCTAATTGCCATGGAAACAGGAACAGAGAAATGAAGTCCCTTGGCGCCTCTCATGAACAGGACATTCCAATTACCTGCGCATTCACACAGCTGCCAGAGTTTATTAACAGCATGCAGTTTTGATCTCATTTTAAGTCCATCTTTATATTTTCTTTTTTCTGTGTAATATGCTCAGTGCCCTTCAGGAAAATGCATGTTTCACATCTGTAGTTTATTTATGAAGTGGCCAGCAACTATTGTAAAGTTAGAGTGTAGCATTAAATATTTTCCGTAACATGATGTGTTTATGGAAGATAACTGTCTCGGACACACAGTTTTGTGGCTGTGCAACAAGTATGCAGCTTCTTGTTTGAGGAACATGTTTCCCAGAAGTGGGAAAATACATAATATGTTTCTTATGAATATGCAGGGTCAGCCTCGTCTTATTATGCATTCAGTAAATGTTACTCATGAGCCTTGAACTTGGATCATTCACTGGTAGGCTAAACAAAAAAAATTTACATGCAATAATACTTATCACCCAGTACAAATTAAGGGCCTGAATCCTACTGAGACAGAACAAGTCACCAGCTTGAAATGAGTTTTGACTGAGGAAGGCCTCTGGGCCTTAAACATTATAGAATTTGGGGTGTAGGAGAAATGAAATCAGGGAATCAGCCAGGCTAAATAGCACTGGCGCCCACGAGTCTTCTCAAAACCCTTTCTGGAGGGACAATTTGCAGAGAACTCATTGGACTAAACCTGGCAGTTTTCCTGCCTCTCTGGCCTACTTCACAATTGTTATTACTATTAAAATATGCTACACACTTTCCAGACATTCAAAAAACAAAAACAAAAAAAGACAGTTCTGAGGAGCTACAGCTTAAGAAGGAGGGAGATATCAGGAATGAGGGAATTCCCCACAGGAGGGGGAATCTGGCCCAGTATTTCCAACAAGAGAACTAAAAGTCACTGTCATTTAAGAAAAATTGCATTGATGTATAAAAAGGTAAAATATTTATTTGAAACATAACTACTGAAGATACAAAGGAAAGAAACCACAAGGGAATGAGACTGAGGAAAACAGCAACTGAGGGAAACCTGAACACAAAGCGAATGTCATTAATCTACTGCCACCAGAACATACTACCTGAAATCTAAAATTACAAAAGACATCAGGGCAACAAGTGCATGGAGGAAAGGAAAGAGCAAATATTTTTCTTTTCATTTTAGAACCTGAGATTCCTTTCCAACTAATAGCCCTCATATTAAGGAAAAACAATGAAGATGAATAAATGAAAATATTTTATTTGAAAGTATTTGTATTTTTCCATTGTGAATATGAAGACCAGTATAAGATTTTGTACTTCGATACTTCAAAGAGTGGCTCACTGTTAGTGTTAATTTTATTGCAATATGAAGATCATATTAAAAACTAGTGTGCAGGGATTTAGATAGGATGTCAAATATGGCATCATACATCACTGATTCATAATATGGTCGATCTTATTCCTAATCTAATTTTGATTAAACAAATACGCAAACACAGTCAACAGTATTTAAGTAGTGCTAGTATGCAACTCCCAAGTATTAACAAAAGCAGAAAGTCATTAGCATGGTCGTGAGCATGAGAGTATCTAAAACAAAACAAAAATTCAGCAGTTCAGAACCTATTTGCCTGTGTTTTCAATTTTACTTTATTAGCTCTTTTGTGGAGAACAGGAAATAATAAACTGATTGGTGTTTTTCAACTCTTTATTTTGAATTACCCACGCAACTGAATACAATAAGCGACCTTCCCCCCCCCCCCAGCATCCCTCCCTCTCTCTCACATGCAGCAGAGTTCACAATCAAATACACTTCAGTTACTCCATTAAAAGTATTTATTTAGGAAGGCAACATTTTACTATCTGTTCATAATTTTAAGATATTGACACTTTCTAATATTAGCTTCAAATCAGAAATGCTAACTACAGCAGCACTCAATGTGAATCTGTAAAAATATAACCTGTTATTGAAAGACACGGTTTTTGTTACACATTTGTATCCTACCATTTACCAACCAATTTTTCCTCTGAGACAGCCAAAGTACCAATACAACCCACAGGCCTGGGTTTAAAATTATTAAAATGGGGACCCATTTCAATATATACCATTTTATAAACTGGGAGACTCAATACAGGTTGGTGTATAGCAGGATACTGGCAAATATCATGTGAAGGGCTTTTGGGGGATTTCGGCAGCATTTCACAATTCTTTTCCAAAACCAAGATGTCAGTGCCCTCAGTGGTCCAATTTGTCCAATCCCCTTCATCCTGTAAAAAGTCTGAATGAATTGGATTACAAGTCACTGTAGTACAGGGGTGGGCAAACTTTTTGGCCTGAGGCCCACATCAGGGAATAGAAATCGTATGGTGGGCCATGAGTACTCACAAAAGTGGGGTTGGGGTGAGGGCTGTGGTTGGGAGTGTGGGGTCTGGGGTTGGGCTCGGGATGAGAGGTTTGGGGTTCAGGAGGGTGCTCTGGGCTGGGATTGAGGGGTTTGGAGAGCAGGACTGGGGCAGGGGGTTCTGGCGTGGGGAAAAGCTCAGGGGTGTGGGCTCTGAGCTGCGCTTACTTCAAGTGGCTCCCAGAAGCAGTGGCATGTCCCTTCTCCAGCTCCTACACATGAAGCGGCCCCTGACCCTTCTAGTACCGGAGCGGGCCCATGTAGCTGCTTCTGGAGTCACATGGTTCTGGTCTCCAACCTGGCTCCCCAGCTGGAGCACTGGAGTGGGGCTGAGCGGCGTGGTGTAAGCCCCAGACCCTGCTCCCCAGCAGGAGCTTGCAGGCCGTCTTAAAATGGCTCGTGGATCCAGGCCACAGGCCATAGTTTGCCCACCTGTGCTGTAGTAGGATAAAAAATAATCCGCTTACTGGTAACCAGTTACTTTAGTATCACTGATAATAAACTTCTTCGTGGATGTGATGTATTAATGTCCCTTGAGAAGGTTAAAGTACGTTGCTTTTTAAAAATAAAATTACTGACAAAACTTAGTTCATTGCCAAAAATTGTTACCCAGTATCCCCAAAACAAGTTAAAATGGAGAGTAATGGAAGATATCACTAATTAATAGACTATCTTCTCAATATTACATACATTTTAAGACAATTGATCAGCCTTCCCGAAAACAGAAATTTATCACTCAAGTATTATTACAGACCCATGTGTCATTTTATACACGGTGGATCAAGATCATCTCTGGTGTAACTCCAATTAAATAAATGACCATGGAAACATTTGGTGCAGTACAATATGAATGTAAATATGTACTGCACCATCACTTTTGTATTTAATACATTAGCTTCTTATATTAGAAAAAGAGTCTTCAAAAGGGCAGATATTGAGTCCATTAGTAACATTATAAACAAAGTTCTTAAAGTAACAATAAAAAAGGGAAAACAAACCACATTACAAAAGTAGAAGATACACAATCTCCATTTCATTGCAAAGACATTACCCTTCTATGAGGATTTTACTTTCATATTAATTTTCATTTTACATTTCAGTTGCCAGAAAGAACTATGACATTCATCATGTTGTTGTGTCAAAGAAAAATGTTGCTGTGATAAATACCTTTAGACATTTTCCTAATCTGTTTTCACACCAATCTTGACTTGTATCATTGACTCAGTACACAAATTACACCAGGAATGCTGTTTCCCAATAGCGTTAGGAAATCTCTAATCAGATTTTTGCTGCTGGACTCTTCCAATAATTATAAGAATGAGGATTGAGATTCCATTAGATAACTGAAATGAGATGGCTCTTTCAATTAGTGACAAAAATTTTCAAAGGAAGAAACCTGCAGTGAATTATAAAGTGATGTAAGCACCAAGAATGATAATGTTTGCTTTGGTCAATGCCTAGCAAAGAGTAAACATTTCATTTCAATATTTCTTGAAGTTTTGCAATAATTAGTGTTCAGAATAGCTAAAATAACCAGAAAAATCTTGGAGAGAGATAAGGTGAGTGAGGTAACATCTTTTATTGGACCAACTTCTGTTGATGAGAGAGACAAGCTTTTGAGCCACACAGAGCTCTTCTTCAGGTCTGAGAAAGGTACTCCCAGCATTATAGCAAAATGCAAAGTGGAACAGATTGTTTAGAGTAAGCAGTTAATATATGTTGGAAGTGAGTGGTAGAGTGGTGCATTAACACCTCTGAAATTAAAGAACAAAAAGAGGGGGTTAGTGAGTTACAGATTGTTGTAATAAACCATAAATCCACCCAACTAGCACCATGGCTGCATTGGAGCTGTACTACCAGGGACTCCTCCGAGGCCCTCAGAGAAAAGTTATAAACCTGGGAGTATATTATTTAACTTAGGAATTCTCCTCACGGCTCAGGAAATGAGAGGAAGATGGGGAAAGGATGACGCTAAGGGTCTATGTTTAGGAAGGGACTGGAGACTGGATGCAAATCTGCACCCTTTAACTCCACGGCTGCGGTGAAGAGTCCCCAGAAAACATTCTACTGCCTGCACCTGTATTATTTTTACTACAGCATTCTCCCTCAAGCAGCCACAACCAGGGGAGTCTCAGGTAGCCCGATTCCAGTAGAGCCACACTGGTAGGATGATGGGATGGTGGAGCCAGTGCCAGCACAGGGTCATTGCAAGTAATCTGCCATGCCTGGTGGCAGGCCTTGATCAGGATCTGCACTAGCATGTCCACGTGATGCTTGCCTCGTCGATTAAGTAACCCCCATCCAGCTCTGCAAGCAGCACAGATGAAGATATCCACTTTGGGTCACAAAGGTACAGGATGTCATTTGCCCAATTGTCTGAAGCATGTTCTGACAGAAGTCCTGGAATTTAATATGGCTCCAATTTGGCTCTGATTAATTCTATTTTCAGCATAGGAGTCAGCACTGGCTTTTCGTTATTAACAGAACCAGCCAAGAAAACAGAAGGTTCTGCTGTATGTTGTTCCCAAATATTTTTTCAATCTCCTAAAAACTAACCAATTGTCCCAGCATGAGAATACCTGGATGCTAATTTTTCTGAGGTAGGCTGCTGCAGCAACTAGGCACTTTGTGAATACCCTTGCTGTTGTTAATAGGCCAAATGATAAAACTTGGTATAGGTAGTGACAGTTCCCAACAATAAACCTCAGACACCATCTGCAGGCTGGGTGGATTGTAAAGTATGTGTTCTGAAGATTGAGAGCAGTGTACCAGTCATTTGGATCTAGGTATGGTCTGATGGTTATCAACATTCTGAACTTGATCTTCCTTCTGTAACGGTTCAGTACTCTGAGGTCTAGGAGAGGCTGAAGTCTTCCTTTCTTATCGTGGATAAATTCCTCAAATAAGATTCCTTCCCTTTGAGATGCATCAGAACTACTTCTCTTGCACCAAAAACTAGAAGTGATTGGACTTCTTGGTCTAACATGCTGTCATGAGAGGGATCCCCGCACAGGGACTGGGAAGGTGGCTGAGAGCACGGGAGGGACCGAAATTGAATCACATACCTCATTTCTACAATTTCCAACAACATCCTATCTAAAAATGGTAGAAATAAGACAGGCAGTCAACAAAAAGGAAGAGACAGGGTAGGGAGATCTTTAGTAACTGTTAAGCGGCTTCTGAGCAAGCAGTCAAATTTGCTCCCTCAACAATGATGGAAGTGGATGAGATGAAGTAGTTGTTGATGATGAGGTTTGCCATTTCCTTGAAAGACCTGATGATTTGTTTTGAAAGTAAACAGGCTGTCTGCAGTAAGTGTGTGGCCTCCAAAGTGGTTTGGGAGTAGGAGTGTGGACTGTGGATGAAGGGAAAGCAGTGGACGTGTTGTTCCTTGACTTTAGCAAAGCTTTTGACACTGTCTCCCACAGTATTCTTGCCAGCAAGTTAAAGAAGTATGGGCTGGATGAATGGACTATAAGGTGGATAGAAAGTTGGCTAGATTGTCGGGCTCAACGGGTAGCGATCAGTGGCTCCATGTCTAGTTGGCAGCCGGTATCAAGTGGAGTGCCCCAAGGGTCGGTCCTGGGGCCAGTTTTGTTCAATATCTTCATTAATGATCTGGAGGATGGTGTGGATTGCACCCTCAGCAAGTTTTCAGATGACACTAAACTGGGAGGAGAGGTAGATATGCTGGAGGGTAGGGATAGGATACAGAGGGACCTAGACAAATTAGAGGATTGGGCCAAAAGAAATCTGATGAGGTTCAACAAGGACAAGTGCAGAGTCTGTTAATAACGAAAAGTTTTAGGACGGAAGAATCCAATGCACCGCTACAGACTAGGGACCGAATGGCTAGGCAGCAGTTCTGCAGAAAAGGACCTAGGGGTTACAGTGGACGAGAAGCTGGATATGAGTCAGTGTGCCCTTGTTGCCAAGAAGGCCAATGGCATTTTGGGCTGTATAAGTAGGGGCATTGCCAGCAGATCGAGGGACATGATCGTTCCCCTCTCTTCGACACTGGTGAGGCCTCATCTGTAGTACTGTGTCCAGTTTTGGGGCCCACACTACGAAGAGGATGTGGAAAAATTGGAAAGAGTCCAGCGGAGGGCAACAAAAATGATTGGGGGACTGGAACACATGAGTTATGAGGAGAGGCTGAGGGAACTGGGGATGTTTAGTCTACAGAAGAGAAGAATGATGGGGGATTTGATAGATGCTTTCAAGTTCCTGAAAGGGGGTTCCAAAGAGGATGGATCTAGACTGTTCTCAGTGGTAACAGATGACAGAACAAGGAGTAATGGTCTCAAGTTGCAGTGGCGGAGATTTAGGTTGGATATTAGGAAAAACTTTTTCACTAGGAGGGTGGTGAAACACTGGAATGCGTTACCTAAGGATGTGGTGGAATCTCCTTCCTTAGAAGTTTTTAAGGTCAGGCTTGACAAAGCCCTGGCTGGGATGATTTAATTGGGGATCAGTCCTGCTTTGAGCAGGGGGTTGGACTAGATGACCTCCTGAGGTCCCTTCCAACCCTGATATTCTATGATTCTATGAGTGTATACCCCAGTGACCTAAAGGTAGCACTTGTGTATTTGAGAGTGTGCAAAGTCTCACTGGTCTTCTCATCAGTCTTCCTGGAGTACTGGGAACTTAAAGAAAGTGAGCTCTTCCCAGTGCCACTGAGATAGACAGGGGTCAGTTCTCAAGGGGCTGCCAATGGCAGTAACTTCATGGAGGGTAGTAGTGGAGATCCAGAACCGATTCACTAGTCACGTCCCTGGCAGCAAGGCACTGTAAGTGCCGAAAAGGGGGACAATACATCGATAATGAAGTTGAAGGCAGGAGAGAAATTGGCACCAACAGCACTGGAGCCACAGATGCAATCGATGTTGGTACTGTCATTGTTGATTCTGGAATATTTGGTAACAATGCCATTTGTACCACGGTAAGTGGTGTGTGATCTGTCCATGTATCCTCATTACCAAGTTTCAACGATTGCTCACACTGTACTAGGGATATCTGAGGTAAGTGTGAGCCCAGAGTCAAGTCAGTCAAACCGACAATGGAATGGGCACTCAGGGAATCTGTTCTGAGTCTTGAGCTACCTTTACCTCAAGATTTTGTAAAGTCTCAAAGATGGGCCTGGAAAAGGAGATCTATGTTTTTTCTCCTTTTGAATCTTGTGTTAATTTCTACTCGGGTCTCCAAAGGGTTTCCTCAAATCAGAAGAATTACTGGCATTTCTCAACAATCTTAGAAAATGTAGCAGCAAGAGCCCTTTTAGAAGATCTCTTGCCCAAGTCTCTGCTGAGTCCTCCTTGTAAACAATTTTACTGCTAACCTATGTAATTACAAATTATTTACAAAAAATAGAAGGTCACACAGTGTGCTAACAGGCTAAGTAGTGAAGCTCCAACTCAAAGCCACAGGTGGTGAGAAGGAACTGAGGCACAGTTGGGGCAGCCCTACTTAAGGCCCACATATCACTCAGCGGGTACTCCTGAACAAAACATCTCTGATTTTAGTGTGTGTTGCCAAATTGTGAGGATAACAGGTGGATCAGTTGCAATGTAATAAGCTTTAGAGACACAAAGCTAATGCTTTTCCAAGAGCCAGGTCAAATCTTTATTTTTTGGAATACTATCCGCTTCTGTGTCTTTTATATGTCTGCATGTAGGTGGAGGATACAAGCCAAACAGCTAGGTCAAAACACTGGCAAATTCTCACTTTCAGGAGAGCGTTGTGCCATTTAGCAAATGCCAATGGCAACAATTTTACTTTATTTCGCTCTGGAGCCATACTAGCTGATGAATACCTTGGGATATCCAATCAAAATTCATGACCATTTTTGCAACTAATAGCAACATTTTAAAAAATAACTTCAGTGTTTATGTAAGTTGCCCAACTGACAGCTCTGGAGACCGAAGTCCACTCTAACCACAAAGAAGGTACAGCACAGTCTCTATATGCCTCTTTATAATACCCTCATCACATGCCTCAGTTCTCACCTGGAGAAGGTAGTTAAAATCACTATGCCAAACTAGTCCTTGGATTCTCTGCAGAGAATGCTAACAAGAGTTGCCAATTTGTCCCAACTGTGATGTTGGCTGTTGTAATGTGGACATTTGTCCTCCTGAAATTGCACTAAGTCCATTAATTCATTTCATATAAGCCAATGCAGTCACCACTAACAGCTTCTGGTTACTACTGGAGCTGGTCAAGAATTTTTAAACAAAATGGTTTTTCCATGAACCAAGAAAACCTTTTCACAAACATGTATCAGTTTCATCTAAAAACTTTTATTGGGAAAGGTTTCTCCTGGGTGAGAAAGAGATCCACTTGAAAATAGCCAATAGGGACTTAAATGGGGGTCTCCAACATCCCACATTAGTACCCTAACTACCAAGCTATTGCCAGCTCTGAGATGGGTCAGTCTCTCTCTGGTTTTTGCAAAACAATGCAAAAGGTATCAGAGTTTTGTCTCGATGTGGAATAGTAAAGTGTTTGAAATCCCGTTTACCACCTAGTTCTTGTTACTAACAGGAAGGACCAGATTCAAGCCAGCTATTTTAAACTTGAAAGCTCCATTATCCTATTCTATAGGCAACTACTGTCTTGAAAGTAATATGTTTATGGTAAGCTTTCTGTCCTTTTGAGGGTATAACTAGATTAATGTGTATTTAAAGGGTTTTATATGTCTTTTTTAGTTTCTTCATTAGTTTTAGGAAATGTAGTAAATTTACACTTGCCTCCAATTAATTGGCTCACGGTCAAAACCTAAATACTTTTTCATTTGATTCTCCCTCACAACATTCTGAAAGTTGCAAGCTGCCCATTTCCCCCTCTATTTAGCAGAATTTCTTTTTCAATTGTACAGAGATGTCTTCTAAAATCCATACTGACTCTGACCTTGTGTGATTTCATTTCATTTCATTTTTCAAAGTAGGAGTTTTTCAGTTTATTTTTCAACATTTCATACTTCATATTTTATTTATATAGAAAAGTATGAAATGTTGAAAAAATCTACTTAGGATGCTATTTCCTAACTGGAAAAGGCTTCATAAAGAGCTAAATTTTCTCTTTATGTGAGAGAATCACCCTTTACAAAGACTTTTCCAATTAGGAAATAGCATCCTAAGTGAATTCACATATAGAATTGCTTTACCCAATTAGCTTATTTCTCTTTAAGTTGATTAATTTAATGTTCCCAATAATGAAAGAGATAAATATAGCTATGTTGAACATAGCATGGACAGGCAATCTGCATGCTGCCACAAACAGCTCTCCCCCATTCACCTTAGTTCTGACCTTGCAACACTATTCTAATTCAGGGCCTTTTCTGAGGACACAATGGCCATCATGCTGAGTTCTGTGATGATTATGTGTTGCAAACTAATGTCACAGCAGGAAATAGGTTAAGATCACCCAAAGTTTTTGAAGTATGGCAGATTTGAAATAAGCACTGCACAGGTGGCAGGCTAGTACATTGACCTACTGGGTCATTACACTACATTAAAGATGGTTTATGAAATTACGTGGATTATAAACTCTTCAGGGCAGGGACTGTATGGCATGTGCTTGTATAGTGTCTAATACAATTAAGCCTTGGGCACTATTGCAACACAAAAAATAAATACACTAATTCTGAGCTCTTTAACCACTTAACTCTAGTTTGCACAAGTTTCTGTAAATCATGTCCTACATACTAACAAATACCACAACAGGATAGCACAATGCACTTCTAAAGGAAAATTCTGGTGTGGCTCTTTTAGAAGCCACTCCAAGTATTTGGAGGTAAAGGAGAAAGGGATTAAATCTCAGGTTGCCAGAATTCGATTTGGAATTGAGCATAAAAAGGTTCAGAACCAAATATACTGAAAAATAACTAAAATGTGTAAATTATGACCTTTATATGCTTATACATTGACATTTTTTGCATGAATAACAAATTCAGTTGAAGTAGTACATGAGACAGGTAGCCTAAATGTGGATTCATCAGTTTACTATTCTAAAAATTCCACATTAAAATAAGAGGAGATAATTTGTGACCTCAGTGCAGTTCCTACTTTTCAAGTGTCCACACATCCAAAAAACCCCTGAAAACAAATAAAAATGGAATAATATTTTTCTCTTCTCCTCTGCTTCAACGGGAGACACATTATTTTAGAGGACATATCTTTCACAAGAAGCCGAAAGTATTAACAAACCCAAACAAACATTGTCATATCACATACAGCTGAGTAATTGAACATGTATACAGTAACATGTCACTAGAGATGACTGGAAATCTGGGGAGGGGTTTGCAAAAAAACCTCCCACAAATTCTGCTGCTTTGTTGAAATTTGAGGTTTTGAAGTTTAACATGTTTTATACCACAGTTCAAGGAATTCACAAGAATGTAATCCATACTCCTCTATTTGATATTAGAAAAAAATAACTAGATTTAAGCAACAGTAATCTGCACAGTACCTGTGTACAATCCTACAAAACCTGTACCTGAATGTATGAGTTCCAAATTGTTGGAAGTACAGATTCTGCTGCTGTATCAAGAGTGGCTCACCTCAAATTTCCTGTGGGCCAATATTTTGTTACACTATTTCCGAAATCTACATATTAAGTCTTAAAAAATTCCAACAAAAACCTGCGTTCAATTACATTTCTGTTACAAATCCATAAAAGGCAAAGAAAATCTCAAAGGTGGCACTGTTGGGTGCCTCCTTAAAATTATTGTTGAATTCCCAATGATGAGGTACTGGAGATTGTTAGGATAAAGATATTCAGGTCTGTCTGTAAAGGCCTATACTCTAAGAATTTAGGTGTATTCTTATCACTTGGCTAATTATAGAGGTATAAGATGTTAGGGGCCTTATTCCTTCACCCACTTACTTCCCTGGTCCTTCTCGCATGAACAGAGAGCAACAATACCCGAAGTCCAAAGGTGCAAACAATTCGATGTTTATTGGGGTGAACTTCCAGCAAGCATGATTCCAGTTTCCTTCCTTAGTATCCTCCTTCCCAGTTCTGACACCACAGAGCCTTACACCTGTGTCCCTGTTCCCATTCCTGCCCTTAGCCAAACATGATTCCAATTTCCTTACTCCCATTCCCTGTTCCTATTTCCCCCTTTAGCAAAACATGATTCCAATTTTCTTACCCCCATTCCCTGCTCCCATTTCCCCCACACACCCACCCCTCCCACCCACACCCACCCACTTCCTCATTGACTACAGATTATATAGTAAAACTTGAGTTCTGCTTAGCTATACCTTAACCAATCATTTTCCTGAAATTTAACTAACCAATCCTAACATATTGTAACATGATTATGTAACCAATTATATCCCACCACCTTAATTAGTTTACACCCAGCAAAATTAATTATACAGCAGACAGGAACAATCACAGAACCAGATAGAGATTATACAGACAAACAATAGCAAAGTGGGAACTATAAAGCCAAAACAATACAGAAGTGAGGATTTCACATCCCAGCTATTGATAAGTGAGTTCTTGCCAGACAGGATGCTATCAAACTAAGTTTCCTTTTACATTTTCTAGGCACTTCCCTTTCTCTGGAGGTGATAGGAATACAATTCTGTCCTGATAGTGCCTAACAGCCCAATAGCACCTTATTTCAATGTGACTAGTTTGGAATGTGAGGATGTGACTGTTCGCTTCCCAGCTTATGGCTGCCTCTGCTTCTCAGCCAAAGGCCTTAGTCTAAGAACAGGGCCTCAGACTGTCACGGTAAGAGAAGGCCCTTACACCAGCAGACAGTGATTTTGATTCTTTCTTTTATACCTCTATAATTAGCCAAGTGATAAGAATACACCTAAATTCTTAGAATATAGGCCTTTACAGACAGACCTGAATATCTTTATCCTAACAGAGATATTCCTTTACCTGTGAGTTTCCTTATTTTTCTGTCTCTCAGACCCAAACTCAAAAAAGTACACTGATGGATTTGTGGTGTCTTTTTTAGGTTCACCTAAATAATTACAGTAGTGACTCAAGTTAGAGTCACAGAGGTTAAGGCTAGAAGGGACCACCAGATTTAGTCTGACCTCCTGCATTTCACAGGCCACCCCCACCCAGCACTTGAACACGAAACCCAACAATTTAAATTAGAGCATCGTATTCTAGTCCACAGGTTACTACACTACTATGCGCCACAGGCAGAGTATAGGAGGGACTTAGGTGCCCCAGTGCTGGAGTACAGAACCAGAGTTAAAAGCCGGACACCAGAGCCCAGCGTCAAACCAGAGTCATAGCCAAAGGTCAGGAATAGAATCAGGGGTCAAATCCCAGAGCCGAGTCACAGCCAAGAATCTGCACGGAAGGTCAGAACCAGGTTATCTGGAGTCTGGGAAAGCAGGAGCAAGGCTGGGTCTGAGACAGTAGTGAGGGAAGGACAGGACTGGAACAAGGCAGGAATGGGACTGGAACAAGACAGGAGCAGAAGCTAACAGAGTCACACATGAATGCTTTGAGCTGCCAGCAATCTTGGCAATTAAGCAATGCATTTTTTAAATACCTCTCTAGAGTCTGGAGGATATTTCCAGAGAGATTCCAATAATTTTAAAAGATGTCAATTACAGTTTTAACTCAAATGTGACCATTTCTGTAACTTCATTGCATACTTTCAAAGTGTTCTTATCTTAACTAACTTTGCAGACTTATTTGGAAAGAATGTAAGTGAACATGCAGTGTATCAAACAATTAAATTTCAGAGATCATCTGAGCCTTTTTTGGCCTGTTCTACTTGCTTATGATTGATTGCTGTTAAAAACTCAGAAGACAGCTTTGAAGTTACCATCCCAATGAGATTCTCACAGTTCTATTGCTTATATTGTTGCAGCCTGACTGGCCACAGACTCAACAAGAGAGAAATGCATACATTTTCAAAACAGATGCTATGTCCCCAGCTCACAAGTGCAGAAACATTTGTTCTCTACTGCAGAATACATTCAGAAGAACAAAAGAGTAAAATTTTCAAAAGTGCACAAGCTATTTAGAAGCCTAATTCAATTTTCAAACATTGACTTTAGGCACTTAAGAGTTCACTATGAGCCTAACTATCATAGTCCAAAGTGGCTTAGCCACTTAGGTACTTTTGAAAATATTCCCCAACCTTTATTTTACAATGACTGTTTTGCATATATGTGGGCTGGGGAGTCAGGGAGAGGAATGGTTGCATTTCTGTGGTGCTCTACATACCTAGTTTTAGTGCAGTTAAATCTTTGTGATGGAATGCTGGAGCGGGTTTACGTATAACACATTTATCACTCCTTAAAAGTGAGCACCTTCCATTAGACAAGAAGTCTAGTTCGCTGTCCAGAACTGCTATTTCACCAAGCAAATTATATTTTAGCTACAGGATGATGAGGAAGACAGCCCTTCCTCAATGCCAATGTCTGTGATACAGCCGACTGCTTTCTTTTGTGTACTACACTTTCACCAAGTTGATGAAGATGACTGACAGCAATGACTGGCCTGACACACAACCTTAAATGCCAAAAGCACTAAATACAGAATGACTGGCTTCTTCAGCAATATCAAACAGATTCTTATATGACCAAACTTTAAAATGGTCCCATTGTTTCACCGATGAGTGAACTTTTTGCCCTCAACTAAACTTTAACAACTAATTGGCAGCTAAAATCAAGACAATCACCCTCATCACTTCACTTTCATCCGGGAAGATTCTCCCAGCTCATATAGCTGATTAATTTAAGTTCATGAACAGAGAGATATTTCAGTAGCTTTCTTTGCTAGTTAGGTGGATATCAGAAGATGGTACCCTGCTAGCAAAAGATTTGGAAACAGCTGTAATACACATTTTAGCTACATTAGTAGTACAACAAACATAACCTGGCAGAGAACAAAGGGAATGGAGAACTGTGGCTCTATATGAAAGACAACAAATTAGAGGAAAGTTGGTGCTATTTCTCAAAGAAAGAAAAGTAGTAAGAATATTGAAGAAAACAAGCAGGAGAGAGGCAGAGACAATACACAAAGATGGACAAAATTAATAAGATGGATGAAGAGTACAGTACTCACTCTGTCATCATACAGGTGGGAAAAACAATTTTTAAAATGAACACATGACATTTGTTTCTCTACCAGCTACCTTGAAAACACTTTCAAATGCTGGCCGCTACACAGTGACCCCAGCTTGAGGTATTATTTTATATTTAAAATATATGAGGGATAGACCAAAACAACAAAGTTTGGATCTGAACTTCTACAAAACTCAAAGAGGCTCTGGGGTGTTGGCCAGTCTCCAATACCTATGGAGATGTACACACTCACTCTCACTTTATATCTATCTAGATAACGTATGTGTGAAGGATGCCTGTATTATTTTATAATACTACATGGTTGCTATGGAGTTACAATGGGTTAATTCAATGCTGTGTGGTTTTACACATCAGCAGGAAATCAGATAATGGCTTTATATAAGCTCAACACCAAAACTCAAGAAGTACAGGTGTCAAGACCTTTGAAGATTTACCCCTTCCCTGCTGGGATCAGCTTTCTGGCTTGGCACAAGGCAACAGTGGGAAGCTCCAGGCAGGAAAGTGTAGCAAAGATCTTAGAAATGGATAAGATGACCTTGAAGAACAGGAAGAAGGAATTGTCAAGGTACTGTTCACGGACAGCAAACTAACAAAGACAGGCCCGCATGTCTACACTGCAATTAGACACCGGGGGCTGGCCTGTGCCAGCTGATTTGGGCTTTCAGGACATGGGCTAAGGGGCTGTTTAACTTCAGATTAGACTTTCAGGCTCAGACTGCAGCCAGAGCTCTGGGACCCTCCCCCCTCGCAGGGTCCTAGACTCTGGGCTCCAGCCCAAGCCCAAATGTCTGTCCACATTGCAATTAAACTGCCCCTTAGCCCCCGCCCCATGAGCCCGAGTCAGCGGGCATGGGCCAGCCACAGGGTTTGAACTGCAATGTCGACGTACCCTAAGAGTAGGAGAAATTGTGAGATTCCACCCCAGGAGAGGTGAAAACAACAGGCCTGATGTCTGAAAAGGGTGCACGCAGGAGAGACTAGAGAGTGGTTGAAGGTGCAACTTTCCCTGTAACTGTGACAAGACAACACACATATATATATGCACATACATACACACACATGTAGATACACATATTCCATAATGTATAGGCGAGGCTGGTCGTGCCACCTATAATTAAGGTTGCCCAACACATCCCTGTTTTCAGTAGCTTATAATTTTGCCAAACTTTAATCACGTCAGCCGCAATTTTCCATGGTTTCTGACTCAGGCAGATTTTTTGGTGCGGGAGGGGGAAGCAGAGAGAAGGAATTTCCAACCAAAAATAGTTCTGATGTTTCAGAGAATGAGGCTAGGTAAAAATATGCTGCTTTGCCTTGTGAAAAATTTCTGGAGACCATTTCTTTTAAATGCTCTAGTATCCCCAGGTTTTGTAGCAGGGACTTGAAATTTGGCAGGAGTTGGCCTGTGTGTCAGGGATGTGTTTCCAGAAAAATCTGCCCACGTTTGGCCAGGTGATATGCCTTCGAAAAAAAATCACAGTTCACACATGGTCAGTAGAGACTTACTAGAGCTTCACAGCTAAAAACTCCAAATATTCCATGTGTACCAAGCATGCTTAAGCATAGGGCTCAGCAGGACTTTCCCTGCAGCTCTGGGCTGCTGGAGGTAGTGCCAGGGGCAGAAACTGGAAGACTGTCTCCTGCACCCTCGAGGACATCCTGAGGCTCAGGCAGCATGGATAAGGAAGCTGCCTGATTTGAACACAGAGAGAACAAGAGCTGTGGGGAGAATGGGAGAAAAACAGACTGGGACAAGGAACCGAGAGTGGAGCTCAAACATGACTGGGACTGTAGACTGATGGGTGAGGTGGACAGGCACTGGGAGCTGGCGGGCAGAGGATTCATTGATTTTAAGGCCAGAAGGGACCACTAGGTCAGCAATCTTCAAACTTTTTGAGGGCCGCATCCCCCACTTACCCCTGTCCACGCCCACTCACCACCCACCTGGAGCTTGGGCTAAGGGGGCCAAAAGTTGGGGCTGGGGCTGGGGACTGAGCTGCGGCCAGGGGCTGAATCTGGGGGCAGAGCCGCAACCAGACAGCAGTAGGGGCTGGTGGCCAGGATCCATGGCTAGGTGCAGCTCTGCTCCCAGCCCCACCTTAAGCTTGGACAAGGAGCTGCGAGGGAAAAAAAACTGGGACTGATTGGGCATAGAGACTAAGGGAGTGGAACTGGGTACAGCTGGACAAGGAGACTGGGATAGGGAGAGCAGGGCGGTGGGGACAGGTTGGAGAAGATAGGACAGAAGGTGTTAAGGGACAAAATACAACATGGTTTTACAAAAGGTAGATCATGCCAAACCAACCTGATCTCCTTCTTTGAGAAAGTAACAGATTTTTTAGACAAAGGAAACGCAGTGGATCTAATTTACCTAGATTTCAGTAAGGCGTTTGATACCGTGCCACATGGGGAATTATTAGTTAAATTGGAAAAGATGGGGATCAATATGAAAATTGAAAGGTGGATAAGGAATTGGTTAAAGGGGAGACTACAACGGGTCCTACTGAAAGGTGAACTGTCAGGCTTGAGGGAGGTTACCAGTGGAGTTCCTCAAGGATCGGTTTTGGGACCAATCTTATTTAATCTTTTTATTACTGACCTCAGCACAAGAAGTGGGAGTGTGCTAATAAAGTTTGCGGATGATACAAAGCTGGGAGGTATTGCCAATTTAGAGAAGGATAGGGATATCATACAGGAGGATCTGGATGACCTTGTAAACTGGAGTAATAGTAATAGGATGAAAATTAATAGTGAGAAGTACAAGGTCATGCATTTAGGGATTAATAACAAGAATTTTAGTTATAAACTGGGGATGCATCAATTAGAAGTAACAGAGGAGGAGAAGAACCTTGGAGTATTGGTTGATCATAGGATGACTATGAGCCGCCAATGTGATATGGCTGTGAAAAAAGCTAATGCGGTTTTGGGATGCATCAGGAGAGGTATTTCCAGTAGGGATAAGGAGGTTTTAGAACCGTTATACAAGGCACTGGTGAGACCTCACCTGGAATACTGTGTGCAGTTCTGGTCTCCCATGTTTAAGAAGGATGAATTCAAACTGGAACAGGTACAGAGAAGGGCTACTAGGATGATCTGAGGAATGGAAAACTTTGTCTTATGAAAGGAGACTCAAGGAGCTTGGCTTGTTTAACCTAACTAAAAGAAGGTTGAGGGGAGATACGATTGCTCTCTATAAATATATCAGAGGGATAAATACCGGAGAGGGAGAGGAATTATTTAAGCTCAGTACCAATGTGGACACAAGAACAAATGGATATAAACTGGTCACCAGGAAGTTTAGACTTGAAATTAGATGAAGGTTTCTAACCATCAGAGGAGTGAAGTTTTGGAATAGCCTTCCAAGGGAAGCAGTGGGGACAAAAGATCTATCTGGCTTTGAGATTAAACTCAATAAGTTTATGGAGGAGATGGTATGATGGGATAACATGGTTTTGGTAATTAAATATTCATGGTAAATAGGCCTAATGACCTGTGATGGGATGTTAGATGGGGTGGGATCTGAGTTACTCAGGAAAGAATTTTCTGTAGTATCTAGCTGGTGAATCATCCCCATATGCTCAGGGTTTAGCTGATTGCCATATTTAGGGTCAGGAAGGAATTTTCCTCCAGGGCAGATTGGAAGAGGCCCTGGAGGTTTTTCGCCTTCCTCTGTAGCATGGGGCATGGGTCACTTGCTGGAGAATTCTCTGCTCCTTGAAGTCTTTAAACCACGATTTGAGGACTTCAATAGCTCAGACATAGGTGAGGTTTTTCCGCAGGAGTGGGTGGGTGAAATTCTGTGGCCTGCGTTGTGCAGGAGGTCATACTAGATGATCATAATGGTCCCTTCTGACCTTAGTATCTAAATTTTGAGGGAAATGGAAAAAGAGTCCATGCCCACTAGAACACACTCCTTTCCAAGAGCTTGGAATAGAACTCAAGATTCATGAGTTTCACCATTCCCCTACTGTCCGCAAACATCTGTGGCACCCACTGGCAAAGTATGTGTCTCATCCCCCTCTAGTTCTGAACACAGAGGCTGACCAGCCTACTAGTGCCATCAGTTACCTTGTTAGCTCAGGTGGCAGACATGTCTGAGATGGATCTAATGGTTCCAAGCTTGTTGAGAATCAATGTGATGCCATCTGATGACATTTGTTTTTTTCTGTTTGCTTTTGTAAAAAATCTAGAATAATCACACACAAAAAATACACCAAAAGAACATTATTAAAGTTGCAAACTCTAGCACTTAAAAGTAAGGAAATGCCAGAATAATTAAGTGCCCATTTGTGCACATGCATTATAATACAGTATTTTATTAAATTATCACATTTTTTCTGCAGGGCCACTGCCTCATTCAGTTAACAAAATGGATCACCTGTCCTCCATGATGACAGAATGTAGGACAAGAGGTAATTGACTTAATCTGCAGCAATGGAGATTTAGGTTACACACTAGGAAAAGCTTTCTAACTATAAGGATAGTTAAGTAGTGGAAGAGGTTATCAAGGGAGATTGTGGTATTCCATTCAATGGAGGCTTTTAAGAACAGATTAGACAAACATCGGTCAGAGATGATTTAGATACACATGTGCCTGCCTCCGCCTTGGGGGTGGGAGGGAAGCAGCAGGGTGTAGATTAGATGACAGCTCAAGGTATTTTCCAGCCATACATTTCTACAATTCTGTGATATGCTCTGGCAATGAATCAGAAATTCACAGTAAAGACAACTTATGTGTAGCACCCTTGCAACATGTGTTGCAGAAATTGACAGATGTATAGAAAATGAGGCAGGGGATTGCAGGAAGATAAAGGAGGGTTGCATAGTTAAGCAATTAAATGCTTCCCTGGAGAACTGGATTCTATCCCTGCCTCTGCCATAAAGTTTTCTTGTGTGATGCTAGGAAAGTCACTGAAACCATGCTTTTCACAGGTGGTCACTAACTGTGTATCATCACTGGCTGGGTCCCAGACTTGATACCCTGGCCCTGATTTGCAGAAGTGCTGAGCATTCACATCTGTAACTGCAGACAATGGGAGTTGTGCTTTGACCATAGGAAATGCTACATAATGCTAAGTACTCTGAAAAATCAGGTCTTTGGGTGTCTCAAACAGGTCGCCCAAAAATAATGGAAACTTTCGACCTCACTCTTGCTGTATCCTAGCTGTAAAATGTGGATGATAACCACCTCTCATCTCACTGACGTTTTCTGACACTAAATTAACTAATGTTTGTGATGCAGTCTATAGTGGTCAACACCATAGAAAAGCTCATGAGGGAATTAGTAAGTCTGTTTCCAGAGCAAGGTTTGATTAGTGTGCAGTAAATAATTGAATAGCTGCTCATTAAGTGAGGACCATATATCCTATGCCTGGAATGAGGCAGAGTCCTCTGATTAAAAAATGGTATGTGATCATGTAATTAAAGAATGTGTCATATTTAGAGCTGTGCCAAGAAAGGTAATTCTGGTTCATGGAGGATTTCAATATTTTGAAATTTTGTTTCATTCCAAATTGGAACCAACCCCAAATATTTTGAAATTCTCCACAAAAGGGGAATGAAGCCCCAGTTCATGGGCAGTCCATCTGGTAGGCTGCCCTGGAGGTCATAGTCACTGGGAATCTTGTCCGTCAAGGTGACAGAAGCCTGGAAGTCCGCACACAAGGCTTCTGGGCTACCCTTCATTCCACCTGGTGGGCTGAAGGGAAGCCACGAGCCTGGGAGCACTGGAGCTCGCATAGGTCCACCCATGCAAAGCTTATTACAGAATCAAGGTTTCAAACAACACAGTGTTAGTTCCCATCAGTTCACATTTGGGAGGTTCCCATTACAACCATTACAAAACTTTATATTTAAAATAAATAAAAGCTTATATTTTGATTAAAAACTGTAAGTGTCAGCCATTATAACTGTCTATTACGTATCTGTTTTGGTTTATTAGAGAAGGAAAAGCCAGACTGTAAAGAAAGAAAATACAGTTTTCATATACCTGTTTTAGTCTGTAAACATTTATATTTATTTCTGCATAACTGATTCAAGCTTCCTAACATTTCCTGGTCAAGAAGCATTCCCAGGAAAAGGCACAGAGCTATAACCTGAATGTCTTCACATTTTGAACTTTAAACTCACTTATGGTTACTGTTCCTCAGAGCTCAAGGCAAAATGTCATTTCTCAAGAAACTTAAGAACTGACACTACAGCAATCATATTTAACCACTTTTTCTAAACCAAAACTGGGCAGCTCTTATCTTTTTTCTACAAGCATATATAGGAGTCAAGGCCATACTAACCAGTCTGGTTGCATGGTGGTGCCCTGCTGTGGTTACAGAACGGATACCTAATTTCTGGAAATACATGGGCATTGTTATTCGAGGAGCTAGCAGAAATTAGGTGCATACAATGGTGATGAGCTTGGCCTCAGATGGCCACAGCTCTCCTCAACAATGCCTATTGAATGAACTAGGACAAGAAATAATGGTGATCAGCTGTACAGTAGGCGTATGAGATATTTAACAGTAGATTCAAAACAAAGGAAAGTAGGGAAAGATCGGAGCCAGCAGAAATCAATAAAACAATGGGGTGGGATAAACCCTGTGTTGAGACTCTGAACAGACTTCCATCCAGAGGCAATAGTGGTATATGTTTAAAAGCAGCAAACGTATATTAAGATTTGTTGAGATATTTCATTCAATATCTGAAGAATTAATGATAGCTCTGCTTAAAGTTTAGCACTGGGAAAGAGCGTTAGACCAGAGTATCCTGAATGGTAATCCTTTTTAGCACTTCTGGATACTTTATAAGTACTGATGTTTCTGTTAACCCATTAAATGTGGTGAAACGCCTTCTACAGGGTTCATTTTGTTGTGTTTGTTTAAAAACACACACTTCAATTAAAAATGCCAAAATTTAAAAGTAAAGATTAAGTCCAGGAGTTCCTCAAACAGCAGATGCCATACTGTATTGTTGCAGAGCTCTCTCTCCTACAGTTATGACAGTTATTTCATGTATACACATTACTTTTCATTTTTAAAACTAATGAATTCAAATACAGAGTGAATAGATTGCATTGAACTTTGCAGTGCCTAGCAGGACATACTATAAAACAATTTCACTTCCCATAATGGTAAATAAATAAATATAAATTATATATATATAAAGGCTCTCCACAACCTTTACTAAAGAGTACAATAGAACTTAAGTATGTAACAAACAGAATATTTTAGAAATGTGATAGGATTCTATAGAATATACTTTCAAAAACAATTAAATTTAATAGAGATTGATACTTTCAATGAGTGCTCACAACCACTCTACAGAATTTTAAAACAAGGATATAATTTATTTCTATAGGGTGGTTTAACAACACCTATACAATGGTTATCATTTTATATTAAATTGTACAGAATGTTCCCATAAAAGTACACTGACTGCACTTCAGTGTAGGTTTAGAAACAACATAGAAATGAGAGCTATAAGCGATTCATTAGGTTATTTAGTCAGACAGATTGCCTCTGGGACTTAAAATGCTACACAGATGCTCTTCAGCTCCCAATGCTACCATAAAAGTTACATTAAAGCTCATTTTATATGAGGATATATGTTTAACAGCATATCAAATACTGTGTGTGTATGTGTATAAAATGGGTGAATCAGCATTACTAATGAAACCTTAACTTTCGTGTTTCTTGGTTTGTTACAATTTTTAAAATGCATATTATTGAAGATTTACCTCTCCCTCCCACCCCTTTCTATTTTTTAGAAGAAAATGTGAAATGGAATAAAGAAGATTAACACCTTAATATCTTCTTCATGGACTTCACATGAGCATGGTCACTTACCTTCATAACTGGAAGCTCTTTGAGATGTGGGTGTGGATGCGCTCCATGTGCCCTGAACCGGAGAACTTTGAAAGTAGTGTCGCTTGTGCTCTTCCCCCCATGAGAGGAAAGAAGATTAGAAAGCAGATAGCAGAACAAAAGAGAGCCAAAGACCCATGCTGAGATTCTTTGAGACAATACAGTTTGACCCCAAACTCTTTCTGCTCTGGCAACAGCACAGGGAGATGTTTCTGTTTATTTTTGGTTTGGTAGATAAAAAACTAAAGCTCATCATACGTCAGGGAAACGAAGCCGCCTTTGTTCTAAGGATGCGTGTGGTTTTGGCAAGCACACAGGTAAGTAAATAGACTGGCTCAGGTGAAATTCAAAGCTATTCTGGGGTGAACTTAGGATGTAAACACAATGAAACCTTGTCTCTATGAAGGAGGATCTGCCATCAGTGCTCCAAGCTCACCCACATTCCTGGCTGAGGTGATGGCTACCAGGAATGCAGTTTGATGAGAGGCCTTGTGAGCACAGAAAGAACAAGGTTCAGGTCCCTTTGAAGAGTACACTTTTTTTTTTTTACTGGAAGAAAAAGTTCCGATTAGACCTTTCAAGAATCTGTTAGTCAGTAGATGAGCAAACATTGAGCAACCCTGTAAAGGTGGATAGTATACACTAATAGCTGTGAAGTGGACCCATAAAGAATTGATGGAAAGACCTGCAGTTTTTAGAGAAATAAGATTATCCAAAATAAGAGGAATACTCACAGCTTCCGGGGATATAAATCTTTGGCGGTGCCGAGTTTGAGAAATGTCCCCACTTAGTTGAAAGGATTCACCTGGAAAATGTTATTTAGCTATTGGTAAGAACACTTTGCATAGCTTCAGAACATGGCTGTTCTAAGGTCAACAACCATCCAAAAACCATGCCCTGCAATGGAGTAACTGGGGTTCCTATGTTTGACTCTGGCCTTCCCCTGGGTCAGAAGATCAGAAAAGGGCTGAATGTTGATTGGTGGTTAAGACGATAACGTGTGTAGGAGGCTCGGAGACCAAAACTGTCTGGGCTAGTTGGAGGACATGAGAATGATTCCCACCTTGTCCTGTCAAATCTTCCATAAGACCCCAGGCAGGAGTGGTAACATAGGGAAACCATAGTTTAGATGGTCTGTCCATGGAAGAAGTAGAGTGTCGCCCTGAGAATCATGTCCTAGGGCCCTGTGGAGCCATATATGCTGCATTTTCTTTTCATCTGAGAGGCAAACAGGTCCCTTGTTTGGGTCCTCCATAAGCAAAATATTGTTTATTACAAAATCATTAACAAAGATACACAGAAAACTATTAAAAAGGCAAATGAGTCCAAAAAAGTGTAAATTTGAGTGGATTCTACATCATCTACACATCTTTCATAGACATTTAAAAAAATATTTTATCCCTATTCATCTCTGCCTGTTTTGTTCAAATTAGGCTATGTCTACACTATCCTGCAGTTTGACCTTCAGGGTGCGAATAGCAGCACCCACAGTGATGTGCCGTAACCCCTCCATGTGGATGCAAACTAAAAAGTTGCTAGTTCACGTAAATATAATTCTCTTCTATCATCACTACATTAACATGAACTAGGAACCTCTTAGTTCACACCCTCAGCATCCACATAGGGTAGTTACAGTGCAGCACTTTGCGTACCTGCGGGGCAACATATACAGACTCTCAGTCTAAGCAGAAACTCAGCACAACAGAGATACTATGTTTTTAAAAGACACTTCAGGTGGAGATGCCAAGTGATCTGCAGCTTGGATGGCCTCTCCTACAGTTCCTGGAGGAACTGAATAAAACAGGAGAACTTCTCCTGCTACTCTCCCCTGCAGTATTTCCAGAAAGTGCTGATAAAATATTTATCAACTCCTTTATGTTCTTCCTTCTTCAATCACTTCTTAGGAGACATTTCAAAGAAAGGTAAGAAACAATGGAATAATGCCTCCTTTAAACTAAATACAATATACTTCATCTGAAGTTGCAAAAAAACCCCTTCAAATAAGGGATGAAGAATAACAAATCCCTAAACCAAACCTCCGTAATAGTGATTCACAGATTTATCAACAGACAATGCCAACAATTGCCTGAAAACTAAGTGATGACGTACAACTCAAAAGATCATGAATGTTCTCCTCAGATTGGAGGAGGAACAATGGAATATGGGTGAAGCCATAAAATTGTTCCCTCTTCTTGTTTTGGTTTGTAAATATAATTCAAAAAAGCACTGCTACATTGTCCATTAAACTTCATCCTTTATCTCAAGGCATTCAATATATCATATTGCATAGACAGTGTTTTAGACATGAATATCTGTTCCAGGATTTAGAGAAGTAACACTCTGAAAAAAACAGGGATCATTTTTGCAGAATTGAAATTGAATATGTTAATCATTCAGGTGAAGTCCAAGAAGCTCCAAAAACCACATACTACATTTTAGAGAGACAAGGTGGGTGAAGTAATATATTTTATTGGACCGATTTCCAACATGGCTACAACACTGCACACTACAGTTAACATGTTCACCTGACTTCAGTACACTGACAAGTCCCAAACCTCCAATTCTGATTTTCAAGTGATCAAAACCTATCAATCGCCACTTTATTTTGGTTTAGAAATTCTTCATGTATAACATAATATTCAGAAACAATACTTTCCAAACTGGCTACTCTGCCATCTACTTATTTTTTTCTAAAATTTCTTTTTAAATTAACCCAAAATTTACATTTTCCGATTACAAATTACATTTTCTTGCAAAATGTCAATACATTGACATTCTAAGCTGTGTCTCACAGCTGCATAGAAATTTATATATGCATTGTCTGGGTATATGGAAAGAATGGCAGGAGACACTTGATATGGATTTTAATCAGGTCACAACTTTATTATACAGATGTCTGGGACAACCCTGCAGATAAAGTGTACAGTGCAGGCAAATCCATGTTTATTCAGATCATACCCAGGGCTTCCACCCCTTCATTTTTCATCCAGGTCCCCCCAGCCAACCCAGGGCTTTGACCTTACCATTTATGCCCCTTGTAGGAGGGGTAAGGTGGCTATGAGAACGGGGGGTTGGTTCCCTGCTGTACCAATCATAGGAGTCCCCAACCCTCCTCTCCCGTTCTGTTCCTTTATCCAACACTTCCTTTAAAGTCCTTTACCAGGCCATTTATCTGGTCACTGGATGCCTTCCCTATGGAGTGCCTGCACTGGACATCCGCCCCACACTTACAAAATAAGTTGCGACATATAGCCTACCCCCTTTTCTTCTTACCAGAAAAGGTCATCCCTGACATCTGCTGTAGGGAAGGCAAAAAAACCTCACTCCACTGAAGCCAATCTGGTAGTACGGAAAAAATTCCTTCCCAGACCCCCTTAAAAAAGAGCGACTAGCACAATGCCTACAGCTAGTCCTAACCCAACCTGATATTTGCCTCCACTAGGGGACTGAGGGTGGGGAGACTGCTTTCCTTATCTACAGACTTACTCAGAGAGAAGCCCTCCTTTGTTTAAGTATATGGACATAATCAGGCGGACACACAATATATTTGGGGGCATGTTGCACCTTTATGGCCTTCAGACCTCACATTCCTGGGGTGGGGAGGTGAGTCAACGCCACAAAGCTGACCACCGTTCACCTTTTGCAGCAGTCTCTGACCTCACTCCTCCACACACACACACACACCCGGCCATAAAGCACAGCTGCCTTCCCTCAGCAAGCCCAGCCAACGTTTGCCCCGCTTTAAGTGCGGTGCAGTCATTGTTTGGTTCCAGGACATTAGAGAGACAACGTGGGTGACGTAATATCTGTTATTGCACGACCTTCTGTTGGTGAGAGAGACAATGACGCTGTGTAAGATTCAAAGCTTGTCTCTCTCACCAACAGAAAGTGGTCCAATAAAATATATCACCTCACACACCTTCTTTCTAGAAATTTATGGTCACTTCTGAAAAAACTACTTCAGCTATTCTACAAAGAAGGAGGTGGCTTCATTTGCTGTTATACAAGGCTTAGAGGTGGACGAGGAATCTCTCTCTAAACAGGATTCTAGGGCAATTTGGTATTCTGAGCAGACAAAGACAGGAGCTTTCATAAGTCTCTTCCCCTAAGCACCACCAGCTCCAGCAGTCGGTAACATAAATTCTTATCTACGTGCACTATTTTTTTTGAACAAAAAGAGGCCATTTTTAAGGCATGCAATGACCTGAATAATGCTTCTTGTGCTACATTTCCAGCTGTGCAAAACCCCTAAACAGATGGCACTCAAGAACCTTTGACTGGATCACCAAAATGCTTTCTAGCATCTGCAAAAATTCAGCCAAACTAGACTGACCGATGGAGTTTCAGAGTGACAAATACGGATTTTATGAGTTTGAGTGGAAACTAGGCAAAAATCTTCTTCCAAAGGTTTCACACAAAAACAAGAAAAACTTGTGAGTTTCTCTCAAATTTTGTTTTGAGATTTTTAGTTTGAACTTGAAACAAAGTAAAATTCATGATATACAAACCCATGAAAGAGTCAACATGAACACAAGTTCACACAGAACAGCTGTGAACATAATCCATGAAGTTTCATCCAGCTGTAGCTACAAAATCAAGTTCTAGCCATCTCTTCTAAAACTATTTTCATTCTAGTTATGCCACATTGTTTCTCACCATTCCTATAATCCCTTCTGCTTCCAAAAGGAAACCATGGAAGTCTTGAATCAATTAAAAAACACATTATGAATTCCATCACAACTGGAGTTGGTAACAACTCAGAACCTGAAGATCTGCAAAATCATCAGGCTATGGGATTTTTTTCTCTCATCACCTATGTCTATTTATGCAGTACATTGTTTAAACCCCAGAGAAAATAATCTTGATGCAGAGTGAATGAACAGTGACAACTCTCAATTTTTAGTGGAACCTCCAGCTTTTTCTTATCTTTAGAAGTTTGATGTGTATACTCTACATCAGGAAACTCAAAAGATCCTCATTAAATCAATGTGATGCATTGTTCTAAATTTATAAGTTGATCTCCCTGTGTTTCAACTTTGCTAAAGTGCATTTTGTAGAACTGACAAATAATTCACATACGTGGACGCGGTACTATTTATCTTCATGATAAAACAAAGAATCCATATGGTAGATGGTTCATACCACTTTTAGTCAAAGCTTTCATTTCTTCTCCTCACATCTACCATTTCTTAATCAACTAGATAATTTCGGCTGTGTTTTATACAAAATTAGGTTTTCTGCATCATCTAACAGCAGGCTTACTGACAAAGAACAAACAAAACTTTTTATATACATTTGCAAAAATGCTGCTAATACAAAGCTTGCATACCAAGTTTTAAATCAGTGATTATTAGAAATGTTATGGTAAAAACAAATGAAAAACTGGGTTTATAATGGAAGTACAATTTGGTCCCTAACTAAAATGATAAAAGTAGCACCAATTAATTACAGCTTCTGGCTCACAAAATGAATGATAGTGCCCTAGACAGGCAGCAAGGGAGAAGCAGAAGAGTAAAGAATGGTGCGAGCGCTGAGCACAATAAATAATAATATACAATATTCAGCCTTTATTACTGTTGTTCAGCAAAAAAAAAAAAAAAAAAATCCCACTGGCAATCTTTTCAGTTTTAGATAGTACTTCAACAAATCACTCCTGTACAGAATTTCAATTATTACTTTCAAATGAAAGAAAAGGAGTACTCGTGGCACCTTAGAGACTAACAAATTTATCTGAGCATAAGCTTTCGTGAGCTACAGCTCACTTCATCGGATGCATTCAGTGGAAAATACAGTGGGGAGATTTATATAAACAGAGAACATGAAACAATGGGTGTTACCATACACACTGTAACAAGAGAGTGATCACTTAAGGTGAGCTATTACCAGCAGGAGAGTGGGGGGTGAGGGACCTTTTGTAGTGATATTCCTCAAGGTGGGCCATTTCCAGCAGTTGACAAGAATGTCTGAGGAACAGTGGGGGGTGGAGGGGGGGAATAAACATGGGGAAATAGTTTTACTTTGTGTAATGACTCATCCACTCCCAGTCTCTATTCAACCCTAAGTTAATTGTACCCAGTTTGCAAATTAATTCCAATTCAGCAGTCTCTCATTGGAGTCTGTTTTTGAAGTTTTTTTATTGAAGAATTGCTACTTTTAGGTCTGTAATCGAGTGACCAAAGAGATTGAAGTGTTCTCCAACTGGTTTTTGAAAGCTATAATTCTTGACATCTGATTTGTGTCCCATTTATTCTTTTACATAGAGACTCACCTTAAGCGATCACTCTCTTGTTACAGTGTGTATGGTAACGCCCATTGTTTCATGTCCTCTATGTATATAAATCTCCCCACTGTATTTTCCACTGAATGCATCCGATGAAGTAAGCTGTAGCTCATGAAAGCTTATGCTCAAATAAATTTGTTAGTCTCTAAGGTGCCACAAGTACTCCTCTTCTTTTTGCGAATACAGACTAACACGGCTGCTACTCTGAATACTTTCAAATGAAACTATTTTTGTCACCTGGGGTAAAAAAAAATTAAAATTAAATTTTCTGCCATTTTTGCATTTCAGCATATAGGTAAGGGGTCTTTCATCTGCCTCGTCTTATTCCAGAGTGCATAATTTCTTCAAAACTTGCTTTTCACTGATTTTAAAGGTACTTCTGAACAGCAGAGATTCTGCATAAGGACACTAAGGAAGAAACCTTGCAGTGCCCTTCACTTACAAAAATGTCTAATACCATAATGCTATACATTCTTTCTAATAGGGTTATAGTAGCAGTGCACTGATTTATGACTGGAAAGATTATTCAAACCCCATCTAACGGAATGCAGATGGAAAAAACAAACAGAAGGAAGAAAATACTAGAAGGAAAAGCAGGAAGTATGGTCTTGTGGCTGAAACAAATGATCGGAAGGTCTCTTTTACGCCTGATTCTGTCATGGATTTCTTGTGTTACCTAGGGGAAGTTATATAACCTTCAAATGCCTCAGTTTCCCTACTGCTAAATGGGTCTACTTCTAAGTGGTGTTGTGAAGTTTAATAAGCTATTTGTAAAGTGCTTTGAGATCGTGGAATGGAAGGAACCATGTGTAAAAGTATTATAGATTACATTACAGATTGAGGGCATACAAGACCCTGACAAAGTAAGTGTTCAAAGTGCATCTATCATTACACAACGTAATGGTCAGAGAAAAATATGTCAGTATCATCATCCATTGTCCATATTCAAGTTTACCAAACACCAAGTTCTCTACATCAGTGGGTTTAAACCTATTTTCATTTGTGGACCCCTAAAACATTCAAATGGAGGTGCGGACCCCTTTGGAAGTCTTAGACATAGTCTTTGGACCCCCAGGGGTCCATGGATCACAGGTTGAAATCCACTGCTCTACATGTCATTTAGCAATAAACATTTTACAAACTTTGTCTGAAAGTAATTTTTAAAAGAAGGAGCACCTTTTCAGAGTGAGAGTATCTCTTCATTTTAATTCAGGCTCCTACTTAGGTGTTCCCCTGAGCCCCTATCCCATCCCACACACAATCCTTTCGCCCAAGTTTCAGATTGCTTTCAACCCAGGCTAACTGGCCTGGCCGGGGCACTATGTAGTATTATTTGTATTACTGTAGTGCCTAAAAGCCCCAGTCATGGACCAGGATCCCATTGTACTAGGCACTGTACCTACACAGTACAAAAAGACAGTCCCCTGTGTTAAGAGCTTACAATCTAAGGGTTGGAGTCAGACGTACAGGAGAGTACAAGACAAAATTAATCAGCATGATAGGCAGCACATCAGCAATACAGTGGTATAGGCTAGAGCCCAGGTGAGGCTTTCACTCAGGCTGGTAATCCACCCACTTTGCAGTGAGGGTACAGATAAAATTGCTCAATGGTGTTAGTCCTCTAGCATTTTCCCACAATTCCCCATGTGCCCAGGAGGACATGTAAGTTCTCCTGAAATTCACTGGGAAAGAATCATAAAATAGCTCAGCTTACTCTGCAGAAAGAACCATGGGATATGTGTCCTAGAGACACACATGGGTGAGTGCAACACCCAGTGAAGACACAGTAACTCAGGTAGGGCTTTGCTGTGTGGCTGCTCATTGAGAACCAGTAGAACCAGATTAGATTAACCCAGATGCTCAGATCCTAGGGCCAATCACCCAAGTTAACTCAGCAGTGAAGACATACACTTGAAGAAGCTCCCCTTGAACAACACAAGCTATAGTTATCTGCAAGGCCATCAGCCCAACTAGCTAAACACTTCAAATATTGAGGGCTACAGGCCAAACCAACATGTCAAAGGCCTGCACAACATGTGGTCCATACAAAAATGGCCATGGACCATACCAACCACAAACATTCCCTTTACAAGCACACATGGCAAGGCAATTGCTCATTCTCCAAACCACCATCCTTTACATAGGTCAAATAAACTCCACTTATATACACCAACAATCACAAGCACTCACAACTCTGAGGTTCTGTGTGCACAATGGGTGTATGTGCATTTTCTGGTTCTACTGACCTTTGAATATTTGGCCCTTAAAGTGAGAAATGAAACACAAATACAGAAGAAATATAAACAGTACAAATAAGTTGTTTGGAAATTTCTTTGAGCTCCTCAAAGGAGGTTCAAATGATCAGGTATGTTAACCAATAAAAACATCTGTGGTTCATTGAAAGTGCAGTCCAGATACATTCAATGCAGGCATGTCATGAGGTATAGACGCCTATTTGATTTATGCAGCACTCTTCCATATACGTCTGATCATGCAGAGTTAAAAAAAGAAGCCAAAAGTTTTGAGCATTAAAACATATTTGTTTCTTTTCATAAGCAATTCAGAGAGTCAGAAAGAATGATTACGATGTTCTCACCTTTTTATTTTATGCTGCAGAGTTCCACAGCCAAGATTTATAACACCCACTGCCCCCTTTTATGCCAAAACACAAACATTGAAATACACACTCCCAAACTATTCCAGAAAGTGAGAAAACAAGTTACATCTTATCCATCCACCAAAACCAGGTGAAATTGCAATGTGAGCCATAAGCTGTAGGAAACGTTTCAGGAAGCAGTGATGTTCCATATATTGAAAAGGCAATATTTCCCACAGTATTTTAAAAGCCCCTCCTTTCTAACACTTGGAAATCCAAAATACAGCAAATTCCCTGTAACTGGCTCCAATGTGAGACATCCGCATAATTCTGAGCAAAGCGAGTTATGGAAAACTTTAGTGGTTTTGCTATTATACAGACATGACAAGTGTCATGCACTTGCATGAAACTCACAAATGCAGGCCTCCCTCCCACATTCCCAGATGAATGTTAAGCATTCAACCCATCTGTAGGAATGACTTACAATTGTGGCTCACATGGTGGCACCTGCTGAGCAAGCAGCCAAGTGATCTCTGTTGTGATCACTGCTGGATCTGAGTAAGAAAAGAGCAACCAAGAGGAGAGGGCAAGCAGCAGCATATCACAGTCATAGCAGAGACCAAAGGCGTGGGAAGCCTAGCCCTAGGCTCCATCACCCAGCTATCAGCCAGTCCCCTTCTCCCCTCAATAGGTGTTCATCTTTCACACAGCCACCTACTCCTTTATCCCTGTCATGGGGTGCTCTACTCACCACTGAGTGGTGCTCCCTTTGGACGATTCTGGGGATTAGCTTTGCCTGGTTCAGCACCCCCTTCGTGCTCTTCCACCATCTGCAGCTCTCCTCCCAGTCACAGAGTCTTTGCACAGCTGGTTCACAACTCAGCCCTCTGGCCAGGTCAAACTGTGGTTCCCCTTCTGGGAGGAGGGGTGATGTAACTTCCAAGTCTCTCCAGACAAGCAGCATTCAACAGTCCTCATGCCTGCTGCCCCCACCTATCACTCCTTCCATGACTCAGGGAGCCTGCTAGTTAACTGCCCGCGGCAATACCACTTGGCAGTGGTTAGTAGGGAACTCAGGCCAGAGGCGCCAGAATCCATGTGGCCATGCTCCCCCGCCCACTTCTAAAAGTGGGAGGGCTATACTAGCCCATTTTTTAACACAGGCATAGTTTGGGAGGCAGTGGGCATGTTGCCCCCGAAACTGCAAGCCTCAGCCAGGCACAGAGTTGTGCCATCATGAGCTGCCCTTCGTGGCAGGGAGGTGATCAGCACCCAGCTGTGAAGCGCAACCCCTTCCTGCGGCGCCAGCCTCTTCACGTGGGGGGACTGAGGTGGGCCTTAGGCCCCCCCTCGCCATGAGACCTCACCACCAGCTCCTCCTCTCCCCGCCCCCGAAGCCCTCGTCCCCCTTGGCCAGGCCAGAAGCCAGAGTTGGACCATGGTAAGAGCCACCCAGGTAGCCCAAGCTGCTGTGGGGAGCCCCGGACCCTCCACATGCCCTGGGCAGGGAACCAGGGTGCCTAAGAGCAGCTTCTCACCTGTCTCACTACCACCCATGGCAGATGGAGTGTCCAGGGCTCCCCACAGTGACCTGGGATTCTGAGTGGCTCTTACCATAACCTGGCCCTGGCTTCCGGCCTGGCCAGGGCGTGGGGCCACCAGTGGGGGAGGAAGAGTACGAGCTAGGGCGGGGCCACAGAGAGGGTGCCCTCTACTCTGGGTTCTAGTCCAGGGTCCTTTACCAAGCCGTCAAGGACGCCAGCTTCCCTAACATTACTGCTATTATCCCTGGACTACTTCATAGCTTGCTTCCACTCTTCCTAGTCATAACCCACTCTCCTAGGGTCTACTACGTCTCAGGGATTCCTATCCCTTCTTAGAGTGACTGCCACTGTTCACCCTGCAGCCTTTTTCTGTTGCCAGCCTATTAGCTTCACCTGTCCCCTCACAAGTGAGCTTACTTCCTTTAGTGACCTCCTCCTAGCCTAAATCTCTCCCCATTTGTCATGTCATTGGTTGATTGGGCTTACTGGCCTAATTCAATCCTCTTAAAGCCAGTGTGGGGAGCCCTCCCCATCACAATCTCCCATACTCTCTCAGTTCTCACAGAGCCTACCCCCACCAGTGTCCCCTGGACATCCCCTAAAAAACCCCTCATCCACAGCTGTTCCCCCAAACTGTCAGGGTGGGGTATCTGGACTACCGCTATCCTCAGTCATCCAGCTGTTTTTATGGACACACCTGCAAACCCAGTTGCCCCCACTTTCCATCACTATGCTTGCTTCCCATCTTTCTCAACTTTGACACTGCCCCAAACACACATTTACCCCCCAGAGGTAGCTCCCTATCACCCAGCTACCTCCCTGGACATCCCCACAATCCTAGATTTCCACTCCTGACAGCTTCCACCCAGCATCCAACTACTCTCCAGACACCCTTCAGCACCTACCCAACCAAGAATAGAATATCAGGGTTGGAAGGGACCTCAGGAGGTCATCTAGTCCAACCCCCTGCTCAAAGCAGGACCAATCCCCAACTAAACCATCCCAGCCAGGGCTTTGTCAAGCCTGACCTTAAAAACCTCTAAGGAAGGAGATTCCACCACCTCCCTAGGTAACCCATTCCGGTGCTTCACCACCCTCCTAATGAAAAAGCTTTTCCTAATATCCAACCTAAACCTCCCCCACTGCAACCTGAGACCATTACTCCTTGTTCTGTCATCTGCTACCATTGAGAACAGTCTAGATCCATCCTTTTTGGAACCCCCTTTCAGGTACTTGAAAGCATCTATCAAATCCCCCCTCATTCTTCTCTTCTGCAGACTAAATAATCCCAGTCCCCTCAGCCTCTCCTCATAAATCATGTGCTCCACCCACCTGCCACACAGTTTTGTGCAGCTTGTTGTCCTCCCCCAACCACTGGTTGTTGACCATAAGGTGAAGTGTCTGGTCATAAACAACTTCTTTGCAAATATCCAAATTATTCAATGAACTAATGTGCATATGTGTAAATTTTTCACTGAATATACTTGGAAACTTGTATACTGGCTTTAGTGGTTACACTGTTAAATAAATATTACTAATTGTTCTGGAAGCTATGTCTATTATTTTTATTTGGAAATTTGTATACTGCATTTAATGGTTATAATAAAAAATATTATTCCTATTATAACCAGTATACTGATTTCTCCATGACACTAGCAAAACTGGTATACCAGTGTAATCAAACACAACATCTTACAGTAGCATACTGTTACGAAGTATTAATAGATACTTACAAAAAGCACAAGTATAAAACCAATTGTATTAAACCCCAGCAGAAAGAATAAAGTAAATGGGGGAAAAAAATCACAATACAATATCTCCTGGTTTGGATATTCAGGTTTACAAAAATGCTACTCACTTTGGCTACTAATGATTTATATAACAAGTCCACTGTAACTGCAAATAGTTGTCAGGTCTGCACTGGTGTTCTTAACCATGTACATGTTAGAAACACAGTATAAGGGAATATTCAAACAATCCTGTCAGCTACACAGTAAAATAAAATATATTTGAGTAGACATCTAATGCACTTAGAGATGGATCTAGCAGGAACACCGCTCTCCAACTCTGGAAACCCCTACATCAAACAATATATATTCCAATGCTTATATCTACTTGTCGGCATAGTTCAGCGTGGTTGGCGCTGCTTTTATGCTTCTCTGACACAGACAATACCGATGGTTGCAGTTTGTCAGTTTTGCAGGGAGGGTTTACAGCAAGAGCCAAAGTGGCTCCCCACAATCTGGGATTGCCATGTTCTGTTATCTGAAGATGCCACAGAAGATGGTGTTCAGCATCCATACTAGCCTAAAGGAAAAAAGAAATCTCATTATCTCCTATATCTTTGCCCATCTCAGCCTACAAAGCTGCAGTTTATAGCAAAGAATAACAAGTACAGCAGCATTAAAATCAGCCAGTAAAACCCATAAATTTGATGAAAAAACAACATCACTTAAAGTCATTCTACTTTAACTAAAATTAACTTTAGTAAATTCAATAAGCAAAACATTATTTTAAAAAAATATATATGAGAAACTTTGGACGAGACTCTCTGTGCTATAGCCCCAAAGAGCCATTCCAGCTGTATGAGAGCAGGCAGGTGCAATGGGATACTGATCATGCCCTCTTTGCCCTCTACCATTGGCCAAGAAGTGCCACTATACCACTACAGGACACCTCAATGCAGAGGTAGTAAGGTGGTGTTATGGCTATATCTGGCTCTTGTGGTGACGCAAAGCTCCCTGTTCGTGCCAGTGAATCAGGCCCACTATCTCCATTATTCAAAACACTGTACTTATACTCTCCTTATGCATGTTTCTGGTAGAACTGTAAGGATTCATCCCCCCTCCCTGACTTTAAACATTCACCTTCAGAGGGCCAACTCTGGACAAGATTCCCTTTGGAACTCAAAAGTTCTGTTCCTTAGCTCATAGTCCTGTGCTGCTGTTGAGCGAGGCATTCCCTTCCACTCAGGGGCCAGGGTTGCTGGAACAATTTTTATAGTGGGGGTTCTATAGGGTGACCAGATGTCCTGATTTGATAGGGACAGTCCTGATATTTGAGGCTTTTTCTTATATAGACTCCTATTACCCCCACCCTCTGTCCCAATTTTTCACACTTGCTGTCTGGTCAACCTAGGGTGCTGAGAGTCATTGAACCAAACTGTAAACCCTGTATATAATGGAAACCACTTCAAGCCAGGGGGATACAGCAACACCGCTAGTTCCAGCACTTATGTCAGGGGCTGATCACACAGCCTCCGAATTATCTCTGTTCCTCCTGCTCTCTAGACCTAGTCATTGAACATGAGTTTCCAGCATGCTCAATCCATTGACCTAGCATAGCAGCCACTGGACTGATCATGTTTTGCAGCTAATTATATGTCATTGTCATTAGTAATACTCTTTTCTTTAATGCATGCTATAGTGTGTGTCTTCTGTAAATTATACTGCATTATGGTTCATTTTGAAATATATTCTGGATTTGACGTCTGTTATGTATTTGGCTAGACACACTGTACTGAATGAGAATGAAGCAAAGAAGAAATTCTCAATATAGTTTATTGACAAGCTCACTTATTTTAGATTACTTGGTATAATTCTAAGCAAACAGAATTCTGATGTGTCTGTTTTAAAATTTTTATTAGTATAACCAAATAAAAGTACATATGACATATGAATATAAAATGAAAAAAAACTGGCAGCAAACATCCAATTCGTATTCACCACAGCAAACAGTTATATTACAGAGCCATGATAGCGAGTCTATAGTAAAGGTTGTAACTCTTTCCATTATAAATCCATTTTGACCTTCTACTTTATAATTCTTTTATACTCAATATTTTGTCTATGTGGTATCCTGCCAGAAGCGGGTTTTTTTCTTGCAAAGTTTGAGGTTAACTGAACAATACACTTGGGACAGTACAGAAGAGGGTTTGAAAAACAAACTCACTTTTTTAAACAGTCTTCTCACTTTCTTTTCTAATGGAATAGCTCAAAACCAGCTTGTTCTAGAAATTCCAAGATTATTTTACAAGGAATAATAGTTCCTGTGAGTATTTTTGATAAATTATGGGTTTAACTTTGGAGTCTTAACAAAGCCTAATAATCCATTCCTAGGCCTAACTCTGCAGGCACAGCCAGCACACTGCTTAAACTCTGGAACCTAAATAGCCAGATTCAAGGACTTTTTGTTTTGACTTTATGAATCTCTAAGATCAGCTCCTGCATGCAAAGCAGGTCTGCTTCTGCTGCTCTCCACGTCCCTGAAGATGTGAAAAACAGAGTACAGAAAGTCTTCCTCAACCCTCCCCACTTTTCTCAACCTCACTTCAGTAACCTGGGAGTCACGGAAATTAACAGCAGCAGCAGACAGACAAGTGCAGAGGATCTCTACAGGAAGCAAAGAGGAAGAATGGGTGATATACACATTGAAAATGTATCACTGTAATTCAAAGATAGTAAAAATAAACTGAAAAAAATAAAGGATATCCCTAAATAAAAATGAGTTAAAGATAATTACTTAAAATAAACAAATTAGAATGTAACAGTTCTTAAGGTCAGGAAATTCAGAATTAAGAGTCTGAAAACAACCTTATCGTAACTTAAGCCAAGAAAACCCCCTCCACCCAATTCAACAACCCCCTGGATTGTGAGAAATACGAGTTCCTGACTCTTATTTTCACCTGAACATTCCATGAACACCAACAGAGAGAACACAATATCCCATCCACAATTCTACTAGGAGCTGGACAACCTAATAACATCAACCACCTTCCCAGCTACAGTTATTGGAAAATCCAACTATTTCTCAAATGCTCTCCTTTTACTACTCCTCACATACTAAAGCACTATATAATTACTATATATTTGCATCTTCTGCTGACTCATATTATCGCCTGTAATAATATCAGTTTGCTTGCGATTACACAACATTTTAATCCAGGGGTGGGCAAACTTTTTGGCCCGAGGGCCACATCTGGGAATACAAATTGTATGACAGGCCATGAATGCTCACAAAATTGGGATTGGGGTGCAGGAGTGGGTGAGGGCTCTGGTTGGGGGTGTGGGATCTGGGGTGGGCCCACAAATGAGAAGTTCAGGGTGCAGGGGGGGCTCCAGGCTGGGGGGGAAGGGCAGGAGGGGGCTCCAGCTGGGGGTGGGAATGAGGAGTCTGGGGTGCAGGAGGGTGCTCTGGGCTGGAACCAAGGAGTTCGGAGGGTGGGAGGAGGATCAGGGCTGGGACAGGGGTGTGGGAAGGGGTGCAGGAAGGGGTGCAGGTTCCTGCTGGGGGTGCAGGCTCCAGGATGGGGATGAGGGGTTTGGTGTGCAGAAGGGTGCTCCAGGCTGGAATTGAGGGGTTTGGAGGGCAGGAAGAGGATCAGGGCTGGGGAAGGGGGTTGGGGAGTGGGGAGAGGCTCAGGGGTGCAGGCCCCGGGCAGCACTTACCTCAAGTAACTCCTGGAAGCAGCGGCATGACCCTTCTCCCGCTCCAACGTGGAGGTGTGGCCGGACAGCTCTGCATGCTGCCCCATCCGCAGGCTCCGCCCCTACAGCTCCCATTAGAGCGTCAGAGGGGGCCATTGGAGCACATAGGAGCCGGAGGGGGCCATGCCGCGGCTACTGGGAGCCGCGTGGAGCAGCCCCCGACCCTGCTCCATGGCTGGAGTGCCAAAGCAGGGCAAGCCCCAGACCCCACTCCTCAGCGGTAGCTTGAGGGCCGGCTTAAAACAACTGGTGGGCTGGATCTGGCCTGTAGGCCGTAGTTTGCCCACCCCTGTATTAATCCTTTTAGTATATTAGGAGTGAATTTGATTTGTCTGTAACTGACTTTTTACTGCACCAGTACTCACCAGATCCTACAAATGGATCCACACAGGCAGACCCAGGCAACTAAGAGAAGCCACTGTGAAGTCAATGGGGACACAGATGGATCTGGCTACATGGAGCGGGGTGTAGGATATCATCATTTTTTAAATAAAAAGTTTTTTAAAAAAATAAGACACTACATTTCAGTTACTGATAGGGAATGCAAAGGGCACTATAAGATACTAGTTACTAGAAAGGAATTGACATGGGCAGGGAAATGTGATTAGCGTTTATTGAAACTTAAGTATAAATTTACTAGTTTGAATATTTTTCTTTAAATAATATTACTTTTAAGCTCAAATTTCCTAGCTTTTGAAGTACCATGTTCTGTTCTCTCCCTTCCCCCATGAAACACTAACTGAAAAAATCCCCAACATTTAAATCATTCTTATAATATAGATATATCTTTAGAATACTATTAACACATCATGTATAGTCCCTAACAAAAACACATTTAAGGAGTACATTAAGTAAAAATGCAATCATTATGCTCTTAAAAAATTGCTATGAACAATGCCAGTTGGCCATTCCTGATGGTGTTTTAACACCTTTATATATTTAGATATTTCTGATAACAGATTTAACAACTCAGAGGAGATGATGTCTTTCCAGTTGTTTATGATAAATTTTAACACAGCCCTGTATATTAGTTTGACACCATCTTTTGCTTTTAACATAGACATCAACTGACAATCTTCAGTGATAATCTGTGAAATCTTTGCTATCGACCAATATCATTTCACTCTAAATGTGACTAAACTGTTTACTACATAAACCCACAACATTTGAATGAATTAGCCACACTATGGTTATTTAGTTTAAATAGTCAAACTTCCAGCAATGATAGGAAGGCACTCCCATATCTATCACATCAAACAAAAAGCTGCTTGCATACACTTTCAAGGCCCTTCATAGTCAATTCCTACCCTATCTATCATCTCTCATTCACTACTGAACTTTTCATGTTCACCTACGATCAGCCCTCCACCATCTACCTGTTGAATTTTCATACAAATACCTTTGTGCTTTTTCCCATGCTGCCCCACACGCTTAGGAGTTGTTCCCTGTAAACATCCATAATGCTACCTCATGGGGCAGCATGGGAAAAGGCACAAAGGTATTTGTTTGAAAATTCAACAAGCGGATGGTGGAGGGCTGATCACAGGTGAACATGAAAAGTTCAGTAGTGAATAAGAGATAATAGATAGGGTAGGAATTGCCATGATTCTTACAAAAAACTTCACAACTGTTAGGCTCCAGGAGTGCAGAGACCATTGCCTACCATGCTGAACAATATTATTTTGTTGTTTGCTTGTATTCCCATATCTAGCTATATCCAAAGCAACCTACATAGACTGCAAGGCCCTCATTACTGTTCTGTGACTCATGCAGTATGATTTACACTGATGCCTCTCCAGTTAACACTCTTTCTTTTACTATTCCAGGCAAAGATTTCCCCATCATCCCACAGAGAAGAAGTCATCCTCCTTTCTGTTATCTAAGGCAGCGGTTCTCAAACTGTGGGTCACGACCCCCTTTGAATGGGATCGCTGGGGGTGGCTTAGACTTGCTGGGGCTGAAGCCCAAGCCCCCTGCCCAGGACCGAAGCCAAAGCCTGAGGTCTTCAGCCCTGGGTGGCAGGGCCCAGGTTGCAGGCTCCCTGCCTGGGACTGAAGCCCTTGAGCTTCAGCTTTGTTCCCCCTGCCTGGAGCGGTGGAGCTCAGAATTTGGCTCCCCCACCCAGGACAGTGGGGCTCAGGTGGGCTCAGGCTTCAGTTCCCCCTTGGGGGGTCATAAAGTAATTTTTGTTGTCAGAAGGGGGTCGCGGTGCAATGACGTTTGAGAACCCCTGATCTAAGGTGAGCTTTTGATTGATGGCTGTATGATCCATTTTGGTCTACACAACCATGTCATTTTGCCATGCACATAGATTCTTTTGAGTATTTTACCCAACATCTAGATTGCTCAAAGTTATGACAGTTCACCATTTGGGATTCAGAGTGTTCTTATGTTGCATCTGAGGTTTTGTACAAGTAGTGTCACCACTCACAAGTGGATAATGGCATAGGCAGAACGATACCCACCTTATCTGGTTTAGATATGTTTTGAGTGGTCATCAGTACAGGAGTGCCTCTGGAACAAACATGTACTTGAGGAGGCAGTATGGGGAAGCTTGTGCTGCTGCTGTCTGCATTGCACTTGTTTGCAGCTAGGAGACTTAGTCTTGCAGCACCATCAACTGAGCATATATAAAGAGCATTCATTAAAGTCACTTAAAATATTTCAGAAGCCAATTCATACCTTCTAATTTTGAATGCTTTGATGGATTCTTCTTTAAGTGTCTTGATACTGATTCTACTTAGAGAAGGGGGGTTGGATTCCTTTTCTTGGTCAGGAACTTGAAAGGCCATGTCACTTGTCAGAGACACATGCCAGTATTTTATGTCTGTTTGGACAAGTTTACAGTAAAGGGGTTCCAACTCCAGGGAGGAAAGAAGGGCAGCAAAGAAAAGAACCCCACAGATTTATATAGTGAGAAACATTTTAATAATTTTATGCTGTAGAAGACACTGAACAGTGGGGGATGCAAAACAAAGTACTTTACTGTATTAACACATACTGATCTTTCTTCATTAGAGTCCTGAAAACAGCTTTGGAATGCACTGTAGCTTTATTGCATGGTCTTTTAAGACCATACTATATATTTGGGTGGGAGAGGGGGAGCATACAGTTCCAACCTACAGTTATCAATGGAAAGTTATTTAGGTACTTTGCTCTGTTTATTTTAATAAGTTTCAACATCTCCTACTGAACAAGAAACAGCTGCTCACAAATCTCAATAATTTATGTAAAGGGAATTTTCTCGTGCCTCTGGAAAAAAAAGAAAAAAAACCTGGATGTGATGTGCCATTTAATACCAGCTTAATGACTACGAAGTTTCCTTCTCCACCACAGACATACAAATATTAATCAAATATTTATTCCCTTTCCTGCTCCCCTGAACTGCAACTGTAGTTTCCTTTGGAAGTGTTTAGTGATTAAGCTTGTCCCTTGTCAGATCTAGAAGGAAAGTTTCTGGAGAATAAAACTTATATCTGCGAATGTAAAAGCTGTATATGAGCTAGTATTAGCTCTAGAGACAGACAGCAAAAACAACAACTGAAAAGAAAGAATAATGTGTTTGTTTTTTAATACGGGCAAACATAATACGGGCAAATATTTCTTATAACAGCTTGATGGAGGAAGGTACTTTACCCACAAACCGTGCAAACCACCCACACTTACTTTTTGTTTAATTAACGTCCTAGAATATCAATTCACATTTTTAATCGGTATTTCTCATTGTTTCACTTACAGAACCTTGACTTGAGACTGGAAAAGTCTTTATCATGTGAAGTGAAAGGTCATCTAATTTCATGTTGTCTTTTGTATAAATGAGATGAAATGGTGTATCATAAGTTTCTCAAGCAACTATCTTAATTTTGATCATATACCCAGTTATGCTTGCTTTGTCCAAAGCTAATTAATCTATAGAGTATCACTGGGCATTAATATAATAATGTCAGTTTTCTTATCAAAGAGACTAAAGACGAGGCAGTTGGTATTCTACTGGAAAAGTCTAAAATTGTATTAAGTTGGTGGAAACCATTTCTTATGCAAAACTAGCACACACTGGAAAAAAAAGTTGAACAGCATCTCTCCATAGAGGGCCAAGGGCAGCAGGGGATTAAGGCCTGGACAGAAGACTCTTGTAATTCCCTTCCTGAATGATGGTGTAGGCCTTGCTAACTCGGCAAGTTGAGGCTTAGGAAACACAACACTTAAAGGGATAGAAGACTGAATAAGAGAGTCATTTGCTGGTATAAGACCTAGAGAACCCAAAATGTCATATGACCCAGTGTCAACCTCTTTTACTCTGCTTATGCTGAGGAAGCCATAGCATAATTAGATCAGCCCTCCAAGAGCTCTGACTAGTAATTCTTAGAAGTTCAAATCTACAAAGAATATTTGTATAAGTAGGTCTTTTCAGAGGCCACATACATCTTCTAATGTGAAGCCAAAAGGCAAATGCTGATGATGCAAATGTTTGAGGAGATATTGCCAACCTCTGAAGACCACAAGAAGTGTTTCTATTAAAGAGGTGAACTCCAGTCACTTAAAGTTTATGGGACAAATCCTGCCCTATCTCTGCAATCACAGAGGGACGGGGAGCGAGCGAGCAACAGGGACTGGGAGAAGAGGTGCAGAATAGGGCAGGGCATTGGGGAAGGGTAGTTCTGTTTTCAGGGATTAGAAAGTTGGCAACCCTATAATTTTCCTTGTCCTGCAAAGCATGTACAGTGAGCAAGTGAAAAATAGGGGATGTGATGCAACAACAAAGTAGTGAAAATGAGGAGGGTAGATAAGAACATTTCTTGTTTGTTCCACAATTCTTTATTTGAATGCTTGGGGGGAGGTTATTATTTTCTTATGTTTTGAGTTTATGATTTCCAGGCGTCTGAATAGGCATTCTCAGCAGGGAGAACTAGACCCGTTGGAAGAAGTCTCTTTTAAGGAGGAATTTAAAAGTTACTTCAGGTTAATGGTTTGAAGCCAAATGGTTTAATCAGAAATCACACTATTTTTATGAAATGTTAATAAAAACAGTTAGTGCCAGGCATTACTGAGTGACGTGCTTTTAAAAACATTTTGCCTTATAGCACTATAGTACCAGAGGCAGGGCCAGTCCACAACATTTTGGCACCTGAGGCGGGGAGCTCAAATGACACCCTCATACCCTCTTGTTTGGGCCAAAACTTTGAGAGGTCTCAATTCTGCCTTCTTCTTGTTCTATTCCTCTCATGGTACTGCTCTGCTACCTACCCCAATAAAGGAGAACAAACAACTTAAAATGCCTTGTTCAAAAATTTTAAGTAACACTTAACTTTCAAAATTTCTGAACAGCAAATGTAACTTTTCTTGTCTGCATAGTAAACACTGGCATTTTTATCTGTTTGAATAATCAAAGTTGTGCTTTCCGTGCTTTTTTGGTTGCGAAGATTTGAACTGCTTCCTGCTGAAGGTCCACATTTTGGGCCAGCTCATGCTCTATTGAGATGGTTGCAAGGCCGACCAGCCTCTCCTGTGTCATTGTGGAGCATAAATGTGTTTTTATTAAGTTCAGTTTGGAGAAGATGCATACTCCACTGGCAACCATTACAAGAAGCGTTCGAAGTATGCACAGAGCAACAAAAGCATTTGGAAAGAGGGTGGTCATCTTATTTGCGCACATGTATTCCAGAACAGCCTTTGCAGTTGATCCTGCTAACATGTATCTTGAAAGGGCTTTCAGTTCATCACCTAAATCACTCGCATCAATATCGTGCATGTCATCATGTGTCAACACTGTCTCTAGTGCCCTACATTGCTGGTGTAGGTCTTCTTCAGGTATAGTGAGGAGTTTTGGAATATCATACAACATCCCAAATATACTACTGCGTTCCTTGAGCTGCATGAAACGTTCTTCAACTGATTGTATTGCACAATCTAGCACCCTGTTAAAGAATTCAACTTTGAATTGTTGTTTGGGGTCTCTTATGGGATTATCCCGTGCCTCCTAATCAAAATGTCTTCTTCTTCGGTGACTCTTGTATTCTTGAATGGGTGGGAAAATAGCTTCAGTGTGAAGTTCCTCTGCCAATTGCTGTGCACTCTTCAGAACATTTTGAAATCCCTCATCTGACTGGTAAGATTGTACGTATGACTTTGCTTTGTCCAGTTGTTCCATTGCTCCAGATATATCAAGGTCAACACCCTGGAGTCTCTTGCTTACAACATTTATTTCAAACAGTATGTCATGCAACAACACTAAGCCCCACAGAGATTTGAAGTTATGTATGTTTCTGGTGATTCCATTTCCCTCTGCCACTGTTCCCCCATGAACAGTTCCTGTCATAGCATTATCCTCCATAATGGCAACTATGGCATCATCTGTCTTCTCAATTTGATGTTTGATAAGCTTTATTGCTTCCACTCGACTTTCCCATCATGTGGCACTCAGTGGTTTCAGTGTCAGAGCGGATGTTCCCAGATGTTGCTTCAAAATTTGCCATTGATGAGTTGATGCAGAGAAAAATACATAGATGCTTTGAATTACATTAAAAAATTCAGCAGCCTCACTAGAAGCTGATGCTGCGTCACTGACCAGCAAGTTCAATGAATGAGAACTGCACGGGACAAAAAAAGCTTGAAGTTTAAACTCTCGGATCCAGGGCTGCACACTTCTATTCTTTCCTCTCATGTTGGCACCATTATCGTAACCCTGACCTCTCATGTCAGCTATCTCAATTCCCGTATCTTCCAGCTTTTTAAGAAACACATTTGTCATACCAGCTCCTGTAGTAACATCAATGTCAATAAATTATAGAAAATGCTCTCTGACAGTCACCATTGCAGGGACATTTTCACTAGGTTCTCTTGTTGTTACAAAACGCACCATTAAAGTAATTTGTTCCATATGGCTGATGTCAGGTGTGCAGTCCAGAATAACAGAATAATATCTTGCTGACTTCAGATCTGCCACAATCTTCTGTTTGACTTTTGTTGATCTCATTTTTAATGGTTTTTCCAAGGTAGTGGTGTGTGTACATTTATTGGGTAGTGACTCTTCTTAGATGCTCCTGGAGTACAGCATCAAACTCAGCCGTCAGCTCCACAATTTTAAGGATGTTTCCATTGTTTGGCACATACAGCTGATCTGAAGTGCCACACAGTGCTAGGTTTTAAGTAGCGAGCATTCTCACAATGACAATGAGGCTTTTCAGAACATTTTGCCAGTAAAGAGACTCTGATGCAATCTTCTCTTGATGCTGATCACCTGTGGTGGCCTTTAACCTTAGTCTGATCTCAAGCTCTTTCCACCTATGGAACGCTCTCTGGTGATTTGCTGCCTTCTCATGGGATGCCAGATTTCTAGCCAGATTTTTCCAGTCCTTTGTTCCTGTAGAACCCAATGTGGCTGGAACATTAGACTGGAAGAGTTTGCAACAAAAACAGTATGCAGCATTCTGGGGTTTTGCGTACAGAAGCCATGGCCTCTCCACTTTGTCACTATTGGGGATTTCAGGCCAGTAATGTGTTGGATGGAAACTTCTATTTTCATTTTCTTTGGGGAACATGAAGTTTTTCACTTGCTGTGGCCCATGCAGTACAAGGAAGACCCTCAGGCTACTGCTCAAGTGGGTCCACAGTCCTGGATCATCTAGACTTAAGGAACTAAACTCCGTAGCAGCTGTTTCTTGCGCCTCCACCACACTCTTGTCTGATCTACACTTTTCTTCAGGAATGTGCATGGTTACGTCCATTTGAGATGGAGATATGGATGCAGAGTAGCTGCTAGGTCACCTGCACTCTGACTAACTGGAAGATCAGACCTCTCCTCACCACTCACATTCTCACTGGGGCCGGAAGGCTCACCATGAACATTTGTGTCTATGTATCTCAGGAGAGCTCCTTCCCGCTTAGATAGAAAAGCTTCCTTTGCTTTCTTTCTTTTTCTGAATGCTGCCCCAGAGGGGCGTTTTGTTCTTTCACTCATGACTGCTGTTCTGTGCCAGCTATAGTGGTTCTCAACACTCAGTTGAAAGGGACAAATAAGCAGGCTGGTAGCAGGGCCTGCATGAGGAAAGATATCAGCGTCTTAAGGGCCTAACTGGCTCCTACTACTTCAGTTGACTGCCTGTTCTCCTCAAGTGGTTTCAGGGAAGCAGGAGGAAGCTCCCTGAGAAGTTGGTGTTAATCAGTCCAAGCTCCTGGGGGTGCTAGAGAGGGACATAAGAGGCTCCTCCTCCTCTCTCTCCCTGCAGCTCCAACTGCTTTCTGTTATTCCCCTCTCACCTTTTCTCCTGCCTGCCTGTTGTGTCTCTTGTGCCCTCCTTCCTCCAGCACAGCACTGCACCATCTCTGTGCATCTAAAGCAGAGAGAATACATATGCACCAGCAGCAGACACAATTTTCTACACTGTGGGTCCCAGTGGTGCCCCCCCACAGTCTGGCACCTGAGGCGGCTGCCTCAGTTCGCCTCGTGGTAAGGCCAGCCCTGACCAGAGGCATTTCCCATCAAACCATTATATAACATCTACATCTCTTGCTTTCTGTGACAAATGTTAATTGTGTATTTTAAAAAACCCTAACTTAGCAGTAGGCTGAACGTTAGATATACCCGCTACATATGAGGTAGTGCATAGCTAAGCTGCCCAGGAGCAGTCCTGGGAAGGAATCCTGACTCAAAGACCTTGCTTCCCTTACCCTTCTTCAACTTGTAATTTACTGCACTCTTTACGAGGCTGTAGCCTACTTTTCCCCTTGTGCTGACTCAGCTCTGCACTCCAGACCCAGACTTGTAAACTCTATGCAGCCACTTAACTAGATTAATTTTTTGGGGGGAGGTGGGTGGGAGAGAAGAGAGGGCTTATACCCCTTTACTAGCCAGTGGGGCTGAGCAGGGCTCAGTTACACCCCAGCTCTTATTAAGTTCTGCTAAAGTTACCTTGAGTTTTCAAATTAGTTTTTATGACATTAATATGTTTAAAGTAGGGCTGTCAAGCGATTAAAAAAATTAATTGTGATTAATCGTACAGTTAAACAATAATAGAGTACCATTTATTTAACTATTTTGGATGTTTTCTACATTTCCAAATATACTGATTTCAATTACAACACAGAATACACAGTGTACATTACATTTATTTTTCTTACAAATATTTGTACTGTAATAAACAAAAGAAATAGTATTTTCCATACACCTAATACAAGTACTGTAGTGCAATCTCTTTATCATGAAAGTTGAACTTACAAACGTAGAATGATGTACAAAAAAATAACTGCATTCAAAAACAAATCAATGTAAAACTTTAGAGCCTACAAGTCCACTCAGTAGTACTTCTTGTTCAGCCAATTGCTCAGACAAACAAGTTTGTTTACATTTGCATGAGATAATGCTGCCTGCTTCTTGTTTACAATGTCACCTGAAAGTGAGAACAGACATTCTCGTGGCACTGTTATAGCTGGTGTTGCAAGATATTTAGTGCCAGATGCGCTAAAGATTCATATGTCCCTTCATGCTTCAACCACCATTCCAGAGGACATGCATCCATGCTGATGATGGGTTCTACTGAATAACAATCCAAATCAGTTCGGACTGATGCATGTTCATTTTCATCATCTCAGTCAGATGCCACCAAGGTGGATTTTCTTTTTTGGTGGTTCAGGTTCTGTAGTTTCTGCATCACTGTGTTGGTCTTTTAAGACTTCTGAAAGTATGCTCCATACCTCATCCCTCTCAGATTTTGGAAGGCACTTCAGATTCTTAAACCTCGGTTTGAGTGCTGTAGCTATCTTTAGAAATCTCACATTGGTACTCTCTTTGCGTTTTGTCAAATCTGAAGTGAAAAAGTGTTCTTAAAACGAGCAACATGTGCTGGATCATCATCTGAGACACCTATAACACGAAATATATGGCAGAATGTGGTTAAAACAGAGCAGGAGACATACAATTCCCCCCCAAGGAGTTCAGTCACTAATTTAATTAACACATTTTTTTTAACAAGCATCAGCAGCATAGAAGCATGTCTTCTGGAATGGTGGCCAAAGCATGAAGGTGGCACATGAATGTTTAGCATATCTGGCATGTAAATACCTTGCAATACTGGCCACAAAAGTGCCATGCAGATGCCTGTTCTCACTTTCTGGTGACACTGTAAATAAGAAGTGGGCAGCATTATCTCCTGTAAATGTAAACAAACTTGTGTCTCTTAGTGTGGCTGAACAAGTAGGACTGAGTGGATTCTAAATTTTGTTTTTGAGTTCAGTTATGTTGCACTCAAAATCTACATTTGTAAGTTGCACTTTCACAGTAAAAAGAATGCACTTCAGTAATGTATGAGTTGAACTGAAAAATACTGTTTCTTTTGTTTATCATTTTTACAGTGCAAATATTATAATATATTATAATCAAAAATAATATAAAGTGAGGACTGCCAACTTCGTATACTGTGTTATAATTGAAATCAATATATTTACAAATGTAGAAAAACATCCAAAATATTTAATACATTTCAATTGGTATTCTATTGTTTAACAGTGCAACTAAACTGCGATTAATCACGATTAATTTTTTTAAGTTAATCGTGTGAGTTAAGTGCGATTAATTGACAGCCCTAGTTTAAAGTATTTTCCTCTGACTTAACTCAGAGGGTGTACTCTTCCCTGTACACAAATGAAGAGATATGAACTGAGAGAAGAATTACTCATTGATATCCAGGACATTTAGATGCACACAGCAGTCTGGGCATTATAGCAGAATTTACTGGGCAGCAGAAGCAATTTAGTTCATCTCCAGAAATATGCATTGTGCCTAATGGCTACTGTGTTGGACAGTGTATAGCTAGAGGTGATCAAAAATATTCTGACAGAATAGTTTTCTGTTGGATAAAATGCCAATGAACAATTCATAGGCATGTGTCAATTCTGTCAAAACTTTTGAAGACCACCATGCAGGAAGCTCCTTGGGCTGCCCACCTGGCAAGCAGACTGCCCAGCTCCCACATTTCCTGGGAGGCCAGGTTACCAGCACAGCTGGCTCCCAAGGCTCCATATTTGGCAGGTCAGCAGATTGCCTAGTTCCCTGGGGATGGCCGGAAATTTCTGAAAAACTCCATGTTAGAATTTTGCATTTCTGACTTTTCTTTCTATTTCAGAATGAAAAACATTTCAGAAATGTGAAATCCTCCATGGAAAAGCAATTCCATTTTCCACACAGCGCTACCAGTATCCTATTAAAAATACGTCCCAAGAAAAGTTTACTCCCCCCCCCCCCCCCGCTGGTAATAGCTCACCTTACCTGATCACTCTCTTTACAGTGTGTATGGTTACACCCATTGTTTCATGCTCTCTGTGTATACAAATCTCCCCACTGTATTTTCCACTGCATGCATCCGATGAAGTGAGCTGTAGCTCACGAAAGCTTATGCTCAAATAAATTGGTTAGTCTCTAAAGTGCCACAAGTACTCCTTTTCTTTTTACTTTTTCAGTTCACTTTAAGAGCAAAATTCATGAAACAATGAGAGAAGCTGGAGTTTTGATCGTTAAAAAGATGCAAAATACTTTACTACTTGAACTGAAGAAACAAATATACTGCTGTTTCTTGTTTGTCAGTACAGATACACATGTGCTAGTCAAACCCTTCAATGTACAACATAACACCAAATTTATCCTGTCTTTAGTTATTACTGTTTAACTATATGAAAAAACTATGATTAGCATAGGAAGTACTAATAACCAAGTTCTTGCAGATGCAGATCATAGATGCCTACTAGAAAACCCACATCTAGCTGTTTGGAGTCCAGGGTGGAACTCATCAGTTTTTATTTCCCACCCCTGCACCCCCAAACAACCCATAGTAGGATTGTTCTGCAGGGTGTCTTACACAGAAATCACTGAGCTCCCAGGTAGAGTCTCATGGTCAGGGAATGCGGGCCACTTGCAAAGTGGACACAACTTTGACATAGCAATGGGTCCTATGTACAGGCCTCTAAAGAGACTTCTGAGCAGCACTAAACTGAGTGGGGGACTGCCAGAATAAAGGTATATATTATGTTTCCTTTGCCGAGTGCGTGTGTGTGTTGGAGTGATCATTGTGTCACATTCCCAATATTCTGTGTTTTTCTAAATCCTATTTAAAAGTGCAGAAACATATTTTTATAAGATGTGTACCTTGCAAGTAAATATTTCCATAGTAAATTATCTTGGAACACTTGCAATAAGGACAGCAGAAACTGTTTGGTATGAAAAGAAACTAATTCTAACTGCTATACATTGTATACATTATAGTTTACCTTAACAACAGTATAATACACTGTTGGCATATTTATGTTTCCATTGTTTAATTCCCCCCCTCACCCCTTTATGTTATTTTCAAAGCTTTCCTCTTCTTAAAAACCATACACTGGATAAACCATAACATATTAACACATCATCTGTGCTTCCTTGAACAGCAATCTTTAAAACTGTCCCAATCAAGTATAGCTTGAGAGTGCAAAAAGTCCCTGCAGACTGTAACAAAATTGTTGCCTCTTCACACTTTTCTTTGGCTCTCTCATACTGTTATTCCAATATTACTTACATTTTTAACACACACTTAAATATGTGCTTTATCTATGCTATCCTCAAAAGGAGAATAAAAATATATAGACAGATCGGTTTTAAACTTCATCTAGCCTGTGAAATGAGCAAAGTAGGATATTTAATACAACAACTCACACGGCAGTCAATCTGGAGCAGGAGTGCTCCAGTGCTAGAGAGGGCTATCTGAGCACAGGTGATGTAGGTGGTGTTACCAGGACACCTTCCACTCGGTCCTTCACCCTCTAAAAAAAGTATGTAAGATTTGTTTGTCTCACATGGTGGAAAATTAATTGTGTGTGAATTCATTTGCAATACTTGGATAAATGGCACTGTAGAAGTATAAAATATTTTTATAAAACAACTTATGAAAATATCTATATCAGGCAGTCTCAGGATGTTGAAGACATTTACTTCTCTGGAAGGAGTGGGAGATGTTTGTTTAGACAAAGAATTTCAATTTGCAAATATACAAGATGTGAGTTAGTGTGAACATTGTGGTGAGGGCTGCATCTTGCTCTGTCAACTTCAGGAGGATGGGTGGGCTTGAGAGTCCAAGCTCCAGCCTGAGTTGCAACATGCACATGACTATTTTAGCATGCTAACTTGAGCCCCGCTACCCCAAGTCTGTCTACCCACCTGAGGCGGCTCACTCCCATTTGCAGTGGAGATGTACACCAACACTCCCACCCTGCCACAACTGCATAGATTGGGCCCAAGGCTCCTTTAAATCCTGGAAATTCCTAACTGCTGCTTGGGTTCCTGACTTGCACAGAGAAGCAGAATGGCTCCAGGATCAGTGAATTGGCAAGGTGGTTTAAAGCCACCTTTTCCACCTCCATCTCCTGAGCTCTGTTAGGTGTTCCTCAGCAGCAGCTCATGATGTGGTCAATAGGTCTGAACTTTTATTCTTCTCTCATCCAAAATTACAAAAGTATGTTACCTACCCTTTTCTGATACTCAGTTTGATTTAGAGTTACTTTGGAATTTTAGGCAAAGGATTACTGAATTTTTACTTTTTCTGAAAAATGTTCATAATGGATCTTTGTAAATAATCAGCATGTTTTAAAGTAAATTGAATGCAAAAATATTGCAAAATAATACAATTTGGTGATCTTTTGGAATTCAATTACTCTTTTGCATGAAAATATAGTTACATGCTCTTTATGGACTAGAGAAAGAGATACAGATATTCCTAACCTGTATAGTTTTACGCTTACAAGATGCTCAGATAGTAGGATGATGAGCAGGGTATAAATGCTTAGACATGTTTTAGGAGAAGAAAATGGTTTAAATTAGCTGCATCATTTTTCAGCCATGGTCTCAAATTTTACAGCCAAATTTTACAAATTAAATAGCAAGTGTTAATGACATGTACAAATGCCGTAATCTGCAGTTCAGCTAACCAACTGATGCACAAATAATTTGCAGGCTCCACATTTACACACGAGAGATCAAAAGCTGGTCTTAAATATAGTTGTTTATCTGGCACTCAGACTTCCTTTCAAAGCAAGAAAAACAGAAGAGTCTACACAATCATTATAACCAAATAATATAGGTACAGGATGCTGCAGTCTAACAATTCTTGTTGCTGGAGGTAGAAGGTTTGGGTACCAATATTATATAGATGTCCATCACTACCAGATGTGTAGCTAATTGCTCACACAGTAAATTCCTCCCTTCCCCAATACGAAGGTTTTATTATAGTTTGGATTTAACTTTATGTTTGGAACAATCTGTATAGTTTTATTTCAATGTATTAGCATACATTCCTACTAGTTTCTTTAGAAACAATTTCAATATTTAATTTTAGGAGTCACCAAATTAAATGAATAAGCAGTAGATTTAAAACAAACAAGGAAGTATTTCTTCACATAACGCACTGTCAACCTGTGGAGCTCTTTGCCAGAGGAAGTTGTGAAGGCCAAGACTATAATAGGGTTCAAAAAGAACTAGATAAATTCATGGAAGATAGGTCCATTAATGGTTATTAGCCAGGATGGGCGGAGATGGTGCCCATAGCCTATGTTTGCCAGAAGCTGGGAATGGGTGATGGGGGATGGATCACTTGATTTTCTGTTCTGTTCCTTCCCTCTGGGGCACCTGAGCATTGGTCACTGTTGGAAGACAGGATACTGGACTAGATGAACCTTTGGTCTGATCCAGTATGGCCATTCTTAAGTTCTTATGTACCATTTAATTTCTAAAGGTGGGTTTCAATTTACAGTTGTCAATTATTTGTATATGTGCATGACTGCCCAACTCTCAAGTAAAAATGTATAACATATGTGTCTCAGTATATGAAGGAGTTACACTGATAACTCAGTGATTTCCACTACCATATTTGGGATAGATTTCTTCCATTAATACATAAGGTACATTTGAATCTGTAACATCTTAGGGCCTGATCCTGCAAAAATGAGCATAAACAATTTAAATCACATGGTTCTCATTGAGATCAACAGAGGAACTCAAGTAATAGTTACTCATATGCACAAAGGTCTGCAGAAATGGAATCAATTAATTACAGTATGATTTACAACAAAGAGTGATTTGATGTGTAGAAAAAGTTATAGATAAACTGAAAAAAGAAAGAGGAGTTGGATATAGACGATTGAGACTAACATCTGTAAGTGTGAAGAAAAGAACTTGTAACTGAAAAGAAAAAGGGCAACTTCTCTCTTTTTGAGCAAGATCCTTAGCTGGAGCAAATCAGCCTGCTTCCATTGACATAAGTAGAGTTAGGCTGACAAACTAGCAGAAGACCTGAAGCTCTATTTTAACAACGCTTTTGCTCTCTTCTCCTTTCTAATGTCTTGGACTTTTGGGCTGTGCAGCAGGTCTGCTAAATATTTTGACAATGATGCAACAGCCATCTTCATCTGCAGTGCTGCCTTTTTTTAAAAAAAAAATTCTTCTAATATTGTTGAATGTGATGTAGTAGTCAGATCACAGAACACAATTACTTTTTCTCCTGGAAATACATATGCAGTATTTCGTTCCACTCCATGTACTTAATGTGGTTCTGAGAATAAAGTCTTAATGTAATGTTCATGGACAAGTGACCAGAGTGAGGAGAAGAAAGTTATTTGAAACTGAAATTTTGAATTTTTGGCCTCTTGGGGAATGAAATCTCACCCTTCATTTTGTATTAGCAGAGCTGCATACAACATAAACAGGATAAAGACAATATCAACAAAAATTGAGTAACTAAGAAAATTTTGATCCAACATTGAGAAAGAGTGTTATGATTTTCTCCTTGCCCTTCAGCTTTCATTCAGAACAGGCGTATGCAAAACTAATTTGCTGAGTTCCTTCTAAAACATATGTAGAAGATTATAGGAGAACGTTTAATTTAGTGATATAAGCTTCTCCAGACCAATGTTACTAGCCCAGTCATGCATTCTTTCAATAGCACTCCAACTAGCCCAAAGAATGTAGGACAAGGCCCTAAATGTTTAAACACAACTAACCATTTCTTCTGTGCGTAGATCTTAAGAGCTGTAGCTGTGTTTTTATAATAAAAGTTTAATGCTTGCTGTATAAAGAATGACAATTTTATATTTTGTCATAAATTATATTAAGATTTTGTCATAGTTTTTAATTTGTAAAAATGTGTTTACATAACTGCAGAGGAGATTTTTAAATTGAAACGTGTTTACTTTCAGGTTTTTTCTCTGGGCACTGGATTATTATAACAATGCTGCTCATAAGTGTCTGGTTGTTGGCCTTTTAAAAAAAAAAAAAAACAACAACCAGCCTTTCCCCCCACCAAACAATTTTTTTAATTCATAAATATGAGAGATTGCAAACACATCTGGAATGTGGTGGGGCAGGGTACAGGGCAAAAGAGCAGATCAAGTGTCCTACCCATACTTAATATTGTCCCTTTTAAAAAATTTATGCTACAGCTGAAAATGTTGACATCTTCTACTTGAAAACAGAAAACTGGCTCCACATAGTGGTATGGGTTTTTTTGTTTGTTTTTTTTTTTTAAACAAGAAATGCAGAGACAAAGAAAAATGCACTCTTGAATCCTGGATATCCTAGTAATTGGGAAGATGTCATCCTTTTAAGCTTTAGTGTAGAACATAAATGTCATCCAGCTTTTGACACAATACAGTTTTTCACTACTGGTTTCTCTGTTGCCCATAGTCCCATAGGAATGCTTTATTGATCTATAAGCACCACACACAAAGCTGTGTGGTCTACTAATACAACTGTTGGCTTTCACTAATTTTATCATAAGTGATAAGCAACCAAGATACACAAACACCATTCCTGACATTTTTCCTTCCTAACAGGAATACATGTGTTCAAAATACATTAAAGCAATCATACCTTCAGGATATACATTACTCTCTCTAAGCTCAAAATTTAACTACATTTTAAATTTCAGTTAATTTTCTTCATATACCTGTCAAGGTTCCTTCCCCACTCTGAACTCTGAGGTACAGATGTGGGGACCCGCATGAAAGGCCCCCTAAGTTTATTTCTACCAGCTTAGGTTAAAACTTTCCCAAGACACAAAATTCCCTGTATCTGGGATTCAGTATGCTGCCACCACCAAGTGATTTAGCAAAGAATTGGGGAAAGGACCACTTAGAGTTCCTATTCCCCCAAAATATCCACCCAAGCCTTACACCCCCTTTCCTGGGGAGGCTTGAGAATAATATCCTAACCAATTGGTTACAAAGTGATCACAGACCCAAACCTCTGGGTCTTAGGATCATAGAGAAATCAGTCAGGCTCTTAAAAGAAACAGAACTTTATTAGAAAGAAAAAAGGTAAAAGAAGCACCTTTGTGTAATTAGAATGGAAGATAATCTCACAGGCAGTCAATTCAAAACAGAGAATCCCTCTAGGCAAAACCTTAAATTACAAAAAGACACAAAAACAGTAATACACATTCCCTCTAGCACAGTGAATTTCACAAGCCAAAAAACAAAAGAAAATCTAACACATTTTCTAGCTAGATTACTTACTAACTTTATAGGAGTTGAATTGCTTGCTTTCTTGATCTGTCCCCGGCAGAGGAATCACACAGACCGACAAAGCCTTCCCCCCAGATTTGAAAGTATCTTGTCCCCTTATTGGTCAGATTACTTGAGCTTCTTAACCCTTTACAGGTAAGAGGATTTTGCCTCTGGCCAGGAGGGATTTTATAGCATTGTATACAGAAAGATTGTTACCCTTCCCTTTATATTTATGACAATACCAAACCATGCTGAATATTAATTTACCCACAGTAAAAAAATGCATAAAAATCATTTGAAAAAAATAATGTAGATAAGATATCACTAATACATTTTAAAGCATAAATCCAATGGAAAATGTAATCTAATACCTTTACTGTATTCTGGAACTTCTTCCTGCTACCCCTAAATATAAATATAAAACACTGCCATAACACATACACAAGATTTAATTTCAGGGGTTTAACTTGTCTTCCATTCAATTAATCTATTAATCCATTCAACTTTTCTTCCATTCAAGAGGTTCTGAAAGCTTCACAATATTCACTACACAGAATCTACTACATAAGGCTGTGCATAAGTACATGAGTGAAGGAGAATCACACACTTGAGTACAATTCTTTACATTAAAAGTAGTACTTTCTTTTATTCAAACACATTTGCAAATTATATATGACTCTGTGTCTTAACATAGTTGTCCAGCAACCTACCGGCACCTCCAAAAATGAGGGCTGGCTACAAGCAGTCCTCATAGTACATTGCAGAGGAACCCCAGCAAGCATTCTGCTTATTCTGATACTCCTAATGCTGTCACATTCTCAATTGCTAATGCTAATGCATCAGATCTGTACATGGCAAGATAAGGAAACTATTTCTTTCTCCAAAGAACCCAACTACTATGTAGACTCCATTGCTATATACCAAATAATTGCTCTTTGGCACTGAACATTAACAAGATGATCTTTCCAAAATATTCAATACATACGAATAGATATTTATTTACTTTACTGATTTATAGAGTACCTGTCACCATAACTACCAGATGCTCGTTTGTGCTGTAAATTAAAAAGATGTACTCAATAAAATCATTACAAAAAACAAATTCATACAAAAGTTAAAATCAAATAGGGCCTAATCCAACTCCCATCGACTGCAATGGTTGGATCAGTCCCATAGATAATTCTTGTATTATCCCTAGAAGCTCCCTAGGATCCAATAAACTGCCAAGAAGAGCAAATTCCAAAAGACAGGGATCCCCAGCAGTCCCTATATATCAGAAACTGTGATAACTTTTTCATCAAGCTGGAGACTCCTTAACATCTTTCTCCAATGCCTGACAACTTAGATGTCTGTGCCACATACACCTACCCCTCACCTGAGCTACTGGCCAAAAATTACACTGCAACAAAGACACCAATATTCATGGCACATTTAGATGTCTAGTTCAACTGAAGTTCACTTAAGTGTCCACATTTTAAAAAGTTTCATTAAGCTCCATTAAGACCATAACGTTATCCTCTTGATAAGCAAAAGAAGTTACCCACGCATCTTCATTTTTTAAATGTAATATTTTTCTTGCAGAGTGGATTACAGGGATCTATGGATAGTCTGTGTTAATCACCTCAACCCAACCAAAAGTGTGTAAAGTTAGTTTGAATGTGAGAGGTTCTTCAGCTTTGAAGCCAGCTGCTTCAAAACTTTTCAGCCATACAGTACCTAGGCTCACACTGCACAAATCTGCAGCAGCTGGAGTTCTTCCCATTACAGTACAACCTCTTCCTTCCACAGACTATCACCATTACTTCTAGTAACCTCAATGGCTCTATGAGATCAGAGGATACAAAAAAATGGAATTACCGAGAGAATTGGTTAAGGTAACAAACAAATTGAAACCTCAGAACCTACTCCTGCACCTATTCATACTGATGTAAATGGCAAAACTCCTATTGGACTTTAGCGGTGCTGGATTGGCCCCCATAATATATGCAAATTAATATATTCCCTTAATTCCATCTATCTGTAGAGGTTTTCAGTTATAGGTTTTTAAAGAATGAATATTTTCCCAAACATAAGCCACTATCCTCGATTGAGAACAGCCTGATTTTTTCCACTGCTTCTAAAGAATTTATTCCTTCCCCTTTTAAAGACCAACATACATGAACAATCAAAATTAAAAGCTGAAACCACTGATTTTCCTCAAATAAGTAGCAGGAACTCAGTGCTATTTATGCACAAAACTGCGGTAAGCATCTTAAAATGGCTTTCTTCAAAACAACCAAGGAAACTCGTGAACAGACTAAACATTTATAATTAATTATAAATAAATACTAAATTGAGTAAATGTAATACAGATGAAGCAGATGCGCAAATGGAAACTCCGGAATGAAAAACGCAATAGTTTCTAAACTGAAAATTAGGCTTTAGCACCTATTTTATTCATCAATACAAGTTTTCATTTACAGGAAATAATTTGCAAGCTTTACAAGCATATGAACCGTGAAACTTCTTGAAGTATTTATAATTTTCATCCAGATTAGCTCATTTCTACAGTGGTTATGTAACACAACACTAGTCTTACAAAAGAGCCAGAGCTAATAAAGTCATCAATGAGATGCATACACTGGAACACTGAACGATTAATATTGACCTATATCTAATGAGCAAGGTAAAAAGCGTCTTTTATTTCATCTTTGGTGACAATGAGCTATAAATCCTAATTTTACTTCAGAAGCCTAAATGTTTCACTTCCTATACACCCTGGATTATAAACCTATAATTGAAAACCCTTTGACCGAATTTTACTCTCTCATTTTACAGTGGCGTGTATCTGAAGTACCTCCATTGCCTTCAACTGAGTTATTCCAGGTTTACATGGATGTAAATGAGAACAGAATTTGATACCTTAGGTTAGTCATAATGATGTTTTAAATGTTGTGGGGCTGACAATTTTATACCATAGTAAAGATATACAAGTCTCGGGTGGGATTTGTTTTTTCTTAAACTTGCACCACTGCCATGAATCATTTATGCATCCATCAAGAGGGCTTCCCATTCAGCTTAATTGATCCTTGTAAATATTGCAAGATGATCTGTTTTTCTGCTTTCAATTGTGAATAAATTATGCGTTTGATTATTACACTTTTCCATAAGAAGTCAATTGATTACCTGCATACTGATTCAATAAAAATGAGATGCTGCCAGCTCTGCATGACATAGCCCTCAACTTGGCAAAACCTGTGCAGACTCTCAAGCATTTCAGAGCCATGAAACAAGATGAAGTTAGTATTGTATTTGGTCCTTAAGAGTCAAGATGGGGAAAACTCTCCACCAACGCAAGAGGAGAGAATTAAAAAACTTCCCTTTTAAAGTGTCATCTAAACCAGTATTTCATTGACAAATTATACATACAGCATCCTCAGAACAAAGAGGTTCGAACTTCGCTCTAAATGAGTTACACCCCATGTAAATCTGGAATCATTCACAGATTTACACCAGGGTAACTGAGCAGAACTGAACCTGGAGTCTGCAAATTCACTGAAACCTGAATTGCACAATAACCTTTACTGAATTTTTAATGTTACGTACATCTCATTCTCCAATTACCAAATGAAGGCATAAAAACAGTGGCTCTTTGGAATCTGATCAGATGAATGTCTGTTTTGACAGGACATCCTGAAACCCCAATTTTTTTTTTAAAAAAAAAAAGCACCAATCATCTTACATCTTATACCCCGATTGTAGTGTTTATTCGTGTTCCTATTTAGAAGTTTAGGTGACAGAGGATTAAGCTTTGTGAGCACGGAGTCCTGCTCACTGCTGAATTGAAGCTGCAGAGATTTGTCTGATACAAAGCTTCCTCTGCTGGAAACAACCACCAGGGTGTGAGGTTTTACAATGTTTGCAACTCCTGAGTTGGTGCTGAATGATGATAAAATGCAGTTTATGAAATTTATTCAAGTGATTTACTGCTAAGGCTATATAATTAAATAGCATTCTCTTGCCTTGAAAGGAACCTAAAAGAGTTTTCTACTAATATACTCCTCTGTATGAATGTAATGCATGAACCATAACCAGAAGTGCTCTGGGCATATTATCGAAGGGATGGGGGAATGAATCCTTTAAGGCAAGAATGGTCAATATGGTCAATAGGGGGACCACAGGTCAAATCGAGACCACCAGACATTTTTCAATGGACCATGCGGGCGGAAGCCGAGCCAGAGCTGGAGCCATGGGGAGCTGTGCCGCTCCCCAGAAGGGGCGACGGCAGGGATGGGCTGCAGCATGCAGTAATGTCACCGGGTAGATGCTTGTGCAGCCACAGCTCCACCATCAGCAGCGCAGGGAGGGTGGGGGGCGTGGGTGAGCAGCAACATTGGCGGGGGACAGGGACATCTTCACACACCCCATGTGGTGCCTTATGGGTCTCCACTACACCCTGGCCCCTCCAATCAGGGAGCAATCAAGTATCATGGGCTCATGCTGAAGCCCAGAGGGCAGCGCAGTAGGGGCCCTAATTCAAATACTTTTCTGCTGGTCATGGAGACAATTGGGCTGGCTGGACCACAGAGTCATGATTCTTGGGCCCTACCGGGTAATCCAGCTGGTAAGTACCTGATAGGGTCCCACACCATCCACTTGTGCCGGAGCACCAAACATTACGCAGCATCACCCCCCTCCGAGAGCTCTCCAACCCTGCCTCGTGCCCCCAGCCCACGAGCAGTCCCTGGCCTCAGCTCTGCCTACTTCCTGGTAGGTAACCCTTGTAGTCCTCAACACACTACAGATTTACTTCAGAGGAGTATTATTTTAGAACTTTACATTTCTCTTTTTGTTACTCTTCATTTCTGTTGACCCATTAACAACACTTGTATTAATTGTGGGTATTAAGCCCTATGTTTCCTTTTTATCTGGCTAGCCGTAAGGGCTTTGATTACTATTCATCACGAATAGGGCTTATTCTTTAAGGCAGGAATGACTTCTGAAACTAATTGCTTTTGAGCACTCTTAAGAAAGGTTATGTCACTTTCTTATCTTTAGATAGCAGCTGATGCTACAACATGTTAGGTATCTCTCAGAGGTGCGGAGCTCCCTCAACAGCCAATTGGAGAAGATGCTCAGCACCGTGCAAGATCAGGCCATAATAAAGGTGCACTACCAGTATTTAAAATGTAAGTGTTTCTATTATATATAAAATGACTGAAGGAGATTTAGTTGTTATCCAGAATCTTTAAGTATATGCATTCTGCATGTATTTGTCCCTTTTCCCTATTATCTGAAGATTTTTATTGTATTCTGGGTTACTTCTTGTTTAAAAAAAAAGTCAGCTAAATAATATGTCTATGCTAAGAGCAACTCCAGGCCAACACATGCAACTCGGATATAAGCCATTAACTTGTAAGGTAACTAGAGTATGTTTGAACACATTTCCCTTTGTAGACACTCTCAGCACACTACTGAGAAATGCTGATTCAGTGTGTCAGAAAAGAGTTATTGGCTTAACCTTATATTCCATTGATAATGAATTCTATAATTAGCCCACAGTCAGTCAGTAATCAAACTAACAACAGACTCCTTGTGAATGTTTAATCATAAGACTGAGGCATATGTAGGCAGACGAGTTCTTAAATCATAGCATCCATCAGTAAGACATACTTATAGCAGCTCGATGCAATCTGTTTACCCTAATTAAAGATGCTGTTAAATGATATATTGAGAGGGCAGCAACCAGAGCCACGTTTACAAAAACGCGCACACTAGCATTTCCATGTATTCAGAACAGAAATGGATTAGAAATCTTGTGAACTGACCTAATAATACCAATTATTTTAATAAGTGCCCCAAACAGTATATAGAGACATGTATAACTGGAATTTAGGCATATTTTATTGTTCACCTCATTTGTTTACTGAAGACCCAAAACAAATTAAATTAAATACTACATTTATCAGGATAAAAATATATTTATAAAACCATAAATTACAGACGTTCTTACAGGAACTGTTAGTTGTAGTAATTGTATGAGTACTGATATCTCAGCAGTGCTCTAAGGAACTGTCATAAATATAAAGGGAAGGGTAAACCCCTTTAAAATCCCTCTTGGCCAGAGGAAAAATCCTCTCACCTGTAAAGGGTTAAGAAGCTAAAAGTAACCTTGCTGGCACCTGACCAAAATGACCAATGAGGAGACAAGATACTTTCAAAAGCTGGGAGGAGGGAGAAAAACAAAGGGTCTGTGTCTGTCTGTATGATGCTTTTCCCGGGGACAGAACAGGAATGGAGTCTTAGAACTTAGTAAGTAATCTAGCTAGGTATGTGTTAGATTATGATTCCTTTAAATGGCTGAGAAAATAGCTGTGCTGAATAGAATGACTATTTCTGTCTGTGTGTCTTTTTTGTAACTTAAGGTTTTGCCTAGAGGGATTCTCTACGTTTTGAATCTAATTACCCTGTAAGGTATTCACCATCCTGATTTTACAGAGATGATTCTTTTCTTTTTACTTCTTTTTACTTTAAACAAAACCCTCCCTACGTTAAAAGAATGTTGAAGTTGCCAAAAATCAGAAAATGCCAGAATGGTTGCCTTCTTCCTCTTTCTTATATTACTAGAGTTGGACAAAAGTTCAGAGGGGAAAAAAACTAAATTCAGCAAGTTAATTCTTCTACTCACAAACTTTTCTAACTACCCAAGTATTCATATATGCCGTCATATGATTTTCAGTGAGTCCATGAATTGAATACTGTGACGTTCCCCTCTGGTGTTATCTGGACTAGTGATCTATTAGGCCACTCCAATCCTTGACTCTGTGAGCCAGCCTTACCCTGCACTGCTGTGAGAACCCCCACTCCTGGGCTGTTCACACACAGCCTCTGGCATGTAAGCTGCTCCCAACTACCTGCAAGCGAATAACACTAGCCAATATCTCCAGTCCCAGACACAACCCTAGGAACCTCCATCTTGCAGTGTCCAGTTATGCCTGCTGGATGCTGCGACCTCATATAAGTTCATCAAGTTAACAAAGAAATTGATATGTACCAGGCTTGTTATCCCAAAGGGAGCCTCTGACACACTTCAAACCAAACGCACTGCTTCAGGTAGAATAAACAAACAGATTTATTAACTATAAAGATAGATTTTAAGTGATTACAAGTCTAAGCATAACAAGTCAGAGTGGCTACCAAAAGAAAAGAAAATATAAGCACGCAGTCTAAACTCTCAACCCTATTAGACTGGGCAGCAACTAGATTAAGCAGTTTTTCCTCACCCCACTGGATACTGCAGTCCTTAGTATACAGGTTTGTTCCTTAAACCTGGGCCAATCTCCTGTGCTCAAGTCTTGTCTTCTTCTCAGTGTCTTGGTTGCTTGCCGCATAGGTGGGAGCAGGAAAAGGGCCCAGTATGTATCCACTCTGCCTGCTTTATACTCTCAGTCCATGTGCTTGTAGAACACATGTCCAGATACGTCTGTGTGGCATTGCTGAGTCTCTTCAAGCAAGGTTGAGCAACTCCCCTGGTAGGGCCTCATGCAGGCAAGCCACTGCATTGTAGCTCCCTTGCTGGACAATGGCTGTTGATGGGCTACTTGACACCCTGACCTGACGTTGGTTACTTTCCTTGCTGTTGCCTCTGGGAAGCTAGTATCTGGCTGGTTCCCCAACTTACAGCATGCTTTAGTGACCATCATACAACACAATTCTCATAACTTCATATGCAGTAATGATGCACATATATGGATAGAGAAATAACTTTCAGCAGATCATAACCTTTCCCCTGATACCTTCACCTTAGAGACCAACAAATTTATTTGAGCATAAGCTTTTGTAAGCTACAGCTCACTTCTGCGGATACAGACTAACACGGCTGCTACTCTAAAATATGTAAAGCCAGTTAACCCACAGATTAGTTTAACTATAACTTTTCAATAGTTAAAAACATTCATGTACAAATATTTTTTCTTCTCCAACTGAAAAAAAAATAAAAAGACCATCCATGGAAATGGTGAATAACAGACGTATTGATTTAAAGAACCCTCCTTGAGATGGACTGCATTATAATGTACTACATCAGTTACTATTTGGATTGTTTATTTCTTGTCACAGATTTGTATCCCCTGGGATTCAGATTATCTGTTGAAGTACAATGTTCAGAATACCTGTTTTTGTATATAAATAGTGGGCCTAATTCTGCACTGATTTACTCTATGCAATCCCACTGAGAGTAGGGGGCTTGAAGATGGTGTAGATCAGGGCAGAATTATCGCCCAAATCTGTTTTATACATAATATACACACAAATGTATATTACACACATGCTGTAAGAGGTATATATCCATTAATACTTTGCAGCAAAATGTGAAAAAAGGTAACATTAAGACATTCTTTTAGCATACTTCAAAGTTTTAAAATAAGATTCTTTAATAAAGAATAAAGGCCATGTTCTGATTACAGGCTCCCTATCCATTGCAGACCCAGGATATAGCTAAGTGTATTTTCAGTGTGATGCAGTACAATCTTTTAGCAACATTTTTCCATGTAGTCTGATGCATTCCAGAAAGCATGGTTCTGAATTCCATATCCAGTTGAAAGAAAAGGAGTACTTGTGGCACCTTAGAGACTAACCAATTTATTTGAGCATAAGCTTTCGTGAGCTACAGCTCACTTCATCGGATGCATACTGTGGAAAGTGTAGAAGATCTTTTATACACACAAAGCATGAAAAAATACCTCCCCCCACCCCACTCTCCTGCTGGCAATAGCTTATCTAAAGTGATCACACTCCTTACAATGTGAATGATAATCAAGTTGGGCCATTTCCTCCTCAGACATTCTTGTTAAACCCTGGATTTGTGCAGGAAATGGCCCACCTTGATTATCATACACATTGTAAGGAGAGTGATCACTTTAGATAAGCTATTGCCAGCAGGAGAGTGGGGTGGGGGGAGGTATTTTTTCATGCTTTGTGTGTATAAAAGATCTTCTACACTTTCCACAGTATGCATCCGATGAAGTGAGCTGTAGCTCACGAAAGCTTATACTCAAATAAATTGGTTAGTCTCTAAGGTGCCACAAGTACTCCTTTTCTTTTTGCGAATACAGACTAACACAGCTGTTACTCTGAAACATATCCAGCTGAGTTGTTCAATAGGAATGTTGACCAGGTAATAGGATCATTTTAGCTAAAAACCACATGTCAAAATCTTCTCAAAAAGTAGAGACTTAATTACAGTATCACTTCTTCAGGAAATACAAATCCTGTTTCACTAGAGTCAAAAACTGGGCTCACATTACCCATACCAATCAATATGCTTGATAATATTTTGTCTATGATTTTTGGTTTTGTAGATGTTTTGGTGCAACTTTAGCTCCATCAATATATATGGGACATTACACTCCATATGTTTTATGGAAATATGTGAACAAAATAAAAATATATTTTATGTGAATATGATGTAACTGGAATATGCTTCATGCAAAAGTTCTCTTGCAAGGTAACATTACAAAGCTTATAATCTACTGATTGTGTTCATCCTATTTGTATGAATATCTCATTCTTGTATCTAAAACTAGAAATATGAAGTATTACTCTGAGGTCCTACTGTAATTATGCAAAGAGTGGACCATTAATGGTGGCTTAGGATCTTGATAGCTCCCATTAACTAAAACAATTGGTTGTAAATGGCTCTGTTTACTTGTAAGTCTTCCTGTGTTCCTGTGAGTCAGGCCAGAAAGAATGGAGGCTTGGTCTCACAGGGCATGTGACCATGTTACCTGTTACTGAAATCCATCTTAAACCTGGTGCTTTTCCATTTAGAAGGAGTAGTGGGGACTCAGAGACAAAAGATTCCCGCCTTGTGCCAAAGCTATAAAAAAGGAGTGGAACAGAACAAAAGGGGCTGCCAGTCATGAGAAATCCCCTAGTTACCACCTGAGCGGGAACTAACAAGGTCTGTACCAGGGGAAAGGATTGGGCCTATACTAGGAAGGAGTCTAGTCTGTGAAAGAAGCTTATTGGAACATCTCTGAGGGTGAGAGTTACCTGTATTCAGTTTAATGTATTATGCTTAGACTGGCATGGTTTGTTTATTGTGCTTGATAACTTACCTTGTTCCATCTGTTATTATTTGAAACCATTTGAATCCTACTTTTTATACTTAATAAAAACACTTTTGTTTATTAACAAACCCACAGTGAATGATTAATACCTGGGGGGAGCAAACAGCTGTGCATCTCTCTTTATCAGTGTTATAGAGTGCGGACAATTCATGAGTTTACCCTGTATAAGCTTTATACAGAGTAAAACGGATTTATTTGGGGTTTGGATCCCATTGGGAACTGGGCATCTGGGTGTTGGAGATAGATAACCTGCTGAGTGGTTTTCAGTTAAAGCCTGCAGCTTTGGGAGCATGGTTCAGACTTGGGTCTGTGTTGCAGCAGACTAGTGTGTCTGGCTCAACAAGGCAGGATTCTGGGGTACCAAGCCAGCAGGGAAAACGGGCACAGAGGTAATTTCAGCACATCAGGTGACAGTCCCAATAGGGTCTCTGTGACCAAACACGTCACAATATACACAGTATGAACACTGTTTTTAAAAACTTTTATTTTGGGAATTATTCTCATGAAATTAAAGCATGTTAAAAGGAGATCTTGATTTCATGTTCCTCTCCATAATTTTACATGTAATAATCGGAATAAAAAATCACATGCCAACACATGGCTAAAATGCTTTGGACAGGAGGTAAAGACAGACATTGCCTTCAAGGCCAAATGTTGCCTTTTAAAGCCTCTAAGTTATTTTTAGATTAATTTTTTTCATTGCTTGACAGCCCTAGTTTAAACATAAAATCAAAGCAGAATGACTTGCAACTGTGAAAGATTCCATAGCACATATAAGAAGTTTGGATGTTAGCCTCAGATTCCTTCCCAAATTCTTGTTTGGGTAATAGTACAAATGTCACCCTGTAGTTTACAAATGAATATATTATTCTCCTGCACTTCCTGACCTAAACCACTTAGTAGTATTCCTGTGAGCTAATATGTTCGTTCAGAGGTGGCTGTACTCCAGTGGAGAGTGAAGGGATTCATATATAAACATACACAGCCCGCAAAGCATTTTGAAATACTTCAGGATATGTTAATATATTATTACTCCAGTCATTTTGATAACATTGCTCCACAACCCAAAGAAATGAAGCTTTGGAGAGGCTTAAATTTCAGTGCTCTTGGATAGAATCAGGGCTCTAATACCCAAACTGGATTTCCACACTCTTCTCTGACACAGCTATACTCAGCCCCATCTGTCAAAACTGCACTGTGCCCACTCACAGGAGATATGCCAGTTTCAACCGGGCATAGATGCCAAATAAAGAGGGATTTAAAAGGATAGTGTGACATTTTCTGAAAGAAGAGCCTTCTGGTTGCAGGCAGTGCAAAATAATGCCCACATTTCAATATGAAGGATCACATCGGTCAATACATTTGAGAATTGTGCCCAGAAATTTAAATCTTCATCAACCCCTAGATCACAAACCTGTATAAATGTATTTAATTGAAAGTCTCCCATTGAAGCTCAAGTGAAAAAAGCTTTTAAGAAGCCCAGTATTTTTACACTGTAGAAGAAACCACATGTTATTCAAACTTGAAAACATACATCTATTCATGGAGAACATAACATCTGATTTATTAGGCTATGAAAATTAATTCACAACAATCATTCATGTGAATGGCTGCAGCCTAGACATAGGCTAATCAGCAGAAGCAGTGTTCTTGTTCTTCTCTCTGGTGTCCTTTTATTATCGGGTGAATTTGACAGAAAAAGCACAGCTTCTGATTCTAAGAAACTGAGAGAAAACTTAGAACACTTAGAGATTGATGAGACAGGTGACCCTACAAGCCATGCCCTGCTCTGCCTCCAAGTGACCTTAACAAGAAAATAAATCAAGTGTTCTCATGATCATGGAAAAGTTTATCTGTGAGAAATTCTTATTTGTATCTCAAGTCATTTCCAAAATAAACCATTATAGCTAACAAAATACAGTAAATGCCATTTGAAAAATTAACTGAGTTTCAACATACTAACTAATTCTTTGCAATAGAGGTACCAACAATTTAAGGGAAAGTCACTAAAAGTAAAGATTTAAGAATCAATAAATATTTCATAGTTATGCTGGACAGAGGAGAGTTTCAATAAAGGCTAGATATTCATAATATACTGCATCTAGAAAGATTATTGCTAATAGAGAGCCATCCAACAAAACGATAGAGTATTGTTTGTAGCTGGTGTGTCTCGCTAGTCAAATTTTTCAGAGCCAACAAAGTAGATAAAACTGCAATACATGGTATCATAAGCAAATGACACAGTAATGAGGATTGTTGTTGTGACCATGTTGATCCCAGGATATTAGAGAGACAAGGTGTGTGAGGTAATTTTTTTTTTTACTGGACCAGCTTCAGTTGGTGAGAGAGACAAGCTTTGTGCTACTCGAAAACTTGTCTCTCTCACCAACAGAAGTTGATCCAATAAAAGATATTACTTCACCTACTTTGTCATACTGTAATGAGGAAACAGATTTAAAATTAAAACTAAAAATGACACTGAACATTTCTGAAGCATCATCAATCAGATAACTAAATGTAAAAGCCACCATCAGGAGAGCCAGAATGTATCCAGGCATTCTTTGAGAGTAGTATGTTGTTACTTGGACACTGCAGCTAGACCACCAGTAATGACTGAGGCCCTCCTTGTCTTTAGACTTCTGACCTCTCCCTGGAATTTCAAACTAAAGTTTCATTCCTACCTTTTAAACAATTAGGTCTCTTCAGCAGAAAGATGGGAAAGAATCTGTTAAGATTCGAAGTGACAGCTAGTTTTTTGGATTTTTCCGAGCCTTCTTTCAAGAAGAAAACTCCCTCTTTAGATACCAGATGCAGTGTCCACTAGCAGAGCAGCTTCAATATCAAAAGGTACCGAAGATGTCTTCTCAGGCATTGCCAAGATGGAAAACACTACAGGACTCACCAGAAACAACAAAGAACCTCTCCTTCAGTGCCTTCAAGCAGGATTTGGAAGCAGACAGCAATGCAGGCAGGAGCTCAGAATCTTGCCACAGATCAGCCTTCAGATTTTTTATGCTTTCCCTAGTTAAGGATGATTCTGTTTTGCTTTGCAGAGTGGAATGGCATTAAATCAGATTATTATGGAGATGGAAGAAATGACTACATGATTCAATCCCACTTCTTACTGCCTCCCAAATCTCATTCCCTATTCCTTTTAGGGATGCCTCTGACAAGATACTACTAAAACTTGAGGTTGCTACACTGATCATTTTTTAAACAAAATAAGTAACTCATCACAGTATTTGCTTATACAGAGAAATAATTACAGCCTCTTTATCATATTATATTTCAGGAGGTTGAACAAGTTCATTGAAGCTTCAGGTTTCAAAGGATGACACTGGCAGGCAAGTATTGACAAGACTGACTCAGGGCTCTAAACCTTTGAGACGGTTATTTCTACCATTTAGTCAAGAAATCTCAGTTTCTGACCATTACTAGAATGCAGTGCTCCTGTTTGGTGTGGTTATTGTTCTCTCTAAGTTTTACCAAATGCCTGAAAATGGAGGTTGCTCATTTAGGACATCAAAATGTTCACTTTCAATCCTTATTTGAGCAACTGGCTCATGAAGACCTGATTTCTATGCTTCTTTGCACATAATCTGTCGTCTCCTCAAGAGTCCAGGACTTCCTCAATCAAGAGAAGTCTATCTTCACCCCACCTCAGACACACATCAAAACAACTCTTGACTCTAGAGAAGTTACTGCTTAACACCCCCATCTTGAGCTTCATCTGTTAAGGCCATCGATGCAAAAGCATTCAAGATAATTTCCTTCTGAACTGTCAATGACTCCAAAACAGGAAATGCCATGGACATAGCATGCCACTCCTCCTCACCTTTTGTCCATTCAATCCTTCCTAAATAGGTTTAAACCATTTATTTTAACATTTCAGTCATGCAAATCATCCTACCAGGTTTCAGTAATACCAACTAGATTGTTTGTTACCCAGGCTCCTAGTATTAGTATGTATGCAATTAAAGAGTTTCTTCCCTTCATATTCTTTAATTCTTGATTAATTTTGTTCTCAACATTTCAATTTTGTGCTAAATGAGAGCTTATATCTTCCCTCTTTTTAACTTCCCCTTGTTATTTGTTTAAAGCCTTCCTGACTACTCTAGCTAGCCTGTCCCCTAGGTGATAAGATGACCTCCATCTCAGTAGGGGAGCCTAAGTACACAGCCCCTCTCCTCATTAAAGTTGTGCCAAAGTTCCACAAAACCAAAACCCTCCACTACTTATCTAACCAGAAGTTCACTTCCAGAATCTTCTGCCTTGTGTCTTCCTTCAGTTGCATGACAGGAAAGATCTCTGAGCTCATTTGGATCACATAAGCCTACTCACAAGGAGACCAAGTATGCCAGCAAGAGGCTGCATGCTCTTGTGGAGGTCTGTGCCAGTTCCATATAGACTAGCATGAAAGGAGGAGATAAGGAATAAGCCACAGGCTCCACTATTACATTACCTTTCACACAAAATGCATAAAGGGCTATCCAAGCTCATAGAATAGAGCTGGCATCTGCAGAGAATTGTGTTGCAGCCTCCTGCCCAAGTCCCAAATATGGGGTGAATTCTCAACATCACTTCACTTCCCCCAATTTGCCCAATTAGTCAAGCTTTGTATGTGTATAAAGTGAATTTCATCTCCAATCCCAACACCTCCTCACACACAGAGCATCAATATTAAATCTTCACCACTGAATACAAGAGTGGCACCCAAGTTTGGCTGTGTTCTTCAAGTGCCAGGTACTTTAAAAGACACTTAACAAGTATGTGAGACAGGATTCAACTGATTAAGAACATCAACAATCCTAAAGTGGGAAAGGGCCACTCATATTCATTTTCCATGCTCTTATTTTGCTACTCTCATTTTAAGGTAGTAATTTCTTTCCCATAAAAACTACTATTGACATCACTAGATGCCCCGGGCAGGTATCCTTTTGAAAAAACCCAGTATGTGATCATGTAATTAAATACTGTATCATAATGCACAAGCGGGTTAATTCCCAAACCCCTTTGTAAAAAAGCTACATTAATTCTCTTAAATTTTGAGTGCTTGACTTTGTAATCTTAACATTCTTTTAACATAACCTTTTGTGTGTAAATCACATTCCCAGTTGATGTAAAGTAGCATTGCTCCATTGAAGTTAACTTGAACCAGCTGTGGATCTAAGTCCAATTTCTGCTATGATCACAGACTAGCTCGAGTTAGACAGACCAGCTAAGTAAATGCAAAATATTTATTCACGTAGAGTTAAAAATATGTATAATTTCTAGGGCTGTCAAGAGATTAAAAAAATTAATCTCGATTAATTGCCCAATTAAAAAAAATAATAGTGATTAATCACACTGTTAAACAATAATCAAATACCATTTAAACATTTCGGATGTTTTCTACATTTTCAGATATATTGGATTTCAACTACAACGCAGAATACAAAGTGTACAGTGTTCATTTTATATTAATTTTTGATTACAAGTATTTACACTGTAAAAACAAGAAATAGTATTTTCCAATTCACCTAATAAAAGTACTGTAATGCAACCTCTTTATCATGAAAGCTGAACTTACAAATGTAGAATTATGTACAATAAAACCTGCATTAAAAAATAAAACAATGCAAAATTTTAGAGCCTGCAAATCCATTCAGTCCTACTTCTTGTTCAGTCAATCGCTCAGACAAACAAGCTTGTTTACATTTTCAGGAGAGAACGCTGCCCGCTTCTTGTTTACAATGTTACCTGAAAATGAGAATAGGCATTTCCATGGCATTTTGTAGCCGGCATTGCAAAGCATTTATGTGTCTGATGTGCTAAAGATTCATATGTCCCTTCATGCTTCAATCACCAATCCAGGGGACATGCATCCTTGCTTTTTCACAACAAAGAAATTGTACTACAGTACTTGTATGAGGCAAATTGAAAAATACTATTTCTTTTATCACTTTTACAGTGCAAATATTTGTAATAAAAAATATACACTTTGATTTCAATTACAACGCAGAATACAATATATATGAAAATGTAGAAAAACATCCAAAATATTTCATACATTTCAATTGGTATTCTATTGTTTAACAGTGCAATTAAAACTGCAATTAATTTATTTTACCACGATTAATTTTTTTGAATGAATCATGTGAGTTAACTGCGATTAATCAATTACCCTAATAATTTCCAATATACTATGGCTAGTCTTCTGTGTATGGTGCCATCATTTCGGTTTGTGTGTGGAAGTAAACATTTGTTTCTCTTTTACCATAATTCTTTTAAAACTAGGTAGATTTACAGAGGTTATGTTCAACAATCAGTAACAAAAATTTTGAACACACTAATGTACTTAGCTATCAGTTTTATTGCACTCTGTTGTTTGAGCTTGAATTTTTACATGTTATTTTGCATACATGTGTGTGCTCTTGATACGCCGAGTTTAATCCAGATGAAAATAAATATGTTTGTAATATTATTTCTTTAACATTAATATAATTTATGAAATGTGTATGTATATCAGACATATTATTCACATACTTATTAAGGAGATGTTATATTTAATAAGAGCCAAATTAACCCTGGACCACAGGGGAAGAGGGAGCCAGGAGCCTTCCCATTCCTACAGGAGTGTGCAGTTTGGACCTTTCTTGAGTATGGCTTTGCAGCCCTGAATCTTCAGTGTAATAAGAGTGAATAAGGAGTAAGGAAGAGGCAGGGACACCTTGCAAACTCCTGCATGTAGAGGAATTTACGGATGGATTGTTGTATCTGAGTTCCCACTGCGGCAGTGCAGCTCTGCATTACCTGCTTTCCAAAGAAGTGTCTACTTGACACATCTAGCCCCAAATGTGAAACATCAAACAGCTCAAGACAGATATGGTCAACGATGGCCTCCATTTATCTTCAGGATGCAGCTCAAACCTAATTCACATGGTCATGCCTGTCCAATACCTTGACAGATGGCTATAATTAATACCTTTGGACTTCCATAATTCTTTTGCCATGGACTTGGCATTAAAATTCAGCCCTGGCTCTGGAAGTTTAAAAAAAATTACAGAGGAATTTCTAAATACAGACAAATTGTTTAAAGGATCCAGTTGGCATTTAAAAATGACAAAAGCCAACTCTGTTCTCTGGCAGCTATATGAGCTGGTGTTGCTAAGTTCCTGCTGTTGCCCAATCATACACCATCAGGTAATTCATGCAGGCCAGTGGTGTCCAAAGAACATAGAGTTATATTGGTTAAAAATGCATTTTTAACCAATATATCTCAAACCTACTAATATAAACCCATTTAAAGTACTATTACTCTGCTTCCTGCTGACCAAATTATGTCAAAAATGGGAAAAACTAACTGAGCTTTGTGTTATTTTAGTTTAGGCTCCATGTTAGTTTTACTTTTTGTGGTAATTTAGGGTTGCTTGGTTTTTTTTGCTATGAATGTAACTATGTAGATTCCATTTTAATTCAGTCTGGTCCTTTTGTTTTATTTTTTTACACTTACCATACAGGCTCCTTTGTCAAATACATGCCTCAACAGGAGTCATAAGCCAGTTTTGAATTCTTTTATCAAAGATAGAGGCTGGAGAATTCTCATGATGTCTGCAAATTTGTAAAGAGAATGGATCATAGGGGATGGGATATTTTTTTCTGGTATACATTGTCATCAGGGTTTTTTGGCTGTTTCTATGGGATTATATTACCAGTCATTTCCTATTCCTTTCATCACTATATACGCCTACTTTGTAGCTGCCTGTAGCAAAGACCTCTTTCTGAAACTCTGAGCCTGCAGTTTGGTTCTGTAGTATAATCTAGTCCTGGTATAAGGCTTTAATGAAGAAAGTGCATCTTAAGTTTAGAGAGGAGACGACCTCTTGATTATTAATAGGTCCTGATCCTTTTCACTATTAGATTTTCTTTACAGTGCTCTCTCTCTCTCTCTGACCAGACCTGCCATCTCATGTGAAAACTGCAAATTGTCTTCTTACCACAAAGATGTTAGCCTATTTTAGTTACTTGAGTTAGTAAACTCAAGAAAACATTTCCCGCCGCCCAATTAAGATGTCTATGACACTCACCTACCTTTAATCCACTGCACCCGCAACCTAAAACAAAACAAACAGCAGATCACTGCACCAAGGCTGATGACTCTTGCAAGATTTTCCCATTCCAACATTTTATTAAAGTTATATTAAAAATCAGGGCTCTGGTCATCCTGTCAATTGAACACAAACAATTCCCACTCAAGTGTGTGCTGCTAAGGGGATATTAGGGCTATGAGTAAGGTTGCGAGTTTGTCGTGGAAGTCACGGATTCTGTGACTTTCCGTGACCTCTGACTTCTACAGTGGCCTGTGCAGCTGGCTCCGGGACTGCCTGAGAAGCTCAGGCAGCCCCTGGGCCAGTCGCACCGGCTGCTGCTGGGGCAGTCTCATGCCACTGCCTCCACCCTCAGCAGCAGGCGTTTGGGGCATGGGAGGGATGAGAGCTCTGGAGGGTGTTTACATTGCGGGTGCTCTCCAGAAGTGGCAACACGTCCCTCCCTCAGTTCCTACCACCATGTGCTGCCTCCACAGGCACCACCGCCGCAGCTCACATTGGCCACGGTTCCTGGCCACTGGGAGCTGCAGAGCTGGCAGGGCGCAGAGCTATGAGCTTAAGGAGGGACATGTCACCACTTCCAAAAAGCCAGGGAGGGAGCCTGTCAGCCCCGCCAACCTCCCCGCCAACCCCCAAGCACCTGTGGCACTCCCCAGGCCACCCCCTCCCCAAGCACCCATGGCTTCTCTTCCCCCCCCCCTTCCCATGAGCATCCATGGCACTCCCAAGATTTAGTCAGGAGTATAGTACAAGCCATGGACAGGTCATGTGCTGTGAATTTTTGTTTACTGTCCGGGACCTGTCCATGACTTTTACTAAAAATACCTGGAACTAAAACATGGCCTTAGCTATGAGTGATCCTTCTCTGTCCCCCCAAAACTCAAGTTATTTACATAAGTCTGTTTACTCTTCAGACTACATGTAAACTCTACAACTCATGTGAATTTTTCTCACATTATTTTCATGCACTAAGTTTCAATGATTCAGGAATATTATTTCTCTGTGTTCTGTACTGACGGTAGCAAGATCCCCAAACACCGGAGTGTGGGCTTTTATTCACATTTCTTGTTCTCCTCAACTGATTTATTGCATCATTTTCTTATTTCTTTCTACCACTACTAATGGTCTACTATTTTTGCATTTTTCCTCACACTAGGAAAGCCAGGCAGTTTCTTTGCTGCCAGCCACCTTAATGTACTGGCCACTATTTATAAACTGGTAAGGCCAGAATACGCAAACTGCAAAACAAAACCTATTAAAGGTTGAGGGCCTGGTCCTGCCAAGTGCTGAAACCCTTCTGTAGGAGGAGTTTAGCACCTTTCAGGTTCAAGCCCTATGTCACCCTATTAATGATTTCTAGTATTAACTGGTATGATTTTATTGATCACATACTGTCACAAGATGGGACTTCAACTACTGTGAAACACAGGAGTCACAGGATCATCTTCTGTCTGGAGCAAAGTACTGGGTACCCGAACTTCTGGGCTCTTGTCCACAATGACTTGCTAAGAGACCTTGGTCAAATCCCCTAACTTCCATGCCTTATGTCAGTAAATTCAGAAAAGACCAAGATTTTAACAACCTAATATTGAGGTGATTTAAAAAAAAAAAATGCACACTGCAACAAGTGGAGGGAAAATAAAAAAAAATACTGTTTGTTAACAGGTGTTTTAAAAAGAAAAGAAACAACAAACCTTTTTGGCTTCTGTCTACAACATAAAAGCAGCAAAAAATTCAAACAATTAAAAAATCTTTTGCAGGTCACCTTTAAATAATATGAACTGTATCTACAATAACTCATAGCAATACTTGAAAAATATTCCTAAAGTGTAATATACATTAAGTTGCAATACATACACAATGTTATATGTTAATATTCTATTATTAAAATATCCACTCTGCTACCGTGCAAAGACTGCAGTAGCATTTACTGGTAGTATTTTCACACCTACAATCTGATTGTATTTCCTGCTCTGTTGTTCTTATATTCTGACAAGAGCTTATTCAATGCCTCTTGCAAATCAGCCTATTAATTTTGACAGTTGATGCAACAGGAGACAAGAAAAATGATTTTGACCTCTGAACAATCACATAATATCCATAAGCACATCTGTGGCAAATTGTAAGAAGCATTATTTGGAAGGGTTTCTTATTTCCTTTAACACGGTGATGTTTTCTGTTTGTTGTTTCATGTTACTTGGACTGAATCACTAATGGGACAATTCCTAAGTGGGTAAGTGACAATGATAGTGGCTAATAAAAAGAGTATTGGCATTTGCCACTGTTAAATGCCAGCTTGATTTAAGGACTGTCTGATAAATGGCTATGTTTATAATGTAAGGTTTATATTTTGTTTTTTAAATTCCACAGGCATTATAAACTGCAAAACCACAGACCGATTCTAACGCTATTACTAACTAATTCTGAACTACCACACAATCCCCAAAGCTTTGCTATGGGTCACTAGGAGCTAAACTGAAATAATCAAACTCATTGCAGATATGGTATTTTGTAGTTATGTTTTACAGCTATTTAAGAAAATAATTTTGGTAGAACTGGCTCATGAACCTTGGGACAGTAAAAGACAAAAATTAGTCACTAATACATTTACTCTGGTTCTCACCCATTTGTATAATGTTTGATATTATTTCATTTTATGATTTTCTAACAATATCTATTGCTTCTCAGGTCTTGAAATAAAGAGGGGATAATCACTGTATCTCCCAAAGAAAGCAGGGACAGGAAGATGTGAAGTGTTACCTTTAAAGCATTTATCTGGAAATTTAATAGCTGCTTATTTTCATCTCCCTGCAATTGAGGTATTTCAAAAGGCCAATGAGGAGAGTCAATATTTCTTCCACTTAGGTGATACGGTATGTGTTTTAACAGAAATGGAGCATCTTGGAAACATTAAAAAAGGTAAAGTTTAGCAACAGAACACTGCATTTCACTAACAATGTTACCAAAAAAGTAAGTATCTGTGTGAGAAGCCAACTAAGAGGATTTCATACAATAGTTACAATTTTACTTTCTTGAATATTGCATTTTTGTGAGTGCTTCAGATATGAGAAAAGAGTCCCCAGATGACATATTTCATAAAAGTTCAATTGGGAGAAAAATATGGATAATGAGTTCATTTTAAAATCCTTGTTACAAGAAATTTTTTCTCAAATCATCTTCAACTGATTTCTACAAAAAATATTCTATTCTTCCTACTTCTCCAAAGCTTTATTATATTTTACACCAGAGAACCACTTACATCCAAAAGAACTTGCTGATTAATATAATCATTGTGCATTATTGTTATTCTACTCCTTGTTTGTTGGGCATCTGATAGAAATAAAATTATAGTGATTGTTATACTTTAAGAGAGCAGAACACTTCACCAAGCACCATATTATTTTATATCCTCTTTACCTTTGGGGTTTACTATGTGCTATGCTAGTCAGAATTTGCATCAATTTCAACTTTGCTTCTTGCTGTAAAACTACATAAAGAAGTCAGCGCAAGTTCTAAAATTCAGAATCAGTCTCCTGTTGTGCTTGGATATGTGGTTGAACAACTACCTTAATAGCTGCCAATACTTCTGAGACTTCTTTTTTTTAAAGCGGATTCTGGACTTTGGACTTGATTCTGAGAGATGCTGAAGATCTGAAAGTCCCTTTGACTTCCATGGAAATAACAGGTACTCCAGATCTCTTACCTCAGCAGGCTTTGTTTGTTTTTGACAGATTGAATTCGGTGGGCTATTGATTAAGATGGATCATATGCATCTCCTGTGCAGTCCTCCTGACTGAAAGGTAGATCTCGGTCTTACTTGTTTGCCTAACTTATTCATCTGTAATGTCCTTAGAATTTTATGCATGGCACTTTAAAAAATATTTAAAGAATGTAAAGCTTATGAAATGTATGGTCATCCTGATGACTATTTATCCATTTAGGGCCCATCACGATACTGTACTTCAGCCTTGTTCTGGAGAAACTCTCTCTCAGAGTAATGCAGCCAATCCAATTCTTAAGACCTCCAAGGCCATAAATAAGACAGTTACCTTTTTTCGTAACTGATGTTCTTCGAGATGTGTTGCTTCCGTGTTGAATCTTGTTCCCATTGAAGTTAATGGCAAAACTCTCACTGAAATCAATGAGACCAAAACCAGACCTCTGGCTGCTCTTTTAAGAGGGTGATTGTCATAAATATAAAAGGAAGGGTAAACCCCTTTGAAATCCCTCCTGGCCAGGGGAAAACTCCTCTCACCTGTAAAGGGTTAAGAAGCTAAAGGTAACCTCGCTGGTACCTGACCAAAATGACCAATGAGGAGACAAGATACTTTCAAAAGCTGGGAGGAGGGAGAGAAATAAAGGCTCTCTGTCTGTCTATATGCTGTTTCTGCCGGGGATAGAACAGGAATGGAGTCTTAGAACTTTTAGTAAGTAATCTAGCTAGGTATGCATTAGATTATTCTATTCAGCACAATTCTTTTCTCAGCCATTTAAAGAAATCATAACTATTTCTGTCTGTGTATCTTTTTTGTAACTTAAGGTTTTGCCTAGAGGGGTTCTCTATGTTTTGAATCTAATTACCCTGTAAGGTATCTACCATCCTGATTTTACAGAGGTGATTTCTTTACTTCTATTTCTATTAAAAGTCTTCTTGTAAGAAAACTGAATGCTTTTTCATTGTTCTCAGATCCAAGGGTTTGGGTCTGTGGTCACCTATGCAAATTGGTGAGGCTTTTTATCCAACATTTCCCAGGAAAGGGGGGGGTGCAAGTGTTGGGAGGATTGTTCATTGTTCTTAAGATCCAAGGGTCTGGGCGTGTAGTCACCTAGGCAAATTGGTGAGGCTTTTTACCAAACCTTGTCCAGGAAGTGGGGTGCAAGGTTTTGGGAAGTATTTTGGGGGGAAAGACGTTTCCAAACAGCTCTTCCCCAGTAACCAGTATTTGTTTGGTGGTGGTAGCGGCCAATTCAAGGACAAAGGGTGGAATATTTTTACCTTGGGGAAGTTTTGACCTAAGCTGGTAAAGATAAGCTTAGGAGGTTTTTCATGAAGGTCCCCACATCTGTACCCTAGAGTTCAGAGTGGGGGAGGAACCTTGACAGTTATTAATGACAGCTTGGATGGTTTTGGTTTGACACATTTGTCATTTATAATTTAAAAAGCAGGGGGGAAGTGTCACCTATTTTCTTTCACATTGTTTCACAGACTCTCTGTATGCTGGCGGTTACTATATTATATATGAAGCTACCATGCATAAAATCAGTACATATATCAGGGTCTGAATGAACTAAGGAACAAAACTATAATCTTTGGGGAACCGAGCTCAAGTTTTTGCTCAAGTCTCTAAGGAAAATTGGTTATGTGACCTCAGAGTATCATCTATTTTTGTACATGGCAACACAATGTGGTTTGCAACAGCCCAATTAGATTTTCATTCTGGAAGGAGAGGTGCAAAGTAAGGTTGATTACTAAAAACCATGCCTGGAGAATATCACACAGTTCGTAATATATCATATGCCTGAGTATACCCAAACCCCTGAGTTCCTTCTCACCTTCTAAACAAATAAGCCCTAAATTTACTCAGACATTTTAAAATGTGAGTATTTTTGCTCATTTTAGATTGAATTAATTTCTGACTTTTATGATTCATCTTTGCTGTTGCATACATCACTCAAGATGGAAAAATTCAAACTCTCATGTTAAAAACACTAAGAAATTAACTAGAATACGTCTTGATTGATACCTTCAGTTTTCCAGTGCAGAATTCTACTTTCACAAGCATGTACATAATACTTCTACTTTAGTTTCAATTTCAATGTCAGAATGGTAACTGTTATTGTTTCCTTTTATCTTTGTTCCAATTACTTAACATTTATCTATCCATCCCATGGTGTCAACGACAATTATGACTGAATGCCTTAGGCAATCTTATTCTGCCACACCAAACATTATCCATTGGGAATTTTTTTCCTGATAGCTGTTCAGATTTTTATGTTTTCAGTTGCTTCATTCACAGTAAATTAGGTTATGAGAGATGACCACAAGGTCTGTAATGGACAACGAAAAAATTTTTATGATGGATTTAGTAATTCATTTATAGATCTCTTCATTGTTTGAACTGCCAACATTTCTTTCACAATGAAAACTCTTCACTCAAAGAACAAATACTAGAATGCCTAATGTACTTGCTGCAACAGGGATTACGGGACAGTCTCATCAGAGGTGTTGTTCTCGGTTTTGTTTTGTATCATAAAGGAAAAACTGCAGTGATTTATAATACTTTAGGCTTGGACGACACTTAAAACTTACATTGATCTAGCTACATTGCTCAGGGTTCTGAAAAATTTAATGCCCTGCGTCATGTCATTAGGTTGACCTAACCCCCAATGTAGATGCAGCCAGGTTGATGGAAGAATTAATTATTCCATCTCTCAGGGGGGGTGCATTTACTATAGTGACGGATAATTCCCATCTGTCACTGTTTTGTCTACACTACAGCTACAGAGGCATACCCTTAAACAGCTAAGAAAATATTTACTAAATAAATATATACATTTAAAATGCTTGAGGATTGTCGCTAGTTGCTATAAACAGTGCTGATATCTCAATAGGAACTCAAGTCCAGTCTGAGAGATGGAAAATTCAATTCAGCATTTGACTGGCATGAGAAACTTAACAGCTGCTGTAAGAAATTCTACTGGCCCAGACTATTCCCTATTGTGAAAAACTCAAGATGGGGTTTAAAAAGGAAGAAATCTCCCTGCAGAACTCCTTAGGGAAATTATTCCCTTCACAGTGTTGTCCCATTGAGGATCAGGGCTTGCTTTCCTGCTGGAAAGGCAGCAGGGCTTGCCCACAGGGAATGGATGAAAGCCCTATGCCTCTACATCAAATCTGCCCCACACACCATCAGAGCAGCATATGCCATTGGAACTGCAGTACCAGGGCCTTTCTTGGAACGCAGCTACCCATGGGACAAATTCACCCTCACCCATACCCCAAAGAGGCAATCCAAAAAAGTTAATATGGCCTGCAATTGTATGAATCATTTTGTCTAATTTATGTGGGACTGAAGGGCAGAGAAAACACAACTTCCCTTCCATCTGTCCCCTCCATGTACCCAGTCTTTGACACCTCTCCCAACATGGATTCCAGACTATGCAGGAGTGATATGGAACAGTGACATCAATATGGCTGGATCTCGATCCCCATGCAGATGTAGGGGATAACTGCATATACAAAAGATCCCTTCTGCATGTGGATCTAAAGGGTATGATCAGGCCCACTATGTGTGTGTGTGTGTGTGTGGTTGTTTGCTTTAAGAAAACTGACCGTTTAAAAATAGCTAAATCAACTCAGATCAGTCAAATTTTAATTACATCCCCTCTCCCAGCCCTTACTTCCAAAAATCTAAAATGTCTATCACCATACTCTTGCGGCAGCAGTTTCTTAGTAAATAGTTGATCTTTTTCTTTTGCTCATAAAAATGTGTAATTAGAATTAGTATTTTATTCTAAATGTGACTCTTCCTATTAGAATCCATTTTAAAAAGTGACTATACAAGTACTGCTTTAATATTTTCCTTTCAGAAATTTCCATATCGTTCCTGTCTCTCGATCTTCTATGTTTGATGCCATTTTATCTTTCATTTGAGGCAACTACACAGTAAGAAAGTAGAGTACCATATATACTAGTTCATTAGCCCATTCATTTATAAGCTGACCCTCCAAGATGGATAGGTAAAAATAGCAAAAAAACTGTATGACCCTTTCATAACCCGACTCTGTATTACAGGGGTTGGCAACCTTTGGCTCCTGGCCCATCAGGGTAAGCCACTAGCGGGCCTGGACGTTTTGTTTACCTGGAGTGTTCGCAGGCATGGAGCCCCTCAGTTCCCAGTGGCTGCAGTTTGCCATTCCCAGCCAATGGGAACTGTGGGAAGTGGTGCCACTTCCCGCAGCTCCCATTGGCTGGGAATAGCAAACCGCAGCGACTGGGAGCTGAGGGGCTCCGTGCCTGCAGACACTGCGAGTAAACAAAACGTCCCAACCCGCAAGTGGCTTAACCTGATGGGTTGGGAGCCAAAGTTTTCTGACCCCAGCTATATTTTAAAAATTGGCATCACAAGAATCACTCAAAAGTTTTGCTAGCATTATTTTAATGTAATCTAACGAAAAACCTGTTATAACTGAACAAAGACGTATTCACCTTCAAAATTACAGTCAATGTTTTAATATCCATTTAGTGATTTTAAAATCTCATACTGTTCTAATGTACTTATTTTAAAAAGTCTTAAAATCCTTCAAAGTCCGAATCAGTCTCTGATTCGCCAAACAGTTCATGAAACTCTGCTTCAGTCACAGTTGCCCCTACATTGTCATCGTAGATGTCAGTAGTGTTGTCTTCAGACTCAGATTCCTTCTCATCATCAGCCTCTGTTGTGTCATCATCAAATATGGCATCATCTTCTGACCCGTAGAATGCATTGCTGATACAGCATTTCTGAAATCACTTTTCTATCATTTCCGAGGGAATGGACACCCACGTGTCCTTGACCCACTGGGCAACCAGATTGATTTCAGGCTTCATAAGATTCCTGCCTTTTGTCAACTTCGCCATGCCTGAGCACATCCATTCAGACCACATTTTGCGTAGCCTGTCTTTAAAGGGTTTGTTCAGGCAGACATCAAGCAGTTGTAGAACTGAAGTTAAGCCTCCAGGTATTACAGCCAAAGTAGTTTTAATTTTTTTGGCTACATTTTTCACTTCATCTGTCTTGTGTGCCCTGAACACCTCCCAAACGAGTATAATAGGTTTCTTGAAAAGTGCTCCTGGTCTCTTACTCCACAGTTTTTCCAGCCATTCAATAGTCCCACTTTCATCCATCCATCCCTTTTCGTGTGCACGTACGATGACACCAGCAGGAAATTATATGTTTTTAGGCAAGGTTTTTCTTTTAAAAAGAACAGGAGGGAGCTTTGATTCATTTGCCAAACACGATAAAACCACAGTAAAATGGATTTTTTCATGGCCAGTGGTTTTAATTAAAATTGTTTTTTCACCAACACTGGTTACCATTCAGTTGCTCGGGAATTCAAATGTCATTGGTGTTTCGTCCATATTTCCTATTTGTGACAGCTCAAATGCATATTCCTTTCGATATTTTACAATAAACCTTTGCAAAGATTTGATTTTTCTTCCAGATCTCTGGGCAGCTTTTGTGCTATCTTTGTTCGCTGACAGAGACCATGACAGTTCATGAAGCAAGTACACCAACCCGCTAATGCGTCAAAAATTGATAGCTTTACCGACTTGTATTTGTCATCTTTTGACATTTGCAGCGCATGCAGACGAATTCCAGTTCTAGTGACAACGTACCCATTTTGTCGACATTCAACAACCCAATTATTGAGATCTTTCTCCAGCTCAGGAAATGAAGCACACCTTGTTGGACATTTTTTCTTGCTTTTCGGCATGTCTTATTTTTTCACCATTCTTACTTACTTCCTTCTCATTGATACAGAATTCACGAGCAGTGGCGCAATTATTGTTTGCTTCTGCATATTCAGCAACTTGAAGTTTGAACACTGTGTGATAAGCAGACTGTTTTCTTTTGGTTTCACTGTTCATTTTAAATAATAGTATGAAAATATAATAATCTAGTTATAGATTTTGTAGGATTTTATATAGGAATGTCACCTACTTTATCACTGTCAAATTATTATTGTCCTTTGTTTATTTCAAAGCAGCCCTGTAGATTGGCATGTCTGTTGCCATAACAGGCTATTTAAATTTTATTAGAGATTCCATCAATTCTGCGAGTTATATTTTCCTATTGGCTCAAGACTTACGAGATCCATTGGTAGAAATGAATAAAGAGATCAAATTACACAGTAGCAAACTGACACCAGTGCTGTAGTACTATTGTTCATTGTATTTTTCTGATTGGCTTGTACTGTGTAGCATTTTGTGAAATGCATGGGTCAAATGTCATGCAGATCTGCAGCACTGCTCTTTTAGCATTCATTTCAAGCCAATCTAGCCCACTAAACAAAGCCTTTGCAACTTTAAAAGGCTGCAGTATTGACATCAATAAATGGGTCAGCAAACTTTTGCTCCCGGCCCGTCAGTTGTTTACTGGGAACGTCCACAGGCATGGAGTCCCTTAGCTCCCAATGGCCCCGGTTTGCCGTTCCCAGCCAATGGGAGCTGTGGGGAGTGGCACAGGCCGAGGGACGTGCAGGCCGCCACTGCCCGTGGCTCCCATTGGCTGGGAATGGCGAACCATGGCCATTGGGAGCTGAGGGGCTCCATCCCTACAGACGCTCCAGGTAAACAAAAACAACAATGTATTAGATATTCAATTCAATAATTCCATAGAGCTTAAAATCATCAAATTTTGGTCTAGATCCGTTGATTAGCCAACCCCGACTCTGATATTTCACTTTTTTACCAAAAATATTCGGCTTATGAACGAGTATATACAACTTATTTTAGTTGGTACACAATTTTCTTGCATTTGTCACTATTTTCCTTCCCTCCCCAAAACAGTAATTTACCCAGGGCTAAACCCTTGCCTTTCAGAAAACAACTGTAGAGGGGGAGGGGACCAGCAGCAGGTCAGAGGCCTTCCAAGACACTGTACCTGATGTTTTGCAGAAAGTCAACATAACATGCAGTAGGTATTGTGGCCTTTTAGAAGTGGCAGTATGTGCTCACCAACTAGTGCCCTTTACCTGCAGATCATACACTCCTGAAGCCTGGTGAAAGGGCCAGTGCATTCATCAGACATTTCTTCTAGTGCTTTCAGGAGTGCTATAGAAAGATCTTGCCTGCTCCATACACAGAGAAATAGACTCTGTGCCCTCCTAGCAGTTACACTCCAGCAAAGTAGAAGGCGTGATTTAGCTTCCTCATTACAAAAAATTAACTAAAAAAAATTCTGTTCTGATACTTTATTTTCATACAATTGGTCAAACTTTTTCACTATTAAAAATTATAATGAAATAAACCTAATCAGTTTAACTTTACAGTAATCAAAATTACAGTACTGCATTACAGTGAGATAATAATTTCCAAATTATTATTAAATTCTCATTTGCTTTTTCCCTGGCTTTATTTTACTAAACACTGAAACAGTATCTCATCAGCTTTTTGCAGCAGGCAAAAAATCCAAAATTAATCTTCATAAAAGAATAGCTTTATTTATAATTTTCATCTGGAAGAAAACATTAAAGTGAGGTTCTTCTCTGAAAAGTTATTATAAAAGTGACATTGTGCAGGTTACATGTTTATAACCTCCAATGGCTCCAGATCAAATATTGTCAGTTTAAAAAGCGATATCTTTATAACCACCCGTTCTGCAGGCTCACCTAGGATCTGAAAGACAGCCAGATTCTTTTCTCTTCCCGCACTTCCACAGCAATAACAATTTCCTGGGCAAATTATGCCCTCCCACCAATGCAACTTTACTGGATACTAAATAGTTACACCAGTGTTTTATCTGAGTACCTGGTTTGAAGACCATGGAATTGCATAGGTATAAATGAGAGCAGAGTTTATTCTGTAGAACATTATTGGTAATGATGCCTTAAAAAACAGGAAAGAACACATCTTCTCCCTCAGAGCCCAGGATGAGTGTGAAAGGCTTTTTAAAATTATTAAATTAACAAATGTTACATTAGTTAGAATTAGTAAAAACTTACAATGCCATTTTTCTTATCACTTTTTACATCAGAACTTGAACGTTTAACTAAATTCAAAAATCCATATGCTTGTTTTGTTAAAACATTATATGTTTGCTGTTGAAGAAAAAACTCCAGAATACATAACATTGTTTTACTTAAATAAAACAATTTAAATGTCTGGTGATGTTCTCCTCCTAATACAGCATGACAAGAAAATCCTCCAAATATTAATGATTAACCTGTTGAATTGGAGATAGTTCACCTCCCAATGACTTCATAAATATCTGCTTCAGTTACCTCTGGCAAATGAAATAACCAAACATTCATTCATTTTTCTGATATAGCTGTAAAACTACTCTGAAAAGTTTTCAGAATAAATCACTTAAAAAATGTGTAGTGTGTACCTCCTAAAAATGAAACCTACATCTATCTCTGAGTTGTGAAGAATATGTATTAAGGTTACAAAAACCAACAAGAATGCACTTTTATGTAAAAATCCATGATTAAATCAAGTTTTCCTGACTAGTGATTTAAAAATCAATTTGATTTAAATCAAATCCACCCTGAATTAGAAAGCTGATCACTACACGTTACATGTGCATACTATTCATTTCACAAGGATTTTACTTTTGCAGAATCAGTCTATATACACAGATCCACTAAATAAAAGGCAATAAATAATAATTACAGTTTAGAAAAGACAGAAGTTTTTCCAGACATGTTATGTTTACTACATTTTTCATTGATTACAAAGGAAACAAATTCCAATTATGTGAGTACACAAGTCCATTAGCGGAGCTCCAGAGGAGAGCAAAGCTCATAAGGGCAAGTTGGCAGTGTAACAGCTGAACAAATCTACTTAAGTTAAATGCTTTTTAAGATGATAATGTCACACTTTTCAGTGCAACTGTCACAGGAACAACTGTGTGTATTAGTACTGACCAAGACCCTAAACAAGCTTACAAATAACGTTTTAGTTAAAGTCTCCCCAATACATACCACAGAGTACAGTCACAGTAAGGGGAAGCCTAATGTATTTCCTCAATACTGCTCCACACACTATCTTAGAGGATAGCAATGGGTTTGGCCAGGGGAAGAAACAGAATCCGATTCCAGCACTCCAAAAGCCCTAAACACAACAACGAATAATGGTCACCACTGCAGTTGTGTTACAGACCTACACTTTGACCCCTTGTTATGGGAGGTGGAATTTTTTTTTTAAACTTTGGTCTTGTCGACATACAAATGTTGTACTGCTTTAACTATACAAGTATAGTTCAAGCTGTACAAACCCCTCATGTGGGTGCAGTTATACCAGCATAAATGTGTTCACTCACATGCACGAAGCTATAATTATAAGCTATACCAGTGTAAAGCACTTTTATACCAGAAAAACCACATTCACACTAGGGTTGTACCACTATAACTATTTTGGTTTAACCGAAATATTTATATATGAACTAGTTACAGATTGGGAGATTGCAACCCCATTTCTGCCTTAACTCCTGAATAAGGTAGACAGGGAATAGGGAGAGAAAAACAAGTTGTGAAAGATTGGACAATTTATCACAGTAATTCATAACTCATTCCTTCAAAAGACTGTAGTATACAACTAAAATAAAAGTGAGATTGGCGGGGGGTGCGGGATGACACACCTCTTCTGAGAGCCTCCTGTCAGTTGTGTGTGATTCTGCACTCTTTCTCTGCTTCAAGCACCCCCTGCCGGCTGTTGATCTTGCTGGGCAGGTCTTCAGGGGCTCAGCCCTCTTGCCAAGTCACACAGTCTAAAATGGACAAACCCCTTCCAGGGTACTCAAGTCCAAAACAGAAACAAAGTCTTCCAATTCCCTGGCTCAAACTGGACTCAGTCCTACCTTCCTCAGGGTGCCTTCTCTCTTCAGCCCCTCTTTGGACCCTTTAAATCTAGCCACTTTTCTTGGCCTTTTAGCAGAGTCTTGTCCCCTATTTGAGACTTAGGCCACTTCCCCACTGGGGCGGGATCCAGGCACACCCACTAATCTGGGTCTCAACCCGGGGACCCTGTAAACATCAGCCATGTACTGCTTCCTTAATAGTTTCTGCTGAATTCCCTGTGCTGCTTCCCAGTTGGTCCAACTCCTTCACCCCTTACCTTAGGGTTATAGTCCCTAGGCTCTCTCCATGTGTTTCCTGCTTGAGCAGGGTCTCTCCAAAACATCCCTCCCTCTCCTCCTCACCTGGAGAGTTTCACAGTCTTCCAGCCCCTCCTCAACCTTCTCATCCAAGCAAGGACTGACCTACTCAGGGCCCTGCAGCTCCTTTTATCTAAGCCTGCTGCACTCTGATTGGCTACTTCCCTGCAGCCTTTCTAGACAGGCCTGGAGGACCCAACTTCACTGCTCCTTTCCCAGTTGGGGTGTGGTAGGACCTCAAGACCTCCAGCAGGGGGCCTCAAAGGGCCTGGTATATCTCATAACAAAAAGATATAACTAGTTAGAGAGCTGCTAATGACTCAGTAAATGAACTTGAAAATGCTGGTTTGAACTTGTCCATTCTCAAGTTTTTCAATCTACCACGTTACATGTAGCTAGTTGTGGGTGTGAGGCCCAGTGCATTTCTGAGGTAAATATGCTCACACACATTTCCAGCACGCAATAAGGCAAAGGGAATTGAAATTCAGGCAGGTTGTTTCATTCTTAGTCAAAATGTCTGAGTCATTCACCCAACGTTCCATTGGCCATCAAAGTAAAAAAAATAAAACAAACAGCTTCATATGGCATGACATAGTTGTAATACTATTTCAAGTCTGGCTGCCTAGAAAAACAACGAAACTTGAAAACTAGATCATTTATTATACTGCTGAGATGCTAAAACAAGCAATTTTTATGCTCTCTTTTCCTATGACTGGGCTTTCCAGACACACTCCCCAAGCACCACAATGTGCAGTATTTTTCTTCCCATTCCTTATAGCAGGTTTTCAAATCAACCTGCATGACCCTGTGTTTCTGAGCCCCATGACAATCAGCCTGCAGGAGGTACTCCGGAGCAGTAAAAGCAGCTCCCTCACCTGCAACAAATTACACTGACTTCCATGAATCTTCGTCTTCTGTGCCTGAAGAAAGGAAATCTCAAGGTTACACTTGCACCATGCTTCCCCATGCAGATACACAGAGCACTGCTATTGCCTATAGTTAATTGAATTTAAAAGCGACACTGTCAATTATCTTTTGCAGATGTTACATTTGCAACAGTGCTTTAGAAGTATGAAAGTGACATCTCTCAATCTGGAAAACTGCATAATTTGGAGGCTACAGTTATCCCTGCTCTCCTTCTGCTCTGTCTTCTGAGCAGTGACAGATTAACACACCTGTGCCCAGGAGCCTGGCCCATTTGGATGGGCCCCAGGGTGTGGGGAGACCACTTTGTACCCAGGGTTCCAATAAATCTTAATTTGCCTCTGCTTCTGAGTGCACTGTTGCTTCCATGCTGCATGTGCCTTATACACCCGTCCAGACAGTCAGTTAAGAGAAAAAGGAGAAGCAGCTTTATAGTTCTCTTATTCCCCACTGGGAGTCTTGAACATGGAAATCCACTTCCTTCTCTGCATATTTGCACAGCACTTACCAAGGGATCCTTTCCTCCAGCACCCCCTACTACCTAGGACTATGAGGAAGTGGACAGAATATTCTTGATTTCCCATGGACATGAAACCAAGGATTCTGCTCTGGTCACCAAAATAGGTGAGCTTCTCTTTGCTCCACTGACTGACTTTAACTATTGACCCATTCCCTTCATTCCAGAACTCATCTTTTCTTAAGGTCATGGGCTCTCTTCCCTTCAATCTACATACAATGTATAAACTCTACATACAGGAGACCAGATAACAGAGAAGATGGTGTGTTGGGTTGTTGTTTTTTTAAAGACATCTGTTAAGGGTGCCACACAGAATTATATTCCGCACATGCACCTAAGGCCTTGTCTTGACAGACAAAAAAACATGTTCCCCCCCCGCATCACATTAGCAAAATTGAGTTAGCTTTATGTGATTAACAAGTTCCATTAAAATGCAGACTAATACATGTGAAGACGTGAGCAGATCTGCATCTCAAATGGGGCTCTTTAATCATACTAATCGAACCTGATTAAGATAGGATTTTTTTTTCAGTCAAGTTAATAGCTTGTCTACATGAGAAGACTGCACTGTATTAATCCTGAATCTGATTTAGTTAAACCAAAGCAAACCCATAGGAACATTATTATTTCAGTTTAAAAGTGGTTTTGTTTTTTTCATTCCCTGTTATCTTAAATTAATTGTGAACAGGTTTAAGCTTAACTAAAGTGAGCCACTCAAACTGAAATAGTGTCCACAAGGATTTGCACTGACTTAAGTCAAACTGGTGCAACTTTCCTATGTAGATAGTGAGATGTTCCAGTTCCTGGCTGTCATCTGGACAGAGACTCTCCTGAGATCATTATCAAAGTAAAATTTCATAAATGGAGAGCAAAAAGTCAAATCATTAAGCCAGTTTACTGATTCTTGTCTTTCTTTCTCTCTTTTTTAAAAAGATGTAATACAGTAATGTCATGGTGCACAAATCCAAAGATGCCAAGACACATGAAGAACAGTTATCCATCCTAAAGTAACTGTTTTTTTATTGAGATTTGAAGTCTGTGTGGATCCCTCCCTTGGTGAGCATGTACATTAGACTGGATTTATTTTTTAACTAGCAGTGTCTGACAGCAGTGTCTGACAGCAGTGTCTGCCACACATGCACCCTGTGCCTTCTCATGCCATGACCTTCCCTCAGATCCCTCACAATTCAAAGCTCAAGTTGCTGAGGGCTCTGAAAAGTGGGAACGGAGGATGTGTTTGTGGGATCCTCACTGACTACACCATCTTTAAAAAATGCCACAGTTATCTGTTCTTTCTTCTTTGAGTATCTGTCAGTGTGGATCCCACCACAGTGACTGGCAAGCACCACAGTCCGTGGACGATAGGAGTGAGGAGTTTCAGCTGTATCAGTCAGTCAAACAGAGACTGAAGTACTACTGTCCGGAACTTGGCAATTGATCTGGCTGCCCTGTCAAGTGCATAATGATTAATTAAAGTTAGTGGGTTGCTCCACATAACTGCCTTTCAGATCTCAGAGACTGGTACATTCCTGAAACAGGCAGACAGCATTGTTGAACCTGGTAGAATGTGCCTTGGTGTTCAGAGGCCTTCCTTAATTATATCCTTAACCTCCTCTCTGCCATCATAAGGAAGCTTTTCCTACAAGGGCTTCATCCCATCGCCCATTAGAAAGTCATACTTGGCCAGCAGGACCTGGTAGTTAGCCATACACACTTGCAGCAAAGTGAGGAGTATGGCTTTATTCCAAACAAGTTAAGACATTTGGCATCTTTGTCCTCTGGTGTGCTTTTATTCATTTTCCATTCTTCCTCTACATCTGATAAAGTTAGGGTGCCTGGAGTGGTGTCAGGATATTGAGCTCCTTCTTAAGCTTTTATCTCATTGCTCAGAGCAGCTTCTTTTGGCTTGACTTTGACACTTGAGGTGATGTTGCTGGATTTCATGTTGAAGCAGAGGTCAGCTTCAATGCCAGGATCAGTGTTCTGATGGTGGTGCTGATGTCAGTGTCTTCTTTGCAATAGTTTTAGGCATCACCTGTCTATTTGGTGGGGTACTAGATGATGCTGGATTGTCCTTTAATAGGATTCTGGAGCTTGTCTAATGAGACATTCATGTACTGTTCCAGAAGACTGAGTTTCAACCTTGTATCTTGTGATTGGAGGGTCCCTGCAGAGAAGGATAAGCATATTGAGCATCTACTTGGAATATGTGGTTCCCCCAGACAGAAGAGCCACTTACGGTGTCCATCTCTCAGGGATATTTAGTCCAATGAGGAATGGACAGGACTTGAAGCCCGCAGGTTTTGAATCTGCTGTTAGAGAAAACTCAGAGGTCTGATCAGAAAAGTTTGGTCCAGATGGTTCATGGAAGTTAAAAGAGACAATCAGATATGGTTGCAGAAGACTCTAATTCTTAGCTCAGGCTAATCTTCAGTGAGTCAGACATTTGCCATGTTCAGTCTCGCTGCCATGGGGGATAAGAGAAAACTGTCTTTATGCTCTTGTGTGGAGATCGAGGTGTCACAGGGTGCATGCCGTGGTAGACACTTCCAGTAAAAAAAAAAAATAAATAAAAAATCCAGTTTTGAACACAAGGTGCATGTTAACCCACTATAGGCTCCACAATGATACATACTCACAGAAGAACATTCACCTGTAACAAAGTTAACATTTAAATTCAAGATATGAGATAACCAGGCGCAGGAGAAATAACACTTAAGTGACTGTTCACAGATTTGGCAAAAATTCCATGCTAAGTCCAGTAGATCAAAGTAAAATAAAAAATTGCTCAACAGTAGCAGTTAGTAGAATTTCTCTTCATTACTGCAACCTTCACCTACATAAGAACCAGCTCCCTGTTACAGGCAAGCTTTTCTCCAGCTCAAAACAGAAGAACCCCATCCCCTGAACTATTAATACCATCACCCTAGCAACTCCTTCACTTCAACTGACTACCCAACCAATAAGTGAAAGGCCCAAAGGAAAGGAAAAGGGTCACTGAAGGAAGGAAAAATTCTGCTGCAATAATGGAGAGAAAATAGGTACAACTTATAATTATCATTGTCTTTTTATATTTATATTTCTTCTAATCCTTCATTCACTCTACCATGATTACATATGAAGATGTGCTAAAGCAATTTACTGAATGTGAGGGACAAAAAGGTTTACTGACTGGGAATAGCATGGAGTAGACTATGCTTTTTTAAGTTAAACTACATACATAGAGATTCCTCCTCTCCAATAATGCATCAGCTGTTGGAATCAAATCTATTTTATAATAATGCCATTATAGAATATAGAGTGCTCCAGAAATCTACCCAACAAGTTTTTATCAATATATACTTGTCTCCTCAATACAAGAACATTTTCTGTGTGTTGTACGTCCTGCCTGACCTTCCATTGGAGGACTGTTTGCATGAGTCACCTTGACAACCTCCCTTACAAATTTATTACACCTTTTACCTATTTCTGAACAGTATAAAAACAGCTTTTAACTCTCTGAACATATAGTATCTTCAAAGTTCTCATGACATCAAGGTTGCATTTAAGCGAGTATATTATATCTACTTTCAAAATGGGATAAAGGCAAAAAATAGAGTTAAGGAAGGATTCAAACAGAAAGAAGAGACCACATTTTAGGAGAAATTCTGGAGCTATGCTGGCTCTCAATAATGTTATACTCAAATAAGTATACTGAAATGAAAGAAACTACAGCTTGTAATTTGCTTACTTTTCTAACCAGAAATACTGAAACTACAAATATAACTTGAGCATCCTGAATAGGAAAAAAATAAAGACCACATCTCAATAATCTGATTAATTACTTGGCAGTTTCATTCATGCCCTGTCAGTAATAGAGAAGCCCCATCTTTGAGACTGGGGATTTTCTGGGGATGCTGGGATCTGAGAGGAAGGGAATATATCTGTAACTGCCCACTTCTAAACGATTTCAAGAAACAATTGTGAGAGCAGATACCACTCCTATAGTTCCATAAATGTCGTTATCATCATACTCAGGAATTAGGAATTAAATAATATACTAAATATGGTCAAATACATTCTATTGACACAAAGTGGCCATAAGCCTAGTTTAACCATCTAATTAGGCAGCGTTTACAGTTACTATACATCACCAGAAATCCAGAGCTTAATAGCCAATCTGTTTTTTGTTGGACATATTCTATGAGTTACAAAGCACCATTTGTATTTATTGCATCATATATATAACCAGTCATCCAAAATATTTTGGATTTTGAAGGACAGAGAGTGAAGAATAAATATTTTCTCAAACATCAGCTACCCCAAAGCTTCTAGAGTCTCTTGTAGAACTTCAATGTTGACATTTTCTGACACGTTTCAGTATTTCAGTGGTTTACTGGGGTAGCCTAATTTTGACATTCACTTACCAGCCCCCTTGAGCATCATCCAACCAGTGATAGGTTCTTCCTGTTATCAGAAATACAAATAAGGACCTTATGTTCATATACTTTGTATTTTTAAAAAAGTGTTCACTTTTCCCTGCTGAGAGAATTAATGAGGCTCAGTCTTATAGTGCCTTTCTGACACAATTAATAAATGTGGAAACACATACAGTCACTTGTGATGTATATTTTTGCAATGCTGTGGACCCAGAGATGTTTTGAGAGCCCTGGAACAGTGATAGAAGTTACTGCTAGTTGTGCTATAATGCTAAAACAATTTACTGTTGTTATCAGTCATCTCACTATCAGATCAAAAATATGAAGATGAAGTTAATGAAACAGACTGCAGTTCAAACAAACCGCTTGAATTTTCATTACTTGCAGCTTGTGAAGATCCGTCAAGAATTTTCTTCTAAATAAAAATATTGTCATTACTTGCCCATATAGTCCAGGTACACTTGTGCCCTCCCCTCCCTCTCACTCTATTTCTAAACTTATACTGCCTCGTCTTAACTATTTGGCATAATCTTGAAATAAGGTTTAAATTCCTCAAGAAAACTTGATAGAAAGTTTGAAAAAGAAAAAAGGCACTAGGAAGTGACAACACAACTGCAGAGCTGTTGCAAGCAGGTGAGGAACACATGGTAAAGCTGATTCACAAGCTATTCAACAAGGATTACAAACAAAAAGCAAGTGGTGAACAAATGGGGGAAAGCAATAATAGTGCCGATCTATAAAAAAAGGAGATAAGAGTGAGTGTCAGAACTACAGAGGAAAAGCATTCACTGAGCCATTGTGGAGGAAAATGAAAAGGTAAAGTGGAAGACTAGTGCTGAAGAACGGGATTTGTGAAAATGACATAAAAAGAAGAACCAGACTAGCTGCTACAGCATTCAGAAAACTCTGCAAGATCTGGAAGGCTAAAGACATTTTGATAAAAATGTAAATCAGTGTATATAAAACAACTGTCATGCCAATACTGTTATGCGAGTCAGAATACTGGAGTATGAGGAAAGCCAACGAACAAAAGATATTGACTGCAGAAATTAACTAGCTGAAGGGAATACTGAGAGTTTCAAGAAGGAAAAAAACGAAAAATGAAGTGATAAGAAAATGGCTAAGACAAAAAATAATGCTGTTGCAGTGGATTCAAGAAAGATGGCTGCGATCGTTGGGACACATGGCAAGAATGGACCTGAAAAGGATACCACACATGGCAATACATTCCAGAGTGCAAGGAAACAGGGAAAGACTGAGGATGTGTTGGATAGACATAGTGAAGAATGACAAAGAATAAAAAGGGTTTAAAGATGAATGAAGCCCTGAAGCTCATACACATCAGAAATTGATGGAAAGACTTCATTCGGACCCACTTCTCGCTGCTGAGCTGATGAACAGGAATAAAAAAAGAAAGTATATATTACAGCCTCTTACTCATTCTCAAACAAAACATTCCAAATGTCGGGAAGTGATTTGCCCCTGTCATAAATATAAAGGGAAGGGTAACCACCTTTCTGTATACAGAACTATAAAATTCCACCTGGCCAGAGGCAAAACCCTTTCACCTGTAATGGGTTAAGCTAAGATAACCTCACTGGCACCTGACCAAAATGACCAATGAGGAGACAAGTTACTTTCAAAGCTGGGGGGAAACAAAGGCTCTATCTGTCTGTGTGATGCTTTTGCCAGGAACAGATCAGGAATGCAGCTCAGAACTCCTGTAAATAGTAAGTAATCTAGCTAGAAATGCGTTAGATTTCTTTTGTTTAATGGCTGGTAAAATAGCTGTGCTGAATGGAATGTATATTCCTGTTTTGTGTCTTTTTGTAACTTAAGGTTTTGCCTAGAGGGATTCTCTATGTTTTGAATCTGATTACCCTGAAAGGCATTTACCATCCTGATTTTACAGAGGTGATTCTTTTACTTTTTTCTTTAATTAAGAATTAATTAGAAGAATCTGATTGCTTTTTCATTGTTCTTAAGATGCAAGAGTTTGGATGCATCACCTGTACAAATTGGTGAGGATTTTTATCAAGCCTTCCCCAGGAAAGGGGATGTAGGGCTTGGGGGAATATTTTGGGGGGAAGATGTCTCCAAGTGGGCTGTTTCCCTGTTCTTTGTTTAATACGCTTGGTGGTGACAGCACAGGGTTCAAGGACAAGGCAAAGTTTGTACCTTGAGGAAGTTTTTAACCTAAGCTGGTAAGAATAAGCTTAGGGGGTCTTTCATGCAGGTCCCCACATCTGTACCCTAGAGTTCAGAGTGGGGAAGGAGCCTTGACAGCCCCAATTAATTAAAGGTATGCTTTTCTAAAGCAATCAGAAGACACTTAGCAAGTTCTTGCATCCTACTTGTAGCTCTGGACTTCATTAACCAATATCACAAAGCACAGGACTATGGTAGTCATCTTCTGCACTTCTTGTGGCTAAAACTAACATGATTTCCCTATTATTCTTTGTAGTGTTGTTATAGCCGAGTTGGTCCCAGAATATTAAAGAGACAAGGTGGGTGAGGTAATATTTTTTATTGGACCAACTTCTGCTAGGAAAGAGAAAAGCTTTTGAGATACGCAGTGCTCTTCCTCAGGTCTGAGAAAGATATTCCCAGCTAAATACAACGTGGAACAGTTTGTTTAGCATAAGTAGCTAACACAAACTGTAAGACACTATTCAAGGTGAAGTGGCCAGTTAACTGAGGCAGTCTGAATACCTTTCCCAGACCTGAAAAAGAGCTATGTATACCTCAAAAGTTTGTCTCTTCTACCAAAAAATGTTGATCCAATATTACCTCACTCACCTTGTGTCTGTGATTTCCCTATGACAAATCGACAGTGCCGCTAAATCTTTGAACAGGAAAAGTTAGTGAAAAAAACCCTTTAAAATGTATTATTTTGCATTCCTCAGGGATTTAGTATACAACTTGGTATTCAACTACTCATTTCATTTGAAGTTTTGCTCTCCCAGAGAGTTCCTCCAAATCCAGCAAAGAGAAAATGAATTGTCTTGTTTTTCTAAGGAAAAAAGAAATATGGAAGCTACTTCCTCTTGCCCTGTAGCTATTTTAAAACTGACGACTCTGTATCTTTGTGTACAAAATACTAGACTGCTCCTATCTGAGTATCGGCTCCTACACTGAGTCTCCTCTGATTGAGTACATCAATCAGAGGAGACTCAGTGTACTATTCCCCAAGATTCAGGGAGACTGAATTCTAGGGAGTACTTTTTGTTGATACTTTCCATCAACACCCATATCTGATGTATTTTCCTTCCAAAAGAGCAAGTAAATTCAGAGTAGTCCAATAAGAATTCTAAAACAGGAGCTTGACCATCAAGGAAGGATTATTAAGGGCTAGAGAAATAACTACCTTGGTTTTAGTGCAGAGAACTTTTGTTTGCTGGTAGTTTATATTTGTGACTGATTTTGGTTGAAAATGAAGTTTTAAAGAATATTTAAGTTATTTCTCTCACACATCTTTACCCAGCTGCTTCTCTACTCATATTTTCAAGAGGCAAGCAGAAAAATTTCACTCTTTGGCAGGGTAGTTTTACAGTTGCAATGCTATGTCTGACTTCTGCTGAAAATACTATAAATATCTTGGAAGAATATTGGATGAGGCTGTACATGTGGCTATTTTTAAGGGCCCGGGACTCTTTGAAATTAACCACATAAGAAAACTGCTTGATTAACAGTTAACTATTTAACATCCAGGGATAAGCTTTTTCAAAAGGATGATTGAGTTTATTTTCAATCCCTTCCGGAGACTTGCTCAGTAAAGCAGAAGTGCAATAAATAAAAAATAAAAGCTTTATTGAAGAAACAAAACATACTTATCCCATTCTGTAGGAGCAGATGAATTTAAATTCAATACCCATGTTACCCATCTGTAATATCTATGACAGCCAATGTTTTCCTAACACTATCATAGCTGTGCAGTACATTACCTCATGTTTTGTGTCTTCTACTGGTTCATAAAAATCCATGCTCCCTTGTACATTATATATGGTGAGCAAGCATTAATCATGCTGGCCCCATACACAGTATGGTTTAACCAGACTAGCAGCAGACATGTTTCTTCCATGTGGTACATGGCATGGAGGGTAGCAAAGTAAAGGAAAAAGGGTAAATAGGCCCCAAAACCGAGGAGGGAGGAGGTGGCTTTGTAGCATGCTCCTGTTCCACAGGACCCCCCAAAAGCACCTCTGCACAAACTCCACAGACACTCTACATAAGAAGTTCTCCAAGTCTGATGCTTTCCAAGTAGTATTAACTCCCCTGCTAGTATTTGATAACCTTTCTTGGTAATGATCTTTGACTATTAGCGGTAGATATGCCCAATGGCCTGTGATGGGATGTTAGATGGGGGTGGGATCTGAGTTACTACAGAGAATTCTTTGCTGGGTGTCTGGCTGGTGAGTCTTGCCCACATGCTCAGGGTTTAGCTGATCGCCATATTTGGGGTCAGGAAGGAATTTTCCTCCAGGGCAGACTGGCAGAGGCCCTGGGGGGTTTTTGCCTTCCTCTGCAGCGTGGGTCACGGGTCACTTGCTGGAGGATTCGCTGCACCTGAAAGTCTTTAAACCAAGATTTGAGGACCTTCAATAGCTCAGACATAGGTTAGGGGTTTGTTACAGGAGGGGGTGGGTGAGATTCTGTGGCCTGCATTGTGCAGGAGGTCAGACTAGACTATCATAATGGTCCCTTCTGACCTTAAAGTCTATGATTCTATGACAATACAAAATTAAGTCAACTTTACCTAATTTGACCTCAAGCCTCCGAATTAATTAAGTCAATTGTGCGTGGCCACACCAGGCTCATTGTCTCGATGGAGTGTGTCTTCACTAGAAGCACAAAGCAGTGAATCGTGGGTAACTATCCCAAAGTACAGCTTGTTGCAGTGTGTTTTGGAAAGTTTGTGCAATACCTCATGGGCCCAAAACATTGTCACAGGGGAGAATGGGAACATTGCATTGCAATCCCATGATGTACTGTCCTCCCTCCCTCATATCAACGGCAAACAACCCAGTGGTTTTCGCGCCTTAAAACCACCACACATACGCCATAATCCCAGAAGCACGGAGCCTACTCAGTTATGCACTCTTGCTGTGAGCATCTCAAACACCTCATGCCTTCTGCTGCAGTATTTCCAGAGCCAAAGTAGGGTCCACCACGCAGAACATAGTGATGTCCTGCAAGCAGCCCTGCTGCAAGCTGTAGAAAAAAAAAATTCACAGTTGCTGCTGGCAGTCACAGAGCAGCTGCACTCTGTTGAGCGCTGTTTCTGGTCCCGTGAAACAAGCACTGACTGGTGGGACCACATCATTTTGCAGGTGCTGGATATCGAGCAGTGGCTGCAGAACTTTTGAATGCAGAAGACCACCTTCCAGGAACTTTGTGCAGAGCTTTCCCCTGCCGTGCAGTTCAGCACCATAAAAACAAAACTGCTCTGACAGTGGAGAAGCGAGTGCTGATCGCTATTTGGAAGCTTGCAACACCAGAGAGTTACCAGTCAGTGGGGAATCAATTTGGAGTAGGTAAATCAACCGTGGGAGCTGCTGTGCTCCAAGTGTGCAGGGCCATTGATTGACTTCTGCTATGAAGGGTAGTGAGCCTGGGAAACGTGCAGGACATAGGAATGGTTTTGCTGCGATGAGGCTCCCTAATTGCAGTGGGGCGACAGATGGCACACATATCCCCATCTTGGCACCAGACCACCTTGCCAAAGAGTACATAAACTGAAAGGTATACTGTTCAATGGTGTTGCAAGTGCTGGTGGATCACAGGGAGCATTTTACCAACATCAATGTAGGATGGTCGGGAAAGGTTCATGATATGCGCATCTTTAGGAATTCAGATCTGCTCAAAAAGCTGCAATCTGGGACTTTCTTTCCAGACAACAAAATGAACATTGATGACGTTGAGATGACTATAGTTATCTAGGGGGAACCAGCCTACCTCTTGCTCCCATGGCTCATGAAGCCATACACTGGTCGTCTGGACAGCAGTAAGGAACGGTTCAACTATAGTTTCAGCAAGTGCAGAATGGTGGTTGAATGTGCCTTTGGTCATTTGCAAGAACATAACATAAGAACGGCCATACCAAAGGTCCATCCAGCCCAGTATCCTGCCTACTGACAGTGGCCAATGCCAAGTGCCCCAGAGGGAGTGAACCTAACAGGTAATGATCAAGTGATCTCTCTCCTGCCATCCATCTCCACATTCTGACAAACAGAGGCTAGGGACACCATTCCTTTCTTCGTTAATAGCCATTAATGGACTTAACCTCCATGAATTTATCCAGTTCTCTTTTAAACCCTGTTATAGTCCTAGCCTTCACAACCTCCTCGGGCAAGGAGTTCCACAGGTTGACTGTGCACTGAGTGAAGAAGAACTTCTTTCTATTTGTTTTAAACCTGCTGCCCATTAATTTCATTTGGTGGCCCCTAGTTCTTATATTAAGGAAAAGTTTTTTACTTGTTCCCATATTCACTTTCTCCACACCACTCATGATTTTATATACCTCTATCATGTCTCCTCTTTTCCAAGCTGAAAAGTCCTAGCCTCTTTAATCTCTCCTCATAAGGGAGAGAGGCACTGGAGAAGTCAACTAACAAGGTTGGACCTTAGTGAAGAGAACATCCCCATGGTTATAGCTGCCTGCTGTGTGCTCCATAACATCTGTGAAAAAAAGTGGGAAAATTTTCCGCAGGGGTGGGCAGTTGAGGCAGACCGCATGGCTGCCATTTTTGAGCAACCAGACACCAGGGAAATAAGAAGAGCACAGCAAGGGGCGCTGCCTATCCACGAGGCTTTGAAAAGCCATTTCAATAATGAGTCACAGTAATGTGAGCTGCTTGTCCGCATTGTGCTTTCCCAAAGCTTCACCTGGCTTGTATCACTGTCCCTGTAAAGCCAACCCCCCACCCAAGCCCACTGCTTCTACTCAATAAAGAACATTTATCTGTCAAACGCATTTACTTTATTTAACAAACATATGTAAAGAGGGAGAACAGAAAAAAAAAAGTTAGCCTGGGGGAAAGGGGGTTGTAAAGTTGGAACGGGAGAAACATTTTCAGCTGTGTAACATAACACCACATTCTAGACCATCAAAGGTCTGTGAATGGGCACCTTCTGTTCCTTGTACATTCCCCCTGAGTTAAGTGAAAGGGTTAATGGACTTTTCTTCCAAGCCTCATGGAATGCTTCAGGGAGGGTGATTCTGAGCCAGGCGATGCTGGCTGGCTGTCCACCAGGGTCTGCAGTGGGACCCTCCTGCTTCTATTCCTGCAGTTCAACCAGATGCCTCAACATGTCTGACTGGTCCCTCATAATCCGAAGCACCTCATCATGCACCGCACACTCATGCTCATGGGAAGCTTGTCTGCTCTCCATGTCCATGTTTAACTTCTCAGACAGTGAAATCCTCCATGCTCTCAGCTGTGTCAGCTATCCCAGAGGCGTTCATTATCTCTGTGAACATGTCCCCCTTCTAAGAAATGAAAGTCTGCATTCAGGTTTTGATGACATGCCGAAGGACACATTTCCAGCTGTTAGTCATGGGAAAAAAGAAAGGGACCATTGTACATGCATTAAATGTTTCCATAGCAAGGCTGTTTTCATAAAAAAACAAAAACAAACAAAAACCCTTATTACACTAGGTGTAAGCCATAACAATCAGAATCCATAACCATTCACTGTGCCATTTTGCTGTTCCAGCCATGGTGAGTAGCACCCACCCCCCCGCCCAAGTCATGGGTGATCACATTTTTAATGAAGTTTATAGCAGACTCATATTGGGAGCAGAGCTAGCTAGTTGAACAATCGCCCCTCCCCATAGCACCACAGGAAGCTGTTTATGAGTGGGGTGGGGGGACATTTTCATTCCCAAATTGGGAAATCTCACACGTGGGCCCCCAATCCCCTATCAGCCACTCAAACTACTTGCTGACTCATGTTGAGCACAGTAAAGGCACATTAGCGCCCACGTGGTTTGGCAATCCAGAATATATGTGTGCGGGGCGGGGGGGGGGGAAATCGACATGCTTTTTTTTTTTTCCTTCTTTTCTTGTAAGAGCACTTTTAATGAGAACTTCCCCCATTTCCCCAGGCAACCCTATGTGATATCAGTATCCTGAGGGTAACAGAAGTGGAAAGGAAGGAGATGCTGTAAGCATCTGGATATAGACCTGGTCCCTATGCTGCTATGCTGTGTACCACAATGACGACAGCAGAATTAATTCAGGAGTTGCGTGGGAAAGTGTCCTACCCTGGTGAAAGAAAAAAGACTGCCCTGCCCAGAAACCTTCTACAAAGGATTGCATAAACAGTCTTTTCCAGGGGCCACCGTCTGCGTAGCTGGAGCAGCCTCTTGTAAGCAGAGAGCCACAGCACCTCACTTTTTCTTCACAGTAAACATGCAATACCACCGAATGTGTGCGCCTGCTCAAGTTTAACTGGACTTTGATTGTAACTGTATACTTACCAGAAGTGCCTTCCCCAGCATCATGGTTGGCCACCGTGATGTCCTGCAACAGGGCTCCAGGGTTAAAAATATTTCCTGGTTCTCAGGGAGAATGGATCCACCACTCGCCTGTCTCCCATTCTCCTCCTCCTCATCCACCATATCATCCTCCCTGTTGTCCCTAGACTCACACACGTGTGAGGTGTCCATGTTGCTTGTGCGGGTACTGGTAGGGTCCCCCAAGAATTGCATGCAGCTCGTTGTAGAACTGGCATGTGTCTGGTGCAGCACCAGAACGTCTGTTCACATCCCTTGCCTTTTATTTTCAAATGGCACTGCTGCGTGTCCCTCATCTAGCCCTTCTCCCCCATTCCATGAGCAATCTTTGCACAAACGTCAGCATTACTTTTGCTGGATCAGAGCTCTGCCTGCACAGACTCTTCCCCACACAGTGATGAGATCCACCATGTCCTCTGCAGACCAGGCTGGAGCGCGTTTGGGGTGTGTAATCTCCATGATCAGCTGTGCTCAAGCTGGCACGCTCCCAACGCTGATCAAACAGGAAATGGGAAATCAAAAATTTCCGGGGCTTTAGCAGGGGAGGGGCCGTTTCCTGTGTAGCTGCTGCAGTGCAGCAGAGATGAGAATGATCTCCAAAGTGGTCACAGATGAGAATTGTGGGACACCACCTGGAGGCCAAATAAGTCGAATTACACAAATCTCCACTACCTCAGTCGACTCATGAAAATCAAATTAAGTGCTACACCTCTCGGAGAGATGGATTACAGAAGTCAACATTAGAGGCGATTTAGGTCGGCGTAAAGGACCGGGTAGTGTAGACGCATACATTAACAGGTCGACTTAAGAACCACACGCATGTACTTGAAATTTCAAATACGTCAATACATATAATAACACTAGATTGTCATCCAACACTTGGCCTCTGCCCATAACTATTGTAACAGTAAGACATATCTTTTGTGTCCTGTAAAATAAGAGGAAGAGATCTGAAAAAAAATTGTAAAAATAAAATAAATTCTGTTTATTTTTAAAAGTTATTTGTTTTGTACTGACTGACTAAACATCACATTAATCAACTCATTAAACCTAGATAAAAGGTTAGATGCACCAATTATGTACTGGAATACACAGACAAGTTGCATACCCTCTAAACCTGGCACAGCTGTCTTGTCTCAAGAGCACATTACTATTTAAGTGGTCAGAAGACATGAAATTAACACCTCATCATTATGAATTGTGACATCTCCATTGACTGCAATACTTCTGTTTGCCTAAGCTCAGTCTCAAAGACAGCAGTGTGATGACTATAAAATCCAAGTGACCATTGCAAAATGACATTTCTTTTCAAAACTACAGACTTAGCTACCAAATAATGCAGGGGAAAAAATCCAAGAAAAGGTTCTACAAAGCTGTAGAATCCAGAGCTTTTTTCTCTCCTGCAAGGAGATAGATTGAATCAGAAACCACTTTAAGTAAATAATTTGGTTTGAGCATGACCATTTTGAAAATGTGCCACTTCTGCCAGATATTTAGAGAAGTTGACTTGGGTTTGAACCAAATATCAGTTTGTTTTCTGGACAAATACTTTAAAGCTGCAAATACTCTGGTTTATTAAACATTATTTAAAAGTGTTAAAAACATCTTGGAATCAACAACCTATTAAATTAAATGAAGCAAGATTGAGAGTCTGTCTGCTCAGTGATATTAATGTCCTGGTAACACCACTGACTTGAGTATTCTTGTTTTGCTCCTAATGAAAGGAATTTTCATGGTCCAACTTTTAATACTAGAAGTGCAGACACAAAGTACAGATTTAGGCCAGCTGCCCAGATCAAAAATGTCCAGCAATTTTAATTTTTAAACATCCTAACATAACATGATGGAGACAAAACCAACAATAGGGAAAAGGAAACTTAGTCAGTAGAATCAGTTAAACCCCTACTTAAACAAAATATTCTAAATATGTAGGGTGAATGAACTACTTTGCCAGATCTGACCTTACCTAGAGAGCTACGTAGCCTTCTAGCTAGTCAGTAATGTGTTGTAGCGAACTTCTGTGAAACCTCCACATTCAGCCAAGCTAAAGCAACACAACGGCATATATTACATTCCCCAGTGGAGCAGTGCAGTTGCTTTCTGCAACTGTGAGGGTTTGTGTATTACATGTGTACATTAAAATCTGTTCCTGCTGTTCTAATTTCATTTTATTACCTCCAACACAACCTGTTTCTGGTAGTTACATTTTCATTCATGCATAAATTTGTGCCAAGAACTTGAGAGACATCAGCTCATAACTATGGATCCAGTGTGCTCTATAAACAGAATTCTTCAGGTTAGAAGTCAAAATTATTCCAGAGTAGTTACATAAAAACTGAACCCAATAACAACAACACAGTGATAACTAGGAATCTGTGAGATACCGAAAACAAACAAAAAAACCCCCCTGTGTTTACAGGAAGGTTCAGAACAATTTATCAATTTTTCACACAGAATGTTAATAGAGCTCCCATCCTTTTATTTTACTACTGACTTCAAGAGAAGCAAGATCAGACTTTTTTGATGGTCTCATTGATAAGTACTGCCACATCATGCCACATCTAACCCAATGAGTACAGCATAAGACAAGTGGGAAGGGGAAGCAAAGGGGAGAAGAGGAAATGTAATTATCGCAGCAAATCAGAACAGAAAACCTAGCTTATAAAGTAAGTGTTGGATCCATAAGAGGCTGCTTTTCCTTGACTAAGTTCTTGTCTGATCCCATGTCCCTTACAGCAACTCCTCAAACACAAAGGTGTAGATAGTTGGATTGAGATTTTATGTAAAAAGTAACACTTTTATCGTTTGAATATTTTATCTTTTTTATCTCTTTTTGACACTGAGTATTATAAAGTCAATCCATCCACTTTACCATTAAAGTGGCAAGATAAATTCTTTTCCAAGCACTTTTTTCAACCCCCCCCCAATATTTTAAAATAAAAAATAAACAATCCCCAAATACTTTATAAAATTAAATTCAGGCCAAATAATGCATTTTATAAGTGCAAAATATAAAACAGGTCTTCAGCATCACAATCACTTAATTTACCAATGGGTGGATGGACAGGGGTATCTTCCCTCATGACATTTTCTGCAAGTACTTGCCATTTGGTTCAATCTGGTGCATCCCAGAGGCAAATTAGCTTCTCGGCAATAGAATCTCCTGAAGCAGGTCTGAGGGTAATCATGAGCAAGCTGCAGTACCACAGCGCGGGAAATGGTGGGGTGCCCACTCACAGACCTGCACCATATTAATCCCCAAAGGAGACAAAAACACAGCTACACCACCCCACCAACACAAACACACGCTCCCATTTAATTTGCAGGGCGTTTATACCTCACTGGTATACAAGAAACTTTGTACACTTCTCTCAATTACTAAAGTCGGAAGGGAAAGGAAAATAACACCTCTTGCCCCTACCCTGTCCCTGGAGGGGGGCACATCCCTCTCTTCCGCTGCAGATGGGGAAGTAACTTTTCGAAAGACACACTAGGGAGGCCAAGCGGCTGCCCCAGCACATTCTGCCGGCGGCACTTACCGAGAAGCCGGCCCAGAAGGGACAAGAGTGCCGGACCCTGGCCGAGGTGGTGAGAGCCAGGGCAGCGAAGCTGACGGCCACGATGAGGCATCCAAGCACCATCTGGGTGACGCCCAAGGACAGCATGATCCGGGAGCGGGTCCGATACTCGCGCAGGCGGGACAAACTGCGGGACAGGGCGGCGGGGCTGAGGGAGCGAGCCCCTCCAGCGGGCTGCAGCGCGCTGCCCCCGGCAAGCGGCATCCTGCGCAGGGCACCAGAGGCCGCCGCTGGGGAAAGCAGGAGGCAGCAAAGGCGGAGGCAACGAGAGGGCAGCGGCCCCGTTCACAGGGTCTCCGACTCCAGGTGCTCGGGGGCTGCCCGTTGGCCAGCGGTGCTCTCCGCAGGACTCATCCCCAGCAGGGGCCGGAGGCAGCGGCCAGGCCGGTCTCTCTGCAGCGCTCCCAGGAGAGGATGCACTTTGCTAGGCAACTCAGTACCGAGTCCGGGCTAAGTTGCGCGCTCAGGCAAGCCCCTGCTCATGCCCCGCAGCGCAGCCGGCGCCGACTCCGCGCAAGGGCTGTGCGGCCCGCAGGAGACGCGAGCCCCCAGCCGCAGGGCAGCAGCCCATACCTCGCAAAAGGCCACGGCTCCCTCTCTTCCGCCGCTGCCGAGTCAGGGCGCAGCCGAGGCGATCAGCGCTCCCCGCCCCGGCCAGGCTGCACAGCCAGCCGGCGTAGCCAGCGCATGCGAGTCGGGCTAGGCAGGCAGCGCTCCCCAGCCGCCCGCAAGCTCAGTCTGCTGCCGCCGCCGCCTTCTCTTCGGATCCTGCCACACACGCGCCCCCCGGCTGCGGAGCTGCCCGTGCGCGCGGCTGCGCCTGCGGCCGGCTCAGGTGCATGCAGGACCCGCGCTGATTCCGGTTCGGAGCCCCGCGGCTGGAAGTTGCTCAGGGGCGCACGCACAGGGGCAGCAGAGCCCTGCCTCTTCCCCGCTTGACAGCGACGGGGGGAGAAGATGGGGGACGGGCGGGGGGTTGTTTACGGCCAATGGCGGGTGGAGGCAGCGGCAGGAGGAACGGCGGCAGCCGCCGGCTCCGGAGGGAGAGCGGATTGTGCGAGGCGAACAAACAGGGGAGGCAGCAGCACCACGGGCGGAGGAGGCGGGGGAAAGCGACAGTGCGGCAGAGGAGCCACATGGGATGGAGCTGCTGCAGGCATCACCGACACAGGCCTGGAGGAGGGTGGGGGAATGACACCCATCCACCTTGCGGGAGGACAGAGCGCCCCCGGGGAGACGGCCGGGTGCAGAGGAAAAAAACTCTACTGGAAGTGGGGAGCGTAATGGAAGCCCTCGTTGGGGTTTCCCTTAGCAGGCCAGGGACGAGGTGGGAAAAGTCTCAGATTCAGGGGGGGACCTAGGACAGCTGCCAAGCAGTATCTTTAAATAGACTGTCCTCTTAAAAAAATTTCTCAGTTTAAAAAAAAAATATATCTCCACTGTCTGCAGTTGTTAGATGTAACACCAAAAATTCTTTTAACTACAGTAAAACGGATTAGAGGACAATCTCTCTCCAGTTTGTTTACTTTGTGCATTTGGCAGCGCTATGTCCAACCAGTCTGCGGTGGTTTTTCCTACAGCAACAGAGGAGAACATTTTAAAAAAAAGTTACACAAAAACCCTACAAAACTAGCAGGCAGAGTGCCTGAAACTAATTGGGACTCATTGTCTTAACTGTCTACGATTTAAGTTGATGGCGCTAAGCTTCAGGTTGCAGTGGCTAAAAGCAATAGTGGTGTATGAATTGTTATCAAAGCTGCCACCTCCATGAACCCTATCTGCTAGGCATATTTGTAGGGGTGTGGCAAAAATTTGTACAGTGGGGTGGGTCAGAGCCATTGAACCAAACTGTAAACCTTGTATATTAGGGAAACCACTTCAAGACAGGGAGTGCAACAGCACCCCCAACACTTATGCATATATGTGAAAATGTTCCCATCGTTGATGAGACCAGTTAGACGAACTGTTGTTAACAACACTAGGAGCCCAGTGTAGACTGTCTGCCCATCTCATCTGAAGTATCTATTAGACCTGCTTTCTGCTGAGAAGTTGAGGATATGGTTCAGACACTGAAAAGCAGGAAAGCCCCTGGAGTGGAGAATCACCAAGCAGAACCGATTAAAGGTGGTGGAGCAGTACTTGCTGACATATAACATAAGCTTGTCACTGTGATTTGGAAGTCTGAAAGATAGCCCAAGACTTGAACACAATCCCTGATGGTTCCTATTCATAAAAAGCGGAGCAGAGCTATATGTGGAAATTACCACACAACCTCCTTATTGACACACACAACCAAAACACCATTGTGCATTATCCTGAAGAAGATTGTACCCAAGATAGAGAACTTTCTGGCTAAAGAACAAGCCCATTTTAGACCAAAAAGGGGTATAGTGGAGCAAATATTCAATCTGCATCGGCTATGCAAGAAAGTGCTGGAGAATGTCTTTGTGGATTTTGTTAAAACATTTGACAGCACATGGCACAATTCTCTTTAGGCGATCTTGTAGTTGGTCAGAGTTGTTGCAAATATAATGAGCTTTATGGAAGTCAAATGGCTTCAGTGTTTGTGGGGAGCAAGCAAGTATTTGGTTTGATTTGAGGATAAGTGAGGATAGACAGAACTATATGCTATCAGCAACTCTCTTCAACAGTTATCTTACAGAAATCTTCAGAAGGGTGTTCCCCTCCGTGGACAAAAAAATAGTCCTCTTTGCTTTGCTGATGATATTGACTTGATTGTAGCTTTCAAGAAGAGATGAAAAAACTGCTAGAAAAAGTGGTAGAACTAGGAAAGTTAGGTTTAAAGATATCATACGAAAAGACAAAGACAATGGTGACAAGTCTACTGAAAAGGTGAAGATATTCCTACTGAAATCAGAGGAGGTACTGGAGTGCTTTGAACACTTCAAATACCTGAGTAGTATGATTATAAGGGATGCTAAACATCACTTAGAAACCCAACACAGAAGTGGAGGTGTGACTGCTGCTCTAGCAACTCTCAACCTCATTTGGAGAAGCAAAGGAATTACCATGAAATGCAAAATGAAATTGCTGCCATCTCTTTTCTTCAGCATTTTGCTATAGGCATGTGTGACAGACACTGGAGAAACAAGACATTAAGAGGCTTTCTGCCTTTGAATTGAAATACTATAGGCAATTGCTGCACATTAGCTATACCTTGTATACCACTAATGAGCAGGTTATTGCCCCAGTTTACATCATAACTTGAGTGATATCTGATATCAGCAAGACAATCAGATGAAGAAAATTTGAGTTTGCAGGACATGGGGGTTGGATGAGTGGAGGAAGACTGCTGAAGCAAGTTTTGCAGGAACTGGTGCCAGGTTCCAGGGGGCACTGGTGGCAAGTGTGGTTTGACAATGTGGCTAACTAGAAGGGATTCAGTATGGTGCACTGTACAAAGCTGCATGAAGGCCACAAGATGTGGAAGAAGGTTACTGGCCAATGACTCCTGTGTGTTGCATTTATTGTTCATTGAGATATGACTACAGTTCTTTGCACTATGAGGATGATGACCGTTATACCTGTTTTCAGCTGAGGTAGGTGACACTCAGTCTAAAGCAGTAGCGATAATCAGTGCCTCATTAACACCAGAGCACATACATCTGTGACCATACCTACACACAAAAGTTGTACCACTTCAACTATATCAGTATAGTTTATACTAGTATGGATGCAGTTATACTACAAGGGTTGTGCTGCTTATAGTTTAGAGGTACAACACCCATAGTGTGGATGCAGTTATACCCCTTTCTATACAAATCTAAGTATAATGGTATAAGCACATTTGTACTAGTATACATGCATCCACGTTAAGGGGATTGTAGCACTTTATTGATACAACTTCATAGCCCTGACACTTATACTGATACAAAATATGGGTGTAGAGGGTTATATCTTTTATCCTCTACTGTTCTCTTCTTCCCCAATTCTGTGTCCTACAGAATGTAGCTTTTCTTGCTCAAGGAAATGAGCTTCTCATAATGGGGTTCATGCCTCTTATACACATCATTTACATATTTGTGTCAGCATGTTCTTGAAGTCCATGTCTCAGTGTGACCTTTCAGGGCCAAATACAAATCTGCTTATATACTTGTTGCAGGCAGTATTGATGCAGAACAGAAAAGGGCTTTAGTCCTGTTTGTCTCAATGCCTATCTATGCCACAAAGCAATTAGGTCGAGGAACCAGTTAAATTCATTTGTCCCTTTGACATAGTTAAAATTCAGCTCTGCAGTACATTGCATCTACACTGCAACAGTGTTTTAATCAGATCCTCAAACTGACCTAAAGAACTGCCCTACACAAGACTGTAGCACGCTTCCAGCAACATTAGGTACCATCTATACTCTATGATAGAACAGCGTTTATCTGTATTGTAATTAGATCTTTTTATTCTAGAACAAACTGGCCCTAAGTTAAAATATTCAATTTTTAAAGTGATCCCAATAAGAAGTTGGTTTACAGCAACATTAGACTCTTCAGCACTCTCAATCAGGTCTTGAACTGAAGGTATGCTTGTTCAAAGAAATGTATCGCCCAAATTATAACCTTTGCTGATATCCCTGTATTATGGTTCTCTAGGCATTGACAGAGGCCACAAGACTGGCTTAAACCAAAGGTAGCACAGAGCTGTTCTGCCAAATGTATATTCCCTCTCCCTCAAAGACCTCGGTGTATTGATGTGCCAGGGACAGGAGGCAGAGACAAACAGGGAGGGGAGAGTGGAAGGTAGCCACATCATGCTGTACACTAGATATTCTAGCCTGCTGGATGGATCCATAGCAAGCTGTAACTGCACAGCAGAAGCTAGGGTGACTTCTGAGGCTGGTCTAGTTTATGCTGAATGCTGCTCTGGCCTCTGGCCAACACCAAAGTCAAGGAGGTGGAAAAGTTAACTTATTCCCTGGGATGTGCTGAATTCAGCTTGTTTGCTACTCAGAATTGGGCCATTATTTCAGAATATATAGGGAGAGGATAGAATCTGAGGAGGGAGTTTGCATTGCTGAATATTTATAATTCAAGGCCTATTTCCAACTCCTGTAAATCTCCAGAGTGAGAAACTAGGAAAAATCAAATGCATGTTTCCTGTGAGATTGTGCCTCTCATCTACCAAGCTAGCCAAGACAGCACAGGTTTGAAGACCACAGCTTCTATAGACTATTCAAGACCTGGACTTGAGCAACCTTTGACATTGCATTAGCTGTGAATTCAATATTTTCTTTTTTCCCTATACTTTTTCCTGTGAAAAGTTCTTAATTGCTGGTTTTTGCTTTGATGGATTGTCCAACAATTTTAAAATGATCAATAGTCCTGTATATTTATGAGGTGGTGTGAAATTCAAGAACTATTTATTTTTGCATGTTTCAGATGATAGTTTTCATGACCACTAAGTTGGTTATAATCAAAAGGGGGGAAATATGGTTACTACAGTTTTGAAAAAAAGTTTGCTGTAGCCAAATTTAAATATAGCAACAAAACTAAACCTCATTCCCGCCCCCCTCACAACCAGATTATTTTCTGAAGGCAGTCAGAAGGGCACTGCCGATAGGACCTTGTTAGAAAATATCAAAACTTCGACTCCAGCATGGTAATGATCCCTCTTCTATGGAAATTGTCTCATTACTGTCACTCTTTGCTGGCTCCCAACCAGTTCAAGAAGCAACTTCATGAGTAGTTTACTAATAACTATACTGAAAAATGGAAGCTTTTCTTTCTGAATACTACACATTCTGTTTCAGAACAATTCTTTGAAATCCAATAACCAAAAATAACTTTGCAAGAGTGATGGAATTGTGATATTAATTAAAAAAAGGAAATAAATTCATTGCTGAGCTGAACCTCATACCTAATTTCATCGTGGCTAATAAGGAAGCTAGTAAAAAAGCACCCTGTAGGGCTTGGGCATTGGAAATCAGCCTGAGGGCCCTATTCTGCTGTCACTTATGCAGAGCAATAGCGTGTCTTCAAAACTGCATACTTTACATGATTTAATTATATCAAGCAGCTTTTCATATATCTTAAAAGACATATTCTGCATTCAGGGGAAAAAAGCATTGGAGATCTGTTATACCAAAGAGGATGTGCATCCTAAAGATACGATAGAAACTGGTCAAAAATGAGGTATTACTGTTGACAAGAAGTAAATTAAACCTATTTTCTTTCCAAAAAGAAAAAACCTTTTGTTTCTTGCAAACACCCTTATTAGCTAGAACTTCCCAGGTAAGTATAAAGCCATTCACAATACAGAACCTTATAGGGAGAGTAGTGGTACTATTTCTGGTGTCTGTGCCACAAGTATAATATCCAAGAGCTTTAAATATCAAGAAATAAGTAGTTAGGACGAGTTCTAATATGAGCTATATCATTTGTTGGTATGTATCTTCAAAATCTATTATTACTTTTCACATCTACATTTGATGAATTATCAGCATACCTCATATTGCACCACTACTTACTCTCTCTCAGACTATAAGCAAGCCTTTTTTAACACTATGTTAAAAAAAATTATAAAGTTGGCTTTATAGACCCTTATCGTGAGAGCCCTACCAAATTCATGGCCATGAAAAACGCATCGCAGACCATTAAAGCGGGACTTCCTCAGTGAAATCTGGTCTTGTGTGCTTTTACCCTATTTCACAGATTTCACAGGGGAGACCGGCATTTCTCAAATTGGGGGTCCTGATCCAAAAGGGAGTTGCGGGGGGGGAGGGGTGTCACCAGGTTATTTTAGGGGGGTACTGGTATTGCCATCCTTGCTTCTGCACTGCCTTCAGAGCTGGGCAGCTGGAGAGCAGCAGCTGTAGGCCGGACAGCGCCCCACCAGCAGCAGCTCAGAAGTAAGGCTGGCAATACCATACCATACAGCCTTACTTCTGCACTGCTGCCTTCAGTGCTGGGCGGCCAGAGAGTGGCAGCTGCTGACTGAGGGTCCTGCTCTGCAGGCCGTTGCGCAGAAGTAAGGGTGGCAACACCATACCATGTCATCCCTACTTCTGCACTGCCGCTGGCGGTGGCTCTGCCTTCAGAGCTGGACTCCTGGACAGCAGCTGCCGCTCTTCACCTACTCAGCTCTGAAGGCAGCACCGCTGCCAGCAGCAGTGCAGAAGAAGAGGTACCAGTACCGCAACCCCCTCCCCACCCACCCCCACCCCCATCATAATCTTGTGACACCCACAACTCCTTTTTGAGTCAGGACCCCTGCAATTACAAAAACGTAATTTCAGATTTAAATTTCTAAAGTCATGAAATGTACAATTTTTAAAATCCTCTGACCATGAAATTGACCAAAATGGACTGTGCATTTGGTAGAGCCCTACTTATCACCTAACCAAAAAGTTTACATCAGTAATAGAAATGAGCTGCAATATATTCCCACATAATAAACTTTAAGATTTGAGTACATGTTGTCATTCAAGAACACTGGAAACCCAGGAAATGTAGACTTAAGATTGTACCTCTAAGACAAGGCACCCAAACTATCTTCACTCTGCCCCCACACAGCTGCCCTGAGGAAAAAGGGCTTATAGTGAAATTTAGTTGCAGTCTAAACTATAGAGAAACTACCATCACTATAATTTTACATAAAAATGCCTTGCTTTATCATATTTAGAATTTCAGGTTTTTCTGACTTTCAAAACACAATGATCTTTGCAGTAAACGAACTGAAGTGACTTTAGTAAAACCAAAATGACTACCTGCATGGGTAACTGCTCACCGAGATGAGTTAAGCCCCTTAGACCATATAGTTTATGTCCAACACAAGGTGACATTGCTTTTATGAACACTGTGCTTCCTAATGATTCAATACAATTTTTGAAAATAAGACAGGTATCCTGCCTTCAAAAGATTCGTATTGGAGCAATAAGACACTATAGAAAAACAGGTCAGCTGTAAATGTGCAGTCTTTCACCTACTTATTATAATAATAAATAACTGTTTGGTTTTACACATTGCAAACCATTGACATCAGAGGAATTAGATTTTGATTTGTGTTAGCAGATGACCAATTTGAGCATAAAGTACATATCAAGATGTAAGGTAATAGTTTATTGGTGGAGAATCATTGAACCAATCTTTCAAAGTTACAACAACAGATCTTTAATCATTCCCTTAATATTTTTTAACATATTAGAATAATAGCGTGCTAGATTCTGTCACCCTTACCCACCCTGATTAACACTTATTTCCATAGGTAATTCCACTGAGGCTTTGACCCTGAACTGAGCTCCAGACAGGTAGACCTGTACCCACACAGAACCCACTGACCTCAGAGTTTCTTATACCTTCACAAAGCATCTGGTACAACCCGCTGACAAAGACAGGATACTGTAATACTAGATCCACTGTGACACATCCTATGTTGAAGCGAGGCCTTTCCTGCTCTGTGGACATTAAAGATCCCACTGTGCCTTTTGAAAGAGTGAAGATGTTAGTATCTAAGGGCTTGTCTACACTTCAAATGCTACAGCAGCACATCTGCAATGCTGCTGTTGCACCGCTGTAGTTCTTTGGCACTAACAGGAGGAGTTCCCCTAGGTAATCCACTTCCTTGTCACGTGGTAGCTAGGTCAACAAAAGAATTCTTCTATTTACCTAGAGCTGTCTACCAGGCCTGTCAAGTGATTAAAAAAATTAATCGTGATTAGTCGCACTGTTATACAATAATAGAATACCATTTATTTAAATATTTTTGGATGTTTTTTACATTTTCAAATAGATTGATTTCAATTACAACTCAGAATACAAAGTGTACAGTGTTCACTTTATATTTATTTTTATTACAAGTATTTGCACTGTAAAAAAACAAAAGAAATAGTATTTTTCAATTAACCTAATACAAATACTGTAGTGCAATCTCTTTATCGTGAAAGTTGAACTTGCAAATGTAGAATTATGTACAAAAAAACCTGCATTCAAAAATAAAACAATGTAAAATTTTAGAGCCTGTAAGTCCACTCAGTCCTCCTTCTTGTTCAGCCAATCACTCAGACAAACAAGTTTGTTTACATTTGCAGGAGTTAATGCTGCCTGCTTCTTGTTTACAATGTCACCTGAAAGTGAGAACAGGCGTTCTCATGGCACTGTTGTAGCCGGCGTTGCAAGATATTTACGTGCAGATGCGCTGAAGATTCATATGTCCCTTCGTGCTTCAACCACCATTCCTGGGAACATGCTGACAATGGGTTCTGCTCGATAACAATCCAAAGCAGTGTGGACTGACGCATGATCACTTTCATTATCTGAGTCAGATGCCACCAGGAGAAGGTTGATTTTCTTTTTTGGTGGTTCGGGTTGTGTAGCTTCCGCATCGGAGTGCTGCTCTTTTAAGACTTCTGAAAGCAAAGTCCATACCTCATCCCTCTCAGATTTTGGAAGACGCTTTAGATTCTTAAACTTTGGGTCGAATGCTACAGCTATCTTTAGAAATCTCACAGTGGTATCTTCTTTGCGTTTTGTCACATCTGCAGTGAAAGTGTTCTTAAAATGAACAACATGTGCTGGGTTATCATCTGAGACTGCTATAACATGAAATATATGGCAGAATGCAGGTAAAACAGCAGGGGACATACAGTTCCCTCCCTCCCCCCCAAGGAGTTCAGTCACAAATTTAGCTAATGCATTATTTTTTTAACAAGCATCATCAGCACGGAAGCCTGTCCTCCGGAATGGTGGCCAAAGCATGAAGGGGCGTATGAATGTGTAGCATATCTGGCACATAAATACCTTGTAATGCCAGCTACAAAAGTGCCATGTGAACGTCTGTTCTTACTTTGAGGTGACATTGTAAATAAGAAGCGGGCAGCACCATCGTCTGTAAATGTAAACACACTTGTTTATCTTAGCGATTGGCTGAACAAGAAGTAGGACTGAGTGGCCTTGTAGGCTCTGAAGTTTTGCATTGTTTTGTTTTTGAGTGCAGTTATGTAACAAACAAACAAAATCTACATTTGTAAGTTGTATTTTCACGACAAAGAGATTGCACTAGGATACTTGTATGAAGTGAAATGAAAAATACTATTTCTTTTATCATTTTTGCAGTGCATATGTTCGTAATAAAAGTAATATACACGTTGATTTCAATTACAACACAGAATACAATATATATGAAAATGTAGAAAAATATCCAAAATATTTAATAAATTTCAATTGGTATTCTATTAACAGTGCAATTAAAACAGCAATTAATCACAATTACTTTTTTTGCATTAATCGTGTGAGTTAATAGCGATTAATCAAGAGCTCTACTGTCTACCGGTAGTTAGGTTAACTTAAACTACATTGCTCAGGGGCTGTGGATTTTTCACACCCCTGAGTGATGTAGTTGGGTTGACCTAACTTTTAGTATAGACCCCCAGGTCTGAGTCTTAACCATGCATTTTATCCTGGCTAAATCGTCCCATAAATTAATGGTAGGCAGACCTCTAAAGGTAAAGAGTTCAAATACAGATAGCTACTAAACATTTTTGAGATGTATCTGAACCTTTTGAAAGGTTCTCGTAACTCTCCCTCCCTGCTCCAGCATCCCACTACCTGATGATGTCTTCTGCAGCAGGTAGCTATAGTAGCCTGCTAATTCCCTATAGCATCTTCCATGGCAGCTTGGTGGACCTCTTTTTCCCTTTCTGGTATCTTCAGATGAAAGCTTTGTGGGCCTACTGCTGCACCTTCTTCCAAGCCAATCTGGGGACACCCAGAAATGCCACAATAACCGCCTCTTTCACAGCACTTTGGTGGTTTCACTTTGGCTAGAAATTAAAAGTGGAAAAAAAATAAAGGTTATTCCAACATTACTTCCAGAAATGTTTGGTTTGAGTTTAGCTTTTAAAATGTGTGAGGAGTAGAATGGAGAGTTAGTCTGTCTATCTGTAGTTAAATTAGCTAAGAAGAATAATCACCATTGCATTTAAAGCGGTGATGTGTTCCACCTCTAAAAGGCTACACTTTGTTGTCCGTAAAGTGAATTGCAAGCACTTTGTGATTCTGCATGCTTGAAAGGAGTTATATAAATACAAATTTCAACTGTTCACTTTAAAAAAGACAATATTGAGATTAGTAGATCCAAAGTTTGACATTTAAATTGTGTTGCATGCTTGAAAATGATGCATAAGTCACTGCACTTTTTAAAGTGTTTTAATGCTTTTAATAAATAAATCATTAATTCACAATCCTGTGATAACAAACCAGTGTGTTCACAGCAGAAGGAATACTTTTTAGAAGAATGACATTTTAAGATTCTAAGGCTCATGTTCTTCCCTTCACTATACAGTGCAGAAGGGAAGAAAATAGAGAAAAGCAAGGTTAACTAGTCCCTTAGGTCTGTGAGTCCCATTAGATAAGCGTTGTGGTCATAGGGTGTAGAACCAGCCTTGTAGCCATTAGCAATGATGCATCTTAAGTTGTGCTGCCATTGTTGAAGGGGACTTAGTGTACAGAACAAAGATTCTCAATATAGGTATGTTTGGGGAATTGTCCAAGGTTGGGACTTATTTGGGTCTCTGACTCTGCACTTTTTTCCCCATAGTCCCATCTTGTGCTTGCCAGTGGACATGCTGCCCTGACCTGATTGTGAACACAAGAATGCAGCCAAATGGCTGTACATTTCATCTGACAATGTTGCATGGGTTTTTTGTTTGTTTGTTTTGTTTTTGTTTTTACAAGAGGCAATCAGAGGGAGTTCAGGGTTATATAAAAATACTGTCTTGTAATAGTGTTCTTTTTTTAAAAAATCAGGTAAAAACACTTAAATGACTTCTATATATAAATCAAGAGGTATTTAAAAGGAAAACATGGCAGGTAAAAGTCAAAGACTTCAGTTTCCATGGTCTGGGTCTCTTCTTCAGAAATATCTATACTGGAATTACTTCCTCCATGTGAATGGCTGTCCTGAGGGACATCCTGGAGTGCTAAAGACACTGCTGAAATCAACATAATTACCCTACATTTTGGGCCTCTTTAAAATCAAATTGGATACATATTATGTATTTGAAAGGCAGGCTGAGCTGCGATTTTATGGAAGCAGAGCTAGAACTCTTAACTAACAGCCACTCCAAATCAGAATTTTCTCCCATTCCAGATGGAGAAAAAATGTATACACTGTACAGCAAGTGGGAGAAAGAAAAGAAAACTTAATATAACTCTGTGATGCCATATGGTATTGCCTATTCAAACAAATTAATCTGTAGATTCTTTATCTGTTGTAAGTATTGACTACCTATCTGGGCTAACAAAAGTATTGAGACTGTAGTAGAGACAGATACAGGAAATTATATCTAATGGTCCTTGACTGCAACATTAGTCTGTTCATGGATGTTAATGTTTCTCAGGAACATGTTGTTTAAGATCAGTTCGCCATAGTGCAAAAAAAAAAAAAAAAAGGTCTTTCTAGATCTGAATTTGCTAATTCAGACTATGGATACTTCCTGCTCTGTCTTCAACTGCTCTGAATAGTACAGACAGAATATTAATTAGGGACCAGGTGGGGCTTAATGGAGGAACAAGCCATGAACAAGAACAAATGGTGACACTATACTGCTCCCCATGTTTGCAAAGATGCTTTGGGATGAAAGTGTGTGTGTGTGTGTGTGTGTGTGGTGGGGAAATATAGAACACTTTTCATCCATAGATCTCAAAGTATTTTGCAATGAAGGTTAAATATCATTATCCCCATTTTACAGATGAGAAAACAGAAGCACAGAGAGGTGAAGTATTGTTCCAATGTCATACAGGAAATTTGTAGCAGGCTCCAGCATAGAACCCTTCTCTCCTGACTTTGGTGCACTAGACTATGCTGCCTCTCCCTTAGAAGATTTAAAAAGTACAATACTACTTTGTATACTGACCAATTGGACTGCTGTTTTCTTAATTGATCAAATTCTTAACTATCCCAAAATACTGAAAATCCAAAATGTTACATTAATAAAGAATTAGATATATCTTGCACTGTCTGCTTTAAAATACTTGGATTCTTACATAACCAGGGTTTATACTGATTAGCCTTAACTATAAACTTGGGATACTTTTTCTTAGGACAGGATGATGAACAGCCAAAAATCCAGGATAAAAATTAGCATGCCCAATCTTAGATAAGTAGTGGTGCACTATAGTCAACATTTCATAAAGAAGCATGTCTGGATTTTAATGGCTTAATTGAAGAATCTGCTATAAACATTAGAAAGGATTTTGTCCCTTACTGTAGGAAAAATGGAAGCTAGAATCATGCTTCTGATGTAACAGAATGTGAGACATTTATTAATTTTCTGTCTGCCAAACGGACCATAATTAATGTCTCAGTCTTCTTAGAGGAACTTTATCTCTTTGGTTCAAACAATAAAATTTCTTAGAAACTCCCTCATATGTGTTAGAGTGAATGGTTTGAGGAGTTTGTAGAGCAAATCAAAAGTCACTCGCTAAGTAACCTGCAGAGATCATGGATTTTCTGATAAAGAGCATGTGATCAGAACTGAATCTGTCAGTGGGGATCTGTCAGTGGGGATCTGTCTCTTCTCTTCTGCGGTATGCATGTTACTTGAGGTAGATTTTAAGTCAGTGGCTTGAAGACTATTGAAGTATTAAAAGAATGACTTTTTTGTCTATTCTTTCTATGTTTTTGCACTAATGGGCCTAGTGCTCATCTGACATCAATTTTATTGGCTTTAGTTGAGTTATTCCTGATTTACATCAACATAAGTGAGAGCAGAACTAGGCCTATAATTAGAAACAAAAAAATTCTGTTCCTTAATATCCTAATGAATAGGTAAATTATCTCACTGTATGGCATGTCACTGAAAATACAAAATGAAATTTCTGATTCCACCTGATTGCAAAAAATGCCTCTCTCATTGAATACCTGACTTGGACATGAACAGCAGACTGACTATTTTTCTGTAACAATAATTACTTCTTCTTTTTCTTTTTTTACCAGTGTGTCTACTAATATGCTCTCTCTTTATATGGGAAACTAACATGGGAAGTGAGAATAAGGCAAGGTTTATTTTGATTATTTCTGTCTTGTCAGTTTGAAAGCCATATATACACATACACACACCTCTCTGTACTACTCATACTGATCCATAATGAAAATACATCTGCTTTATAATCTGATTTACTAAACTATTTCTGGATTTTTTTTTGAATTGCAAGTGAAGACAACTATAATTAAATCACATATACATACACACACATACCAATGATGGATTTTCATTCTCCCTTTTCTACCCTATTCCTGAAAGAGATTCTCTTGGTTTGAATAGTAAAATTTAGGTTTTTAGGGCAACTTTAGTTCACTAACAGAGAAATATTTGAATTTTACTTACAGAATCATTCTTTTAAATGTCTGACTATAGAGTTGGACCTGGTAACCTTAACTTAGAAGACAAATGGATCTGAATCAGGAGCTTGTCTTCTCATGGATTTTTATTTACAAGATATAAATAAGTATAGAGCAAAAGTGAGTACTAGGCACAATTCTGCTTTGTATGCCATTAGTGATGTCAGTGGGAGTCACTTCTGTGCATCCAGACCTGAATTTGGCTCTTAACACGCTTATTGAAGTTACATGATGGAAATATTTTCACTGTGATATGACACACATTTTGGAAATATTGACAGTTGTGTAAGGGTTAACAAGCACATATGCCAAAACAAACAGGGCTGAGAAAGAAAAGTTAAAAAGAAATAGCGCAAAGACCAAGTTACACAGATTCACCACATTTTTGGAAAACTTCCATTTGTAAGTCAAAACAGCCCTTGAGCAACTTTAAACTTCCACAGCCAGCAATTATACAGCAGATCAGTCACTGACCTTGGCAGTATTACAGGAGTCCCATTTTTACACATACTTTCTCCTGAATAATTTCTCTAACCTATAAGGCATAAACAGGCTTTCCTTACACATATAGGACATTGGATTCCACCCCAAAACCAGCTCAACTCTTACCATAATATCAGCTTCTCACCTGCAGCAGGTACACTTGCCCAAGAGAAGGGGGAATGAAACCCGGACAGTGTCAATCCTTGTCCATCTCTCTTAAAAGCCAAAAGTGGCCTCCTTTTGGCCCAAACAATTCTACCCCATACTCCAGTAGCCATGTCAGTTTAGGTAAGGGGAGGAGCCAGCCAGCCAGACTCAGCAGAAGCAGACTCTACAACAAGGACATTCAGACAATGATGGTGTCATCAGACTAATTTTTCACTTTTTACTCTCAGCAGTCTCTCCCCTTTGCTGATTGGCTGTTTATGCTTGCACAGTCATTTCACATCAGTCTCAGCCCACCGGCCTCATCTCCAATTTTAATATCAACTCTTCCTTTTTGCTTACCCAAATCACTCTCTACCACATACCACCACCACCCTAAAAACCCACACTACAAAATACTAAACAAAAAATTATGGAATGAATATAATGTTTGTAAACCATCATATTGTTCACACTTCTTAGATATTATAACCTCCCCCGCATCCTTTATCTATCTAGATTGTAAGCTCTTAAGGGCAGAAACAGGCTACTGGTCTGTATTTGTACAGTGACTAGGACAGCAGGGACCTGTTTTCATTTGGTCTCTAGGCACTAGTATAATACAAACAATAAATAATATTTATTGTAGACAGTGATGGAATATAGAGGACCTTCAGGACTCAGTGTGGGGAAACTCCTTATCCTGGAAGCACTCTGTTAAAGTTTCTTTAATTTGGCAAACCTCCACCACCTGTTTCTTGGGAGAGGAAGGCCTGTTTCAGCCCCAGCTCCCCAACACCTATGGGGGTCATGGAGGCTGGCTGGCCATGTCCCTCCAGCACTACCCCTCTCCCTACACTCTAAACTGCCCTTTTGAAAGCCCCCTCCCTCCCAAATACAAAGAAGGGAGGGTGCCTCAGCATACTCTCTCCAAGCCAAGGTCTAACAGGAAGTGGCAGGGAGACATTCTACTCACACGCTTCTAGTTTCCCTGGTCACAGCAAGGTTGCTCATGCCAGTGACCATAGAGCTGGAGCAATAGGGACCAGTAGTTTTTGTGGGTAGAAGGTCTTGTTTCTACTTCCTGCCGTAAGTCTCCCTGGGGGACTCCAGTGCCCCCTGGGAGATGTGAGAGAAATTGCAAAATGGTAGTCCCCAGGGTGAAAGGAGAGGCTGAAGGGCTCTGCTGGGGCCTAGAGAGTCCACTGCTGCTCTGGCAGGGCTTGTCAGGATGGGCTTGTGACAGCACTGAACTGAGTCTCGGGGTATATGCTCACACTGTGCCGCAGCCTCCCTGTGTGACATGGGGTAGGTCACTTGGCTTGGCTGCCTCAGTCCCTAAAATGGAGCTAATAATGATCATCCCTGCCTCCTCCCCTTTGCCGGTAAGTTCTTCACAGCAGGGATGGTCTCTCCTTGGGTGTTAGTACATGAGTGCCGCTGGGTGGGTGACACTCCTGTAGTAACTAATAACAATGAAGAGAAAGTGGCTCGGCGTTCCTCCTTCGCCTGCTTGCTTTTACCTCCTAGGTAGCTGGTAATGGCATGAAAATGTCCTGGCCTTGTTTGTGTGGAAACAATATGGTTCTTCTGGCCCTAGACATTTCTCTTGGGGTTTATCTGCACAAAATTTGGAACTAAAATAGCTAAATAGGTTGTAATTTGTACTTTGTTATTTTGGTGCGTGTCTCTCTGTGGAGTAAGAGTGCCCTGTTTCTTAATTCTTAAATAGTTTATTATTTTCTTAAGTCCTTTAAGTTATGTTGAAATAAGGGCATTCTTATTCAGAAACACCTGTTAAGATGAAGCTGGCAGCATCAGTCTGGGTCAAATTTTGTGCAGAAATTCTATCACGTGCCAGAAATCCCAATAGCACCAGACTTAAGGATACTGTAAATGAACTTATTCAGAGTGAATAGAAAGGAATTGCCTGGTGCATTGCATTTCTTATTAAGCTAATAGCAATTCTTCCATGTTGGGTCAGTAAGTACTACACTATGCATGATACATTTTAATGTAATCCTGTATCATATTGTAATTTGAGAATCTACCACTGACGATGACTCCACATCATTGTTATGCTGTATTTATTGATATCACAGGCCATGACTTTGTGCTGCTAATAGACACTTCAAACACTGCTGCATCCGATGGGCAGTGTCTATGGATGAGGTATATTAATCTTCCTTTGAGTAGATATAGGAGAACTAGCTACTTCTCTCAGGAAGGCTGTCTGGTGTTCTGAAGCAAGAATAAATTTGGGAAAAACAGAAGTACAAAACTGTCACTAGTATCTAATAAAATTAAATGGTCTATTCGATTTCTGTTCTCCCCTTGATCTGTGCATGCAAGCATTAGTCATGTGTATCAAGAAAAGAACAGTCCTCTACCTGTGGAGTTTCACAATCATGTATTCACAACGTGCTTCATTTCTTGAATAATGCATTATCTTTCTTTCCATGGGCTCGCTACATCCATATCAGAATCCTTGTCATGCCCTCATTTGTATCCATTTTACACTTCTCCTCCATCTTTCCCCTGAGACTCCACCTTCTAGTCATTTTCAATCTAGCCAAGGAGAACAGTGAGAGGTCCCTTTGGAGCCTCTTTATGTCTTGATAATGTGAGGAGAACAAGGCTTTTACTGAATATGTTTCTGAGAACGTGTGTGCTCTTGTCAGAAAGAGGGAGGGGTACAATGACACAGGAGAAGAAAAAGGGTTAGCCAGCTCCCTGCAAAGCTAGGGAGAAAAAATTCAGCACACCCTGAGGGCTATATGCAAATTATCATTCATGGAGGGAAGAGTAGACAGCTGGATCTCATTAAGGAAATATGTTGTGGACTTTGATAGAGGCTTTTGCAGGTAAGGGGAATTTCTTGTGACCTGGCCTCTAGTTAGAGAGGAGCTGTTTCTGTGGCCCAGAAGACTACAGAACAGGACTGGTGAACTCTGCACCAAAAGGAAAATGACTGTTTTTGTAAAGGGAGAATTCTTAGTTCGGTGCTGTATCAGCAGAGAAAAAGTGAGGCATGACTGTGCTCAAATGATGAATAAGTAAGTACTTGCAAGATTGATCTACTAAAGTCAATGGTAATGTTTAAGTACCTATGAATGGGATTAACGTCTTAGAGAATTGAGCTCTAATGTGCTTGACTCTGTACCCCATGTAGTGTATTCTTTACTTTATATTCTTTATAATATAGAATAGAATGTTTTCAACATGACTAAGAGCCATAACAAACTCTGGAGATACTAAATGAGTAATATGAGCAGGTCTTTATATGCTTTGTGATCAATTAAGTTTATATGCATCAAGTCCTTTTTAAATGTTTTCTGGTATTGTGTTTTGTTTCTTTGTATCAGAACTTTATGTTTCTCATTTGCAGTTAATACCAGGGTAGCAAAAAATAGTTTTGTTTTGTTGTTTTTGAAGAAGAGAGAAACCAGAAGACAACAGAACTAAGCATTAGCAAAAAGATACCAGGGAAACTCATTATTGCCCTTTGCTTTCAATAGCAGTTAGTAGATCCATTCTCAGAGGCTCAGATAACAGTTCTGCTTTTCAAAGGGCTTTAACGTGAGGAAGAGCTAGAAAATAATTTGAGGTCCCCAACAGACTCCAATTCTTCTGGCTACCTCCTAACAGATCATCAAGGAGAACCGTCCATATTTGTGCCTTTTAGTGTGACTAAGAAATGCTGAATTCAGAGAGACAAAACCGTTGTTGGCAATACAAAAAAGAGTAGATCAAGAATAGACTTTACTTGGATCTGTAAAGTAGTAGTGTTTACTGTTTTTATGTTTAATATTCAAGCTCTCTTTCTGGAGGATCCATCCTAAAGAATGTTTCCTCAAGAGTAGAACTTGCTGCTGTGTAAACTATTAGCTATTAATATTTTCTGCACATTAATGCAACTTCTTCTCAAAGCCCCAGATCTCATGAACATTTATTATTGCCAAGCTCATTTCAGTCCAGATAAAACAAAAGTACCAAGCCCTTTGTTTGAGAACATGCTAACTTTTGGGATCTGGTGAAAAATCTTCTGTCCTGTGAAAAATCTTACTTTTGTAAGAGTTTAACTTGGTTAGCAGTACAGTTATACCAAAAATTTTTGGCAAGTCAATTCCTAATAAAACTTTATTTTCCTACAGTATGCTTGGGAAGACTCTCCTCTTCATACACTGAAAGGCTCTCAATAGTCAATGTCTATTTTTCAAAAAATTCTTTTTTAAATTATAGTTCCTCAGTGACTGTGGCTCTACTGTTTTGGGATTGTGATTATATTTATATTATTGTAACCTTGATTAAAACTCTGATTATGATATTTATTTAGTGTTAAAGGGATTCCTTTCTAAATCATAGGGAAAATGGAAATTGGCAAGCCAGTGGCTATAGCCTTTTCTTGGGTTTTATGTATCATCTGTTTCAATGAGCACTCAGAGCATCCCTATATGCACAAGGAATATGATGTGTGCATAGGACCCATGCAACCCACAGTGAAGTACTATAGAGTACAAGATTTTTAAGGCCAGAAGAGACCATTATGATCATTTAGTCTGACCTCCAGAGTAATTTAGGCCATAGATGGCCCTGTAATTGTTGCATCATAGGCAATAGCTTATGGCTGAATTCTAACATAGTTTTTAAAGAAAGACACATGAATCAAAATGAGATATGTGGTAACACTTCCTAGCAGGAGACCAGAATGGACATGCAGCGGGTTCTCTGAATGTTGTTGATGTATATTAGAGCTACTGGCAGTTTTCCTGTCAGTTATCAACAGTCATTAGGATGCTCAAAAAAATCCTAGTTAATCCACAATTACTTCTGTTCCCACCTCACAGCCATGTAATATTGTTTTCAGGGCTCATTTCAGCCTGCCCTGTCAGACTGGGTATAACTTTAGCATTCTCTTGATAATCATTATAGGCTTGTACTGCTTTTGCTTTGATTCTAAATCCCATGCAGTCACGTGAGTGGCCTAAAATATCCCTGTATAGGGTATGCACATACAGGAGCCCATACTATGGAATAGTAACTATGCTGGAATTTACCTGTAATGTGGACCCTGTTCCACGTACACAACACAGATTTGTGCTCACAGGACCACATTTCACCCATTGTATTTGAAAGTATTGATAGGTTGTAGTAAATGTATTTTAAAATAAACTGATTATTGTAACTGATGCCTATTGTAATGTCAGTAAAAGTGGGGCCTTTCTTTAAAAATCTCAGCTCTTATCCTCTGAGTTTAGGACAAGGCACTGTAGGCTATTAATAGACTTTTTATCAGAGTAAGTAAAGAGTTATGGTCTCAGATTTCCTGAATGATGTTTTATTGCCCTTCTAACAAATGATCAACTTGGTTACTTGTACCCTGCTAACAGTGTCCCTTTTGAAATGGGAGTATTTACAGCAGTATTTGAACTAAACTGGACCTAGTGACTTTGCCTTTTGTTGTCTTTTCAGAAAGGAACTAAACAGGGTCACCCAAGAAGGAAGAAAATCACAACAGAGAAAACATGCATGGTCAGTTCTCTTTTATTAAAATTTCTTAGGATGCTCAAACAAAGAGTCTTTTAAAAATATTCTGAAGAGACCTGCAGTTACTGCTGTTCCCATCTCACAGTACAATTTTGTATTCTGTAGAATGTAGTATAATATTCAGGGCTCATTTCAGCCTGCCCTGTCAGACAAGGCTCAGAACTAGCTGCTGCATTACATTTAAGGGAGGGAAGAACTGAAAAACCTTAACAGAATCAATTTAAATATTGTCACTCCAGGTTCTCATGTCACTGTATGGAATTTCAGGTAGGACTCACTTTCCTTGTAGCCCTGATGACTGAACCAGGCCAATGAAAAATATATATACTTCATTGTGATAACCACTATTCTGAAGAGCACAGAACCATATTGATAACTGTGCATGTTTTGAATTGTTCCCTAGAGTTGAAATATATATTTAAGCACCGTTGCAATCTCTGGCTTTGATACAGCCATTTTTTGTTTAGCATTAAAAGTGACTTTCATTACATAATGTTTATTATTTTTATGTGGGGACTAGTAACTACTTGTTATATTAGAGCAGGGGTGGGAAAACTATGGCCCAGGTGCTGCATCCGGCCCTTCAGACATTTTAATACAGCCCTCAAACTCTCCCCGGGGAGTGGGGTTTGGAGCTTGCCCTACTCCCACACTCCAGCCTGGGAATGGGCTTGGGGCCTTTCCCCGCTCCACGCGTGCCATGGCTCTGGCTTGGCTCCCAGAAGCAGCGGCATGTCCCCCCTCCGTCTCCTATGCGTAGGGGCAGCCAAGGGACTCCGCACAGTGTTCCTGCCCCAAGCGCTGCCCCCGCAGCTCCCATTGGCCGGGAACCATGGCCAATAGGAGCTGCAGGGGCAGTTCCTGCAGACGGTGCAGGGCACAGAGCCGCCCAACTGCATAGAAGCTGGAGGGAGTACATGCTGCTGCTTCCAGGAGCTGCTTGAGGTAAGTGCTGCCTGGAGCCTGCACCCCTGACTCCCTTCCGCACCCCAACCCTCTGCCCCAGCCCTTATCCCCCTCCCACCCTCTGAACCCCATGGTCCCAGCCTGGAGCACCCTCCTGCACCCCCAGCCGGAGCTCTCACCCCCTCCCGCACCCCAACCCCTAATTTTGTGAGCGTTCATGGCCCACCATACAATTTCCATACCCAGATGTGGCTCTCAGGCCAAAAAGTTTGCCCACCCCTGTATTAGAGTAATACAAAAACAGTTTCAGTGTTAACAGTAAATTGAAATTTTGCTCCTTTCTTTGGTCCACTTGTAACACTTTCTTGTTTACTATTGTAATTTATTTTTGGCAGTTATACATTAGCTAGGGAACATTAAATCTCAAATCTTGTTCTGCTGGGTAGCTAGTCAGTCTGTCTGTCCCCGGTGGATTGTTTTCAATAAATCAGCTTGACTGATCATTTAATTTCCATCAGTACTGCATGTAGATGAATATAAGTTCCTGGGGAGAAATCTTCTAGAAACTTTCTCATACTTATGGGACCAAGTTCTGGCTTTGGGGTACACGTATCTAAAAGGACATGGGCTGAAAGGGAAAATATCACATGCAATTATCGGTCTTGTTCCTGGCTCCTTCAAAACTATGAGAGCTATAACTCTTCTGGCCCATTAAGATGCAGAGGGATGTGGCTGGACTTGGGGATAAGGGAGCATGGTCATAGGTTTCAGAGCAGACTCCCAATCCACTTGTCACTACAACTGCACAGCTCCCTCCATTTGGGTCCTACCATGGTTTTTGTCACTTGTAATCTATGTTGTTTCTGCACTTGTTTAGTAGAGAAACAGAACCTGGCCCATGTTGCCTATCTAATTAATTAGCTACTGTATAGCAATATATATTGTGATGACTATATGGTACAAAGATAGCAATCATTTTAGTTTTAAAACTGTGTAAAATCCTTCACGAAAGATCAGATGTAGGGCAGCATTTTTCACTACCATAGTTGAGAAGATGGAGATACTCACTAGGAATAAGGGTCTTATGCTGAGAAGTTCAGTCCTCAATAGAAATTCTGCGCTGATCACAAATCTCTGTGCAATTAGGATGTTCGCATGCCTGAGAGAAGTGTTTCCTGATTTTTATTCCAGAACTTCTCAAACTTTTTTCATGATATCATCTACATTTTAATAGGCTTAGTGTATCATAGACATACTGCCAACCCACTTGTGATTGCCTAGCCCGTCTCTCCTCCCATTTGCAATCTACAACATCCTGTGATTAATATGAACAAAAGTATTGTCAAGATAACAGCCGACTGAAGGGTAACGTATTTTCGGACGAATGCAGGGTAAGATATAGAGTAAGAGTAAAGATATAGAGTAAGAGTAAAGAAGTCTGGTTGCTCGAGCTGAATTGATCTCAAGTTTGTATCGATACTATAGTGTTAAGAATAGTAGTAAGTAGTTAATACATGTACTTGTCTTCAGTATAACTTGCCGTTTAGATTAATCCTCATTCAGTACTAGTCTTTAATCTTTCTTTTCTTATTTTATCTGTATTGCCTTTATAGCCAGAAGTCATTAAAAATCTTTTTTGAGGAATAATTAGTAGTTTTAATTTCTCTGATACGGGCACTACTCAACCTCATTACATCTGTGTTGGGTGGTGGGAAGTAGCGATCACCCAGGGCACAATTAGGGCCCTGATGCATGTCTTCTTCTTCCTTCATCTCCGCACATCCCTGTGGCACCTAAAGCAATGGCTTACCGTTTAACAGAAAGAAAGTGTTTTTTAATAATCTTGTAAAGCAATTTAACAGCTGGATACAAGGAGTAAAGCTAGTACCATGTGATCAGACACCAGCTCACTGCAGACCTGGAACTGCTTTATTTTGTCAGATTATTGGGCTTTGGTCTAGATAGTCACTCAATTTTTAGGTCCAGTCACTGTTGGAGAAATCTCTACCTGCTAGTCTTTTGTGACACTACATTGTACTGAATTGCCTCTGAAAGGCTAAGAGTTGCTGTGGCATAATTCTAACATTGTCCTGATACTGTAATAATTATAGGTTTGTACTGGCTTTGCTTTGATTCTAAATCCCATCAGATAAGTGGGGCATTCACATAGTCATACTACACAATGAAAAATAACTACCGGTATGTCTCATGAACAACAACTGTTGCTACATAGTAACTCCTAGCCAAGTTAGAAGAACAGCATTTGTTTCCATTGCTACTGTCTCTATGGGATTGAAGATGCTGGGGAATCTGGGTGTGTCGCTGTTAAAGTACAAGCACAAAAGTTTTAGTCATATGCAAAAGCACAGAAAGAATAACCACTAATAGCACGCATGAAGAGTTGGTAATCTATTCACAGAGAAATATAGCACAAACAAAAGCTAAGGCTCTAGCTTACCATATGAAGAAAAATCAGTAAATTAAGTAGACATGGACCTGAACTGGAACGACAAATCAACAAATTTTGGTGTATGCTTCTTTGAAATCTGGATCTTAACTTCATACGAGTTTGGGGGACTGGACTAGATGACCTCTCGAGGTCCCTTCCAGTTCTATGATTCTATGAATTCGACCTATACCTTGCATAATATCAGTATATTAAAGTCAAACCACTCCAAAATTCAAGATGGGGAGGGCTGAGAATCAAAAGGCATATGAGCTTTTCCTTAAATTCAGATTTTCTTCTTGGGACCATCTCTGTTAGCTGATTTGCATGACATTCTTGATGAACTAGGGAATGCTGTAGCCCCTTTTACTTAATTTTTTACATACATTTTCAGTTTGGTTTTAATATATTTTGGCTTTTAATGAGTCTAATGCACTGAGTTTACAATAGGGGTTCCCTGTGTAAATAATTTTATATTCAGGATACTATGAATAAAAGGGATTGGGAGAAAGTTAAGCTTGGGAGGCCAAAATATATTCTGCAGTGAGCATAACAGATTTCCTTGCAGGACACAGAACAGACTGTTCTTGACAGTCTGTTCTGCTGTCACATGGTGGCACAGTCTCCCTACTGAAACTGTTGACTTGTCTGGAATGTCTCATCCTCTCTTGGTCTGTCTCTGGTCCCTCTGCTCTCCATAATCCCACAAATGCGCATTAAGTGAAAGACAAGGATGGGGCAAATTAGGAAAGCCCACTAGTCTCCTACAGAAGAGGAGCAGTTACTGCCTTCTACAGTTGTATAGTGGTGGAGTTACCATGATTCAACTGTATTATGTCTTAGACACGGTCTCAATTAAAATCTCTCTTCCCATGCCTCTTTAAAAAAAAAACAACAACAACAACAAAAAAACCCACCCTTCATTTCACATTTGGCACCTGTGCTATCATCCTATCTGTTCTCCAGCCATCCAAAATTTTCCAGGAAAACAGGGTGGACAAGTGTTTAATATCTAAGATGAATTTGTGAAGATATGTGAATTGGGGGAGAATTTTTTCAAAAATTATCTTATAGGCCCTTTTATTTGTCCTCTTTGCAGGTTACATTTAAAATGTAATAGTAAATGGAATAGGAAACAGACATGTACATCTACTCATGGGCCAATTTAAGCAGGGGACAAAACAAAATCTTGAACTACTTTAAAATTAAGGGACCAGTTGTTAGTTGGGGAACACTCATGTACAGCTACTGGAGTGAGTAGAACTATACTAGCTGACTAAGAGCATGTTTATTAAGAAGTTTATATTTATCTGTAATTGCCCATCTGAGGATAAGAGCTCTTGCCTATTTGTCATTGCTGCTGTCAGGAACTAGATTGTAGCTCTAATAACCGCATGCATAAATTAAAGTACAGTCTAACAGGTGTGACTGTGACCTATACATCTAAAAAATGGGTTTCCTTAAAGTGACATAGATGGTATGCAAGTGCTGCAACTACAATCTTTTTGGCTGTCAAAATGTTTTTGATATGATCACCAGACAGTTTTCTAGAGTGACATTTCTCCAGCTGGATTGCCGCTCATAAGACCTAAGTACCACTCACTTGTTAGTCATAACTAGCTGTGTACTGCTCATGAAATGTTATTGCTGTGATATCAGCAACCAGTTATAAACACAAAATTTGTCACACACGCAAACTAATTCAAGAAGAATAAATAAATGACTACAATGTAAGAATATCTTAATTGCAATTACTTTTTAGAGTTGTGTGTGTTATTTTAACAAACATTAAAGAGCCAGTCCTCAGCGTTCCACCTTTTGGTACTGAAAATGAGTTGTTGCAATCAAAGTAGTACTGGTGTTTAAGTGTAAAGAAGTCCCTGTGGATCATCTTGACACACGGTATTTCCATTCTTTCCGCAGATCAATAACCTGTATAACAACTTATTGTTGCAAAGCAGAGCTACAGTTGGGTCTAGGGCTATGTATTGTAATGATATGAGAGTGTGTGAGAATTACAAATTCTCAGCAATAAATCTTCAGACAAAGTTGAAGTAGTGAACTGATTATAATAATAAAAAATATTTGAAACACATGACACTTGTAGCTAAGGTTCCACAGCCAACTTTAATTATCCTGTGTGGTCTGAATGTTTGCACTTTTTCCAGAAAGTTTTTCTGATTAAAATTTATCACAAGGATACATGTGAAGGGGTCCCAGTTGTGCTTAAGATTAGAAATCTGTTTATTATTTAACGGAAGCATTACTGTGGTTTCATAATGTACCTTCCCCGAATGTTAGATATTTCTAGCATCACGTTAGCTGTATATTCTCCCCTCAGGACTTTCATTTTGGAAACAAGGGACAAATAGACTAATCTTTTCACACTTCGTATCTGCACATTGGTGTATATATAAAACTAAATAACTGGGGCACTCAGCTCTGGAAAGCAACCCTAAACCAGCTCCTGCAGACCTAGAGCCAGTGTGGAAGCTCTATGTCGCATTTTCTGGTCCTGTGTGTGCACGGGCGGGGCATCACCAGGGTGCACCCTGTTCTCGAAAAACAGTGGAGTGTGATCCCTCGGTGACAAGAGGACTCTTGGAGCCAGCCAGGTATAAGGTAGGGCAATGCTAAGGTTGCTTTACCTTTATAGCAGGGACCTGACTAGCCCACAGAGTTTGGATTAGAGACACTTGCCATCCCTTCCCCGTTGCATTGAGCATATCTTGTCAGCAGCAAAGGCTCTACCCAATATTTTTATTCTTATAAGAAAAAGAGTGTTGCAATTAGAAGAAATCTCTCTCTAAAAATAGCCATTGCCTGTTTACAATCAGCAGGTACTCTGGTAAGCCATTATTATAGCCCAGGCAAAATGAGAACTTGCTTGAATCTGCCTTGTGTTTTCAAAATGTCTTCTTTGATATTCTTTTAAGAACTGGGATATGCCAGACATTACCTTAACTAGACCTGCCCTTGTAATTTGAAATCAGTTCAAATTCCTTCTTACCTTCACAAAAACCTTACGATAACAGAATATGGATGCTACAGAGGCTTAATATTGGATGAACGTGACGTGCTCATGCCTTGAATGGCTGCTTGTCCGAGCAGATGAGGAGTTTCCATGTTGCAAGTTTAGGAAGAAAACCACAAATGTGAGAAGCCACCAAAGAAGCTTATCTATCTTTCCTTGCATGTTGTCAGCCACGAAATAACCTTAACTGTAGCCTTAGCAAAACTTTGGCTAATAGCAATGAAGAGCTAGCTTCAGGGGCAGAAACCTTTATTTTTGTTTCAGCAGACATGCACTAGTATCAGATACAGTGCCACAAATTATTAATAAGAGAGGCTAATGCCACTTTACAATTTGTACTTACATAAGACAGTATAGGCTAACTGATGCAATCAGTGAGGAACCTTGCTTTGGACCATAGAATTTCATTATGCATAGTTCAGGTACTGCTCTAATCTTCTTTCCAGGTGACTTCCATTTTATTTATTTTATTTTATCACAGCATTGTGCCTGTTTTAATGGCAATTGGAAATGTCTAACTTCAAAAATATCTGGACTCAATATAAAATCATGTTTTACAGTATCTACTCCAGAAACTCACTCAAATAGAACAGCAAGAGTCGAAGGGGAGAAATGAGGTGCATTGAGGTGCTATGTGGAGCAAATGATAAAGACATCTTCCATAGTACCCTGTGCAGCACTCCTATCTGGTCTTGCAAAGTGAGCGTGGCTGAACCAAGTCACGACTTTCTTAACCATTACTTTTCCCATTTTTTTTTCCCTCTCAAGTCAAGAAGTTATTTTTAGGCTCCAGCATCCATCTTTATTCAGTTCTTTTCCAGGTATTGCAAGAAAAAGTTTACTTCTCCCATATTGACTATAACGAAAGGGATCTCCTAAGTACAACAGAATCCTGTTGTTCAAAAGCAAACATGTCTGAATAGAAGTTACTTCTCCTGAAATGCATTACCCTTATGAAAACCTCTTACTTGACTCAATTTAAATAAATTCTGTTTCTTTGAGATAAACAAGAGTCTAGTGGATTGCATAGACATCTTAAACAGCCTAGCAAAAGAAGATACAGTTTTGAGTTAAAGGCAGCCCCAATATGACCAAGCTCCCTTGGTATTATACAGAAATGCTCGTTGAGAGCAAAATTCTGCCTCTCACTATAGAAGTGAGCAAGAAGGGGCAGCATTATACCCTACGTTTGTTTAAGTACTTTCAGAATGCCAATATTGTCTGTACACACTCGATCCAGGACAGTTGACTTATAGGAATCTTGAATGGTTATTCTCTCATACATGGTCTACATAGAGGGCAGGAGGATGAAGCACATGCCGCATGCCCCCCATGCATGTTTTCCTGTTATGTCTGCAGTTAGAGATAATCTACTCAAGGATTACCCGTACACTGCCTAGCAACAAAATATCTTGAACAATAAAAGCATTGATTTTGGGATTTTAAAGTCCATTTGTTTGGGTAAGATCAAACTACTTTTCAGGCGAGTCTTGGTTTTCTGGTAATTTTAGAACATAACTCTGTGGTTTCTCAGATTGAAGCTGGGACTTCCTTTTAAAATTGTCACATTTAACAAACAAAGATTTGGACTGGAAATCTCACTGCAGGGTGCAGGAAGGCTTACGCTGCTTTTTCCAAAAGTGCAGGTTTTCTCCAGGGAGACGGCAAAAGCTTCTGTAGACTCAGTTATGCATTTCAGTAGACTCAGTTATACATTTACAGAATTATTATGGACTAAGACAAAAAGTTCTCTGGACTCAATAGTTTCCTATACAACTTACGTACAGGCATCCCCTAAACATAAAGAGGTACTAAGTGAGGCCACCTACCTTTCCTGTACAGTAATATTTCTGGCAATGTTTTTAATTGTACTATTTTATATTTTTATACTTCCTTTCATCTTGAGGGATCTCAAAGTCCTTTACAAAATGAATTACAAACTGTGGGCCAGATCCTTCAATGAAAGTTACAGATGCATCTCAGAATAAGTTGTGTATTGGACAGAATGTAATTGTCCAAGTTTGACTGTGGTAATGCTTTTAACTCTTGGAGGCTTGGAGGAAGGGGAGGGTGGAATGAAAGCTTTCACAAACAAAAGTGTCCCGACTCTGGAAAGATGTCACACACACACACACACACACACACACACACACACACCTAGAGAACAACAACATGGCGTGGTGAGACATTGCTGCCACATCATAGCCCATGGTGGCATGAAAGTGGCCATGTTAAGTGAATATTGTTGCCTGTGTATTATATGGCCCTTATTGATATAGTTTGAGCACCTCTGAAAAGCTAGGAACAAAATCTTATGACCTTCTTTCCCTGCCAGTAAGTGTGCCCATGAATATGAGAAGTATTTTGAGGAAAGTTAGGTCAGGAAGAGGAGCCTTACAGGTAGTTCTGAACTTGGTCAGACCTGTGAACATTCTCATCTGATTCAGTTGTGAGTACCATAGTCTAGGACCAACTCTGAGAAAGTTCTATGCTTCTTGATCCAGAGTTTCGTAATTCAGGGAACACACTGTCATGGGAGATCACAGCTGCAGAGGAGTCAGTTTCTCAGGAAACTGAAGTCAGTCTCATGCAGGGCTTTGAATATCAGGACAGAGACTCTGAGTTGTGCTAATGAAGATGAAGGCCAGTCAATCTGTCTCCATAACTTTCCCATACTGCCCTGAAAAAGATGAAATTTCTTCTGGCTCCAGAATTAAAAGCGCTCAGTTTTATTCCTGTTGTCCTCCCCATCTCTTCCCTTCCACTGAAGATCTAGTTTGATATAAATGTTATAGCTTTACTAGAAAATTCTAGTGCAAAGATTCAGCATTTCTATCTCACCTGTTGCATCAAAACTGTTTGTTTTTTATCCCTGAATGTAGAGATAGGACAATAGATGCACAAGGAACGTCAAACATATTTCTCCTAAAGTGGCAAATGTGAGATAACAGAAAATTTGAAAAACCTAAGTGTGTTTGGAATTTTAGCACAAAAGACACAGCCTGATTATATGAAATCAGTGTATAATTTTAATACTTAAATCTTTAAATCAAGTCCAATTTTTTAAAAAATGGTTAGCAGTATCTCTCTAGATTATCCCTTTTCTGGATTTAAAAACCAGCAGGAGGTGGTGGTGGGGAATGGAGCTCATAATGGAGACCTCCCACAGCCATTCACTAGAGTGAGAGAGGACTCTGCTTCCCATCTCACAGAATAGGGCCACAGACTCTGCCCCCAATCTGAAGCATCCCAGGGATCAGCATGGATCCTGACAGCAAAACTCAAGAAGCCAGGACAATCCATACAGAGGTTCCCATGCTTCTTTACTAGTTCTGGCCATCACAGCTCCAAGGCCACAGCAGGCTGTTGCTATGTATGGATACTGTGGAGGAAGGGGGAAGCAGTGTAGAAAGTTTCAGATACTGCACCTGTCTATGTCCCCATGCCAACTTTTTTTTTTTTTTAACGTTTCTCTCCTCTGATGCTGTGTGTCAAGGCTCACACCAACTGGGCAAAGTGACTGACTATATACACTGGAAACAGTAAAACAGAAAAAGTGGTCAGTCGTTCACAGTGTAGAAATTGGGAGTAGGTGGGGGTGGGGATAATAAAGGTATGTGTCTTTCCTGTAATCCCGCTGAGTTAAAGGATGCTTATAATGGTAGGTAGCAAAGTTTCAGAGCAAAGTATGGATTTTTTTTAATGGACTGTTGTGACGATGCTGCCTGTGGGAGCCAGCTGAGGTCACTCAAAATCAGGGTGAACTGCAAACAGAACAGGGCAAACAAACCCCAAATGCTGGTGGATATTCTACTAGTTAGATTTACCAAGCCAGCACAAAACAACTTCGATAGTACCTCACTGGTTACTCAGAAGTCCAAATAATGCAATTCCCTTAAAGTACCCAGCCTCAGGCCTCCATCCAGACATACATGTCAGACATATGATGATAAATTCTGAAAATCTTATTTCATCATATAAAAGAAAAGGTTCTACTGACCCCAAAGGACCAATCCCAGGTCAAATAATAACTTAGATCTTACCCCAAATACACGCTTATAGTCAATTCTTATTAACTAAACTAAAATTTATTTAAAAAAGGAGAGAGAGTGTGTTGGTTAAAAGATCAATATACATACAGACTTGAATTCAGTTCTTGAGGTTCAGATACGTAGCAGAGATGAACTTGTAGTTGCCAAAAGTCCTTTTAGAAATAGTCCATAGGTTATAGTCCAATGTTCATATTCAGGGTGACTCCAGTCAGTGACTGGGGATCTCAATCCTTATGGCTTAAGGTTTCCCCCTCTTGAAACCCAAAGCAGATCTGAGATGGAGAAGGATCGTGTCCCAAGGTTTTTATACATTTCCAGCAGCCTTTTGGCCTGAAAAACAATAGGCTTAATTTTCCTTCTCCTAAATGTCATGGCAATTAGTACAGAGTAATTTATCCATTAAACAGTTCAGCTACAGGTTACCACAACCTTCAAAGAGACATATAGACAATAATACTATTTCACTCAAGTGTCTTCCTAAATGTTAATATTTCTTTTTTGATCTTTGAATCAAAGCTATAGTAATAGACAAGACTTGTTTGCTTACATCATAAGACCTGAACAAACATCTACCCTTTTATCTCTAACAATGCAGGCTGCATTTCAAAGCTCTATTCATTTACATACTTTCCTAACCAGTCTTTAAAGTTCGGCCATGGGTCAGATCAGTCGGTGAGTTAATTAACTCTTTCTGGCCCTGTCATCTTTCAATGAGATATTACACTCATAACGTCACAACTGTCCTTTATACAGAAATGTTACAGAAGCATGGATGAATGTGCTTAGTAAAAATTCTAATGACTAGTTTTTTCAGGAGCTAGTTTTCAAAGAAAATCTTGTATGAGCTGTTCTATATAACCGATCTTTACTCCTCACTCAGGGTCCTGAGATCCCCCTTCAACATTTCCCTGCTTTATACACTAGACTCTGTTGGCTGGCATAGGGTGCTGCTCTTCCAATAATGGAATGCTATCTGAATCTTCCTAAAAGAATCTCATTGTTGGGCTAGAGAAATTGCTGTGGAATTATGAGATACCTACCCCAAGGACATTGGTCCTGCAACACATGCAGCCATAGCAGCCCTGGGGAGTGAAAAAAGATGACAGGTGGAGTCAAACTCCTATTCTACATGGCAGTGCAGAGCTATATATTACTAAGAGAGCCTAAAACTCTGGACAAATAACTCACTAACTTCTTTTTAAAAGACAGCAGTGTCAAAATTGAGATATTTGGTAAGTGCCTTTATGCTTTTTTTCTTTTAAGCATAGTTTTGTGTTAGCCACCACACTTTAAAACAATTGGTACAAGAAAATCTATCAAGATGTATATAAACAAAATGCAAGGCAAGGGCTTAAAATTTAATGGCAGAGCTAGGAAAAACTCTTAACAGAGTTTGTAGTAGAAGCAATAGTAACAAAAAATTTACATACAGAGGAGTGTCAACAAAGCAATTCCTCTAACAGAGAATTCATTACTGTTGCAATTTTGTTAAAATAGGTTTGTCTTACATGCCAACAGTAATTGTTATGCAGATTGTTTTGCTGCCCCATTTAGAGAAATAGAGGAATTAGTGAGAAATTCCTATAAGGCACTATATTTCTTTCCCCAAGAAAGAGTAAAATTAGCAAGGTCATCTTGGGTATAACTAGGATTACTTCTTTCCATTTAGCATTGCTGTGTAATTCTGAACATCAGATTTCTTAAATATAGATTTAAAAACAAAATACTTCTTCCTTAAACCCTTTTTACAGTTTGCCACATTATGTAATGGCCTCTGTCTGACCCTGCAGCAATAAGCACTTTGTCTGTTGGCACCAATAAAGAGAAAAGTGGCCAATTTTGCCTCTTGGTTACACTGGTGCACCTGCACATGTTTGGAGTTGTACTGTTGTAACTGAGAGTTTGGCCCAAGATGGAGGCAGAGTTCCTATTATAGAAAACAGAAGGCTAGGCTGGATTCTTATGTTAACTTGTTCAAAATGTTCTACCCTGGGAAGCAGGATTAGATGTTTCATCACAGAAATGAATACTTCAGAAGAGATTCTTTAGGGGAACAGTGGTGGAAAAACAGCATGCGTGAGGGGAAAGAAAAAGCTTTAGTTTCCTGTTCTGAAAAATCAACCAACTAATCTCTGTATAGCATTCATGATTTTTATCTGCACTTCCAGGAAAAAGACCAAAAGCACCACTAAATAAACCATGGTGCCTTGTCAGAAGGGGGGGAAATAATTAACAAAGTACAGATGTGTATGTATCATCAGATGTATTCCGAACACTTCTTATATTCATTTAACCTTTTGAGATTCGCCTCATTATTTTGGTGCAGCCTGTACTGTTACAGACATCACATGCATGTCAAAATAAATGCCTTTTCTACAGAACTCCGCTCACTCCCCAAAGAAATGGAGTAGGGAAAGTTCTTCCCCTTAATGTGAGAATCTCCTCCAGTCCAGATTTACAGGCAAAGCCAACAGTTACCTGCTTATTACTAGTTATTACTACTATTTATTACTTATTAAACCATTTTGGAATCACGTAAGTGGAAGTTCTGCTCACTTACAGCATCATATAGCACCACAGGGTGGAAGAAATGCAACACTGTAGTCTCCCCGGAGATACAGCTTGTGTTCCGTTCTGAGTTTTGCTTCTGCTTTCTTTTTATTTGTATTACATTAGCATTTGGATCCCAATCTACATTGGAGACCCAGTGTGGTAAGTACTGGTACAAATACATAATGAGATGATCCCTGTCCCCAGTCTAAATAGTCAAGGCAAAGAATGTGGGGGAGGGGGAGAGGGAGAGAAGAGAGACAGAGAAATTACACTGACTTGTCCACCGTCTGACTTTCATTTCAGTACTCTATCCATTAGACTAGACCAGTGGCTCTCAACCTTTCTAGACTACTGTACTCCTTTCAGGAGTCTGATTTGCCTTGTGTACCCCCAAGTTACACCTCACTTCACTGTTTGCCAGATGCTGGGAATGGGCGACAGGGGCTGGATCACTTTATGACTACCTGTTCTGTTTATTCCCTCTGAAACACCTGGCATTGGCCATGGTCAGAAGACAGGATACTGGGCTAGATCAACCAGTGGTCTGACCCGGTATGGCTGTTCTTATTGTCTTAAAAACTACTTGCTTACAAAATCAGACATAAAAATACAAAAGTGTCTCGGCTCACTATTACTGAAAAATTGCTTACCTTCTCATTTTTACCATATAATTATAAATCAATTGGAATATAAATATTGTACTTACATTTAAGTGTATAGTATACAGAGAAGTATAAACAGGTCATTGTCTGTATGAAATTTTAGTTTGTACTGACTTCACTAGTACTTTTTATGTATCCTGTTGTAAAACTAGGTAATCATCTAGATGAGTTGATGTACCCCCTGGAAGACCTCTGCATACCCCCAGGGATACACGTACCCCTGGTTAAGAACCACTGCACTAGATAACACTGTTCCATGTCTCTTCATAAGTGAATGTTGTTAGAATCTCCTTTGCATCCAGTTCTCCAGAGATTAAAAAAAAAATTATTGTACTGATTCATAGAATCATAGAATATCAGGGTTGGAAGGGACCTCAGGAGGTCATCTAGTCCAACCCCCTGCTCAAAGCAGGACCAATCCCCAATTAAATCATCCCAGCCAGGGCTTTGTCAAGTGAGGTGTAACTTGATCTGTTACACTCTGACTGGAATAAACTATATCAAATCACTTACCACACTAATTACTGCAGACAGTCAAAAAACACTACTTTTAAATTGATAGACACAAACAGGAACCCCTTCATGAACATTTTGAGAATGAACATTCTCAAGTATACTTTGTACCAACTCAGACTGTTGTTTGGAAGTTTACTCATGTAACTGAAATCTTTGAAAAATCCTGTGCATTATGAAAAACTAACGCATGGGCATTTGAAGAGGATTTGGGTAAGCTGTGCCAGCAACACCCTGGCTTCATTTTTCTTCAGGTTCCTCTGCTCCATTACACTGTTCTTACATTTACCCTCTTGTTTGCTAGCCTATGTGAAGGCAGCAAAGTGAAAATTACTAAGACTTTGCTCTGCTGAGCTGCCAGAGATTAAGTTCAAGATTTATATTAGAATTCTAATAAGTTCAAACTTGTGGCAACCAGTCTGTCATGTGACAGTGGTAAAAGGTCACAATTGCTTTCTTCTAACACTAAACAAGGGATTTTAATTGGAAAAAATAAAACTATTCTTCCTAAGCTACTGTCCTTTTGAGCAGAAGGTCTGCTGTGAACCTTTTTCAACTACAGATATAATGACATAGGCTGTATGAGGATGTGTACTATCAAATAGGCCTTATCAAGAAAAGATGCTCTTGAAAAGGGCAAGATCACAATAGAAACTCTTACGGCTTCTCTAACTATATCCACAGTTGCAGAAACTCAGCTTCCATTCTTGTTCTCCTTGGGGCTTCAGCAGTCACCCAGAGCGGTCTTCAACTCAGACCTCATGGCCCAGAACAATTCCTGTGTGCTTTTTCCATGGCAAATATCGTTTAGTTGGTCACAATCAAATCATCAGCGGCCTGCTACCTTCTGAGCAGGCATTGAATCCAGCAGCCTCAAGTAAATCCAACACACTAAAAAAAGTCAAGCACCACTTTCCATAAATCCTGTGCACTATTCCCTACGTGATAGGCATCACCCCTAGAACTTCCTGGCCTAGATGGACCACCGATCTGACCCACTATGGCGATTATGTCCCTACAGAGCACGTGAACCAGTAGTTAAATAGGGCACTGGGATTCGGGATACCTCTATATGCTAATCCAGAGATCGGAAACCTTTGGCAGGCCGGGCCAGTTTGTTTATCTGCTGGGTCCGCAGGTTCAGCCAATTGCAGCTCCCACTGCTGCTCCAGGCCAATGGGGGCTGTGGAAAGCGGCTGATCCCTGTGCTAATCTGTTGCTGACAAAGTTAAATCCATGTGCTCTGCTGAATCTGGGCTTCACTGTATAACATTGAACAAGTCACTTTGCTTGTACCTCAATTTCTGATCTGAAAGTGTAGTTAACGATTCTTGCCCAGCCTTCATAAAGCACACTCAACAAGCTGCTCAACAAGTAGTAATAATAAAGCACTTTAATATCCTTAGGTGAAAAACACTGTAAGTGTTTTGTTAAAGGACAGAATATGGCCAACGTCTTCTGTATATTTTAGTAAAACTATCCCACAATGTTTGAAAAAATCCAAATATTTATTTACTAGAAGCATGTAGATTTTGATACCGAAGCTTCCCACCCTAACTACACCAGGATTAATTTGATAAATTGCAGTGCTACTGCTGGCAGACAGTATGATTTTCTCAATAACGAGTTCAGTCACAACACAAATAAGGAAATCTGAATCACTTTAAAACCGTGCTAGCACGTTGTAGCAGTTATGCAACTGAATATGTTCATCTTGAGAAAAGACAAAACAATTCAGAGACTTATTACTCAGAAAATTACTGAAAAGCAATGCAGCATGACATTTATGGTCATCTCCTAACCTCTTGAACCATCATTCTGAAAGTCACTACTTAGTTTGTTGCGGGGGCAGGCGGGGGGCGGAAGCTTTCTGAGGGACACATAGACAGTGTCTGCTACTGACAATTTTCACACCGTATTCAGAGAATTCCATGTCAGGATGACTCATTCCTGTACATTGGCATATGCAGGTGCCTTTCTTTGTGCACTGTATGATTATCTGATGCTTGGTTTTTCTGTTTTAGAAATATTGTCCTCTTGTCTAAGCAGATTGGTGTTGCATCTGCTTCCTTATATCCTTCTACATTCTAGTTAAAAACTGTACCTGCATTCAGTCATTTCAAGCTTTGTACTGAGGCTTTAGCTCTCACCCTTTTCCTACACACATGGTTGAGACAGTGCTGTATGGCTGAACAGAAATTGTGAGTTTTAATCAGATAAGGACTGAGCATCTTGATAGTATTCAACTTAGATTTAAAAAAAAATGTTTGCCCTATCCTGAGCACTTCTAAAGTATCGCTGATGCTCCCTGCATAGTTCACACTAATGTTTCATTCTCAACATTTGATCTTGTCAGCACCATTTTGTGTTAAGCTTCATCATATGGATTCACTAATTCAGTGCTTTTCTTTCAAACTGTTGCATGATGTGAAACTTTTAACAAAAAAAAAATCACAATTTATGCATCAAGTAAAACCTTTGCTCAATAGTCTAAGCTTCAGAGAGAAGGTACAGCTGCTTCAGTACTGTCTTTCCTCACTCTGACCCAGATATTAATTTCACCTTTAATCATTCATATATAGGTATACGTATGCTTATAATAATTAAATATTTTTATAGCTTTGCTCTACTATGAGTGGACTGATCCATTTGCATGTGAGTTTCAGAACTGGGACATTTTCAGTTATATCAACTTCTTAAAAAATCACTACTGCCAGTAAACAAACAGGAGAATTCTTGCTGTTGGCCTAATGCATAGTGAAGTAATCTGTGGCCAATGGAGCCATTAGGTTTTGCATTTTACATCATGTGAGGAGAGGGGAAAGGCCCTCTGACCTAGTACTATATTGAAATGAGATATTTGGGCTATCACTGTGGCAGTTGTTTCTGCGGACATCATTAGCCAGAATCTGTACTATTATTTTACCTCCTTAGAAAGCAGAGTGTAGGTCCCCAAATACCAAGTTGATAACAGCCAAGTGTTTTCTATTGCCAACCAAGTAGATGTCTGGTGTGGACCCACTTGAACCTGGAAAAAACTAAGAACCTGAGTAAAAGTGTTCGATATCTGCAAGATAACAGGAGAAGGCCATGAAAGAGCAAAGGAGATTTGTAATGCAAACCAAACTATTCTTCATGCATTGTCAATGTTTTGCTAGTTGGTAAATTGCAGTACTGTTCTTGGTTCAGAGATGTTTAATTACAAGCAGAATTATAATATCATAATTACAGATATTACAGAAAAGCAGTAGTTTGCCTCTACCCATCATCTCTAGTGTGCCCTCTTTATGGCAATAAAGTACAACAGTTCTCTATTTTGCAGAGTTTACTACCCACCTTATTATGTTGAATTGGATCTTATGAACAAGTACTAGATGAAAGCTCCAATGGCATAATTTCAGTCCTGTTGATCTTGAGTCTCCTAGCTGTGTGACTTAAAAAAGAGAGTGGTAAAATGCCCCAACTACTGTGCATTTTTGTATACACATTGATCGTTTGCAAAACTAGCAGTGCAAGGTGTCCTTCTGAGTTGCCTTTTAACCTGTTAACTTTTTGGGTTGACTTCTAGTCTATATGGATATACTTCGGGCACTGGCAAAAAAAATCTAGCACAAGTTTGTTAATGTGGAAAGCTAAATCTAGAGAGAAGTCAGTGAGATTTTCCTGTGAGCCTCAGTTACAACGCATAAAGGGCCATCAGTCTCTCTCCTTGCGTTGTATAAATTGGTCGCAAGTAATATAATTTAGTGAAACATTTACAAAATGAGTTAGATTAACAGTATTGGGATCAAATTACATTGGGGAAAAAAGGTGTTGCATATACAAATTATCTAAAAGCAGATCTATGGACTGCTCCGGATTTGTCCAGAGTTGGAATATAATCACAAATCCTGTTGTTATAGCTATAATAAAAGAAAAATTAACTTGGAGTTGTTCTCAACTTGTAATAGTCCTCAGAGGGCCAGGTGGACTAGTGGTAGCACACCCAGTCTCCTGTCTCATGCCCCCCTCAGCAGGAAGGGCTTTCCATCCATTTCTAAACTCTTTTGTATGTGGCTGATCTTCGCATCAGGGTTTTCAACATCCTTACCATCGCCTCACTACAGCGGGGTGGGAGTGGGGGTGGTGGAAGAGATGAGAATTATGCCCCTCTTGCAACAAGGGAACGTTGGTAGGGGAGCCTGGGCCCTCCCATTGTACGAGGTTCAGACCCAGGCCCTATGAGAGCCAGCTTTGTCTAGCACTCTGAAATTCCCTCAGAACTTCCTCCCTGGGTCACTTCCTACCATCCATCTCCACCCCCCCACCCCCCCACCCCGTCTCCAAAATCCAATAGAGGATAGCAAAAGAAAAGATGATACAACTAAACCTTCAGCCCCAACTGGGTTCAGCAGGTAGTCTTCTTCCTAATGGGGAGGCTTGTTCAGGAGACCTCAGGGTAGGTCTGTTTTCCTCCCCCTTCTGAGCTGAGTTGTTCCCTTTTATGCTTCCTCTCCAGTGGGAGAAGGCTCTGCTGGCGCTTGACTACCTGGTCCCAGAATTGTCCTTTAACCTCTTCAGGCCCCGTGTGAAGTTTGTTCACCACATTATACAACTGAAGTAAACACAGGATTACTGCAATGCACCCTTCCCTAGAGTGGAGAACAGTGATGGAATGGTACACAGCGTAAAAGTGGAGAGGGGTGAATTTTTGCAAAACCAAAACCTATCAGTAAGTTTGGGGCACTGGAAATCCCACAGATAGGTACATTAGAACTTCAGAGAGAGTGCTGCAAAAGCAAAACCCCCTCTGGCTTTGACCATTGGTTTATCTTATTTGTAAACTATATATTATTGCAAGATGGAACAATATGCAAATTGCATCTTGCTTTTTTGGTTGAGAATTAATTAGTTCCAAACGAGAAACAATAAAAATTACTATGTACACCAACAGGATAAAATGTGTCATTTCAAAACAAAAGCACCAATAATGCAGTACAAAGTTATCTTGTTGTAGCAGTGTCTTTGTTATGAGATCATACTTTAAAGATTTGGTAGAAATCCAGCTTTCATATCCAAGTAAGGAGAATATAGTGTGTTAGATTCAGCTGTGTTTAATATGATGAAACCAATAAAAAATTTTCAAAGTGTCAGTGACTTTAGGAGCATAGATATCAAAGTCATTAGTATTTAAGGACAGACACCACTCCAGTAATAATGGTTATTATGGGCCAATGTATAAATTGTTCACATTATCCAGTGAAACAATTATTCTAATCCATTTGACTACAAATGTGCATTGTTAATGACTGGATCATTAACCTTAACAATGTCAAAGTGTTCTCACTATCCAATTCAACTAAATTACTGACTAAGATAATAGTTAGAAAAAGCTTTTATGCAAAATGTGTGCCTAATATATGATTAGGTCCTAACAAATGTAGCAACCCACTCCATCACTGTAAGCAATTTTGGAGGTGGATTTTCAGAGAGAGAATAGTGGAGTGTGTGTGTGGGCGGGGGGGAATCTCTAACCATTAATTTTAGAATTATTGTAGTCTACTATGTTTTCTCTTTTTAAAGTGAGGTTAGTGCTTACAAACAGGTGAGTATGGTTCAAGTGAGATTTTTTTGTTTGTTTGTTTGATGTTGACCTTAGTCTTCTATGGCTGAAGAGACTACCAAACTTGGGTCACTACAATTGAAGTGTAACAACTATCAATAACCAAGTTAGATTTGAGTCAGTGATTTAGACTTGCATGTGAACTTGTCCATGGGATTGAGGTTGTTAGTACCAGACACAGTGTTCCCTGAACGTACTAACAACCACTGATTCAAACACAGTGGAGAGACTACTCCTTGCCTTGACTCTCTATTGTAAGTCAGCACATGTAATACTTTTTTACTTAGGCCTTGATCCTGGGACTGGATCCATGCAGGCAGATGCCTCCAAGGAGTCCTGCTAAAGTCAATAGTGCTACATAAGAATTCTTTTATGCAGATCCTATAGGACAGGGGTGGGCAAACTATGGCCTGGGGGCCGCATCCAGCCCTTCAGATGTTTTAATCTGGCCCTCGAGCTCTCACCAGGGAGTGGGGTCCAGGGCTTGCCCCGCTCCCGCGCTCCAGCCGGGGCGCAGGGTTGGGGGCTTGCCCTACTCCGCACGAGCCATGGCTCTGCTTGGCTCCTGGAAGCAGTGGCATATCCCCGCTCCAGCTCCTATGCATAGGGGCAGCCAAGGGGCTCTGCACAGTGCCCACCCTCCCCCAAGTGCTGCCCTACAGCTCCCATTGGCCAGGAACCATGGGAGCTACAGGGACAGCGCCTGCAGAAGGGACAGGGTGCAGAGCTGCCTGGCCGCGCCTCCGCGTGCTAGCTGGAGAGGAGACATGCTGCTGCTTCCAGGAACTGCTTGAAGTAAGTGCCGCCCGGAGCCTGCACCCCTGACCCCCTTCCGCTCCCCAACCTCCTGCCCCAGCCCTGATCCCCCTCCTGCCCTCCTGTACCCCTCGGTCCCAGCCTGGAGCACCCTCCTGCACCCCCAACCCCTCATCCCCAGCTGCACACCAAAGCCCTCACCCCCTCCCACACCCGAACACCAAATTTTGTGAGCATTCATGGCCAGCTATACAATTTCCATACCCAGATGTGGCCCTCGGGCCAAAAAGTTTGCCCACCCCTGCTATAGGAGAATGAGCTTTAGGCTGTTAGTTTTAGGGTAATGACCCATCTTCATCTGGTTTTGTGTAAGCAGTAGGCAAACTGTCAGTGTTTAAACAATATCAATGAGAAGTGTCGGAAGAGATTTATCTCTGGAGGTGGCTTCTACGTAGCTGTTGCCATTTTCTTAATTTTAAAAAAAAATTTCAGTCATGCATAATTTTCCAAGTATAATATCCAACACGTGACATGTGCCTTCAGGTATGTTGCATAGTACAAACTCTATACATAACACAGAACTGTACAATATGCATACAGTAACATTTCCACTGCATTAACAAATGTCCTGATAATGTCCTTGATGCCACAATAATACACCTCCACCACACACACACAAAAAAAGTTGTCAGAAAACATCTTCTAGTTTAATACTCTACCTATTTTCTTAATCCAGGCTACCACAGTATAAGACAGTTGCTGTGAATTCTCTGCATAGGAGCTCACTTATGAACCAACCACAGTATTACCAACTCTATCTGATACAGACAATATAGAACTGGCTTATAAAAGTGCATGAAGAAAATAAAAGCATAAAATAGCACTGATAATATTAGACTAATGCTAGTCTTGTGAAAATCACCATATGCTGCTACAATGGAAGTCTGTTACAAGCAGGGCACACTTCAACTGTATAAATATACACATTATTTTAATGCCACAAATTTCACATCCTGCATCGTGGCCAAGTATTTGGGATCTAGCCAAAATACAGATCTGATCAAATATCCTCCTGTGTTTCAGAAAATTAATCATCACATTCCTGAAAGACAGATTGGGATCTTTATCAGCCGATTTAGTGAGGTAATTTTCCAAAGACAGCACAAAAGATCAGTTTTACTTCTGTGTCTACTGATGGTAACAACAGCTGACCTTTGGGGGACATCTGCACCCTTCTTGACTCCTACTGTAGTATGAAAACTCTACTGCAATATAAAATTGGACAGAGAAAGAGAATATAGTCCCTTGGTCTTGTTAGAGCCAGTGAGCCTTTATTTAGGCCTTGTAAAAATAGTGAAATGAATGGTGTTCATTTTTCTAGACATTTATATGGCCCAAGAAAATGCTGTTGTATATAAACGTGCTTTGTGAATGAGAATACCATTGTTGGATATATAATGCTGGAAGTGGGTTTGACTGAAAAAGGTACTTTTAAAAAAAATTGTCCTGGGAGGGATAGCTCAGTGGTTTGAGCATTGGCCTGCTAAACTCAGGGTTGTGAGGGGGGATTGAGGGGGCCATTTAGGGATCTGGGGCAAAAAATGGGGGATTGGCCCTGCTTTGAGCAGGGGGTTGGACTAGATGACCTCCTGAGGTCCCTTCCAACCCTGATATTCTTTGACTGTATTGTGGAGTCAAGGACATTCTGAGGATCATTTTCAGAGTGTGCTGGAAATGTTACTGTATGCAAATTGTACAAGTCTGAGGAAACATAGAGCAGTGCATGTTGCTTAGATGCTAGACACAGAGCACTCTTAAATGGGGATGCTGCTGTGCTAGTAGTACCAAAAATGCATTTCACCATTATGTGGGTGGAATTTTAAAGGAAAGAAATTTTGGAACCATAGGTAAATCACTAGCCAAAAATCCATCAATCAGTCTGTTCTGTTGTTAATACTTAGTGCTTTCCACCCTCAGCATGCTCTAAACAACACTAATCATAAATCATTAATTTGTTAATATCAGAGATTATTTAATATTAATTTACATAGGAACTTTCACAAGTATATAGCACTACAAACTACAGAGATCCTATACTATGGAAATATACTGTGGAACTCAGCAGCTTTTATTTATGGTACCAGAAATGCTATACGACTGCTTTATGGCCATTCTGTGAAGAAAAATACTCAGGTAATTGGAAATTTCAAGAGAACTATAGTAAGCGGAATGCATTTGTGTATTTCATTTGTCCAGAAACGTTTGTCCAGTCGTCTTGCATAAGTTTTTTTTTTCAGAGTAACAGCCGTGTTAGTCTGTATTCGCAAAAAGAAAAGGAGTACTTGTGGCACCTTAGCGACTGACCAATTTATTTGAGCATGAGCTTTCGTGAGCTACAGTTCACTTCATCGGATGCATACCGTGGAAAGTGCAGAAGATCTTTTTATATACACACAAAGCATGAAAAAAATACCTCCTCCCACCCCACTCTCCTGCTGGTAATAGCTTATCTAAAGTGATCACTCTCCTTACAATGTGTATGATAATCAAGTTGGGCCATTTCCAGCACAAATCCAGGTTTTGATCATGAATGGTCAGAACCTTGGCTTTGCATTGCCTCAGAAAGGTGACTCTTCTAGAATCATCATGCTCTTTAGCACTACTGGCTCAGACTCCTGTTCACGATAGTACTTAGGAAGGTGTTGACTTAATGAGGCTTAAGTATGTCCTTAAGTGATTTGCAGATTAGAGCTGGAGTTAAGCATATGCTTAAATACTTTTCTGAATTTGAACCTCAGTGGGAAAAGAGCCACCATCATCATCACTTCCTGCTGCACCTAGAATTTTCCCTGAAAGTCCCCCTCTAACTCTGCTTCGCATAATATCACAGCCCATAATGGTATATGACTGCAGTTTATCTAAGCAATTGAAATGACTGGTTTTGTGTTTAATTGGAACAAAGCTTGCAACCACTGTCTTCCGTAAAAAGGTCTTTGTCATTTACACATAGTTGGATCTCTTGAGACAATGCATTAGACCAGGGGTTCTCAACCTTTTTCTTTTTGAGCCCCCCCAACCCCCACCCCAGCATGCTATAAAAACTCCAGGGCTCACCTGTGCCACAACAACTGTTTTTCTGCACATAAAAGTCAGGGCCATGGTTAGGGGGCAGCAAGCAGGGCAATTGCTCGGGCCCCCACGCCACAGGGGGCCCTGCAAAGCTAAGTTGCTCAGGCTTTGGCTTTAGCCCCAGGTGGCAGAACTTGGAGCACCGAGATTGAGCCCCAGGTAGTGGGGCTTCAGTTTTCTGCCATGGACCCCAGCAAGTCTAATGCCAGCCCTGCTTGGTGGACCCCCTGAAACCTGCTCATGGTCCCCCATGGGGCCCCAGATCCTTGGTTAAGAACCACTTCATTAGACTAAACCAAAGCCATACTGAGGAATTTTTAATTGTTAATAAATAGCAACTTAGTCATTGTATCAAAATTGTAATAAATTCTCGTGATTATTTTTCTATTATTTAAGATCAGTATTTCATAAATAGTTTTGAATTGAATCAGACCTTTTAACATAATTATGACTCTTATTCTGACCTCGCTGGTAAGTACAGGAGCCCCTTTAACTGTATGCATTGTTGAACATAAGTTCAGTTAAATAAAAGTTACTCATTTGACCATTTTATCAACGCATCTCAAAATGCTTTCCCAAGCTTGGGCAGATATTCTCCCCTTGTTAGAGATGAAGAAAATAAGATGGAGGGGTTGAGTAATTTACCCAGGCTACATACCAAGTCAGGATTTAGGACAACGTAGAACAAAAGGCTTATCTCTTACTCCTAGCCCATAGCTCCAGACTGTGTTGATTCCTCACATGAAGTGCAAAAATTCCATACAACTCTGCAAATAGAATCATATATCTAATTTACAATTGTATTTTCAGAATGGCAACATGCAGTTTAAGCTTTAATACACATAGTGCCTAGAAGTTGGTGGTTTTGATATTGAACAAATTTTTTGCTCTTTATTTTGGAATGAAATACTGTATAGCAGATTAGAAAGAAGACACATTCAAAAGAAAACTAGTACTCCTCTCCCTGGCCTTACTGTGGATGCTCAATGCATAGTGTCTGACCTAAATAAATAAATCTTTTAGGACAACATGTTCTAAGTGACCCATTTTTAAAATTTGCTGCAATTAAGGACTACAAGCAAGTCCTTTTATCTCACCACCTTAACCGGCTGAGTGTGATGTTGACTAATAAATTGTATAAAGGGGCTGATGAAAGCTTGCAGGGAAGCCAGCAAGGCTTTTTGAAAGTTGTTCATAGGCATTTCAATCATAAATGTTTTCCATAGTGCTCCTACGTAGCCCTATACTTATGCACAGCAAATACTTCTCCACTTCAACTATCAGACAGCACTATGTCAAGGCTGCTTTCAATGTTGATCTAATGCTTAAGCAATAGCACTGGTAGTGTCCCTCAAAGCTGACAAAACTGAAATACTCTGGTAACTTTCTTAAGGCTCCTTCAGTACATGTCAGTGTTTAAGGAATAATTTCTCAGAAAAGTTGTGTACCAAATTCAAATTTTCTGGGTGTCCTTGCAGTTCACCAGACTCTCAAATTTATTTAAAAGGCTCCCCGTGAATCTTTTATAACGTTTAGGATACTTGTGAAAAGACTATTTATGTAAAATACCTAGTGAGCCAACTTGTATACTGATCATATTGCTGGGTTTCTGAATGACATTTGCACTGTTAGGGTATGATTCTACGGACTGCTGAGCACTCTGACCATATTGCTGCAAAGAATGTAAGCTCTTGCTTAACTTCTAAGCACTTTTTGCAGTATCAGTGCCAAAGTTCTTAGCAACTTCTAGGATCAAGCCTTTGTTTCTGGAAGGAGATCCAGCCACCAAGGTTATAAGCTTCCACCCTTTCGGAGATCAGGTGCAGAGGTGTGTGTTTGAGGGAGGAGGGAATCATCTTTAACAATAAGTGCTCTGTAGACATCTCCTCTTTCCCATCTGTGATCCTATTTCTTCTTCACATTGTTCCAGATTAGTGCTCCTAATGGCATTTCACATGTCCCCTCTCTTCATCCAAAAGTGCATGCTCACATGCACTGAAAGACCATTCTGTATTGTTTTAAGCATCTCACCTGCTATGGCATTTGTACATCAGTCTTCTGCATACCCTATATCAAAAGCTGTCTAAAGCTAAGTAAAATTTATCCACTGCTCCCTCTTCTTGACTCTTCTCAATGTTCAGTTGGAATGGGTAGGCATGACCTTTCTTTTATAAATTCATGCTGCCTCTTTGAAACTATACATTTATATTGTGTGCACAATAGTTTTGTGCCACTTACATATTTTTCAAATGTTGCCACTGCCAATTGACCTTACAGTGCTTCCAGGGCCATTACTTCTTATCAGCTTCTTTCCACACTCTGCCCATCTTTATAACAAATTGATTGGCTGCTTATATAGGGACTAGGGAAGACTAGTAAATGAACCGTCTCTTAAACTCCCTGAGCCTAATACCTTCAATCATCCTTGAAGCAACGTTGTTAAAATTAAGAACTAGCACAAGTTGATTTTGTGTGTCACATGTGGTACCTAGGAGTTTGGTTGGGATAAGCTTTAGCTTACAATAAATGTGAATTACACAGCATCACACACAGATCTTAAACTGGAAGGCTTGTACAGGACCAAATATATGATTCCAAGACAAAAAAACAGTTGCCACAAATGTCACTGCCAAATTTGGAGTAGAGGTATATAGAGGGACGTGACTGCATCAGGTCCATATTTAGAGAAGCTGTGTACAGTATAATCATAACTTTGCCCTGTTTTGCAATTAGTCATTACTATTGGCGTGGTCTTGCAAGGTGCTAAGCATACTGGCCTAGATGCAGAGCAGCACTGAAGCATGTGTGTAAACATAGGCACACAAGTGCTCTCATTAGGACTAAGCACATACTTAAATATTCTGACATAAGGGCATTATAAAAATGATTTACCATGTCTAGATGAAAAAGAAAATTCATAATCAGGTTCAACCAAACTCCTAGGTACCACATGTGACAAAAAAGTCAGTAATCTATAAGGTTCGAGAAAAGAGTTTTTCCTTTTGATGCAGAGGTTCTCTTTCAGTCTTTTCTGACATATAGTTTGAGGTCATTATCACAGTTTAGATGTTCTCTCATTAGAATAAAGAAAAACTGGCAGATTAACATTTTGTTTGAGTCCCAGAAGATTGAAATAGATGTTCTTTTGAGCTCAGTTATCAAATAATATTATATACCCTTCCAGCATGATTTATGTAACTATTTAAAGGAGACTTAAATTCCTACCCCCACAGATAAGACTATTGGAACAATGCATCATCCTTTTTATGAGATTTTATTATGTTATTTGTTTGCTTTGCTTATCTTAATGATATTACCAACTAAGTGTTCTATTTTATGTTTTTATAATGGTCTCTTATTGTCAGTCAAGGTTATGAATAACTCTGAAATTAGGGTGTACACCCTCATCAAACAGTAATGCACACAGAACCATGGGTGATATCCTGGTAAATAAAAATGAAAAATTAGAGTCTCCGTTGAAGCTGCATTGCCTGGAAGCTTTACATACAACAATAGTTTAGTTATATACTATAGACTTATAGAAAGAGACCTTCTAAAAACATTAAAATGTATTACTGGCACGCAAAACCTTGAATTAGAGTGAATAAGTGAAGACTCGACACACCACTTCTGAAAGGTTGCTGACCCCTGGTCTATATCATGGAAATGCAAGCTACACCCATTCCCCCTTGTTAATGGTACATGATGGGAAAAATCTCTCAAGGGAACTCTTGCAATGACGTCCTCACACGCACCACTTTCAATTTGAGCTAGTAAAAAATTAAATTTTTTTTTGTTGGGTACAATGGTGGGAAATATTTTTTAAATTTTCCACAAGTTCTTTTCAAACAACAAACATTTTTACTGAAGTTTTTGGTTTACGTTTTTCATTTAAAAATATTGACCAAAACAAAATGTTTTCCATGAAAGTTTTCATTTTGGTTACAAACCTGCTTTTGTTTTTCCGTACTCCATCCCTCTCTCCCAAAAATATTTTTTTTTCTGCCAGCTCTGCTTTCAGTATAGCAGGGGGACACACACTGACAAAACAAATAATCCAAATGAAAACTTGATAGCTGAGGCTTATCAATACCTTTTGTTCTTGGTATATCAGACTGAAACGCAGGTAGCTTATCCGTCTCATCCAATGTTCAGATCAACGTAGTTCAGCCAAATATGCAGTTGGTAGTAACGTCGTATAACAGAAGACAAGAAAACATAATATGCACTTTATATTCTAGTTGGTCTCTTAACTCTTACAATACAAATTCTGCCAATGCTTAGAATACAACTCCTTATTTCCAGGATTTTATGTTGTGGAAATTCCAAAACAATATCCATATGGGACTTGTTCTACACTTGTGTAAATCCATAGATTTTTCATAGAATCATAGAATATCAGGGTTGGAAGGGACCTCAGGAGGTCATCTAGTCCAACTCCCTGCTCAAAGCAGGACCAATCCCCAACTAAATCATCCCAGCCAGGGCTTTGTCAAGCCTGACCTTAAAAACTTCTAAGGAAGGAGATTCCACCACCTCCCTAGGTAATGCATTCCAGTGCTTCACCGTCCTCCTAGTGAAAAAGTTTTTCCTAATATCCAACCTGAACCACCCCCACTGCAACTTGAGACCATTACTCCTTGTTCTGTCATCTGGTACCACTGAGAACAGTCTAGATCCTTCCTCTTTGGAACCCCCTTTCAGGTAGTTGAAAGCCGCTATCAAATCCCCCATCATTCTTCTCTTCCGCAGACTAAACAATCCCAGTTCCCTCAGCCTCTCCTCATAAGTCATGTGTTCCAGTCCCCCAATCATTTTTGTTGCCCTCTGCTGGACATTTTCCAATTTTTTCACATTCTTCTTGTAGTGTGGGGCCCAAAACTGGACACAGTACTCCAGATGAGGCCTCACCAATGTCGAATAGAGGGGAACGATCACATCCCTCGGTCTGCTGGCAGTGCACTTACTTATACAGCCCAAAATGCCATTACCCTTCTTGGCAACAAGGGCACACTGTTGACTCATATCCAGCTTCTCGTCCACTGTAACACCTAGGTCCTTTTCTGCAGAACTGCTGCCTAGCCATTCGGTCCCTAGTCTGTAGCGGTGCATGGGATTCTTCCGTCCTAAGTGCAGGACTCTGCACTTGTCCTTGTTGAACCTCATTAGATTTCTTTTGGCCCAATCCTCCAATTTGTCTAGGTCCCTCTGTATCCTATCCCTACCCTCCAGCATATCTACCTCTCCTCCCAGTTTAGTATCATCTGCAAACTTGCTGAGGGCGCAATCCACACCATCCTCCAGATCATTAATGAAGATATTGAACAAAACCAGCCCCAGGACTGACCCTTGGGGCACTCCACTTGATACCAGCTACCAACTAGACATGGAGCCATTGATCACTACCCGTTGAGCCTGACAATCTAGCCAGCTTTCTATCCACCTTATAGTCCATTCATCCAGCCCATACTTCTTTAACTTGCTGGCAAGAATACTGTGGGAGACCGTGTCAAAAGCTTTGCTAAAGTCAAGGAATAACATGTCCACTGCTTTCCCCTCATCCACAGAGCCAGTTATCTTGTCATAGAAGGCAATTAGATTAGTCAGGTAGGACTTGCCCTTGGTGAATCCATGCCGACTGTTCCTGATCACTTTCCTCTCCTCTAAGTGTTTCAGAACTGATTCCTTGAGGACCTGCTCCATGATTTTTCCAGGGACTGAGGTGAGGCTGACTGGCCTGTAGTTTCCCGGATCCTCCTCCTTCCCTTTTTTAAAGATGGGCACTACATTAGCCTTTTTCCAGTCGTCCGGGACCTCCCCTGACTGCCATGAGTTTTCAAAAATAATGGCCAACGGCTCCGTAATCCCATCTGCCAACTCCTTTAGCACTCTCGGGTGCAGCACATCCGGCCCCATGGACTTGTGCTCGTCCAGCTTTTCTAAATTAGTCCCAAATCACTTCTTTCTCCTCCCCATGCTGTGCTGCCCAGTGCAGTAGTCTGGGAGCTGACCTTGTTTGTGAAGACAGAGGCAAAAAAAGCATTGAGTACATTAGCTTTTTCCACATCCTCTGTCATTAGGTTGCCTCCCTCATTCAGTAAGGGGCCCACACTTTCCTTGACTTTCTTCTTGTTGCTAACATACCCGAAGAAACCCTTTTTGTTACTCTTAACATCTCTTGCTAGCTGCAACTCCAAGTGTGATTTGGCCTTCCTGATTTCACTCCTGCATGCCTGAGCAATATTTTTATACTCCTCCCTGGTCATTTGTCCAATCTTCCACTTCTTGTAAGCTTCTTTTTTGTGTTTTAGATCAGCAAGGATTTCACTGTTAAGCCAAGCTGGTCGCCTGCCATATTTACTATTCTTTCTACACATCGTGATGATTTGTCCCTGTAACCTCAATAAGGATTCTTTAAAATACAGCCAGCTCTCCTGGACTCCTTTCCCCCTCACGTTATTCTCTCAGGGGATCCTGCCCATCAGTTCCCTGAGGGAGTCAAAGTCTGCTTTTCTGAAGTCCAGGGTCCGTATTCTGCTGCTCTCCTTTCTTCCTTGTGTCAGGATCCTGAACTCTACCATCTCATGGTCACTGCCTCCGAGGTTCCCATCCACTTTTGCTTCCCCTACTAATTCTTCCCGGTTTGTGAGCAGCAGATCAAGAAGAGCTCTGCCCCTAGTCGGTTCCTCCAGCACTTGCACCAGGAAATTGTCCCCTACACTTTCCAAAAACTTCCTGGATTGTCTGTGCACCGCTGTATTGCTCTCCCAGCAGATATCAGGGTGATTGAAGTCTCCCATGAGAACCAGGGCCTGCGATCTAGCAACTTCCGTTAGTTGCCGGAAGAAAGCCTTGTCCACCTCATCCCCCTGGTCTGGGGTTTATAGCAGACTCCCACCACAACATCACCCTTGTTGCTCACACTTCTAAATTTAATCCAGAGACTCTCAGGTTTTTCTGCAGTTTCATACTGGAGCTCTGAGTAGTCATGCTGCTCTCTTACATACAATGTAACTCCCCCACCTTTTCTGCCCAGCCTGTCCTTCCTGAACATCCATTCATGACAGTACTCCAGTCATGTGAGTTATCCCACCAAGTCTCTGTTATTCCAATCACATCATAATTCCTTGACTGTACCAGGACTTCCAGTTCTCCCTGTTTGTTTCCCAGGCTTCTTGCATTTTTGTAGAGGCACTTGAGATAACTCGCTGATTGTCCCTCTTTCTCAGTATGAGGCAGGAGCCTTCCCCTCTCGCGCTCTCCTACTCGTGCTTCCTCCCGGTATCCCACGTCCCCACTTACCTGAGGGCTTTGGTCTCCTTCCCCCGGTGAACCTAGTTTAAAGCCCTCCTCACTAGGTTAGCCAGCCTGCTTGTGAAGATGCTCTTCCCTCTCTTCATTAGGTGGAGTCTGTCTCTGCCTAGCACTCCTCCTTCTTGGAACACCATCCCATGGTCAAAGAATCCAAAGCCTTCTCTCCGACACCACCTGCATAGCCATTAGTTGACTTCCACGATTCAACGGTCTCTACCCAGGCCTTTTCCTTCCACAGGGAGGATGGACGAGAACACCTCTGACTTTTGGGGAGTTACCTCTGATTTACTCTGGTACAAGTGAGGATAATCAAGTCTATAAAGTTCAATGCTCCATATAAGTTATGAGATTGACTATTTTTGTTTCTATCAGCAATTGGATTGTTTGACTAGAAGGTTATTTTTCTCCATATGCTAATTCCTTTACTACCCTCCCGTTCTTTGCTGTTGTGATTGTTTTGGAGGGCATAGTTTAAGGACTGAAAGAATTATATTGGTTTTTCTTCCAAAACTAGAATGTTATCCCCCACTATTAATGGTACACAACTCCTCCACTCAGCAAAAGAAATGAACAGTACTCTTAATAAAAAGAGTTAAAAAAAAATCAACCCTGCCATTTGTTTACCAGTGGACAGATTTAAATTAGACTGAACAGTGTTCTCTGCAACAGCATTTCACTGCTGGGGCTCTAAGCCAGGGGAAAGCAGACTATTCACAAGAATAGCAAAAGAACCAGGAATGAGAGACACCTAATTTTTTTGTGATCATCAAATACACTGTGCATAATTCCATCCTTCAGAAGATATATTTTAAATCCTCTTGCACCCTGAGCTACACAAACAGAGTTAGTTTCACTCGTTTTTGAGCCAGTTATGAAATCCTTACTAACATTGTGTAGTACTTTACTCCATGGGCTTGTACACAAACATTGGTTTGAGGCAAGCTGGAGTGTCAGTCTAGCCTGCTACATGCTAAGTGTCCAAGTGAGCACTGCTGGCATGCACTAAAAGTTCCCCAGTGTGCTTTGAACTACTCCTGTTTCTAAATGAAGTAGACAAATGCGCACTAGGAGCTTTTACTACTTGGCAGCAGGGTTCCCCGGACAGTGTGTGTGGGGCAGGCTAGCATGGGCTAGATTTACAGCCCAGCTTGCTGCAAACTAAAGGTATATCTGCATTTGAGCAGGGAGGTGCGATTCTCATCTTACATAGACATACTGGCTCTAGCTTCACTTAAGTTAGCACACTACAAATAGCAGTGTAGCTGGGCAGCATGGATGGCAGCTTGGACTAGCTGCCCAAGTGGGTACTCAGAGGGTCTGTGCAGGTACATACTCAGGTGGCTAGCCTGAGCTGTCATCTATGCTACCCCAGTTATGCTGCTATTTTTAGCACACTAACTTAAGCAGAGCTAGCAGGGGTACATTTATGTGAGCTGGGAATCACACTTCTCAGCTCAAATGTACTCGGAGCATTTGTGTAGATAAGCCCCAAGTGAAGGTCCATTTAGGTCAATGGGACTATTTGCCAAGTAAGGCACTAGGAAATAAGACTGGGAATATTGCCAAATTTAGTGGGGTTTTTGTGTTGTTTTTTTTTAAGACCCTAGGTCTAATGTCTTGCTGCTGTCTCTTGCAAGCATCTCACTATTTACTTTCTCTTATCTTTAAATATTGTCAACTTTTCTTTAAGTAGTTTTTTAGTCTTTGTTCTCTCCCAGGTACATTCCTGAAATTCTAGTTAAAACAGACTCAGCTTTGAAAAAATCAGTTTTTCTCTAACAACTTTCTCTTATTTCTTAACTCCCCACCATGCACCTTCCTTCCCCCTACATTAGTTTCATATTCCCCTTGAATTATTATTTTCTAAATATGCAAAGGATTGTAAGAAAGTATTAGTTTTCCTGTTCCCTACCGCATAGTCAAGGACAGTTGAAGCAAACTTTCCTTTCAAAGCTTGATTTTATCCCATCTTCTTCTACCAAGATGAAAGTAATCTGTCTTTATTTTCAAAAGCATTAAATTATGCCAGGGCAGTTCTCTTACCCTCTCCCAATTGAGGCAAATCAGACAAGGAACTTTGGAGATCTGTGGAAGGGGTTCAAAAATAAAGTGGCTTCATGTATTGCAGTTAACTTTTTTGGGTCCATCATGTGTCTGAAACATTTGGGCAGGCCCACCGACAGAAATTCCAGACGCCAGGGCCGTCCCTAGAGGGGGAGGGGCCCAGGATGGAAGTGATGAATCCGTCACTTCCGGGACTGCCTGCACTAGCCAATAGCGCTGGCCTTTGGGGTCCCCCAAATGGCAGGGCCTGGAGTGGTTTCACATGCCTAGGAGCCCTGCAGCCTGCCTGGGCAATTTAAAAAGGCCCGGGGCTCCCGGTCACTGCCACCGCTACTGCGGCAACAGCCGGGCCCTTTTAAATCCCCTGTGCCCCTGGGCAGTTGTCCCCTTTGCCGCCCCCCCATCGGTGGGCCTGCCTTTGGGCCTAGAAACTCCATATTTGTGCTAATCTGTTAGCCTTTGTGAGGATTGGTGCCTTTGATTGGGATGGGATTGGAGGTTAATTTTTTAGTGTTAAATTGTCATGCTGGCTTTTACCAGTCTTCGAAAGTCTATACTAGCTGCTCATAAGGTTCCCAAGCTGTGCATTCAGTACATGCCTTAGGAAACTTTCATCAAAGCCACATAGCCATGCAGCTAATTCGTGTGGACTTCCTAAAGTCCATGAGCAGTTGTGGTATTCTAGACTAGAGGAATGAACATTGGGCTAAGAGTCAAAAATCCTAAATTCTAATTGCCTCTGCCAATAGGCCAGAATAATAGTTTTGTGATGCTTATTTCTCTCTCATACAGAGTTTGTATGAGTAAATGACTAAATACTGCCAACATTTAACAATTGGGAAGCTAAGTGGAATGTGGTAGAACAAGTCCATGTCAGAGCCCAGATTCAAACTTGACTACCAATTCCATTCCTAATGCATTAGACTACAGAGACTCCAGGCAAGTGATTTACTATTTCCCCATCTAGAAAATATTAATACCTGCCTATTTGATGGAGGGAGGGTGGTATAAGATTTTATTCGTATCTGTACTGTGCTATTAAAGTATACAGCATTTAATATGTGAACTAGCAGTGATTCTTGCCATTTGTGTGTATCTAACAAATATGGAGAGTCCACATGATGGCAGGAAAATAAGTTTAGATCGTTTGGGGGTAGCTTAATTTTGAATTTCCATATTTTTGCACTATCTGTTTAAGTGTAACTCTGAATGATCCCAAATATCAGAAAGTCAGGAAATTCAAACTACAATATTCTATTAATGATTAGTCATTTCCCCCTTCAATTACTGACAGTTATTTACAACCTTAACTCTGGCTTAATTAAATTAATTTTCTTGGAATTTCAAAAGACACCAACTTTATATCTTTGCTACTGACAGTGTACTGCACATTGTATCTTTGCATCTTTTTCCACAGTCTTGTATAATAACTGCATTGTTTGATCATCTTTAAGCTTCTTTATGTACCAAATGTTGAGCAATTCTAGTCCCTTTTGTTTAATCTAGAGATGGACACCAATTGAAATCCTGACTCCAAACAGTGAAAAAGTTTGGGTAATTTGAGGTCTGAACTTTTCATCTTTGGCCTTCCCTTGATTTACAGATTGAATAACTGAAATTATCAAATTGTCCCTGCATTTCCCATATCTGAATTGCATGGATTTTTAAAAAGTATTCTCATGGCTTTAACTGCTTCATTCTACAGTTTTCTTCCCATCCCCCATCTGGGTGGTGGTGGTTGTTTTTTGTGGGACTTACTATCAGATGGGGGATATTTTGACAAATCTGCAAACATGCTGCCATTTAAAAAAATATTGGCTTTTACAGATACCATCTCTTTTGATTGACCCAGAGATGTCTCATATTTATCTTTTCTATGAAATATGGAATCCGTTCCTTCTGCATTAAATATTTTGAAAAAATCATACAATGGTAGTCTTATGTCAATTAAAAGTAATTAAATGTTAGAGATGCTAAATCAATACACTTTTGTCTCAACCACAAGTAAATATTAAAGATCTGTGCATCAAATTAAATGGCTTTTTTTTAATAGAAAAAGAAAAAAATCACTAGTAGCTTTTGAGTAATTCGCTATGAAATAGGGGATGTAACACTATTTTCTTCTCTGAAAATTGCTGTAATCTCATTCCTCCTTCTCTGTTCTTTAGAAGCTGAATGATAAATAGGTTTAATAGGCCTTGCAGACTACAAACACACAGGCAACATAATGATGGGCTTTCCATTAGTTACATTAGTACAATGTGTTTTTGGAATTTCAGTAGGAAGCTACAGGAAGACTGAGCTATTATAGGGCATTTCAATAAATCACCTAGCATTTTGCTTAATTAAGCCCCTTTTAATAGTAAGATTTGAGACATGGAGAGAAATTATGTTAGCGAGAAAAGGTTAGACATAGAATGCAGGCTTTAAGTCCTTCCACTCACCTGATAAAATAAAGGTTTGTGACCCAACAAAATATAGCTTATAGGGCCTGATCCCATTGATTTTAATATGGATATTCACAGCAGTAAGCACTATGCCCAGGGGCAAATGTTTTACATGATTGGGGCCTTATATCCTAAAAGCCTCCCACTCCCTTAGCCAGAACCTACTAGGGGACCTAGGAGCCTGTAGGAGTACATCTATACTGCAGTTCAAAACCCACAGCTGGCCTGTGCCAGCTGATTTGCATTCCTGGGGCTGGAAGCTCCCATTCCACTTCTTCCTGGCCCAGCCAACTAACAAAAACCTGATCTACGGTTGTCCGTTCAAGAGGGAGTTCTTCATAAATTCGGACTCAGCCGTTAGGGTGGTAATATATTCTTTCCTGGGCGGTGGGAAAGCTGTTTTGTTGTTGAAAGGGTGGGATAAAGCTGAGGGGGAAAGGAAGGTGGGCCCGTGTGTTTGTGTGTGAGGCTTGTTATTGAGGATGTGACTATGATGAGCTAAAATAGCCTTGGAACTGATGGAGGGGAGGGGTTTTTTTGGTGGTGGAGGGGGTTTAGTTTTTGTTGTTGGTTTTTTAAGATAAGTTACAACTTCTCTTTCCTGTAGGGGCAAGAGCTCTCAAGGGGTAGGGAATAATAATTTACAGGTGTTGCCTACTAATTGCCTTAATTCTATGGAGCAGGGGAACTGCTACATAAACATTATCTCTGCATGTGAGGGCAAGAGCTTTGGGGAAGGTAAGCATTTGGCTATAGTCTGTGGAGATGGTAGATTAAGGGACCAGGGTAGGATTGGGGGGTATCAATATCTTTTTGTTTTGTGAAGCATGACGGGGTGCACCTGCTTACTCTGACAATTAGCTTTGCGCAGTCAACACCCTTTTCATCCAGTTGCATACCACCTCTCTGTCTGGGTCTACAACCCATCTGTCACTCATGAGCTGCAGCCTCCTCTTCGTGACTCAGCCATACAGCCAGGGCACCCTACATGTTTTCCCCTTCTGAGATATCAAAGCCTTCCTTCAGCAATCCTGGGTAGTCTTCCTATTCACTACTGCATAGTACCATTCCCCTATTGGCTGACAGAGGAACCCAGGTCCACCCCTTCTCTGGGTTCTAGCTCAGGGACCCTCTAGCCAACAGTCAAGCTCTGTACCTTCCTTGAGCCCTTTCCTTACTATCTAGCACTTCCCCTTTCTCTGGGTTTGCCAGCTTCACCACTACCTCCTCCCAGGGAGTAATTGCAGGCGATATGTCTCTTCAGCCTCCAAACACTTCTCCCAGGCAATGACTGCAGCCTATTGCCCAGCAGTCCCTTCTGCTGCCAATTTCCTATCTTTATCATCTCAGCTCAGATCGTTCCTCCTTAATTGGGCTCCCTCACTCCATTAGGAAGCTACTAAGCCACCTGATTGCCCTCAGCTGTGGCTTGCTGTATTAATTAGCCCATGGGTGCTCCAGGGCTGGAGAAGTCACAGGGAAAAAATGGTGGGTACTGAGCACCCATCGGCAGCCTCCCTCTCAGCTTCCTCTCTAATCCCTAGTGCCTCCTGCCAGTGGGCAGGCCCCATCGAACAACACCTTCTCCTCCCTCCCCATGCCTCCCGTGATCAGCTGTTTTGCGGTGTGCAGGAGGCATTGGGGAGAGGGAGGGCGCAGCGCACTCAGGGGAGGGGGCAGAACAGGACAGTAAGGGGTAGGGTGGGGCTTTGGGGGTGTTTGGTTTTGTGTGATTAGAAAGTTAGCAACCTTACTTTAGAGCAGTGGCTCTCAACCTTTCTAGTCTACTGTACCACTTTCAGGAGTCTGATTTGTCTTGCATACATCAGATTTCACAGCCGTTAAAAACTGCTTGCTTACAATAATCAGACATAAAAATACAAAAGTGTCACAGCACATTATTATTGAAAAATTGCTTACTCTCTCATTTTTACCATGTAATTATAAAATAAATCCATTGGAATATAAATATTGTACTTACTTGTCAGTGTATAGTATATAGAGCAGTATAAACACGTCATTGTCTGTATGAAATTTTAGTTTGTACTGACTTTGCTAGTGCTTTTTATGTAGCCTGTTATAAAACTAGGCAAATATCCTAGATGAGTTCATGTATCCCCGGAAGATCTCTGTGTACCCCTGGTTGAGAACCAGTGCCTTAGAACAATACACAACAGGCATAACTTGTCTTTTAAACTTTTATTAAAACCATTGTAAGTAAGGGGAGAATCAGGATCAGAGAGACTTACTGTGGGGCAGCAAACAGTAAGTGTGTAGTGTGTGCACACAAATCGCTAGGTGTGCATTTGCTCTGTCTGAGTAACGCCCCAAATTAATATCTGAACAGTAAAATGAAGTGTAACCTATTACAAATTGAGAAAGATTTGCTATTTAAGTAAAAAAATTATTCTGTGATGGCTGTACACAAAAGTGGCCATAGCTTATTAACTGTAGAAAGGTAGATAGCTACTGTCTTATGCTTGAAAAGCGCCGTTAAAATGGAGGTAGATTGTTTAACTGATTCAGGATGACATTTTCTAGATTAAATATATTCCTTAAAGGTCTGTCAATAAAGTTTACTATAAATTGTCACGTGAAATCAAGTATTTCTTTCAAAATTATGTCGACTCAATGTTAAGGTGGTATAATTAGTCACACACAAGTGAGAAAATATGGAGTTGGCATTAATCTAGTATCTCAACTACTGTTCTATACTAGACAGATTTATAAAAATGTTGTCATATACATTCAAGTGGATAGAACTGTTATTTGTTAGGTGATTCTGGTAGATGTCCAGTTTTATCAAATTTGTAGACTGCAGATGCTGCACAGTGGGATTTGAATGCAATGCAATATTCATGAAATGTAGCCTAGTAGAGGCAATCTTTTGGCAGCCCAAAAGGCCAGTATTTGTGTCATGATCCATTTTTATTTTTATTGCTTAGAAGTTTTTCATTCTATTTTAATTCACTGCTCTGTTTTGTTGTACTCTCTAGAGACAAATATTGACTAAGCTTTTTTTGAGACATAAGTTTAGTTTGAGATTCTAGCAAGAGTAGGAAAATGGATTTTTTTCCTCCCTCAATAACTGATCTAGTGAAAAACAATGCCAGTTTCCACTTCTAAAAGTGCCCTAAAATTCATAGTGTGGCGATGAGAATAGCAACTTTTATTGTCAGAGGTGAAAAGTAATGCAAAGGAAAGTTCAGTGCCTGTAAGAAAGTGTTCAAGTGTGGAGAGAGACGGTAACACACTCACTGAAAACGTAACCATTACCTTGACCTTGAATTTACATAGACTAGAACAGCTGAAGACATGCATGATCCACAGTGTGTCATTTGTTTCTGCCCAATGAAAGCATGAATCTGTCAAAGCTCTCTTCCTGCTTGCAGACACTAAGCAAAGTGATTTGGGGAAAAAATGCTATTGTTGTAGTTTCAGCACCATTCAAGTGAAGAAGCCTAATAGACTTCAGTGCCAAGTATTACTGCTGCTACAAATATCAGAGCACTTCAAGTGTCATATTTTATTTAACACCTTTGAGATTGGGCACAGAAGAAACCTGGAGGGCTGAAATGTTGGCGGCTTACCTGGAAAGAAAGGAAGACATGAGTCATTAAAACAAGCTAAGTAGTAAAAAAAAAAAAAAACAAAAAAACTTTACTACACTAATCTAGCGTGCAGCAGAGTGGAAATTTCCTGAGCATTATGAAAAAAGATTTTCCTGAAGGGGCCACCAGCAACATCCCTGCAAATCAGTTAAATACAGAAAGCCTTAGCACAGCTGGATTAAGGTGCAGGTAGGGCAGCAGTTGGGGATTACAGGCTAATACTGATTGCCTAACTAATCTCAAAAGCAACCCAAATGCTGCTATCAGTTTACAGTCCAAATAATCCAGAGATTGAACTAGAATTTTTTTTTAAACTAGTCTCCCTCAAAACACTATTTCCAAACAAGAAGCTCTGAAAGCAGAAACTAAAGCTTGCAATAGGGTAGACTGGAATGATGGCAACAGCTATTTTATTAGCTGATTTTTAAACTCTCCTTGGTGATTTTTCAAAGCAAAGAGCCCCTGTGAAGTAGTACGTTTTTGTTGCTGTTCTGTCTTGGACAGAATAAAATCTAATATCCCCTGTGTTGTTGGACTCCAGGGTTCCACACAGTAAGAAACTCATGCAGGTTCTGCAAACAAGGCAACATCTTTACTGAGGCTAGCATAACGTTCAAGCTGTTTGACCGTAGGGATCAATGCTGCTCCCTGCCGAAGCCTGCAGGTATCTTCATTATAACGTACGGGATAGCAAGAGGGTTTTTCTTATATCACATCAGGCTACAGGGAATGTAACAATGCAAAGGCTTCCTTAAGGGCTGCTCAGCACTACAAGATTGTCTGGCTATGGTGAAAGAAGGACAGGAGACATTTGACATGGGTTTAATCAGGCCAAAACATTATTATTAAATGTCTTGGACTACCCAGCAGATAAGTGTACAGTGCAGGTAGCCTCATAATTTTATAAATGTATTCCATAATTACCCGGGCAGCTTTTAAAAGCTCCCCTCTTTTTTCCATCCAGATCCCTCCAGCAAATCCATTGTCAGGACCTTACCATACCTGAGGTGAGGGGCTTTCATCAGTTCCCCCTCTTTTTCCCTACTGGTCCCTCCAACAAATCCATTGCCGGGACCTTACTGTCCACCTTTCTTGTAGGACGGTTAAGGTGGGCTTTAAGAATGGGGGGTTGGCTCCCTGCTGTACCAATCATAGGAGTCCCCAACCACCCCCCCATTCGTTCCTTTAATGAACACCTCTTTTTAAGTCCTTTTCCAAACCCTTTATCCAGTCACTGTATACCTTTCCTATGGAGTACCTGCACTGGACATTTGCCACAAGGAGGTGCTAGCAATTATCTTGACTGCCTCCTCCCCACACCCAGTTGGGTTCCCAGACATCTCCTAATGCCATCTTTTATATCAGTTAAAAACATGACAGCGCCTAAGTCAGACAGGTGAACCGCATCCTCCTGAAACAACCCTGCTACCCCATATACTATGCCAGGATGTGAAATTACGGTCCTTCCTATGGTCCCAAGGAATTTGGCCACCTCCCTGTTCACATACCTCCTTGCCTTGCTCACAGCTTCCCGCCAGACCCTGCGCTGAAGCATGTCTGACCAAATAATGTTAACTCCTGGGAAAAGTTCCAGGATCAGCCCAAAGTTCTTCCTTGCCCTGAGCATTAGTTCCACCCCTTTAAGCATTCCCAAATTATTTCCCCCAAGATGCATCACAATTATATCTGGGGGCCGCTGACAGGCCCACACAGCATATAGCATCTGTATTAGCTGATCCCATAACATGCCCCTCTTTGCATGCCAACTGAGTATCACTTCATCACCGAAACCCAGCTGCGAACCCTCAAGCAACCTGGATGCATGCCTATGGGCCCAAAAGACAATACTGTGCCTGCAGATCCACACCACCATCTGCATGGCTGGTCGTCCAACATCTGTAATGAGATTACAACAAATTAAAGCTGAATTATTACCTGAGGTCTTACATACCTTCAGTATGCATCCAAATGCCAATGCCCAATTGCCAGGATTGCCTCTGATCCCATACCTACCTGTGCTGCTGCTGTTGCCACCCCGATTCTGAACGAGTAGGAACCAAATTCATGGGCTGGCAGCCCCGACCTCATCTGCTCCCGTCTCAACATGTAACAAATTGATATGCTGTGAGGGGACTCCTGTCACCATGCATAAAGGGGGGCCCTTTCCCCTTTGGCCATATAACCCTATAGGCCTTCAAAGCCTGAACTGGGCAGACCCCAGGCTCACCACCCAACCGGAGGATCACAGATTCACCCCAGCCGACCTGCTCCGTCTTTGACCCTCTCAAGTGTAATATCACTAAATGATCAAGCCATTGTATATCCCACAGTTGCAAAGCCCTTCCTGTTGAATCCCTACTGGACTCAGGTACTAGCTCACTGATCCTGAAAGCACCAGAAGATGCTGTCAAGAATACAGCCCTGAACAAGGCCACCTCCTGTCCACTATGACATATGTCACCAAGGATCTGCACGAGATCCCTGAGCATGTAAACCGTGATGGGACAACGGGAATCCACCCTGGGGCCACCGGTACATGAACACCCACCCAAAAACCTTCAAACTAAAAAACCACAGCAAGGATCAGGATAACCATTTAGCCGGTTGATGAATGTAATGGCAGAAAGGCTATTCGAGACCGTGGAGGACGCCAGTTGACAGGTTGTCAACAACAGCATGTACCGCAGCACCTGTTCCTTTGTAATGGGCCATATTGTTGACCGGCCTTCCTGATCCTGAAATCACATGAAATCATTGAAACTTCTCTCGTAGCTCTGCCACATGTGTGGAGCAACTGATCTCCACACCACACTGACAACCATTCTACTCCAAGGTTCCCTAGCGCTAGTGGCATCTGACTGTGTTCCCAGCTGGTTCCTGGTGCGAACTCCAGAAATCTGTGGACCTGGAAATGAGACAAGGTGTGTGCTTAGCCATTGTCAACCCTAGAGAGGTTATGAAGCAATGTAATTCCCTTCACTTTCCGGGGGCCAAGCCTCGAGGTGAAACACACAAGTTGTGCACAGGCAATTGGTTGGATGGCCCTGCCACTGTACCCCGAACTCATTCTTGTGGAATTATTGTCTTAACAACATGGCCAAACCCCACCCGTGACTTGAATTATTATTATTTTACATAAAGGGGATAAGAAACCCCATTAAAATCCTAGACCACAAATTTGACCCATTGGCTTTGCTGGGGTAGTCCCACAGGAGGCCTTAGCTCATTCCACAGCTTGAAGCTGGCCCCTTGCACCAGCCTTCATTCTGTCACCAATGCCTCGTTCAAACAGAGCCTACCTGCAGGTGGCATTTGTTCTACCCTGTGTCCTGTACCATTGTGGCAGGAATGTGCTGAGACACCCAAAATATGTCTTGCATGCATGCCTGAATGTACAAATGCTCCAAAACCCCTGCTATAATTAAATGTATGCCCTTGAATGTATTGCACGCCTGCCTGATTATATATATAAGAAGGCCAGGCTTCTCTCTGAGTAAGCGTCAGCTGTAACACAAGCATCGCTAAGGAATGCAGCCTTAGCCAGACACCTCTCCCGTGGCTGTCCCCAGACATTGGAAGAACTTAAAGTTAGCCTGTATCAGCCGTGCAATACCCTGCATCTGCTTACTGGGGTGGGCCCCCCGCAGACAAGCTGAGACAGTTTCTGGCTGGCCCATGTGATACCCCATAAAACCTCAGAGGAACCACTACTGCCCGCAATCCTCACTTTTGTACATCATTTTGTATGGAACCCTGGACCACCTCCTGTACCTCTCCCCAAAGCAGATCCAAACACCCCTGCAATTAGGAACAGTTAGATTGTTGATTTAACTCACTCCTGCCCTCAGTGGCTGCAATCATCTGAGTGGAATGTCCTAGATCTGGACAAACCTGTACGGCCTGTAAAGCTGTAGAAACAACCTTAGACGCAATAACCCTGATTACTTGTATCAAATCCTGGCTGACTGTCCCACCATCAAATGCAGCCAGCTCACTTGCTTCACCTTGAGCCCACCCTTGCCCAAGCCTGATAGGCTGCCCGGGGTAATCAAAGGCACTATCCCGAGCTCTCCCAGCCCCTCGCCCCTGTTGCAAGGATCCTGCCCTTGGCTCGCCCCTGGCCCAAATAACTGCACTCCGTCTGCCCTATGCAGGGTTTGATTCTTCCCCAGTTCCCTGTCACAGCAACACTAACTGGGAGGGAGAAGCAAAATTCAACCCCTCTGCTGTCTCCTGCCCACAGCAGGAAAAACCACACAGCTGCTATGATTCAGCCTTGGTCCGGGTGAAAAGGAAGGCGCCAGGCATGGCGCTGCCCTCAAACCCTGCATTCCCAGGGGATGAGTCGGCAACCACTCTGCCCCTTTTGCAGCAGCTTTCATCCTCTCCACCCCCTGCCATAAAGCACTGTTCCCTTCACTCGACCAGGCCAGCCAAACACCCCCCTGCTTAAAGGTGCAGGACAGTCAGTCACAATGCACCTTATGTGGTAGCGTGGCTTCTTTGTTTCCACTGTTGTGAGGCAGACAATCACCTATATATTAAAGTCAGTCAAAATGAGGCTGAATTGAGCAGATTAATATTTCCAAATGTTCTCTCAAAATGTGGACTCAATTATAATAAAGTTTGCCAGTGAGCCCCATTTCTGCTTCTAGCCCTGATAATCAGATATGCATATGGATATGTTACAATGGCATTATTTGAAGTTGCCAAAGTACAAAAGCCTTACTGTACAGGGAAAAGTCTTTCCTGTGAGCATAGAGAGGAAAATGTATGCTCACATTCTCTCTCTCTCTGATCTACTATGACATACTTATCAACTTCTTTGCAGTATATTGTAATTTGTATTGAGGAAACCATATGGCTGAAATTTCAGTAACAGCAACACAGAATGGGCTAATTAGTACCACTCAGGTAGAATAACTGGGATTTGTTGTGCATACAGAATTTTTTTTAACCCTGTTTTATGTTTTCTAGTGGGGTCTGCCATATCTGCCCTTGTCATATCTGTTTGAAAAATTCAAACAGCAGCTTGCACTGGATGCAGTAACTTGCATGTGGCTTTAAAAAAAAAAAAAAAAGTGGAAACTCTCCTAAGCAATTTTTTTTATTTATGCATTATGAAATACAAGCCAGTGCCCCATTGTGCCACATATGACTGTTCAGACATATAACAGAGACGGTCCTTGCCCATGCCCCCCCAAAGAGCTTGCAATCTAGGTTACTTGATCTAACTAGAGAAAAAGTCACCAGAACTGAGTTAACACTGAATTAAATATATTTTCTTACAAAACATAGTAGACATCTAAAAATCTTACTAATATGCACTGCAGACTCAACTGAGTTGCCATCAACAATTCAGAAATGTTGGAACAGCTTACAGTGAGACACAATCTAATGAGGGGGAACCAGTGTATTTCAGCCTGCTCCCCACCAACATACGGCAGTTAAAATGGAGAAGCAAAGCAGGTGAAGGCTGTCTGATTCAATTTTGTGCTCATTCATGGATGCTACTACCCGAGTTCAGCTACATCTTACAGTTTTGTTTGCTTTGTGAGTGAGGATATGGGGAGTGATTGGTTCTATATATTAGCTAGTCCTGTGAATTTATGGACTGTATTTAGTGTAAAGGCTGGGAAGTCCAAGAATTCTTCTTCTCACTTTAGCCCATAGGGATGGCTTGCCTGCATGCCGTTATTATATTCCTCTGAAATGCAAGGATCCTATAGGCCTGTATCTTTTAAAACATTAGCTTAAGCAAGTTAACATAAATATGATTAAGTATAGTAGGCCTGTAACCTCTGGCACAGTTAAATGGGCTGGCAGTTACCCTTAGATTTTTGGGGAACTAAGGATAGCTTGCTCAATGGTAGGAACTGGAACTTTGCCGCAGCCAGGCATACTATTTTGTTTTGTCTCTCTGCCCTGCTAGGACCTATCTGAAGCTGTCTCGTTTTCCAGCATTCTTTCATAATTGTGAGTTAATTTCATTATAGTGTGTTCGCTCTGCACTCTTCCACGGAGCCAGAGCTGTAATGCAGCTTGCCATCAGGGATCAAGAGGGAGCCAAAAATATATAAATGTGGTGAGCCGGGTTGCTTGAAGAACAGCAGAGCAGCCAAGATGTGGGGAACCAGGGACATGAGCTGCTGAAACTGGCTGAAAGGCCTCTCCCTTCCTGACATGTATAGGGGAAGAGGTTCAGAGACAGGCCACCTGGACAAAAGACAGCAGTTCAGTCCCATGGAAAACATAGTTGAAGATTCATCGATGCCTGTTTTGATGATGGCTGTTTTCCCCCCCACTACAAGTAGTAGAGTTTGTTGGGCTTTTCTTCAGAAGTGGAAGGTAGAGAGTTATGGAAATAAAAGGGATTTCATGGAGATATTAAAATGACCATTGCTGGGAAATCCAGTCCCATTGGGTCTCAGAATACATGAATCCCTCGTTGTAAGGTGTAAATGTTTTTCTCTTGTCAATACTTCATTTATGGCCTCCCGAGAAATAGGAATTGGCAATGTAAATGGCAGCACATCCGTTAGAAAAGGACAAAGGTTTTAAAGGGTAAATGACAGGTTTCAGAGTAGCAGCCGTGTTAGTCTGTATCCACAAAAACAAAAGGAGTACTTGTGGCACCTTAGAGACTAATAGATTTATTTGAGCATAAGCTTTCGTGAGCTACAGCTCACATCAATGAATGCATCTGATGAAGTGAGCTGTAGCTCACGAAAGCTTATGCTCAAATAAATTTGTTAGTCTCTAAGGTGCCAGAAGTACTTCTTTTTTAAAAGGTAAATGTTTCTTAAAAATCTTTGGTCAACTTAATCTTCTAGCATTCTGAAGTGCATTTAATTGGATTCAGTTTTTCTACATTCTGGTCACATTAGGCCCAGTGATCATGAATAATGCAACATTCCATTATTTCATTTCATGTAGACAAAAATCTTGTTCCATTTTTTGTTTTGACGAAGTTGCTGAGAATATTAAAGACTTTAGACTATCTACACTGAGTACTGAATTTTTTGTTTACAAAACAGTAATTGGGATTATTTCTCAATGTGCTTAGCTGAAATTTTTATATGTGTTTTGTTCTGTTTTGCTGTTCAAAACAAGAGTACATCTAAAATAACCTTCCTATCAAATGTAGTGATCTCTGACTGTAATATCTTATGTAATCAGTAACCATGGTCTAAATCCCAGAGCCTGTTTAAGAAGCTGTAAGAAAAACAAAACCCAAGCAGTTATACGAGCTGGGTCCGCAACTGATCTAATGCACAATAAAGGTGTGGAGGGGATCAGTACCTTTTGCTGTAAGGTGGAGATTGCAGTAGATTCCCTCTGATGGAGCGTACAAATCCACACAGGAAAAGGAGTTAATGGTTTGCTTTGCAGATGGAGACGGACATCAGCACTGCCCCCATAACCTCTATTTGAAGTATTAAGTCTGGAGAGATGGCCTTCAAGATACAGTGGATGATCCAGAGACAATAGGGAATAAAGGTATGGAGAAAGGACCAAAATTCTTCTCTGACGTAACTCCATTAGGGTCATACATTAGATGAATTTGGCTTAGAAGATGCATCTATTCCAAACTTAAAAGTAGCTGGTTTTACGAAGCCTGAGGACTGCAGTGAGACAGAAGAGGCTGTGTCAACAGGCAAACGTTGGATGAGTGTGAAAGACTGGCTCAGTTTCTCTGAGGTAAAGGCAAAGCTCAGGCTGAACTACAGGCAGGCTTTTCCTCCTCTGCCTGGCAGCAGCTTGATGAGTAGGAGAGGTTCTCTATGCCTTTCTGAAAAAATGAAAAGCCTCACTCTGGACTAAATATAAAGGGGGTTGGCCCTATGGAGAAGACTCCAATCCATACTTGACTTGGCTAATGAGATTTGGACTGTTTTGAGTGAAGAAGGCTTTTCCTCCAATTGCCATGAGGTTTATTTTTTGCTTTGGCTCTAACTATAGCCAGTTGGCATTGTATTTATGTCCATTGCAAAACTTCACCTGGGCTCTATTAATTGTATTCCATCACTCTGATTTCTTCTTGAGAAATCAGCTAGTTCCAGGAGCCAATAGACTTACTGTTGTGTTCCATAGTCTAGTTTTACTGAGTATGGGATTCATACTTCTCAGATATTGTTTCACAGTAGCTTAAATAAAATCCAAATTACATGCATTTCTCAGGTGTCTGGCATTAGTTAATAATTAGTAAAATGGACACCTAAGCACTGCTAATATACAGTGCATTTGTAGCATTGCTTTCTTAGCATTTTGAATTAGCCTTCTAAAGACTTAGACTTGCTTGTATTATAGTGGGCTTTTAAAACAATGAAACATTCATGCATAAAAAGTGTTTTTAAAAATTATTTACCCCATCATGGAAATGTTTTCACAGAACTATTGGAGTTTAATTTTGGTTCTTAAAAAAAACAAAAAAAACCCAATGATTGCACTACAGTTGGTGACTATCTACAATATATATGGCATCCACATGAATGGCACCTTCTTAACAATCAGTGATTTTACAAATGAAACTCAAGAGAATGATGGTCTGTCACTTAAAGTAATATGTTACCATCTATAATAAAGAAAGAAAAATGATAAACTGAGTAATTCTTCTAGTTAAAGGTATAGCTTGTAGGATGGTTTTTAGTAACCTGATGATGCAGCATTTCTACAGAAGTGGGAGGTAGTGGAAAACCATTATATTATACATTGTAATAATATTATTGTGATCCATTCTCTTACTGACTTATGTGACTAATACACAATTCTGTATAAAATCCACTATAATTAAAGATTAACAAATTAAACTATTTCAAAAATCTTACCAGCATTTCTGATTAACACACATACTTTCTTCAGAAGGGAAAAGGGTAATACATAATTCCTAATCTTAGGATAAGTGCTATAGTCTTTTTATTTAGTGGTAGAATTCTGGTAAGTGCAGAATTTTGTTATGAAGAGGATTGTTACCTTGAACAAGTATGGTATATGAATTTGGATCTGTAAACCTTACTTAGGCAGGTACTCTGACTTCAGTGGGACTATTCATGTGATTTGCAGAATCAAACCTTATATTTTTAAGAGGGTTGGCTTCAGTTTAGTGTGTCATGTTGTTCAGAGTGCAGAAAATAGTTTAACAGAACAGACTTGTTATTTATTGTAATTAAATTTTTGGTGCCTTACTTTAATTTAAATTCATTCAGTCTGTCCTCATATTGCAGTGTGGGGGAGAAGCAGCAAAGGGATGGTGGTAGATGTGCAATTGATGCTGTTCCTTTGTGTTAACACAATACACATCCCAGATGAGGATATTTATAAAACATCTGAGACTAAACTTCTGTTGCTGATGGCAATATTATCATTTATAGTTCAAAGACAATAAAAATGAAAAGAAGATCAAAATGTATCTATTTAATTAACCATATAAGACCCAAGTTGGGAGTGGAGGTGAGGGGAATGCAAAACCCTTATATTAATTTTTATATCTCCATAATAATATACCATTGTCTAGTCTAGATTGAATACGAGTCATTAACTGATGTTTTAGGTGGCTGTTTTGAGATTACTTGTCTATAAAGATCCAAACTGCTAAATATCTAAAAATGCTTTAACCTGAACCTAGTCAAAGAGCAAATATCTTTCACTTTAGCAGCAGTCCTGATTTTGCAAGTCAGAAAAATGAAGTTTATATATTTTGTTACGGGATCCCAGCTTTTAAAAGGTCAATCTTCTGTGTTCAGTTTTGGTCAGATCTGTAGAAAATACATTGTTCTGCCCCCCCCCCCCCCCCCGTGCCCATTTTAGAATTTGAGACAACCAGACTACAGTATTAAATAATAAATAAAATTTAAGAAAATCAATTTTTGCACAACAGACCACATATCAGTTTATATACATTAAACTTCCCTACACACAAGTAGAAAATGCAGATTTTATATTCTTTTAACAGGCCTTAGCGGTTTCAAATTTTGAAGCAAATATTTAAAATACAGTCAGTGTAGCATACACTTCAGGAAATCATTCTTCTTGTACCACATTGAATCCCTTTATAAGATTTTGTATCCAGTTTTCTTCAGAGGAGTTAACAGTTCCTACAAATCCAACATGAAAACAAATTAGGTGCAGATTACAAAAGTTGCAATAGCTCAATCTCCTTTTGGGTAGATTTCGTTGTGTCAGAGCACAAGTCGGATAGTTCACAGATCAGTTAATCAGTCCTGTGCACCTAACGAACCAGTAGTAGCCCAAAACAAATTCCAAAGGAAGAGAGAATTACATTGAGATGGAACAGTTTGAGAGACAGCACAATGCACTACCCTGTATAAAGGAACTCTTGCTTCCTATTTCATCCTCTCCCCAAGGCTTTGTAGCTGAACTAAAAGATCTTTCTAGTGGCAGCAGGAGCTTTCAACAGATTTTATGTTGTTTACTACTCTGATGTGTCAAATAGCAATCTTGTTTCACTCAAACCACGATATTCCTGTTAAATTGATCAAACCAAGCACAATAAAGAACCTTCCCATATATTTTTAATTAAATATCTGCCTAGAAAAGGGCAATAAAAGATGTGATGTCTTGGTAAAGAAAATTGACATCTTTGTAGGGAAGAATGTAATAAAGTTTCTCTTTGCTCCTGATTTCAGTGAAAATGAAAGTGGGTATGGGTAACCTGTACCTCAGCTGTTCAAGTGATTGACATAATTAATGCTATCTCATAATTTAAGTGAAAGCTTTTTTTTTTTAAAGACTGTAGCTATTAATGGGTCAGAAGAAAAATGCTTGTAGTAATTATTTACAAAAGGTGTGTCATCTTTTTGGCAATCGTGACGTCAGTTCTCAATAGAGCCACAGTCATTCACCTGAAGTTCTATTTATGGCATTACATTTTTGCAACATGAAAAGTGGCTGTTTAGATTTCAAGCTGTGGTTGGTGAGCTGTAGTCTTCTGCCATTTCTATCTATCTTTAAAAAAACAAAACAAAAAAACCCCACACCTCTAAGCTGTAAAGATGGATGCAAGCCACAGAATTATTTGGTTTATAAAATCTTTAGGCAGAGACAGTGTGTGCGCACGTGCATGGTGCCTACTACAATGGGGTCGTGACCCCAGATTAGGGCCTCTATGCACAACTGCAGTGCAAAGAAGAATTCAGATCCCAATCTGGATTTTTAAAATGTCAAAGTTCATGGGTGTTTGAATGTTGACATTAAATTCAAGCCCTTCTCCAATATTTTGGTATATTTCCTGCTATTTTTCTTCATCCTTAGAGTTTACTTGCCTTCTCTGCAATTTATGGAGCACGGATACAGTGACCTGACATTCAACATATACGTTTGAAAAGATCAGGCAGGCCGCACACTATATACTGCCAAAAATAGAAAGAAGTTCATTAAACTCTCCTAGAAACTTTGACATGAAAATCATATTAGAGATATGAGGAAAAACACACAAGAAGCTTCTATTTTCTCAACACCACTGAAACAACTGGAAGGAAAGAGCATGAAAATAAGCTAAGCTCCTTAGGAAATTATTATTATGCATTCATAGCTTTTCACAAGGTCTTCCCTGGACCAGTGTGGCATGGTTGATTATTTTAAGATCATACTCACCCCTAATGGCTATATGGTTATTCAAACTAAGACACCAAAAGACAGAAAACTAGGAGTGCTGGGCTACATAATTACTGGAGGATTCTGTAAATAGACTAATCACTCACCATTGAAAGGAGTCTCTTCTGAATCTACACTTTCAAGGTTCGCTGGAGACTAAGTATTACTGGCTAAAGCTGAACATAATCATTGTATTATCTGACTCCTTACCATCCCCTATGCACTACATAGAGGAATCTGCTGGAGTTGTGCAAATTTATTGCATGGGAATGGTCCTTGGTTTACAGGATGAAGCCCAAATATACATTTTAAAATGTGTCTGAATTATAGTGTACTAAATCATTACTAAAATTTTTACTTGAAATAGCTGACTGTTTCTTTTCTCATTCATTGGTGATAACAAGGGGGAGACTTCTTATTGGTTGGTTAATTAGAAACATGTATAGAATGTACTAGTTGTCTTGGGGCAAGTTGATTGCCTTCATTTTTCTTGTTTGCAAATGACAGTCCAATTAGAAACACATTATCATCAGTTGCTGTCCATCTGTTAAAGCTATTCCTAAGTGTAATGGAAATCCATTACAAGCTCTAAGACTAGCCAGCCTCTCCTTTTGTTTTTATTCTATATTAAAGAATACCTATAACAAAAAAAATACATACACTGTAAACACACCCTTATGAAGCTGTTAGGCATTCATATTTATCTCACACTCTATTAATACACAGTGTGGAAGATGAACTACTAGGCTTTTTTATACCAGTTTGACTCCACTGACTTCAATGGAGTTCTGATTTTAGAGTGGTGCATGTGAGAAGAGAGTCAAGCCTGTTTTTGTATATTTATATCTATATAATCTCCAGTGTGTATCATAGTTTGCTATACTTAAAATCAGAAGGGAGAGGGACATGTGTATTAATCCAATTTAAATCTCACCCACACTAATATTTAGAGTCATTTTCTCTTGCTTCTTAAGGGGTTTTACAATTGTCCTGCTGACAACTTTCCAGTAAGAGATTTCAGCATCTTCTTTCATTATGTTTAAACAGCATTTGCTCCTCTCATGAGATGATGGGCTGGGGGGATTGGATATTGCATAGGAGTAGAAGCCAGAACTCCTGTTTGTTTCTGCCATTAACTTGTGTGATACTACTTTCCTACGGTATTTACATGGTTCTTCATTAGGTGTGCTCAGTCTAGGTATATTCTGTCCTTCCTTGCTGTAATATCTGAGCAACTCTGTGCCTATATTAACCATCTGAAAAAAATATTATATTCCTCCCTACAAAGATCTCAGTTTGCTTTATTTATTCAGCTGCATCTTTTATTGCCCTTTTCTAGATAGCTCCTCAGTTTAAAAAAATATATGGAAAGTTTTGGGGGTTTTTTGGCTTGGTTTGTTCAATTTAACCCTTACATACATAAGAGTGATGGGACGCTTAATGCTTTGAGATCCTCACACATAAATTGTTAATGATATCTGACCATCTCAAATGCCAAAAACTCTATTAGTACGTTCCCACTTGCCTGGCATGTTTCCCTCAAAGTTACACCCACTTGCTATTCATTAGTCAAATAAATGCCATTGCTTATGGACAAACATACTGGTTTGTCAAGTAACTTGTATGAAAAGTCACAACCTTGTCTTAGGAGGTGGGAAATGCAAATTATGAGTTTACAGTAAATTTCAAAAGTAATTGGCTATGTCAGAATAGCACTTCAGTTTGTACAAAACCTGTTTAGAACTATTCAATAATATTTAAATAAGATCCCTTAAACTTTTCAAGCCCGTATCTCAGTGCTTGCTGGTTCAGCCTCCCAGTGGCAACAGGAGATTGGAGAACCCCTGTTGCCTTTTCTGCAATGTTGCTTTTCTTTCTCAGCCTCTGTAGAGGCAACAAGAACAGCCACACTGCACAGAAGCTTCTCAAACCAGCCATGAAACCTACACGACTTTTTTTTAATAAGACAAAACTGCAGCAACTGTAGCATTTATGGAATCTATGACAAACCACGAGCCTATATGAGAGATCCTGTTCATTTTCTCTCCCTCCCTCCACCACCAGCAAAGTTTTAAACTTGCAACCATCACTGTTCTTGGTGAAACTGGTTCAGCAACTGCTCTCACACACAGATAACTAAACATACCAATCCCCAAATGTCAAGTCATGGATGTTATTTTAAAACATGAAACCCATGACACTCTCGTCAGCAATGACAGAAACATGGCCTTATTTACAGGTAATCTATCATGTAAGGGATTAGGCATGGGTGTGGGAAAAGGCACAAGAAGAAACAGTGGAACAGAGACTGAATACATATTAATGCAATTTGCCAAAAGTGAGTGAAAGCCTTCTATTCTCCTGTCTGCCAATAAATTTAATTCCTAAAAATGGCCAATGTAAAATTAAATTTTCCATTAAGATACCTTGGAGAAGAACTGCAAGATAGAACCTATGTTTTAACCCTTCTCCTCCAATAATGATCCTCTTATCCATGAAGAGCAAATCACCTTTAAATAATTAATAAACTACCCATTAAGAATGCTTTAAGAATCAGGTTTAGTCCCTGTTCTTGTATTCTGAGTTTCAAACTGATCTTCAACATCCAGTTATACCATCCTTGCATCAGCATTATGCAGCTCCCTGATTCCAGTGCTGCATAGTGAAATTCTACATCATTAAATTTCACTCTATATCTGTTTAATTTCCACTCCAACTGTAACATAGATACGTGCTAGATAGATACAATTTGTGTCTACTAGTTTGGGTGATTTTCTTTTCCAAGATCCTTGCAGCTGCTGCATTCTTCTATTCAGTCAACACTCTAGAGGGTGACAGAGTAGACCAGATTTGCTCCTGCTTCAACTTTTCTCCCATAACTTGAGATTCTTTTTTTCACATTTGTAAACAAAGTGGCTGATATTTCATATTCTTCTCTCTTGCACTATGATTCTTCTTCCAAAGAAAAGTCCCTTAGATATTTCAGTTCCCTTTAAACAAGTCATCATTAGAGAGACACTACTTTGCATGGATGAAACTAAACTGTACCACAGTCTATTGGACTAGAACAGTCTTCAGGATTTAATGGGATTTATCTATTAGTTTGTTTAATCTTCTCAAAGCCAGCAAGTACCTAAATGCACAATATACAAAAGATCATTTTTATTTTCTGGGTCCCAAAATGATTGGACGCAGCAGCTCATTCTGTTCAAACTGTTTCCCACTTTTTAAATTAAACAGTAGTAAAGCAAGGAAACCCTGATGGTACTACTGAGAATTAGATTCTGCATCCCTCCTACCAGCTCCTTAATATGAATTGAGAAGAAGAAAGTCAGGAAAAGAAAACTTTCCATTTTAATTAATGCTGAGAAGGATTTAATCTTAGGAGAGTTCCCTCAGTGACACACCACTGATGGACATAGAAAGGCAGCTGAACCACTCCCTCTAGCAGAAGACACTACTGATCCAAAGGGAGTGGGTCAGCAATGCAACATTTACATAGTTATCTTGCTATGATTTGTACATTGTGCTTCTCCCTGCCTCTTAGCAAAGTTCTAATAGCACAGAGGACCATCATTTTTACAAAACACACTAAAGAACACTTACAGATACATCAACTCAATGGAAAGAACTCAAAAGAAACAGTTCTCCTTACGCATTAGCCTGGCTTTCTTGGTGTTTACTCATTAAGATGCCCCTTCTGTAATTTCCAGTATGTAGGTCCTTCATTGACAGTTTAGTATCGTTCTCCTGCACTTGTGCACTTTCATTTCAGTGTCTCTAAGGTGGTGATCTTTGTTCATTTGAAAGCTAACACTTTAAAAGACCACTAGTACATTGAGGCCTGGAGGTATAATGGGGGTGAGAAGCCACTAAAGCAGACTTTACAACTGCATCCTCCTTACAGTAAGTGCGCTAGTAAAATCTCTATTTGTTTTATTTCGTTAGCTAGCCAGTAGAGGTTTTTACTGTTTCCTGTATGCAAAAAGCAAAACAAAAATCAAAAAACCCCAAACCAAAACCCCCACAAAAAAAACATTTCCTTTTTACATAGTGGTCTTCTAGCAGAATTGCAGTAAGATCACCTTGTTGAAAGCATTTTTCAACCTTTGGAATTACTTGTTGGCTTCTAGACTAGAAACATAAATTGTATGTTAAAACATGTCAGCTCATTTTTTAAACACAACTTAGCACCTCAGACAGAGGCTGATATATTCAAAGCCACCTAAGGGATTTGGATGCCCAACTTTCATTAATTCTGTTTAGTGAAAATTGAGCATCTAAATCCCTTAGAGGCAGGCTTAAAAATCTCAGCTAAAACCCCATGATGTTTTAAGGATTTGCAAACTAGTCACTGTAAGGGACCAGGGCATAGGCAGTCAGGCTAATAGTTTATTCCTGGGCTGGTGCCATGGAGTCAAGGAGTAGCCATAAGGCAGTGGTCAGCAAGCATGAGTCAAAGGGCTTGTAAGAGCCAAAATCAGTAGGTAAGAGTCAGGCCAAGGTCAACGATTGAGGATCAGGAGTAGTTACCAGGCTAGAGTTACGAGGCAACAGAGTCAAAGTCAGGCTGAGAGTACAGATCAGAGTGAGGCTGGGTCTGGAGCCGCAGCAAGCCAGAAATCGCATGATTGCCCAGATAGCTTCCTGGTGCACCCTCCAGGGTTAAAGAGGGTGTCACTCTAGCCCTTCAGGTGGTACATCCTATGGTGCTAAGTCTCCACAGTGCCACTGGAATGTAACTCTGCATGGCCTCCTTGTGGTGGTATGAAAAGATCAGCTGCTCTAGGCACTGCAGACCCCAGTTCCAGTCCCTTGGATCCCTACAGTCATGGTCTGCCTTTGGGGACTCAGGGTTTTTAAAAATCACTGTCTATGCCGAGACAAGTAGTATTTAAAATATGCTAATTAACAAGTTAGCTAACATGTTTTAAACACCAACTCATCTTGAGAGTTCAGACTTTGAAAACACTTTTATATAAAGAGCCTATTCACCTCAAGTGGCTATCTGAAGTCTGTTTGACTACAGACTTAGAAAAATAACCCTATTATAGTATATTGATGCCTGAAAATGCATTATAAGTGGTGTGCTGCAGGAGTACACTGTATATGAATAGAACACTACAAAAATTAGATTAACAAAAGGAAGTTCTCTGCGTAGATAGCGATTACTATTAGAGGCGTTAGAAACCGGTGCCTTTTTAAACTAGTGGTATTGTAATCATTAGGATGACAAGTAGGGAAGAATAAGGCTTGATAAGGGGAGGGATACGCTATAAAATGTGATGTAATAGAAAGATACTGTGCATGTAGAAGTAAATGATATTTAACTATGCTGGACAGAAGGTATTTTAGGGTCTTAAGTAATAGTTTATGAATCTGGGCTAGAACTTTACTTAAACATTTTATCGGTCTTACCAACCAGCTAAATTAAAACTATAGCTGAATTTCTCTTCTGAATCACTGCTAATTTGTAGGGTTTTTTTGCTCAGGACATATACTTGCTGTAACCAAAAGATGGCACCAGTTAAAAAAAATTTTTTTCTCCTGCTGATAGCTCATCTTAATTAATTAGCCTCTTACAGTTTGAATGGCAACTTCCACCTTTTCTGTATGTATATATTCTTACGATATGTTCCATTCTATGCATCCAGTGAAGTGGGCTGTAGCCCACGAAAGCTTATGTTCTAATAAATTTTATAGTCTCTAAGGTGCCACAAGTACTCCTGTTCTTTTTGCGGATACAGACTAACACGGCTGCTACTCTGAAACCATTTCATCTGTCACTGAATCACAGTACTAGCTTCAGAGTTACAATACTGCAAGGCATATTTTTTCACATACAACATAAGAAAGTACATTTAGAAGAATACAGGGGAATAAGCAGCATTCCTAAAAGGCTTCTATATAGAACATGAACTCATCAGGTGTACTGGCTTTAGGCTGGTGAGCAGATCACTGCACCAATCCCAGCAATAAAACTTAAATGCTCCCAGCCTCTGGAGCAGGTGCATTGATCTTGCTGTAATGCATGGCTCTCATTGATTGGGCAGTATATTCCCTGGGCAACACTTGTTGCTCTTGAGTCTTCGTGATTCTTCCTCACTGTCCCCTATCCAGTGTTCATTGGTGCCCCCCTTATATTTGGTGAAGGGTGAACACAAAAGCCTTGCTGAGGGAGTGTCAATAGGAGATAGGCAATTGATAAGGTGCCAAGGCATAGAAAGATTTTAACAGCTGGAAGGAAGAAAGACTTGGTGTTATTACTTCTATCCAGGGGATTCTGAGCAGATTGATGGGGCATCATGTCAGAATTGTGATGAAGGGGGAGGAAGAAAGTACAGCACGCTTTGACTGAGGACCCTACAAATTGTGATCCCCACTTTACATAAGGTACCGTAATTTGCCTTAATTCAATAATATTCACTTGAAATCTACTACATCCTGTCTAAACAGTACAAAGCACTTCTAGTATCTCCTTTCACTAGGCACCTCCTTATGCTGAATGTTGGGTGAGGGAGATGGGAGAGAATGTACTGAATGAACCTGCAGCATCTGATCAGGACCTCTTTGGATGATGGGGAAGGGTGAAGCCCAGTCTGAGTAATGAAAATTACCTGTTGACAGCAACTGGTCACAGCAATGGGTATAGAGGAACCCGTGCTGAGAACCTGTTCTATTGCAGGTGTAAACAAGGGCAAGCCGCCTTGTGTACTACTTCAGAACACTGTTGGCTTTTTCGGAGGAGGCCAAGTAGAGCTACCACATCTATTATCTATTGGAGTCTTCTCTCTTGTCTTAGACAGCTGAGGCCTGATCTAGTGACACATTCCTGAAGCAACTCATCTTCTACACTCCTCCTCAGCTTTCCTTTTCGCTCTCATGAGTCTCCCTGGGGAGTCAAACTCTTTCCCTCTCCTGTTACCTTATGTCCTGTCAAACCCCTTTCCCTCCACAACTCATAACCTTCCACCTTTTCTCTTAAGAGCTCCCTTTCCCCCATTCTCTTCGGAGGTTCCTCCTTTTCTTCTCTACCATTGTCCCTGGCAGCTCCTAATATAATTTGGAGGCCTGCTAAGTCTGCTTTTCTTTCTCTCTCACTCCCACTCTGTACCCCTTATGGTTTTCATAGTATGATGAGTGGGACTGAAGAGGTGGTCAGTTTTGCTGGACAAGCACAGGCTCAGCATTTAGCACTGCCTTCTATGGATGCTTAGTAAAGAGGTCTCATACAACTCCCCCCTCCTGCAACATCACTTATTGCTTATGAAATACAGCGCAGCAGTTTGTCTGTCAGAAGCTCTGAAGTGCAGCAACTAGTAGCGTAAACCATGGTATGTGGCCTGGCAGCTGCAGGAACTTTGGACTCTGAGTAACCTCTGCATATTCCCACTTGTGGGATCCAAGTTGTCTGTGCTGCAAGCTTCCGGAACCTTCTGGAAAGCAGTGTCACTCGTGCATCCATCCCCATTCCATCTTAAAGGGCGCTGCAGATATAAAAAGGGAGGAGAGTGACCCCACCAGCCCTCAGTTCCTTCTCACAACTGAAGGTAGCAGTTGGGTTTTTCCTTTCGAAGGAAAAGAGGAGATGGCCTGGGCTTTGTATGGCTCTGTAGAAGTTGAAGGGCCTCCTCATAAAGCCTTACTGACAGGGAAAGCTCCTTGGGCCCAGTCACCTAAGCTGGCACTGAATAAGCCCAACATCTCCTTCAAAAGTTGTCTTGCAGGAACGGGTTTGGCCACCTCACACATCCCTGTCAATGGGGAGGCTTCTCAAGCTGTTCACTGTCAAAGTCTCTGGATCTGTCCAGGCTGATGTAGGAGAGATGTAGCTATGTGCTTAAAGTGGCTCATTGGCCCTTGGCTCCAGTTTCCAAAGGATCTGGATCTGCAGATCTTGAATCTGACGGACAAGCATGGATTGTGGGAGCTGCAAACCCCAGATCTGGATCCAGCAGATCTGAATCCTTAAGCCTGAATGTGAGAGCCATACGACCTGAGGAGCTGTAAGACCCAGCTCGAGATGTGGCAGCCAAGCCCAGATCCAAAGCTATTAAAAAAAATTAAGAAAAAAACCAAGCCGAGTACAGATTTGTGGCTGACATGCATGGATCTGGTTCCAGAGTCAGAAACCAAGCCTGTATCTGGATCTAACTGCCAAACATGAATCCCAGGTCAGAGCCTAGGTCCAGATTACACAACCAAACATGAAGGATTACCAAGCATTATTGTCAAGAAGGGATCAAATTACCTGGGATCCAGCTAATATGAGGATCTGACACCTTTGACTGAGTCATTTGTATCCTCGAGCTATCCAGATCAGTGGAGTCCACAACCGCAGTTCCAACACCATCATCTTTACATAGCTGCTCACCTTGCAGATTTTGTGCTCAACATAGTAACACTAATAACCATAGCCAGCATGGAGGTCCTCACAACAGGAGAAAGGGGAAACAAATTACAAGTTTCTGATCAGATCCAGGATGGTGGATCTCTCACTTACAGGGTAGTGTTTTAATATTTTGGTTCTCATCTGGCCATTTTCAGAGGTGCACACTTGGGTGTCCTGCTTGGGTGGGAAAAGGTTTTTCCTCTTCTGATACTTCATCTATCCAACTCTCGCCCTGTGGGCAAGAAGAGAGGGACAGATCCAATCTTACTCTTTCTACTATCAAAATCTTAGAAGTCAATTTACTTGGTTCCAGAACTGAGTTTCCTTGGTTCAGGATAGGACCATCTAAAATTCTCTTGGGTTACCTGCTCATCTCTAAGCATTAGAAGTATAACTAGGTTAAAAAGAAAAATTAAATAAGTTCATAGAGGCAAGGTCCATCAATGGCTCTTACCCAAGATGGTCAGGGATGCAACCACATGCTTTGGGTGTCCCTATGTCTCTTGACTGCCAAATACTGGGAGTGAACTACAGAGGATAATCACTAGATAATTGCCCTATTCTGTTCATTCCCTCTGAAGTGTCTGGCATTGGCCACTGGCAGAAGACAAGATACTGGGCTAGATGGACCATTGGCCATGCTGGGTCAGACCATTCTTATGTAAATGGTCCATTAAAAATGTAGCTGCCCAGCGGTTGAAGATCTGACAGGCTAAGAACTGATGCTTGAGTCAGAAGTTTTTTCAGGATGGGACAGTACTATACCCACCTCAGTTTAATAAATACTGAGATCTCACAGATCCAAAGATTTCTTTGGAAGAAATAGGTTATGGTGTCACAGGATCAGGTTGATACTCCAGCAAGGACTGCCTATTAGCTTGAGAGCCTCTTTTTGCCCTTGAGATACATGGAATACTTTTTTTCCCCGCCAGGGAACTAAAAGCACATTGACAAAGTTCTGCAGAAAAGATAGTGCTGTAGGTCCTATTGAGATTTAGGGCTGTACATTGAACCACTCCGCTATTCCCTGGATCTGACAAATATACTGATGGATTTATGGGCACAACCTCTCATAGGAAGAAAAGTTTCTTAGAACATTATTGAGCTCTGGGCTACCTACCTCCATAAACCAGCTCCTGATTCTAAGCCAGGAAGGAGACTTTCTAGGTCTGATTCTGGCCCAAACATGGAGTACATAGTGACTAGGATTGGGTAGTATGGGTAGTAGAAACACTTAGGGGCACCCATCCTTAGCTTTACCAAGCCTTCCTTGGATCCAGTGGTACACTATGGTCCACTGGAGCAGTCAGCCCAGCATTTCAGAAGGCCTCCGTAAACCTAACTTCCATTCCTTCCATCGTTGAAGGAGCAGTCATACCAAGGGACAAGACATCTATTACCTACACTTAATGGTGAATGAGGTTTTGTGTACTGGCCAAAATGCTGTTTGACTGTACCAACACCTTGAGATTAATTGTACTCACTTATTGGTTCCAGAGACAGAGATCATTCTAATTTCCAGAAGTGTTTCAGAGCTACTTCACCTTCAGTGCTATGGTCACATCTCTTTACACATACGAGTGACTGTCAGTAAAACTGTACCTTATTCTTTGGCCTTTCTGTGGAGAGCAACTATTGTATGAAATCTCTGGCTGTCATGACTGTCCTTCCTGAATGGCTGGATGTTTGACTGTGTATAGACTTGATCCTCAATACAGTGTCACAATGGTTCTTCCCGAATAGTTTTCATAAAAAAAAGGGTACTCACTTAGAAAATGTTTGGTCACTGATGGTTTGATATACTCCTGACCTGCAAACTTTCCTGGACAGGTTGTTTACTGATGCAGTTACGTGATAGCTTTAACACCAGGCTATACCTTAGGCCTCACCAGGGCTTTTTGTGACTACCACCTTTACTTGAAACATGGAACACCTGAGCCACAATATCTCAGTACTTTCCAGGTGTCTTATTTTGTCAGTCCAGGAAAAAAACACGTCCTCCAGGTAGTTTTGTTATCCTTCTTCTTGGCCTCTACAGCAATACTTCTAGAAGGTAGAAAAGAATCTTCACCTTCATCTCCATCTACTCTCAGGTTTGTGATCTCAGTGGGAGATGTGGCTGTACATAAAGATTCTGGAGCTGTGAGCCATTTCTCTGACTTGGAAAGCTTTTTTCCTTTTAATGAAAGTTCTCTGAATTCTGACAGAATGCATTACACTGATCACCAAGAGGGGGTTGTTGTAGCCAGGTCTGACAGGGATATCTCCTGATAAAAAGTTCAGTATCCTCACTGGATAGGTCCAATATCTCCTCTACCAGGGAAGGATGATTTATTAAAAGACTTTTTGAGAAGAGTTTTCATGCAATAGCACAAGTTATCTTTGTTCTACAAATGGAGTAAACAGTTAATTCTTCTCCAACTGGGGAAACTTTTCTATAGTTCTTATCTAAAGAAGTCAGTCCTAACATCAGAGTTGCATTACTTTCCTTCACCAAAAGTAGGAGTTCTCTATATGTTGACTCTGATTCTACTGAATTAAAATTTCAAATGTTAATCCAGTTGGTATCAAGTTGGTGGCAATAGCCAGGAAGTGTTCACCCAGGTTCAGAGTTTCTCTGGTCAACCTCTTGACTTCAGATTGCTGGGACTGAGGTCTAAAAGACCATTGAAAAGCAGAAGTCTGATCAGTTAAGTCAATTTTATGAACTGAAAATTTCCCCATCTGAGCAGTTTTTAAATTGGTAGACCTGATATGGCCCTCGACTGTTAGCTTTGATTTACACTTCTGGAATAACCTCATCAGAATAATGGGGCTGTTCTGTACGAATATAGAACGACGTAGGGTAGTTACTTTGCTGTGAGAACTGCAGAAAAGACTAAGTACTCCACCGTAGTGCTTGGGATATATTGCAAAAACTGTACCCCAGGTGTGTTCCCTTCCAACATGAACTAAAAGATTGTAATTTTAATCTTCATAGCCCACAGGCTTCTGTTTAAACATTAGCTAGATTATTCTCTGCACTGTATCTCTATGAAGATACAATTATTGATAGTAACAGAGATAACAAGCTTAGTGACTAAGCTATTGCCTCTATATTGCAGCCTTACAGAACAGCTGTTACTGCCCACATTCCCATCCTGTCTAAAATACCCAGGTTTTCCATCTTTTCAAGACTACTAGAATATTTTTGTCCCAGAGCCTCATTTATATTCAATGTGGCAGGTATCATATTCAGCACTCAGAGAACTTCATTTGCATATTTGTCAATATTTGCACATTGAGAACTTTGTCATTATTTATAGCGGGCCAAAATGTATCTACAAGTTCTCCAAACCCTTGGAGTGATGGAGTTGACACGAGGAATCACTCTATAATGGTCCAAAGGTTGTCCATGTAAAACACACTTTCACACATATGACCTGACAGGGCTTCAGCCTCTTGGAATTGTCAGTCCTCATCCATGACAAAAGGCAATGTCTGCGGTATGTTCTCATCACAGCATATTGCATGACTAATATTTCAGCTATGTGTTGGGGTATTTATAAACAAATTTTTTCCATCTTTAAGACTTGTCTTATGGACAGCAAGATGTTTGGTCATCTCTATTCACTCTTGACCTCGCAGCCAGAGCTGATGGTTGTTTTCGAAGTTCTGGTGGCTCTAGAATGTCTCAGCCCAGTTTCCTGGGAATTGCACTGATTGCTAAATTCCCACAAGTGGGAACATGTAGAGGCCACTCTAAGAAGAAAAAGAAGTTCTTCAAGATGAGTTTCTGCGTATTCACAGTCCCCTCCTATCTTCCCCACTTCATCAGAGTCCCATGTTAGGAATTACCACTTCGTTTATTTAGCATTGCATATTCGCTGAGCCAAGCAATAGCGTTCTTAGTGGCCAACTGTAGCTCTCAGAGCCCACCACTGAATTGGGTTAGCGGGCACTCCTTACAAGATGGATGAAGTATCTAGCAACTCGATGACCTTTAACATTCTTTAGTCGTTACAGATGACTGTGCATTCTAATGAGAAAAACTTATCTGTACCAGAGGCGTTTCAGCAAAAACTCAACCAGACATTTTAAGAGCTGCCTGGCATGAAAATAACCACAGACATCTTCACTGAAGATGAGAAGAACAGTGAAAGAGGGGGAAAAAAGAGACAATGACAGAAAACTTAGGAGGATTCTTGCAGCAATGCAGAGAAAAGAAAACAGTTAAAAACCTATGAAAAAAAATTCAGATGACCAAACATTTTGTCAAGGTTCCTCTCCCACTCTGAACTCTAGGGTACAGATGTGGGGACCTGCATGAAAACCTCCTAAGCTTACTTTCAGCAGCTTAGGTTAAAAATTCCCCAAGGTACAAATTAATTTTATCCTTTGTCCTTGGAATATCCACTGCCACCACCAAACTCTAACTGGGTTTACTGGGAAACGTAGTTTGGACACGTCTTCGCCCCCAAAATCCTCCCAACCCTTGCGCCCCACTCTCTGGGAAAGGTTTGGTAAAAAACCTCACCAATTTGCATAGGTGACCACAGACCCAAACCCTTGGATCTGAGAACAATGAAAAAGCATTCAGTTTTCTTACAAGAAGACTTTTAGTAGAAATAGAAGTAAATAGAAGTAAAGAAATCAGCCCTGTAAAATCATGATGGTAGATACCTTACAGGGTAATTAGATTCAAAACATAGAGAATCCCTCTAGGCAAAACCTTAAGTTACAAAAAAGACAGACAGAAATAGTCATTCTATTCAGCACAGTTCTTTTCTCAGCCATTTAAAGAAATCAGAATCTAACACATATCTAGCTAGATTACTTACTAAAGTTCTAAGACTCCATTCCTGTTCTATCCCCGGCAAAAGCAGCATACAGACAGACACAGACCCCTTGTTTCTCTCCCTTCTCCCAGCTTTTGAAAGTATCTTGTCTCCTCATTGGTCATTTTGGTCAGGTGCCAGCGAGGTTACCTTTAGCTTCTTAACCCTTTACAGGTGAGAGGATTTTTCCTCTGGCCAGGAGGGATTTTAAAGGGGTCTACCCTTCCCTTTATTTTTATGACACATGTGCTGTCATCTTCAGGCTAATCCAAGAGGTGGCATTCCAGCTGAGCTCATCAATAGATAGGGATAAGCTTTGTGTCAAAATTTTTCTCCTCCTCTTGCAGCAGTAGCAGTAGACTCCCCTCTGTCTACTTACAAGGCAGAAAGTGGAGTGGAGAGGGCCAGCACCACAGCAGCGCACATCAGAAAGACTGGAAAAGCTGATTATAGATATCCTTGTCCTGAAATACTTTGAGCTTGGAGAGTAATTGCTGCGATGCCTCAGACAAAGGACTAGATGTAGTTCTGTTGCAAGGACAGCCAATCTGCATGTGCCAGCAGAGCCCTGTTGGAAACTGACCAAATAGATTATTGCAGTATTTGGGGTAGAGTAATTCCAGTATGCCTATGGCTACATTGTAATTGTACAAATCAGATCCCAAATACTAGAGATAATTATGGCTAAACCTCTTAGTGTCACAAAAAGGCTGTATGTACCACATGCTGCTGAACCTCCGGTGCTACCAGGTAGAGATCAGATACTGTCCAGGGTGATTACTAATGTTGACTGACTGAATGGGCCAGGCATGGGGGAGATATGTTGCAAGATAATCCAGACATTGACCCATGTGACTTGGGGTCTGTGCCCCATGTCATGACCCTAGAGTCCCCACCCACTGCTGTGGTTCTCTTCTCTCATCTATCCCTGTCCCCACCTGTATATCCACCGCATCCGTTTGTTACATCCCTTTACACCTATCTACACCTGACCTCTGTCTTCACATCCTGTGTCTCCAGTGTGTTTCTAGTTGGAGGGAAGCAAGCACGTCTTACGCTCCCCCCAACTTAATTCAGGTATAACAGAAACCAGCAACTGCCTGATGTACTATAGGCAAGAGGAAAGCTGGCCATTCCCTCATAGCACCCCCTTCTGGTGAAGTGTGGCTTGTACTGCTAAGCAGCCCGTCCTTAGCCCCCACAGCAGAGGAGGAAGAGTTCAAGGTCAAGGACTTCTCTCTTGTTCCCTCCGACATGACTGCAAATTAGGTGGAGGGTGAGGAACAAAGGTTAAAAGCACAGGTTGTTTCATGAAGCAGTAATCTTCAGCAGGAAGTTTAAAGCAGTCACTGCAGCCTGTTGATTTGCGGTCATGGAGAAACGAGAGCCTCAGTCCCTACAACTGGCTCTGTCTACGCTTAAAGTGCTACAGCAGTAGCTGTGCTGCTGCAGAACTTCAGTGTACACTCACTACAGCATACAGCTTATGCTCAAATAAATTGGTTAGTCTCTAAGGAGCCACAAGTCCTCCTGTTCTTTTTGCGAATACAGACTAACACGGCTGCTACTCTGAAACCTACAGCAACAGAAGGGTTCTCCCGTCACTGTAGTTAATCCAGCTCCGAGAGAATGAAAGAATTCTTCCATCAATCTACACTGTGGGTTAGTTCAGCAGAGCTCCATCTCTCTGGAGTGTGGATTCTTCACACCCCTGAGAGATATAGCTATGCCAATGGAAGTTTTCAGTGTAGACCAGCCCTAAGATAGCAAATACATGCGGACTGAGAGCACACTTGAAGGTTATATTGGCATTACGACCTCAGTCAGAGATGTGGTTTTGTTTTTTTGTTTTTTTTTAAAACCATACACACTCCTGACCAACATAACTGTGCCAACAAAACTCCCAGTGTAAATACACCTATGGGCAGGTCTACACTATGGGGTTAAGACGACCTAAGTTACGCAACGTGAATAACATAGTTGGAGTCAACATAGCTTAGGTCCACTTACTGCTGTGTCTACACCGTGCTGGGTTGATGGGAGAAACTCTAGTGTGGACTTACCTTATGCTTCTCGTTCCAGTGGAGTACTGGAGTCGACGGGAGAGCGATCTCCTGTTGATTTAGCAGGTCTTCACTAGACCCGCTAAATTGATCCCCCCCGGGGATCGATCACCACAGCATTGATCCCCGTAAGAGTAGATGTCAAATATAAAGGGAAGGGTAGACCCCTTTAAAATCCCTCCTGGCCAGAGGAAAAATCCTCTCACCTGTAAAGGGTTAAGAAGCTAAAGGTAACCTCGCTGGCACCTGACCAAAATGACCAATGAGGAGACAAGATACTTTCAAAAGCTGGGAGAAGGGAGAGAAACAAGGGGTCTGTGTCTGTCTGTATGCTGCTTTTGCCGGGGATAGAACAGGAATGGAGTCTTAGAACTTTAGTAAGTAATCTAGCTAGATATGTGTTAGATTCTGATTTCTTTAAATGACTGAGAAAAGAACTGTGCTGAATAGACTGACTATTCCTGTCTGTGTCTTTTTTGTAACTTAAGGTTTTGCCTAGAGGGATTCTCTATGTTTTGAGTCTAATTACCCTGTAAGGTATCTACCATCATGATTTTACAGAGGTGATTCTTTTACTTCTATTTACTTCTATTTCTACTAAAAGTCTTCTTGTAAGAAAACTGAATGCTTTTTCATTGTTCTCAGATCCAAGGGTTTGGGTCTGTGGTCACCTATGCAAATTGGTGAGGATTTTTACCAAACCTTCCCCAGGAAGTGAGGTGCAAGGTTTGGGAGGATTTGTGGGGGAAAGACGTATCCAAACTACGTTTTGCAGTAAACCCAGTTAGAGTTTGGTGGTGGCAGTGGAGATCCAGGGACAAAGGATAAAATTAATTTGTACCTTGGGGAATTTTTAACCTAAGCTGGTGAAAGTAAGCTTAGGAGGTTTTCATGCAGGTCCCCACATCTGTACCCTAGAGTTCAGAGTGGGGGAGGAACCTTGACAGTAGACATACCCAATGTTAACCCTGCTGGGGGGAGGGTCTCAGACTCCAGCCCAAGACAAATGTGTTTACTTCTATTTATAGCTCCACAGGCCCAAATCCACTGACCTAGGCTCTGAGACTCACTGCTGTGGATTTTTTATTGCAGCGTATAAATCCTCTTAGTCCTTTTAGATTTAACATTTTTGCTACTGCCCTGGTTGAAAACATTTGTACTGAATTTAATAGATTTAACTCCCAGGTTCACCTTCTTTTATATAGCACTTAAAACTCATGAAGGAAGTTGCCCATCCCAGGAAGCTAACAAACTAAAGAGGCAACAAAGAGGAAGGATGGGAAGCAATAAAAGAGAGCCTAAACAGTGAAGTGGAGAATATAATATGTGTGTGGGTTTGGGGGGGGGGGGTTTGGCCTGGCTAATCATAATATTTGTTGGTTTTCAGAGGTATCTACTGGTTTTATGCTATAGCTACTTTCATAAAGTTGCATCTGTTAGAAGGTATGTATGTCTTGAGATATATTGCTTTTTTCCCCTCCCACTGGGAACATTAAAAGATTGGAATACACTAGCCACCTTAGTCTTTTGTGGTATCTAGTTCAAAATCAAAGGAGGGGTAAATTCCTACTCATAAGAGCTCAAAGTTCCAACATCTTCCTTTTGGGCGTAAAATCAAATTCCACTCACTTGACATTACTTAAGGGCAAGAAACTACAGTATGTAAAATGTTTGAAGTGAATGAAGATAATCACCTATTAAAAACAGAAAGGTCATTTTTTTTATACCCTTGGTTTTGTTAACTGCTCATCTTCAGCATTGCATCCCTGTGTATGATTTGGCTTTTCCTCTCTGCTCTGCGGGATTAAAGGTGATCTGCAAAACATCTTTAAAAGGCATCTGGTGCCTTTTTCTGCTCTTTACACTGCATGAAGGTACCCTAAATTATTAATATTAGGAATGTTAACTCTGGTCTTTATTTTGCTGGAGGGCATGTGGGGAGGTCTCAGAGGGTATTTGTGATATCTCACACCTTAACTGAAGGTGACAGTACTGAATATTTAACAGATACTCCTTCAAAATTGTAAGTCAACTGAAGTTAAATGGGTGTTGTTAAAACCAAACCCAGCACTTTAAATAGTTCGACTAAAATATCTCTTCTCACACTTGCTCATTTTTCACTCAATTAAATCACACTACTTGGCCAGTCAATCTTCCAAGATGGACAGGACCTGAATTTCCAATGAAAAAAGCCAGAACAAGCTCGCCACCTCCTTTATCCCCTTCTATTAAGAGTGCCATTCAGGCCACTTTATATACCATAAAGCAGCAAAAAAGTACTCTAACTCGCATCCACCAACCCCCCAGTCACTGTACCAACTTCTAGCTTCATTCTAATCATCTTTAAGACGTTAACCTACCTGTTCTCTAATCCACGCTTCCTTCTGAAATGGCATCTACATTATAGATTTTTGGACTTAAAGCACCTGCTATATCTAACACCCATCTACACACAAGCACTTTCAACAGTGTACAAGTATTACCAGCACCACTGTAATTGCACTTACTAAAAGCAAAACTCATTGCAATTGTACTTTGCATTGCATTGTAATAGCAGTGTAGACAATGTCCACACTTCAACTGCTCTGATGCAAGTGGACCACACGGCATATAGGTTTCCGCAACCCCTTTAGTGACTCCCATTTGCAATGTCTTGTATTCTCCTTAAATTACTAATTTCTTGTTTTGAGCTGCTAGAGAGCTTCTGTAAATTTATATGTTGGGAGTTTACAGTTCACATTAAAACATTGTTACAGCATTTCTTCAACTCTGGGATCCAACGCCCACAAACCCACTATGGGAACCCACAGGACAGGTAACCCACAACATGCAACTACTGAAACATTTGGAGAACATGCTGTGTTTAGATATGCTGAACACATCTTACACTACTTTGGACACAACAGTTCAACTGAGCCTTTGTAAGTATCAGCAACGTGTTCTCTAATGCACAAAAGTCTTGAGGGATGTTGTTGTCTGCTAATTATCCATCAAGAACAAACTTAGAATGGAAACGCTTCAGGTTTATAAGCCATATTTCAAGGAGATTTTTAAGAGTACTTCCAGAATTTAGGCAGGGCCTTACACAATCAGACTATACCTTAATCATCAGTGACTGAACATTCAAGTGACAGTCCTGCCAATGTAATTCTAGTGAAATATCTTAAGTTTTAAGCCAGAAAAATACTATGCACATTATACTGCCCATTAAGTTTGTGTACGAATATTATTTAAATCAATTTAGAGCAACCAAAGGGCACGATTTGTCTTTTATCCTAAATGTACCCAAGGGACAGTTGGATTTTATTTAGTGTAAATCCTATTCTAAACTTTTGGTTTTAGACATACAATAGATTGTAAGCCTATAGTATCACGGCCATCCTGTTACTGAGGACCTTCTAGTGCTAGCCCTATATTGGATTTTGCCTCTATAGGACAATTCCCTTAAGTTTTGGAATAGAGCTCAGGAAATGAAAATGTGTTTGCAAACTTGCCAGCATGTTTTAGAAACTAATTTACATAGCTGATACAATGAAGAGCCTAATTTAGCCATGGCAATTCATGGCATAATTCTGCCACTTGTACTTGCTTGGAGTAATACCCTACTCTTGACTAGCCCTAGTGGGTTCACACCACAATTGCACTTTGAATTAGTTTGCAGTGGTACTGAAGACTATTCAGTGGGAGTCTCCCAAAATAAAGTTCTACTGAGCATGAGTAAGGACAGCAGAATCTGGTCCTTAAAACAGAAGCTAAACGGATTTGGAAGTGTGCACATAAATGCATTTTGGAAACAATAAGATACTGAAAATATCATTTATTATTTTAAAAACAATTTTATTCTGTATATTTAGAAATGTGTAATTTTAATAACTGCAAAGAAAAAATCAGCCACACCTGAATAGCTAATAACTGATTAACAGAATGCAGTGGTATATTATCTAAACAGTAGTAGTGCTGATGTGCCATAATAAATTGTCTATTAGTAAAAAAATACATTTCAGGGCACATAGTATAGCATCCTTATCACAAATTACAGTAGGGAGATTTTTCAAGATTTTAATCAAACTAGAGAATTCCGAGTTATATTCTTAAAATGCAGCACTTAAAAAGGTAACAACATTGTGCATTTTTTAAAAAATGTCCTTGTTTGTATATTGTAGAAATGCTGCTTTATTGCTGCAGATGTCAAAGTTCAAGGCTCAAAAGGTATGAGAATACAAAGATATCCTTAAGAAACTTTGTTTTGTTTTTATATATATTTATATATAAAAAGGTAAAGCTTATAAAAGTTAATTTACAAACCAAGAACAAAAGTGGTATGCACGCTTTATATACAGGCATTCTATAACATCTATAAATTTTCAAATGCATAGCAGAAAACATACCATCATTTTCTTCTGCTTCTCTTCTGGTTGGTCAACACAAACAATACTTGTTCTCTAAACCAGCGAGTTCACAATAAGTCACTTTGTCAATCTGTTCCATGATATATTAACTAGTTAAGCACAAAAGCCATACAAACTTAGTAATACAGAGAACTATGAGAACTAAGACTATTAAAAACATGAGGGTAAGGCATCCCTGCTGGTTAATATGTCTGTAGTAATGTGTTGGTTAATTTACAAATCCACAGAGGCAACTGAACCATAGTCATCTCACATGCTCTCTATCTTTCCCATGACAAAGAAAATTAACAATGTTTTCATGTACAGTAAGTAGACGTGCTTTTATAAGCCTCACAGTAGAGGAAAACATCTAAGTTGTGCTAGTCAAAAGTTTACAGCTACTTTATGGGACATGTACACCAAAAGAGCCATCTAAAAACCAGAGATGGAAATATAGTATTGTGTATTTTAACAAAAAAGTAAAAACAAACAAACAAAAAAAACCTCCCACCCCCAAGTTTAAAAAAAAACCAAAAGCCAAATTCTGTAGTTCAACCAGTGGACTATGAACCAAATTCAATTTTTCTGTATATATTCCATTGGTACTTCATTGGTACTTTAAAGTTTTAACAATGAAACATTAGCTATGTTCATTAAAAAACCCAAACCCAACATTCAGAACCCACAAGAACCCCACCTTGTTTCCACAGTACACTTCCCGTTTGCAGCATGTATTCTGACCATGGTTCAAGAGTGTACTTGCTAACCATTGTTAGTAAAAGCAAGATGCTTAAACACTAAGTTCCGTTAATACTTGATAGAGTCATTCAGTTTATATGTAAGGTCCATCTCAGTTTCACATTATTTACTCAGACAGCTAATTTAGATTAGAAGTGGTCAATTAGGACTGAGACACAGTTTGCTCCAACAAGATAGTTTGGATCTCCAGGAAGAGACTTGTTCTGCCAGGTTTTGGGGTCACCTGTGGGAGGAAAACACAATGTTGGTGTTTAGAATCCAATGTCAAACAGTGTACATCTTGAAAGAACCATATTTTTGGATAGTACCTTTTAATTCAGAATTAGCATATTTTGCAAAAAAAGTATAGTTTGTATTTTATTGAGAAAAATAGGATAGTACAGTTTTAATTTAGTAAACTTCTTGTTGTTGTGGTAATTCAAGAGGGACTTGGTGGTACTCAAGGACTGTTGTACATACAAAACAGATTTGCTCTGAAGCAGCACCAACATAGTGCTTTCCTTTCAAATGATCAAAACTAATCTATATTGGATACTCACAGGACTTCTGTATTAAAAAAACAGAAAATTAGGACATTTTACTAAGCTACATTGACTAATCCTTCAAGAATCTGTTTCATAATCTTAACAAAGATTAGTCAAAACTCAAGATAAGTTGTTCTACTCACTATGAAGTAGCGGGAATTTAATTTTGTATTATGAGTAATAATTTTTTTTTATCTGAACACAGTATACCAGTAGTGCAGTATAACTGACAAAAGATGGTTACTTACCTGTGTCATAACTGTTCTTCGAGGTGTGGATGCAGACATGTATTCCACTCAGCTGTTCACATGCCCAGTGCACCAAAGCCAGAGAAATATGCCTGGCAGTATCAGTACGGATGGTGCTTGTGCCCTTTGCTTTGTCCCTCCCCTGACTATGTTTGGGTGGTGCTGCCCCAATCCCGTTCAGTTCCTTCACATCAAAGCTTAGGCTGGAGACTCTGCTGCAGAGGGGACAGAGGGTAGGTTGTGGAATACATGTCTGCATCCAAATCTCGAAGAACTGTTACAATACAGGTAAGTAACCATCTTTTCTTCTTCAAATATCAGCAGACATGTATGCCACACAGGTGACTCAAGCTGTTTAATGAGGAGGTGGAGCTCAGAGTCTATTTAAACAGTGACTGCAGAACTGCCTTCCCAAAAGTTTGCATCAGCCCTTGATGCTGTGGTGACAGCATAATATCTAACAAAGGTGTGCGCTGGAGACCACATTGCAGCACTGTAGATATACACTATGGAAACATCTCTAAAAATGCTGTTGATTTATTGAGCTCTTGGTGAATGAGCGTATAATTACTTTGGGGACATAATCTAAGCCACTCCAAAAGTCGTAGTAATATAGATATTCATTTAGAAATGGTTTGAGCTGAAACCAATTGTCCTTTCATCCACTCAATGTAAGATACGAACAGACGAGGTAATGAACGAAATGGTTTATCCTTTCCGAATAAAATGCCAAATACCTTCCTCACCTCAAAGACGTTCTTCTGCACCCAAATATGATACGTGGAAAAAAAATTACAGGTAAGTAAGTGTGACACTCTGTACCTCGAAGTAGCATCCTCGAGCCCCCATATTCACCACTGTGATATGATTGATATGTTTGGTGCAATACATGCCTTGTGAGGGATCATTTTTAAAAAGTCTTAATCTGTTGAACACTAATATTCTTTTGGATTCTATGTACTATCATTGTATGTGAAGTATTGCTGTATGTGCTCCTGAAATATGTTGTGAGATTGGGAAACTCCCACAGCTAGCCTTTCAGCTGCAACAAAGGAGGGCCAGACAAGTGTTGATGTCTGATCAAAAAAAATCCACTTTTCCAGAGGCTTCTCAGAGAGTGCACATAGGCAATGGAGACTGCCTGGCCCCAACATCACAGCAAGCATCTTTCTAGCAGCTGGAAGAAGGTATAAAGAGAGAGACAAGTATCATCATCACTTGGCCTCTCGCCTCCCTCTCCCCACCAATCTTAATACCTGGAAGATTGTCCAGAAGACAAAGACTGAGATCAGGAGATTGGTCCCAAACTGGAAAGGAGTTCAGTCTGAGTATTAAGAACTGTAAGATGCCTGTAACAGACAGTGGGGTGAGAGTCTGTTTGATTCAAATCTTGCTTAGTCTGTTAAAGTTAGAATTTAGACTGTGAATTTATTTTTATTTATTAGGTAATCAACTTTGATCTCTATGCCTGCTACTTATCACTTAAAATAGTAAGTCTTTCTGTAGTTAATAAATCTGTTTTATATTTTATGTATGTTTTAGGTTGAAGTGCTTGTGGAATCTCAGCTCAGATTACAAAGGCTGGTGCATGTCCACTTTTCTACGAAGAAGTGGCAAATTTATTAATGATCTTTTCATTGCCCAAGGGAGCCTTGAGCAGTGTGGTGGGCTGGGGAGATTGACTGTTGCCTCTCTCTGAGTGGCTCAGGGAGCATTCATGCAATATAGGTGGGTGTTGGGCTCCAAATGGCAATGGCTGAGTGATCATAGTGCCTGGAGGGGTGTTGGTGCTTGTCACAGTCACAGCTTTGTGGGAGACACACAAGGCAGGAGAGTTTAGGAGGCACCATGGTCCCACAGTTCCAGGTTGTACCCTGAGGATTCCTATAACCTGATTTAGGTAAAACATCTCTCTCTTGACAGAAATTCTGGGTGTGGTCTTAAAATTACCTTGTCTTTGCAGGGCTGGGTGTGCAGGGAATGAGCCATTAAGACTTGTAATTTACTGATTTGTCCAGTGGATGTGATAGCTGCCAGGAAGGTAGACTTCTGGGAGAGCAGAGCCAATGAGTAGCTCTAATGGTGAACCCATTAGTGCAGTCAGCACCATATTAAGGTTCCACAATGGCACCATTTTCCTCACTGGTGGAAAGAGACAGACAATGCCTTTCAGAAACCTCCCTGCCATAGGACTTGAAAATACTGACTTTCCCCGAATAGGACCGTGGAAAGCTGAAATTGCAGCCAAATGAACTTTCAAGGAGCAAAGACCAGGCCCGAAGATTTCAACTACAATAAATTGTCGAAAATGTTCTGAATCTGGGCTGACAGATGAATTCCCTTAGAGATCACCCAAATTGAAAACTGCTTCCTCTCAGACAAGTAGGTGGCCCTCGTAGATGATTTTCTACTACTAAGCAGAACTTCTCTAACTGCTTCTGAACACCACACGTCTTCCTTATCTAGCCATGCAAAGTCACGCAGTATGGTGTAGACTGTCTGGCCATGATGTTGAATCAACAGGTCATGGCAAAAATGGAAAGACTTGTGAGGTCAAACTGATAGCATATGGAGATTGGAGAATTCTCGGTCATGCTAAAATCATGATCAGCTTGGCATGGTACAATTTGAGGATAACCTGAGGGATAAGAGGGATGGGGGAAGGCACACAGTAGTTCGGACCCCAATTCAGATGAAATAGGTTTGTGAGGCATCCTGGCATTCTTGAAAAAGGGCCCTCAGCACACCGTTCTTCAGTACCCACTAGTGGTTGTTCGAGAAGATTCTGCTAAGGTGATCGGCCAGCTGATTCTGAGAGCCTGATAAGTGAGCCACTCCTAGCATATTTTTTTCTTTGATGCAGAAGTGCCAGAATGTTATTGCTTCATGACAAAGTTGACTGGAATGGGCTCCTCCCTGCTTGCTGACATAGTACATCACTGTGATATTGTCCATGAGTATTGTGCACTGCTGTTTCCTGAATGTGATGCCAAAAGGCCCGCCACACATTGTACATTGCCTGCAGCTCCAGCACATTGATATTACAGGACGCTTCCTGTTCCAACCACAATCCCTGAATTATTAATGATCCCAGATGCACTCCCTAACTTATGGAGGAGGCACCAGTGACTAACATTCTGGAGACATGGCACTGACAAAGGGAACCCCTTGAGACACATTGTCCTGAATTGTCTGCCACTGCAGAGTGTTTGGTATTTCCAGAGGTACTCACACCAGAATGTCTAGTGAATGGTAACTTGGACAATAAACAAGCCTCACATGCTGCACTATGTAGGTACATGTGGCCATATGGCCTTATAACTTCTGACACACTCGGGCTGTTGTGGTAGGATGTGGAAGTCCAGACATAGGTGGTTTTTTTGGAGGACCTGAGAAAGAGGAACAGAATATCTTCCTGCTAGAGGCCACCTCAGAGTCCTGCCGAGGAACGTCAGCATACTGGTACCATCTCCTGTGCTGATTTAGGCCTCATGGCTTGCTCCATCAGGTACTGCTTGACTCTCAAGTCCCTTGCCGTCTGGGTCCTTTTTTTGAAGGACTTACAGATGGAGCCCCTAGCCTTAATGTGCCCCTCTCCCAGGCCGAGCGAACACCATGTGTGGGTATCACTATTCAGAATTTCCCCTCCACATAAAAGGCAATGTTTAAATCCTGGTGTAGGCATTCCACTGGAAAACTACTGCTGAATTTCCAAACTAATCTAAAGTATTGCTAATAAACAACTAACTAAACTGTTTACAAGAAGTTCTCAAAGACCGGGGGGGGAGGGCAGTGTGAAGAAACTGGGTGCTCCAACTCCAGTCTCAGGCAATGAGAAGGAAATGAGAGGGGTCAGGGCAGCGCCACCCCTATGGGTATGACTAGGCGAATTTCTACAGCTTTTGTGTGCTGGGCACGTGCACATCTAAATGGTATACATGTCTGCAGCAACTCAAAGAAGAACTACTAATCTTCGGGAGAAACTTTGCTAAAGCACTGATGTTCTAATGAGATAGTAATTTGCTGATATTTACATTAGATAAGATTTAAAACTGATATGTGTTCCACTTTTGGTCATTAAAGCTCCTGTGACACTTTCTTTAAAAACAGAGGGATTATTCTTGGTTGTCATTTGACAGAACTCAGAAGATAAATTCCAGTCTATACTTATTGCCCCTTGTAGTTTCAACTGGAGAAGTTCCCCACTCAATAAACCATTGCAAGATGTTGCTAATCCAAAATATAGTGTCCTCATTCCACCATTTCAGTGGTAGATTAAAGAACATTACTATGTTTATCTCAAAGCCTACAGGATAAATGTCACTATAAAATTTCAGTAAAATGGGCCAAAAAATACATCTGTCTTAAGATTTGGAGACCTCATTTACATAATACAGCATCTCAAACCTTTGTGCTAAAGGAGACAAATGTAAATTCCACAGTTTTCTGGAGAAACCCATGAAAACAAATATGAATTACACAATTTGCTGAAATGACACCAACACGTAATGTGGAGGCTGGGAAAAGTAAAAATGGCCTAGGGTTGTCACATGTATTTAGAGAATTTAAAAACAAATCAATTGATTGCAGCCAACAAATGCTAATTATTTAAAACTGTTCTCAAATAGAACTTTAGCTGCTGGAGGATTTTCAGTTCTGTAAATACATTAATTCCATTCAATATGGAAACCTGAGTCTTTTTAATACCTGAATACATTTGCAAAAGGTCAAAATTAGATTGTAATAAGAGTAGTTTTAATCTCACAGATGAGGCAATCTGAAACATTTTAAAACATACACCTATAGTGTAGATTAGATTCTAACCAATACAACCTATAACTGTTACTCCACAAATTGAAGATACAACTACTTTCCCATGATTTGCACATTTAAATCCTTTGAAGTAATGACCGTACAATATCAAACTAATATAGTGCAACAAGTGTAATATAAAAGGAAAATGAATGTACTGTTAGTTAAGATGCAATTTAAATTCTCTCCACTCAAAAGTTAAAATGAGATTAACCAAGAATTTCAGATGTTTTAGGGATAATATAAAAGTATTTCTGACTTAAGTTTGGCAGAGAATAGGTCAGTATATGTAATTAAATGTTCATTTAAAGAACAGGACATGGAAACAACTTAGAAAAAGCTGAGATCAAGCAAAAGATTGAATAGAAAAAGCACCATAGTGTTGCAAACCACCTCTATAAAGGCATCTGAAAAATCAGAGTCCTGTAACCAGCTAATTTAAAATGAGAAAACAAATATTTATTTAAGACACAGTATGGTCTACTTACATATCAGAAGACAGAATTGCCTAATTCTGAAATTGTCTCAAAAAGCAAGATTACTGATACATCCCATTTCAGTTAAACAGAATAAAATGTTGTGTTATAACTCCAATACAGAAAGTGTTAGTACTTGTATATGCTCTCTCTCTCTCTCTCTCTCTCACACACACACAGAGGCTAATTTGGGAGAGGAAAAAGATCTGTCTTAAAGCAGTTTTGATTATTATTTGGGAGGACTAGAGTTTCTCCTTTCATTTCAAGTAAATTCATGAACAGATTTTTCAGTTACAAAATATAAGTACTTTTTAAAAATTTTATGTAGTTATGATATGTTTTTTGGGTCCCCGCCACTTAAGTATTAATTTTTTAACATTTCAAATATGTACATACAGTTAAGTTGATGTATGGAACACATGCATATAATAGCATAAAAACCATCCAAATGTTGATTTCTCTAAATCAGATGCCCATCATCAAAACTGATGCTCTAATCTTTCAGTGTCAACGCACTGTTGACAGGTATAGATACATTAATGACAATACATTTTGTTTTCAATACTGTATACATAAGTATTGTGTTTAAATATTATATACAGATTATATGTACACATTAGGGGTGTAAATCTTTCCATTGTAATGTTAGAAAGTAGCTGAATAAAACCTTGACTTTCTTCAAATGTGCAGATATTAATTTTTAAATTGCTGTAACTTCAAACATTTCATGAAATTGCTTGAAACTTACATAAAAATTCTACTTCAGCCTAATACTGATCACCCAGAATTTCAGCCAACAATGTTTTCTCTGTTCCAAGTAAGGGGGTAAAAATGGTAGTAAGCATAGAGGAAAAAAGAACAGGCATACAAAACTGAAACCTGGTTGCAACTTCAACTATGAAAAGCCTCTCTCTACAATTCTGGGTTGAAAAAGGAGGTTGGTGAAGAAACAGGTGGAAGCAAGCAAGAAAAGTCATGTGGAAAATACAGCCATATTAGAATGAACTGTAAAATGCTTTCACAGACAAACACTGTAGTTTCCTTAAATGGTCTGATTGTAAGCATCAACTTGCAAACATGAAAACAGTTAACATGTAATAAGTCATGATTTATAAATGTAGAGGTTAACATTTACAATTTCCCAAATTACTATATGGCCTATTAAGCAGAAGGCATGAATTTGTGGTATAAAAGCCCATTAGCAGTACCTAATCATTTCCCCCAATTTATTTAAGTGCAAATTTACAATTTTAAAGTGTTTGCAGCTGTAACAGTCCTCAAAGAAGAAAAAGTGGAAAGCGTGATGATATTTAACGGACCACGGATAAAGTAGATAATATAATACTGTATTTCTTTACCATTTTGGTTTGTCAACCACGATTTTAGCCATGAATTTGCACCATGAGTAATGAAAGTGAAATGGAGAGTTTGACACAAATACAATGATTGAGTTATTATATATTACACACGGTCACCTTTAGCCAAGGGATCTTAAATTACACGATAGCACCCAAAAGCCCCAAAAGGACAGAGGGAGGACAGCATACCCGACGAGGAGTCGGAGGATTTTAGAGCAAAAGACCAACCATCAGGGGTCATAGACGCACAATGTGGTAAGCGCAGCTCCACTGGCTTCAGGAATTTTAGTCCATGGGGCCCACACATTACCAACGGGCTAAGCAGTGTTTCACCTACAGTTAAAGAGAAACAAAAATAAAAGGTTACCAGTAGAAACCTGTTCTCCTTGAAATACATTCAATATTTTTTCGATACACAAACAAGAGCAAAATATGAAGAAATTAATTTATAAAACCTATGAAAATTCAGCCTTGCAAATAAAACAGAGCTACTCAGCAAGGTTGTTTCTGGTTGCCTTTCCTATAACCATACTCCAGTGAATTTCAACTGGACTGAATCATATTACAAAATGAAAGGCACAGGGCCAGACAGGCCAGACTATTTGACTACATTAGAATTTTTCTGACCTGTAATTCCAAACATGTGCTGCTATACATGCAAACATGTGAACCTCTCAGTGCCTTGCCAACACTACAGTTTTGCTCATACTACTGCTAGAGGTGGTTTACCTGCTAGGATGTCAACCATCTTAGTGTTTACAAGGGAACCCCAAAAGTCTCTTGTTAAAAGTAATAGCTGGGCTGGCAAATAGTTGCTTAAGAGCCCAGCCCTCTCTTAACAGTCAGAAGGTATGGAACAAGGAATTCAAAGTTTTATTTTTGCATTTAGCCGCTCAAGATGGCATTGAGAACATGCTCCTCAACTAAACAACCCATATTCAGATGATAGATCTAGGGTTGCTTTGAATCTTGTGTCGCAAAGTACCAATAGTGTCTTCATTGTAAATTCCAGAAATCGAAGTCCTGAAGGAGAGAAAAACTTCTCCTTAACTTACATAAATGAGACACGTATATGTTTAAAGGACTACTAGTTTCCATTTGCCTAGGTTCCGGGGTGGCTATTGATAAAAGAAACAGACTACAATAAAAAAAAAAAAAAAAGATTCCTAGGTTATATGCTGTACTACTTGCCACTTTAATACACAGTAAAAAGTGTGTGTTTTAGGAAACAGCAATAGTCATTCAGTGATTGCCTCATCTGGCTTGTCTGAAAATCAAGACAAAAAAATAATCTCATTTGCTTTAGTATTTTCTACCTCACACCTATTTTTATAATGCAAAAAAGGAAAGAAAAAATGTGGCTGTTAGCAGCTCTTTGAAACTTCCAGCATTTGAGGTAAATTTTCTCAATGTATTTCGCTAACACGTCTCTAAATTTTTAAAAAGATAAATTACATAATGCTTTCAGTACTATATCATGTGAGGAAACATTAACCTGGCAGACCAGAATATACCCATTCACTGACTATAGAGATAATGAAGCAATGAAAGTCCATTTAAAAAAATTATTTTCAAAGTATATTAAAGTTTAATTTGTGCATGTCAACATACTTAGATATTAAAAATTATAGTCAAAATTGAGACACCCTGAATTATTCTCCCACCAGAAAATATAATTGAAAAGAATACTACTTCCTCTGTACTTCTAGTTTGTGAACTTCTTGGGGCAGAGACCATGTCCTCCAATGTTTTGCAGTCAGTGCTTAGATAATGAATAGCAACAGATAATATATTAAGATACAAAGACAACTCTTACCTTTCTCTTTGTCTAAAGGTGGGAGGATACTATTATCTCTGCAGACCTTGAAATAGATTTCTTGCTCTATTCCCTCTGGAATGGCTCCTTGTGGTATAATTATACTAACTCCTGTCTCTATGGAGCTTAAAACGCCACCATTGCTGTTAAAAACACCTCTTGCTGTGGCTACTACAGTGTGTCCATCCTCCTCCTCATCATCCTCTAGTGCTGAAGGACTAAATGTGAGATAGATAGATTAAGCATAGCAGTTTTATATACCTCCCCCAAAATCAGTAGCACACTCTGTATTTTGAATTAATTTACCAATGCAACAGTTACATTAGGCAGGCTAGCCCTTTTAAAGTGTAATCAGTCTCAAGAAATAAGCCAAATAGACTAGTGTAATTTTTGCTTATCTTTTGAGAGAAAGGGTAAATGGAGATGCATTTCTGCTGTAATGAAAGAATTAACTTGGAAATTTACCCACAGCATCTGTTAACGACAGATTTTGGACCACTCAGAACTAGTTAGGTTTTAGAATTCTCAGTTTTTAGAGTTGTTTTGGGATAGTCTTCCCAACTACAGAGCTCAGCATAAGAGTACTAAAATTTACTAGAATTCTGTTGTTCCAGCACCTAGTTTGTCATGAGTTTATCATATAAAAACACAAAGCAGCTGTATTATGTTGATAATTCTTATATGAACCTGAGACTTTTCTTTCACTTATCTTTAAGGACAATTTGTCAGCCTTAACTTCTATAGCATCAATAAATACCACTTAGAATCCTACCATTTTCCAGGCTGTGAAATGAATGCTGCAGAGGACTGGAAAAAACCCTCACATTTTATCAGGAGGTTTATTGTACTTAAGTTGGTTTTATGTCAATTGCAGAAGTACTCATCTCTTTTGGTAAAAGACCAATAATTTAACAACTCAGGATCAGCTCAGCTTCTCATGGCATAACCCCCACCCCCCCCCCAGCTGCTTTAGCGCAAACTGCTCATTCTTACGTTACATTACTGAATTTTAAAAAACAGTAAAAACTATTTCAAATTTGAATCATACATTATGGTCACATAACACATGGCAAATGAGACAACATATTTTGCAAAGATTTTACAAACAAACACCCTATTTTAAAACAAACAAATTGAGGAAATGCTCAAGTTAGCTAGAAGTATGTCCCTTATAGATGAGTGGATTTTCAGTTTTATGGTAGCTTCGTAATTTGAGTATGGGTAATTGCATCTTCCTCTTAAACAGTTATATTGTTTGGTCTCAAAGCAAGTACAACACCATTGTTGAAATGACTGCTCTCTTTTCAAAAGAGTGCTTTTAAAAATTTACCTGAAATAATAATATAGCCTCCTCAGCACATACAAGACCACTCACACTGAATGTGTAGTGTTAAGCTGTGACAATAATAATTTAGTAATTCCAACTTCTGGAAAAGGGTTGTTTAGAGCAAGACTTGTTACTATTTACTAAAAGACGTACAATAAGAACCATGCTGGACACAACTTCACTATTAAAAAGTAGGATACAGGGAGACAGGACACCCACGTCTCCCCAAAAGCCATTGCCATGCACTTCCCCCCCAATCCTCTGATCAGTCTCCAGTGTTAGTCCCAGGAGATGCATCCTGGTTTTTGATTGCAGAGTCTGGGCAAACTAACAGCAATTCATCCAGGACTGGACACTGCCTAAAAAAAACACTGCAATTTCATGAGCAACTCCATTCTTTAAAAACATTAAAAAAAAAAATCTTACCTTACAGGAATGGCTTTAGGCACAGCATTAATGTTATTTGGTTGATATTTAGGCTTGTCTGCCAGTATGGAGAATGTATCCATTCCACTGTCAAACTCCGAAGGCTGCAATGAGCTGTGCGCTTTTAAAATTGGTTGAGGAGAATTTGGAGCCTTTGAGGGCAACTCTGGTTTATGCTGAGTTTCATTTGGCAGGAGATTGTGGTTGAATTTAGGACTTTCAAACTTTCGCTCAAATGGCCTGGCAGCACTTGTGTAAGGCTTCGTTGTAAAGCGATTATAAGCCGGGGTGACTGTTTTCTGAGTCTGCTCAGTTCCATTAATTGGACCCTTGTCAGGGAAGCTTTTCTGAGGATAGAAGGTAGACTGTACAGTGTCCTCTCGGTTGGAAGATCTGAAAGTTGCTGGTTTATTTTGAGATGGAGGTGGGTCAGGCTTGGGCACTGTGGAATTCTGGAAATCTACGGGCATACAGTTAACTGTAACACAAAATGGAAAAAATCACACATGAAAAATCCATAATATGTAAGCCTTAATATTCCATTTTACACCTCAGACACTTAGGTCTATTATGAAAAATTTGTATGTGCAGTACGGCTGTCAATTAATCACAGTTAACTCATGCGATTAACTACAAAATATTAACTAAAAAGAAAAGGGTTACTCTGAAAATATTAACTGCGATTAAAAAAACTAATAGTGATTAATCGCACTGTTAAACAATAGAATACCAATGGAAATTTATTAAATATTTGTGGATGGTTTTTCTACATTTTCAAATACATTGATTTCTATTACAACAAAGAATACAAAGTGTACAGAACTTACTTTATATTATTTTTATTACAAATATTTGCACTGTAAAAATGATAAAAGAAATAGTATTTGTCAATTCACCTCATACAAGCACTGTAGTTCAGTCTCTTTACCATGAAAATGTAACTTACAAACGTAGATTTTTTTTTGTTACATAACTTCACTCAAAAACAAAACAATGTAAAACTTTAGCGCCTACAGGTCCACTCTGTCCTACTTCAGCCAATCGCTCAGACCAACAAGTTTGGTTACAATTTGCAGGAGATAATGCTGCCCGCTTCTTATTTACAATGTCACCTGAAAGTGAGAACAGGCATTCGCATGGCACTTTTGTAGCCAGCACTGAAAGATATTTACATGCCAAATATGCTAAACATTCATATACTCCTTCATGTTTTGGCCACCATTCCAGAGGACATGCTTCCATGCTTATGATGCTCGTTAAAAAAATAATGCGTTAATTAAATTTCTGACTGAACTCCTTGGGGAAGAAATGTATGTCTCCTATTCTGTTTTACCCACATTCTGCCATATATTTAATGTTATAGCAATCTCGGATGATGACCCAGCGCATGTTTGTTTTAAGAACACTTTCACAGCAGATTTGACAAAACACAAAGAAGGTACCAATGTGAGATTTCTAAGGATATATATAGCACTCGACCCAAGGTTTAGGAATCTGAAGTACCTTCCAAAAATCTGAGAGGGATGAGGTGTGGAGCATGCTTTCAGATGTCTTAAAAGAGTAACACTCTGATGCGGAAACTACAGAACCCAAACCACCAAAAAAATGAACCTTCTGCTGGTGGCATCTGACTAAGATGATGAAAATGAGCATGCGTCGGTCCACTCTGCTTTGGATCGTTATTGAGCAGAAACCATCATCAGCCTAGACGCATGTCTTCTAGAATGGTGGTTGAAGCATGAAGCGACATATGAATCTTTAGCGCATCTGGCACGTAAATATCTTGCGATGCCGGCTACAACCGTGCCATGCGAACACCTGTTCTCACTTTCAGGTGACATTGTAAACAAGACGTGGGCGGCATTATCTTCTGCAAATTGTAACCAAACTTGTTGGTCTGAGCGATTGGCTGAAATAGGACTGAGTGGACTTGTAGGTTCTAAAGTTTTACTTTGTTTTATTTCTGAATGCAGTTATTTTTTGTACATAATTCTACATTTGTAAATTCAACTTTCATGATAAAGAGATTGCACTACAGCACTTGTATTAGGTGAATTGAAATATACTATTTCTTTTGTTTTTTACAGTGCAAATATTTGTAATCAAAAATAAATATAGAGTGAGCACTGTACACTTTGTATTTTGCATTGTAATTTAAATCAATATATTTGAAAATGTAGAGAACATCCAAAAATACTTAAATGGTATTCTATTATTAACAGTGCAATTAATTGCAATTAGTTTTTTTAATCACTTGATAGCCTTAATTTGCAGTAGATGTAGTGGGATATGATCATATGTTACTCACAAAGTTAGCATTAAGGGTTTCAGAACAGCACTGAAATTAAGCTACTGTTTAAAAGAAACATTATTAAAATTATATTTTTAAGAAATATAAAGGCTTACTTCCCATTTCTGGTCCTACACAGCCATGGCATAGGAATTTATAGTTTTCAAGAAATGTAGGACTTGTAGCCTAGTTTTGGTCTTCTATAAAAAGTGTGTTACATTTAGGTATGTACTTCTTAGATGTCAGCCCTGCTAGCTTCCTACTTGTAGGACAAATATGAAATTCAAAAATTAGAGTTAGCTTAAGTTTACTTAAGAAAATATATTTATGTGTTGTGAAGAAAGGCCCTGACTAGCAAGTAGAATGAAGGCCTTGAAAATAATAAGATATAAGGCCAGAAGGAATAAAATAGGGAGGATTTCTGATTCAAAGAATAGCTAATGAGAGAAGTGAAAATTTCTAAAAAGAAGGCCTCTCTCTAGCCAACAGGGATAACTGCAGATGGTTTTAAAAAAGACAAAAAAAAGAGAATCTGTCTTAAAATGAGCCAACATGACCCTTTCCTAGCCAACACACCAGTGTTAAAGCATACGTGAACCAGGTGCAGTGGAAAAACCTGTTGCAAGGAGAAGGGGAAGAAAGGAAATCTTATCTGCATTAAGACTGGAAATAAGGGTAAACTGTCACAAATTGGTTTGTAGCTGAAGTCAGTAACTGGCAATATCATATCACTTGTTTGTTAAAGAGGATAAAAAAAGTAAATTATTGAAGGGTTCATTGCTAATACTTGCCTGACCACACCTGAGCCAACCAATACGTGTTTAAGAACCCCTGGGTTTTGCTGGTTTGTAAGTATCTTGATCAGATGCTTGTAAGTGTTTTGTTACTGTTTGAATGTAGTAAAATGCTTTACTTAGGCTTTTTAGGTAGGTTTAGAGTAATTGTATAAGTGCTATTTTGGCCTTTGGGTTGAATAAAGGAATTTATGGTTAAATTAATTTTTAGTGGTTTCCCATATTAATAATCTCAAATAATAATTCCAACTCTAGTATACTTCATAGTGGTATGTCGCCTACACTTTTGTTACCTGTATTAGCACATGTACAAATCATACATAGAACAGCATGTCTTTCCATAAAACATATGCCTAATTTACACAGCACAAATTTGCTCTAACCTTTTTATGAAATGGAGTAAAACAAAGCCACAAGTAGCTGAAGTGGCTGGAACCAAACAACAGATGAGCTACACTGCAACATCATCATAAGCCTGAGCTAAAACAAAGGACATTCTTTGTTAAGGCTGCCTAAACAAAGTAGAAAATTCTCTATTTTTGGGACTTGAGAGAGAGAACACATCATACTCAAAGAGTTGTGGGGGATGAGGAGGAGCTGGGAGACTGCCTATAAAGGAGAAAACAATAAAATTGAACTATGAAGACTAATCTGCTTTATCTCCGTTGAGACTGCTAACATGGAATCAACTACAATATAACAGTTGTTGCAATATGGAATCTTTCCCACAAGAGGCTCAGCTACCATCAAATTTTTTCATAGAACTCAGTAGAGTCTCCAAATTGTAAAAATATAACATTAGCTGATTGGTCCAGATTTCAACTAGTTCAAGTCCCGTAATTACTGTATGTCAGTGGTTCTCAACCAGAAGTAGGTGTATACCTGGGGGTATATAGAGGTCTTCCAGGGAGTACATCAACTCACCTAGATATTTGCCTAGTTTACCAGCAGGCTACATAAAAAACACTAGAGAACTCAGTCCAAACTAAAATTTCATACAATGACTTGCTTATACTGCTCTGTATTACTATACACTGAACTGTAGGCACAATATTTACATTCAAATTGATTTTATATGGTAAAAATGAGAAAGTAAGCAATTTTTAGTAATAGTGTGCTGTGATACTTTTGTATTCTTATGTCTGATTTTGTAAGCAAGTATTTTTTAAGTGAGATGAAACCTGGGGGTTGCAAGACAAATCAGAATCCTGAAAAGGATACAGTAGTCTGGAAAGGTTGAGAGCCACTGTACTAACTTATACATCCAAGTCCCTGACAAATAGAGATTATTGTATCTTTAAGTGTAAGTGGTCTAAGCAAGATTCCCCATTAATTGAAATGATTGCATCTTTAATCAACACTTTTATATGAACCTATTGGTTCTAATTCCCCAACTAATTTAAATTTTTTTACTTAAACTTGGGTAGAGATTATCGCTGTGACAGATACTTCACGTGCAAGAACTGAATAGTTCAATTTTAAAAAGTTTGTGCAGTAACTTAAGTCTGTACTGGAGAATAGGAAGCTAGGCAAACAGAACACTTGCATAAATTCAACACTGCATCCTATTAGATGTGCCAACTTTCAGATTTCATACCCTCAGAAAGTGCAGACTTGGGATGTGCCTGAAGTAGTACGACAGGATTATTAATCGACTGAGGTTGAGTATACTGAACTGGAGGTAGGGGAGGAGGAGTAACTTGAGGAACGGGCTCATAGCGCTTTTCACCAACAGGTCTATCTGGGGGCTCAGCATCAGTAGGCTTCCCCCTGTTGGAAATAAAAGAAAAACAATAGGCTGACTTGTCCAATTTTACAAAAGTTTTCAGTTTCTGAATTCACCATTGTTTCTCCTTCTATAATACCTATAATTTTCATCTCTTCCTATGAACATTAACAGTTTCTGTATAACATTCAGTCCTAAGTACAAAACATTCATTTATAAGCACAAGAGATTTCAAGACAACACCGAATCTTTAAAAAGATTAGTAACACAAACCAAAAAATGGCAAACAAAAGGCAGATGACATTTTGGGTGTATTTTTATGATGTTTTGCTCTAAATCCTTTGTTTTCAATTTAGTTTGGGTGGATTTTCAATTGAAGAACTGTGCTATTATTTAGGTAGGTATTAAAAAATAGTTTAATTTTAAATTACCTAGTTTTTTTAAAAAGCATAAATTGGATGTGCTATAGAAAGATTGATTTCTGTCAGAACTCTTCTAAATACACCCGATATTTCAACAATGCCATCTTAATTATAAATGCAATCAGCTTAAGCTTCACTAGCTTTATGTGCATAAATTTTAGCTAGTTAAATAAGCAAGCAATTTAAACTTAAATTTCAAATATTTCTCAGGAAATGGCCAATTTTCAAAAATACCTATAGTTTTTGGCTATCGTAACTTAAACCTACTTTCAAAATTATTGTGTTTAAAATTTTAGGTGCACATAATGCCTGTGATAAATGTAACAGTGAGAGGACACCTTAAAACATCCTCACATCAACGGCAATCTTACCACTTGATGTTCCTTTTCAAGTAGTCATAGCTAGTGTAAGAGCCAAGAAATCTAGGTGATGGCAAAGCAAACAGCAATAGAAGAATGAAAGAAAAATGGTCATTCTATCTTAAGCACATTATTTCTTCATACTTTGAGTTAGTCCTAGAACTGTTAACATGACAAGACATTGTACAAAGAGACAGAATTAAGTTAGTCAGCTAGCATTCTGACACAAGACCCTTACTGTATATGTATATGTATAGTGATCAGACGCTATGCTTAATATGAAACTTTTGTCTATGAATTACAGGCAGGTGAGGCCTCACAGTAGATAAGTTCAGGTCAGACTGAAACAGAAACCTTCATTATATCTTGAACACCACTTAGTTAGAGTGCAATGAAAGAATTTCAGACCGTCATTCTACTTGACTGTAAATAGAATTTTAGTGTTCTGAATTTGATATACTGTAGGTGCAATGCATGCTTATCTTATTCTGGGGCTATTTACTACACATATGCTGTAGTCAGTATTGCACTGCATATGACTGGCTGAGAAAGTTTTTATAGTGAAGAGTTCAATCTTATTCCTAGGGAAACTCTTTCAGCTCTCCATTATCAGTGTCCACACATTAAAAAAAGATTTCTGGTCAGCATTACCATGTCCTGTAGTTACTCTCCCAAATAACGATGATATTTTAATTCTGCCTACTGGGAGAAGAAAGGTGAAACACACACTCTCTCTCTCTCTCACTTCATGGTTTGTGTTGTGTTGATCTTTACTATTGTGATCCCTTTTTCTTTCTTGGGGAGTTGGGGACTACAGTCAGGGAGTAGAAAACCTGAAGTGGAGCATCCACAGGGACACTACTCGAAAAGAAGAATTATCCAGATATTCTGCAAGTATATTGTTCTAAAAGTTTAATATTGTTTTTATCATTGAGAAAGCAGCAAGATTTATGCAATAAACTGAAAATTACTACTAGCTCCATTTTCAATTAAAATTTGGGAATATTCCTTCCAACATACATACAACTCCGCTTAATGTTAATATGCGCGAATTTCAGTGAGAATGGACCTCTTCCCTCTCTATGGAGTACTTTAAAATTGTCCAAAAACATCACTTATGGTCGGTCATATTTAAAAAAATAAAATAAAGTACAGAGGCTATTCAAATAGTGTTCTCTTTCTAAGCCACATAAATCAGATGCAAAGATGAAAATTAGCCTCTAACTGAAAAGAGCTTTGATATCACCTCATCTATGAGTGGCTCTCAGTTTTTATTTTGGTTACTTATTTTAAGGCAATTACTAGCTATGTAGTTGACAATTGATCGAACCCATTCAGCTTGTAGGACTACAGTCTGATATAGTGGCATTCACAAGTATTCTACTACAACATTTAAAAAAATTAACCTAGTACAGATTTATAACTATTCGATAGACAAAAAAAAAAAACTTAGCCAGTTTAGACTTCAAAATGTAGACTGCATCTGAAAACAGGATCTCTTTGGAAGGAAGAGTATTCCACAAAAATGTAGCTTTATTTTAAATGCACAAGTTTTATTTTTATTTCCTATTTTATTATGGTAGCAGATAGAAGCTTCAAGAAAGAATCAGGGCCCCATTATGTTGGGTGCTCTAGACTGGTAGTTATCAGACAGTCTTTTCCCACTGACAGAAAGAAATTGTCAATGAATAACCAACATACTGAAGAACAAACAGTAACTCATTGCGAAGGCACTGGGAGCAATGGGTAATGCAACTGAATAAATGGGTAGAGAACATTCTAGAAAATTAAGAGAACATTGGCTCTTCCTGAAAGAATGGACAAGATCCCACGTGCTGCATTCTATGGTTCCCCCCAATTTGAACCCCAGAATACTGCTCAATTTGAGATTTAAAAAAAAAAATCTCAAAGATTTTTGAGGCGAGATCACTCAGTTCTGCCTCAAGGAGAGAGCTACTCTCTTTGCCCATTCCGATACGGGCAAGATGAAACATAAAAGCAGGACACCCGCAGTCCCAACCCTGAAAAATGCTGTGAGGAGATTGGACTGGGATGGCCACTCTCACAGCTAGTAAACAAGGCCTGTGACTGCAAAAAGTCAATTATCCTCATTTTAAGATCTGAAGATGTCAGTATTGTAAAAGGGCACTTTCGAGCTGGGCACCTGGCCAACGGCCACAACTCTCCGGCCACCCAACTCTGAAGGCAGTGCAGAAGTAAGGGTGGCAATACCACGAACCCCGCATAAATAACCCTTGTGACCCCCGCAACTCGGGACCCCAATTTGAGAAACTCTGGTCTCCACTGTGAAATCGGTATAGAATAGGGCTAAAAGCACACAAAAGACTAGATTTCAGAGGGAGAGACCAGATTTCACGGTCCATGACGCATTTTTCATGGCCGTGAATTTGGTAGGGCCCTGTCCAGGGGCTCCGACAGGACTCCCATCCCTCATGTGTTTGGGGAGGTGGGAAGTGTCAGATACTGCACTTGGTGGCAATGTGAGCCTCCCCAAAGCAGTGGTGGTGTTAGCCACTGATGGAGAAGGAACGGGGGCAGACGACACTTAAACTCCAGAAGTCTGGAGAGGAAGGTAGGGTCCCTGAGGTAGGGAAGGAACTATCCTATGCTCACTGTAACAATGAGGAAAAATCCACTAAAAACACTTCACTATTTTCAGTATATATTTATAGATAAGAAGGTTATGAAGAAGCTTTGGACACAGAAGATTCTGACTCAGGCCATGCTGTGGTGAGAAGGACCTGGAGAGCTGTCGGTCCGGACTGACCCTTATGCCCTCAGTACAGAGCACGAGGAGAGCAATGGGCGCAGACCAACAGACACTGCTTGCTAGAAATCTCCAATCTCAGAAACATGAAGCACATGTACCCATGTGTGGAATACCCAGAACTCAAATAGGAATCTTTACTTTCATCAGGTTTTACATAAAATTGTACAGATATCCCCGCCCCGTTTATATTCTTGTAAGAACATCCACAATGTATCTGAGGTTAAGGCTTTGTTCTCCTCTAATTTACACCATTTTTACACCAGCTACACTGACTTTAATTAAGCTACTTATGATACCAGGGCCAATGAAAGGATCATCAAACTCATAGGCTGTCTACATTGGGAAAAATTTACCAAAAAATTCTCACTGGTTCCAAAACCTGCTGCAGAGCACTTTCGTAGAGTGGTGGCTCTGGCTTCTAGACTCACTTTTACCACTCTCTCAGTTAAGCCTGCTGAAAAGTAAATTTAATCAAAATGGTGTTATATATCCAGCTGCAGGTCCCTCACCTACACTATGGCTCCTACCACTTTTCAATAAACATCCTTTCATCTCAGTGGTAGAACAGTGCACAGAAATGGATATTACTCATTTTCTACTTTTGTGACAAATCTACACAATTTGTTCAAGTTGTTAAAATAAAGCCACTTTTTTCATACTGCAAAACTGGAGGAATATTTTTATAAGTTTTCCCAGTGTAGAGAAGGCCATGATTTTATCCTAAGATATAAACCCAACTCAGAGACAAAGTTTTCAAATGTTATTTTTAATCTTTGTTCTACCTTATGTGGACAAGACTGTAATTTGTCAGTTGCTGATAAAGAAGTTAGCAATAGGTGCAAATGACCTAGTGCTGAACACAGTTTAACCTCAAAGTGTAGAGGTGGCCAAATCATGTTCATTGTTCAGTAATAGTGATGAAGCTGACCAGAAACAGCCAGCAGCGTTTCAGAAAGAGCACCAATGAACTTTTTAAATTTGCAAGGTCTAATATTACCCCTTAACTACAGGGCAACCAGAATAATTCTGAAAGAAAACTTATGAGAGAAAGAAAAAGTGAACAGCAAGACTAGACTGAGTAAAACAATACCTTCAAACACATGACCTAAACCAGGGGTCAGCAACCTTTCAGAAGTGGTGTGCCGAGTCTTCATTTATTCACTCTAATTTAAGGTTTTGCGTGCCAGTAATACATTTTAATGTTTTTAGAAGGTCTCTTTCCATACGTCTATAATATATAACTAAACTATTGTTGTATGTAAAGTAAATACGGGTTTTAAAATGTTTAAGAAACTTCATTTAAAATTAAATTAAAATGCAGAGCCCCCGGACCGGTGGCCAGGAGCCGGGCAGTGTGCGTGCCACTGAAAATCAGCTTGTGTGGTGCCTTCGGCACGCGTGCCATAGGTTGCCTACCCCTGACCTAAACCTAACAGTTCAAAACAACTAGCCTTTTACAATCAACCTTTAAATGAAAGGCCACACTGCATAAGGAGAGTTTTGCTCTAGTGTCTATATTTGAGAATATACTCTCCTAAGCAACAGGCCTATAAAGCAAAGGAGAAGAGGGAAGAGACAAAACTATTCCATGTACTACAACTTCTGACAACTAGAAGACACAAATGTGACATTACCCTTACAAAGGAGCTTCACTGGTGCCACATATTTTCTAAAATGGACTTTTTGGCTTGATTTCCCCATGAAGAATGCCTGATTGGTGGACATAAATATGATGAATAAAAACATTTGTACACATACATTTCTCAGTGCTGAACCTGTAACGTGAGATTCTTTCAAATGTAAAGTTACAACTTGACATTTCTTATAAAGGAACACCAAACCATTCAAACTGCTAAATAGATAAGTTTGCTTACAGTAGAGAGTTTACTGTTACCAAGCAGACAGATTTTATTACTTACTTTACTAGTCTATTTTGTTTCCAAAACAGCTATGTAAATTTGTTAGGGGCAGGAAAATGTATATAAAATATTAATACAAAATTTGTCAGTCAATGGATGAAAAATATTTTAAAATTAATGGAGTCTGCCTACCCGATGTACAGTGAAACTGTAAGCCCAGATGCAAAAACGTACATTTCTTCTAAATACAAAAACCATCAATAAGACAAGTGCTGAGTTATAGCATTAGAAATTCATAATTATGTGAATCCTCACACAGAAGACTCATGTCAGTATTTAACTTTGGCTTGTCATAAACAACTGTGTTGCATCTGACCAAAATGCACTGCTCCTGTCTAAATATTAAAATTATTTTAAGATTATGGCCCTACAAAGACTTATACAAATGTTTAACCTGAGGCATAGCAAAAGTGCTGTTGACTTCAATGGGGCTATTCACACTGCATAAAGCTAAGCAGGAGCCTCTCCGCAGGATCAGAGCTTCTATGTGGTTTTTCAAAGCAAGTTGCCAAGAAATTTATAAAAATAGACATTTCATACAGCAGATATCTAGATGTGCAAGGTGCCTTCATGAGGTAAATATAAACTGGGAGGGGCGGAGGAGTAGACATTCATTCTAGGCTCAGAGTTTCTTTAACAACACCACTCCATTACTTGTTGGATTAGTAATTTCTTATCTATCAGTGGCTAATCGTCTATATACTATATGAGATTTGTGCAAAAATATTTAAGTCACTTTCTTGCTATTGGTGAGTAAGAAAAGCCAAATATCATAAAACATTAGCAAAAATAACTGGATATTGGGATAAACACAGATCATGATTTTAATATGCAAAACCACCAAACCCAAAGTGCTGTCGCATTTAACTGTACACAATGCATTCATGTCAGATCTCTTAGGTGGCTCTACTTTTAAGATGTCCTCAGAAGGCCCTCCCTCTCCAACAGCTTCAGAGGTTTATTTTAAAATGTTAAATACTCTAGTAGGTCCCCTTACAAAGTCTGAATAGAATACATGAAGATCACATACTGAAAAGCTACTCTCTTCCTTAAAAGCATCCTGATTAGCACCACAGGAATTTCAGCCCAAAAGCTAATTTTCCCCAATCGGAAATGTGAAGAGAAGAGATGAAAATGCCTCCCCCTTCCCATAACCACATCATTGTTGTTGAAACGTTAACCATTAACTCTCGTGAATTTAATTAAAATTACTAATACAATCCCCATGCTAATAGAGTTTAGGATAATGGGTAAAGTTTTCCAAAGTGCCTACTTGACTTAGGAGACTAGATCACATATTTGAAAAGCTCCTAAATCCCATTGAAAGCCAATGGGACTTCAGTTCCTAAGTACTTTTGAAAATCTGACCCATCATGATGCTGTTTATGTGTTATAGTATTTCCCCCCTTTTCTCTTCAGTAATACGATCAATGAACACCATTACATGGTGGTTTTATGCATACATATTTCCCCTTTCCCTGTTAATACCACCATGCAGTTCTAGTATCATTACACTTTTGCTGCCCTTTTATCGACAGTGGACAAAGAATAGCGAAATACTTGCCTAGTGAAATGCCCCTTACTGTACTGCAGTTACCGTTTAATTACAATAGCTAATGTAGATGAATTAATCCCAAGTGGTGGGTCACTTTTGTCTTTAAAATGTTTCAATTTTTTTAAAAAAACCAAGAATTTCCCTCCTGTATTATCCATTCCTACCTCATTTACCCACCACCTGCTTTTCTACAGTGATATCAGGAACACTGCCAAGAGCTCACTGTGAAAGTAGACAAAAGCTTTTAGAAAAAGATCCAATCTCTAATTTTTTTCTCTGCTCTTTGAAAAACTGTCTTGAACCTGACAACTTAACTGGGATCCAAAAGACATAATTTTATGATAGAATTGCCTATTTGCAAACAGCACCAACAACTTAGTCCCTCATCTCCAGAGCACAGTAAGTGTCCTGTTAAATTCTGATGAAATCTTACAGCTCAGCCAGGCCTGACTTTGCTCAGCCATTACTACTCCCACCTAAAGTAGTTATTTTGTTTACAGTTATTTGTTTGCATTTCCCTCTTACAAGTCAGAATGTTCATCCTCTCAGATTTCACCATTTTCTGTTTGGTAAATGTGAATTTCTTCTAAAAGGACACTAACCTCAGTTTGTTTGAATGCAAGCATCTATGATGGCAGCACAAAAGATTACAGATGAGGAACTACAGTACTTGTTCATTGATACTGCAAAGCCACATAAGAGTGTATACTCATTTCTCTCTCAATATATACTTTGCATTCGTAGAACATTCCCCATCAGTGTAGGGCAATTGCTGGAGGTCAGTTAAATTTGGTGCCTGAATAACAAACATTTTGTATGTTAACTATGCAAACTTGCACAAGCTCACTGAATTATCAAACAGCAGTTACTGTACTTATTTTAAATTGTACTGGGGAAACTAGCTTTCTAGTAAAATTTGTGCTGCTTTGTCTAAGACTACTTGGATTGTCATAAAAGCTTAACAGAGAAACAACATTTCAAAACACCTTAACTCAAACTGCTGCTTTGTTCTTTTTACACACTAATTTATTATAAATGGAGCTGAACCAATAATTTTCCATGAATGATTTATCTAATGGAGCCTCTTTCTACTCACAGATCAGGATTTCCTCGAATATTTTAATAAATTTTTATTTATTTATTTATTGCGAACTTTTGCACCTCTGCACAGATTGCAAACAGGTCCCTGGATTTTCCAGGGTAGTAATTCAAGCTGCATTAATTGTGAATGGCCAAAGTAGCACCAGGACACTGTTTTTATTCTCTGACCACAACTGCTTCCTATGCCAATATTCATTTATACAGATTTAAAATTCAGCTTATGCACATATTCATGTAGATGTTGAAACTGGCAATCGGTGAAGATTCACACCAGTAAAGGCACATGGATTTTCATTAAAACAGGGGCACAAGCACGGCCAAGTTAATTTTTAAAAGTGGTTATTTGTGGAGAGTATTTTTGGCCATCTTTGCCCAGTTCTAACTATTTTTTTAATTCCTCAAGTTGTACAAACTATTATTTAGAAGTTACTATAACAATATTAACAACAACAAAAAACCTTAATGGAAGTGGATATTAAGGTACCATTAGAGACTTTTTTTTTTAGGTTCCTCCCATTTCTAGTGTTTGTCATGAATCATCCAGAGAAGAAAGCTATTAAAATGCATTTCAGTACTGTGGTTTGGTTTGAAAACTATTTTTCATTACACTCCTGCCTCATTTCTACCACGAAACTTCGTTATTAACTAGAGTGATTTAACTCATTGAAAAGGAGTACTTGTGGCACTTTAGAGATTAACAAATTTATTTGAGCATAAGCTTTCGTGAGCTACAGCTCACTTCATCGGATGCATTCAGTGGAAAATACAGTGGGGAGATTTATATACATAGAGAACATGAAACAATGAGTGTTACCATACACACTGTAACCAGAGTGATCACTTAAGGTGAGCTATTACAAGCAGGAGGGGAAGGGGGGGGAGGAGGACCTATTGTAGTGATAATCAAGGTGGGCCATTTCCAGCAGTTGACAAGAACACCTGATAGGTTTCAGAGTAGCAGCCCTGTTAGTCTGTATTCGCAAAAAGAACAGGAGTACTTGTGGCACCTTAGAGACTAACCAATTTATTTGAGCATAAGCTTTCGTGAGCTACAGCTCACTTCATCGGATGCATAAAAGTGGAAAATGCAGTGAGGATGTTTTTATACACACAGACCATGAAAAAATGGGTTTTTATCACTTCAAAAGGTTTTCTCCCCCGACCCCACTCTCCTGCTGGTAACAGCTTATCTAAAGTGATCACTCTCCTTACAATGTGTATGATAATCAAGGTAGGCCATTTCCAGCACAAATCCAGGGTTTAACCAGAACGTGGGGGGGGGGGGGGGAGGTTTTAGTTGTGGGCTGAAGGTGATGGCTAGTGGCATTCTGTTATTTTCTTTGTTGGGCCTGTCCTGTAGTAGGTAACTTCTGGGTACTCTTCTGGCTCTGTCAATCTGTTTCTTCACTTCAGCAGGTGGGTATTGTAGTTGTAAGAATGCTTGATAGAGATCTTGTAGGTGTTTGTCTCTGTCTGAGGGGTTGAAGCAAATGTGGTTGTACCGTCGAGCTTGGCTGTAGACAATGGATCGTGTGGTGTGGTCTGGATGAAAGCTGGAGGCATGTAGGTAGGAATAGCGGTGAGTAGGTTTCCAGTATAGGGTGGTGTTTATGTGACCATCACTTATTAGCACGGTAGTGTCCAGGAAGTGGATCTCTTGTGTGGACTGGTCCAGGCTGAGGTTGATGGTGGGATGGAAATTGTTGAAATCAGGGTGGAATTCCTCAAGGGCTTCTTTTCCATGGGTCCAGATGATGAAGATGTCATCAATGTAGCACAAGTAGAGTAGGGGCATTAGGGGACGAGAGCTGAGCAAGCGTTGTTCTAAGTCAGCCATAAAAATGTTGGCATACTGTGGGGCCATGCGCGTACCCATAGCAGTGCCGCTGATTTGAAGGTATACATTGTCCCCAAATGTGAAAGAGTTGTGGGGGAGGACAAAGTCACAAAGTTCAGCCATCAGGTCTGCCGTGACATTATTGGGGATACTGTTCCTGACGGCTTGTAGTACATCTTCACGTGGAATGTTGGTGTAGAGGGCTTCTCCATCCATAGTGGCCAGGACGGTGTTTTCAGGAAGATCACCGATGGATTGTAGTTTCCTCAGGAAGTCAGTGGTGTCTCAAAGATAGGTGGAAGTGCTGGTAGCGTAGGGCCTGAGAAGGGAGTCTACATAGCCAGACAATCCTGCTGTCAGAGTGCCAATGCCTGAGATGATGGGGTGTCCAGGATTTCCAGGTTTATGGATCTTGGGTAGCAGATAGAATACCCCAGGTCAGGGTTCCAACCTCTCGAACACATCATCAAGGATCTACAACCTATCCTGAAGGACGACCCATCACTCTCACAGATCTTGGGAGACAGGCCAGTCCTTGCTTACAGACAGCCCCCCAACCTGAAGCAAATACTCACCAGCAACCACACACCACACAACAGAACCACTAACCCAGGAACCTATCCTTGCAACAAAGCCCGTTGCCAACTGTGTCCACATATCTATTCAGGGGACATCATCATAGGCCCCAATCACATCAGCCACACCATCAGAGCTCGTTCCCCTGCACATCTACCAATGTGATAGATGCCATCATGTGCCAGCAATGCCCCTCTGCCATGTACATTGGTCAAACCAGACAGTCTCTATGTAAAAGAATAAATGGACACAAATTAGATGCCAAGAATTATAACATTCAAATACCAGTTGGAGAACACTTCAATCTCTCTGGTCACTCGATTACAGACCTAAAAGTTGCAATTCTTCAACAAAAAAACTTCAAAAACAGACTCCAAGGAGAGACTGCTGAATTGGAATTCATTTGCAAATTGGATACAATTAACTTAGGCTTGAATAGAGACTGGGAGTGGATGGGTCACTACACAAAGTAAAACTATTTCCCCATGTTTACTCCCCTCCCCTGCCGCCCCCCCCCCCCCCACACACTGTTCCTTAGATGTCCTTGTCAACTGCTGGAAATGGCCCACCCTGATTATCACTACAACAGGTCCCCCCCGCTCTCCTGCTGGTAATAGCTCACCTTAAGTGATCACTCTCGTTACAGTGTGTATGGTAACACCCATTGTTTCATGTTCTCTATGTATATAAATCTCCCCACTGTATTTTCCACTGAATGCATCCGATGAAGTGAGCTGTAGCTCACGAAAGCTTATGCTCAAATAAATTGGTTAGTCTCTAAGGTGCCACAAGTACTCCTTTTCTTTTTGCGAATACAGACTAACACAGCTGCTACTCTGAAACTTAACTCATTGAAGATCTGATGTGCTCAGTGTTGACACTTATACATAAGGTCTAGATTTTTAATCAATAAAGGTCAGTAAACAGATTTCACTGTACACACACAAACCAATAAAATATTTTCATTGATGATAATCAAAATTTACAGAGCAGCAAAGAAAAGTGATTCTTGAGAATTTATCAGAGTTTGAATTAAGGATAATTAGTTTGTGTATTTTGACCTGTAATGCTGACAGTTTGTGTTTTAGTGGTTATAAAGATTTAACTTTTTGAATCTCAACCTCAATGCCATTAAATAATTGTCTGACCTCCCCATAATTTCTCCCAACTATGAAAATTTAAATTGATAAAAATTGAAAAAACCCTTAAAAGTAAGCATTGATATGCAGTGAAATTATAAAAAAGTAAAAATCAAATTCTAGCAAGCCTGCTTATATAAATTGCAAAATATCAACAACTTTTTAAGTTAACTGATGAATATTTGAGATTTGTTTTAGTAGCGTTAGCTACATCTTTTTTTAAAAAAAGAATTGATTCCTCAAATACAAGATATATGGATTACTCAAAAACAAGAGGTTGCAGACCTGTAAACAATTTCCCATCATCACCACCAATTAGCCCCACATTTATTTTTGGAAAAATAATGACATATACGGAGTTGTGACCAACGCATGAATATTTTGGAGAAAGTTACCAACCAAGCCTCAGAGCATGGTCTAGAAATTGGCTGAGTAAGAGGGAACACTCATTAAAACAAAAACCTCTAACTTGCGAGCAGTATCTTATGTGCACACATACACACAAAGGTATGTCTTAAGAGTCAGTACTAGGAAGCATATTGTCTAATTCATTTCCTTGCTTTTCTAGTCTTACTGTCTCCATCAATTTTCCACTCTTCCTGGTATGTTTTCTTATATTCTTTCCCATGTGTATCCCTTTCTTGGTCTTCTAATGGTTAGTACTCTTTCACAAGAGAGAGCAGCTTTCTCTATCATTTCTGAATACTCAAGCTGTCTCAGTCCCATACATGGCAACACTACTTTTCTTTGTAGCCGTTTTATGTCACTTTCCTGTATATTGAGGCCTGAAGTTACCCTCAACAACACACAAAGAAAAACAAATAGCCCAGAACTACCACCAAAGAATGGAAATGTCATGGGACACATTCAGGTGTGAAGCAGAAGTGAAAATGGTCCCCTTTTCAGTGCCCTGCTCAGGTGCCAGCTGCTCTGGGGCACCTAATTTGAATTCTGAGCCATTAAACAGATGCATTTATTCATCATGCTCTTCCAGTTCACAAAGACATTGCTATTTTGAACTTTCAGATGTGCATACATATTTTAGTATGCTCAGCAAGTAAGTTACAGTAAAGCCATTTATAAGGAGGATAAACATATTGCTGTTTGCATTAGTATAGTTCTTTTCATTATGGATATTAAAAACCTTTACAAATATTAATTAAAACTTACAGAACCTCCTTGAGGTATCACCACTGCCAGCCACTGTTCCTCAGGGTTTTGCTGTATGGTGATGGAATCACTTGCTCAGGGCGTACACTCCAAGGGACAAGAAAATTCCCCAGTTTTGCTTTGACAGCACAAGGCTGAAAGCCCTAGTAGACTTCTGGGGGCCAGCTGAGCTGTTTAGGTCACTTCTTATAATGTCTGGAAACAAAGAAAGGGACTCCTTTCCTCTATCAATAACTGGTAAGTGGTTGAAGTCTGTTTGTTTCTTTCAGAAGATATAGGGTAGGATGAAAAATAAGGGGATTCACAGCTACCTGGGAAGCAAAGATCATGGGTCACTGAACACATTCCTCTCCTCCTTTAGTATCATGTGGGAGGAGCAAACAAAGTAGATCATTGCAGATCTCCTACCTAGACAAGTAGCCAGCTAGTTACTAGATGATTCATACCATTCAGTAAGATTTTTCCTTTTTTGCTTTGTATAATATACTTGGTTGACTTTTGCAATTTTAGGTTCTCCTCTCCCCCCACCTTTAAAAGATATCACGCAGCAAATTCAGTAAATCATTTGGAATTTTATGTATCAAGCCTCAACCCATGGACTGCTGTTTTCCCACAGATTCTTGTTCTTTCCCTGATAATGTACCTACACTATCTTATACTCTGTAATTGTATCTAACACTGAACTTTAGTGAATTCACCCACTGTTGGTCTAGTGCTGTGATTGTTCTAAAATTTCCCTAAAATCCCTCAGCACACACAAAACCTGTGAAAAAGGTGGTATTTTCAAATGGAGAAAGTGAAGGTCAGAGAGGTGAAGTGTCAGAGTTAGGAATAAAATCCAGGTTGCCGTGACTCAGTCCACTACTCCAGACACTGGAGGTCACAATAAGGTAAATGGGTAGAACAAGTGACTAGGAACCAGACATCCTAAACTACTGAAAGAGCTTGGGAAAGCCTACTGACTACCTGGTGAAGTTCTCAATTAAAAAACAGAGAACGTAGTAAAAATGTGTGCGCGCACGCACATACACCCACACATACACACACACACCCACCATATGTGAGCTAAATTTGTGTTGGAGCTTTCATACAGTTTCTGTACAAATGTTCCAAATCAAAGAAGTCATCCAATACAGGAAAAAGATGTTTCCATCTACAGAGAAAGACGTCTAGCAACATCACATCCAAAACATGTAATGAAGTTGCTCTAGTCTTAGTAAACATCTTATGGCTGATTTGTTTAAGTCTGTGCCTGCAGAACAAAGTTACTTAGAACTGCAATGGAGTTCGAACCTCTTTTCTGGAAGATATTTAATTGCTCAGCATACCTTACGCTAAGAGAAAAACTCTCTACATTGCACTGCATGTGGGTCTAAGGGCCAGTAAAATAAACTGTTCGGCTCCAGAAGTCTCTATATTTCATTAAATTCAGCCAAAACACAAATTCAATAATTTTATGTTTTCAGACTAACTTCAAACAAATAAATGTTCTTGACACTAAAACGGTCTTTTTTGTTACACAAAAGCTATGCTTTTTAATCAGGTACCTGGACATCTATCTTGGTGGTTATAGAAATTCATACACAGTAAGTTCAGATTTACTCCTAAATTCCACCTCACTTTGGAAACAAATGAATAAGACAAGATAATATGAAAGATCTTACTTAGAATAGTTAGTAAAGTTCAGTTGATTCTGAGGATGTACTGGCTTAACAGGCTCAGGGTGATGGGAGGCAGGAACCTGTGTAGAAGGCTTATTTTCAAAACTTCTGCGATCAAAGTATGAAAGCTGCTTTCGATAGTACTCTTCATCTTCCTCAGGATCATAGTGATTTGAACGTACTATGTCTTCAGATGGCTTCACTTGAGGTCTCTGTGGTTCTGGGGCCCTAAACGGCGATGATGATGATGATGGTGATAATAATAATAAATTAATAATGCTTTGCTTTCTTGTTTGTTTGGATTTTTTTTAGCAGTTGTTTGTATTCTAATTAGAGTTCCGCATCCCAAATGCTTCTTTTAGCTAACCACAATACAATTTAAAAATAACTCTCCTACAACTACATAGAAATATATTACAACTGCTTCTCAAATAAAACACTTTTATTCATTTTATTTTATTCATCATTTGCATAAACAGAATTGCATTTAGTTGGCAAGATATGGAGGCTTACATATGACTAAACAGTGGACTGAGAGCAAAACCTTTCAGCCTTTAACATATACTGTATTGAGATTAGTTAGCTACGGAGGTTGTATCACAGTAAAAATCCCTTACCATCCCTTCGACTTTACCCATTTCTAAATTATCTAGACTAAATATTAAAAAGGTCTCCAACTTGCTGCTGTCTTTTCTTATGCCATAATTATTTCTTAAAAGGATCTGAGGAAAATGGCACAGTGAAGTTCACTCAATCTTGCATCAGAGAACCCTTTAAGACAAGTGTCTTGGCGGCCTCTATTACAGATATGACACTCTGATATAACACTTCTACTGTAATTTTAAATACACAAGCAGAAATATCTCACCATTGAAATATCTACTCTTTTACTAGTAGATTACATATTTGTGTGTTAATGAGAAATGGTACATTTACCTGTAAATTGTTTTGTCGTGTTCATACTGATTTTGAGAGGTTGGTTTGGAACCACTCACTGTGGCAATAGTGGGTTTAGGTGCTAGTTCTGGAGGCTGTAAAAAAATCAAACACATGTAGATTTACGTCATGACATTCCTATATTTAGAATGTCTCCATGGTATTCTTTTAAAAGAAAACCACGTGATTCAAAGTATCAAAATCTGAAGAAAGGGTGCATTTAGGATAGCAAATTCCCCTAAATAAAACGTTCCACTTCCTGTTTTTAAACATACAGTATACTGAAGTTAGGTAGCTAAGAAAGAACTCCCTCTCTTTATATATAGAAAGACTTTACTGATTCTGGTACAACCTCCTTTGCTACCTAATTTCAGTATACCATAAGTTTAACAACAGGAAGTGGAAGCTTATTTATACGTATAAATTACCTTGACAGCTGGTGTATCATTAGGATCCTTGATTTTTTCCACCGACGCTGATCTTTTGTTTTCAAACATCTTAACTCTAGTTAGCACTGATTGTGGTTTCATGGCTGGATCTTCTTCTTCCTCTGTTAGAGTTGGTGATGTAGGCAGTGGTTTACTGTTGGAAGGCAGTACTTCCGGTTTGGTTTGTGATGAAGTGGGGGGTGGAGTAGGAGGCACACCTGCAGTGCTATGAGAAGGCTCATACTGTCCTGCTTTAGCATTAAATCCTTGTGGAGGGCCTTGTTCATAGCCCCTCACATGTGGATCGAAGTACTGCTTAGGTTCAGGAGACTTAGATATTGCTGAAGGGTATGTCTCAGCTTCTGGTTTATACCTACTATGAATATCATATCCAGCAGTGGGCTGCTCTTCATATCTCAGCTGTGGTAGACCGAAGTTTTTAGGTGCAGGTTCATAGCGAGGCCTGCTGTCATAAACCATTGGAGGTGGTTCTTCAAAGCGAGGTTGTGCAGGGTAGTAGCTGCGTTCTGTGCTCTCGTCTGCATTTTGTCTGGGGTTATAGTCCCTAGGAGGTTGGTTATCATAAGGTGGTCTCGGCTGGTAGGGCTGTTTTTCATCATAATATGCCCAGTGGTCCTCATAGGGAGGTATATGGTCATCATAATGTAGACGAGGGTCATAACCATGGGAAAACTGATCTACATAGTTCGTAGAATCATACCTATATGTTGATGGCTCATACTCTCTGCTGGGTTGTTTCTCTGCATACTGAACCTGGGATTCATAGATCACATTTGTCTCTCTCTCCTGTCTCTGTACTGGATGATTAACTGCTGGTTGTTTCAAGACATAGTTCTGTCTTGGTGCCTCCTCGCTAATGTATGGATCCTTTTTGTATACCTGTAGAAAGAGGACGTCTCATGTGTAACATGAAAAAAGCGATTGTGCCTACATTTATTTAAAGTGCTACACTGGAAGCAGAAGTAGATAAAACTAGTTTAGGGGTTTATTTAAATTACAGGGAAAAGCAGTCTTTATTTTTTTAAGAATGAATTTTTCCCAACATTAAAATTAAATTCCCATATTCGTATTCATACCCTGATCTACTCATTTTATAATTATCTGTTTCCATTTAGTATACTGGAAACCATAAGGCATGAGACAAGTTTAGCATCATTTTGAGGACAGCACAGGTTTTTGACAAAGGCTCATTAATGAACAGCATAGAATGTTGACAATTTAAATCAAATATGCAAACAAAAATAAAACCAATCAGACAAAGCAACTTTCATTTAAAATTTCTTGTTTTCTAGAAAAAACAGATGTACAATTTGAAGCCATGCAAACAAAAAATAGGATGATTCTTAGCAATTTAGATGCACTGTTGTATAGTTCATGAACCCTCAGAAAAATCAAAAGGAATCCTCCAATAAGGAGCAAAAAAACCCAGTCATGTGCTAGCTTGATGTATAGCAGCAAATTAGTGCAATGAGGCAGCACAGGTACCTTTGCTGGATCTATATGCGGTGATAAGGATGATGGCTCTTGATCTCTTAGCATTATGTGAACTCCCTCAGTGCTTGGTGTTCTTAAGGGGCCAGCTTGTAGTTGAAAAGAGTTGTAAGGAGCTGAGGTGGGCTCCTCCATTCTGACATTAGTTAAGTTTACATTAGGATTAACAGCAGAAGGTGATGAGGTTGCAGGGTTTGTTTCAGGCGACGGGGAAAGGTAAGGGCCTGCAGGTGAGGCTTCTGCTTTCTGTGAAGTGTTTAAAATATTTTAAATATAGTGCTCTTGTATAATGCTATGACTTTAGTATCATTTTTAATATAGACTGGAATGTTTCGATCAAACATCTACTACATGTATAGTTGTTTAAAGAGCACTGATAGAAAGTATCAGACACTAGCACTTTTCAGCAGTTTTAGAAATTCATTATATCACTTTTCACAAAATGAAGCAGATATCTAACTATATAAAATAGACTGGAACGTCAGATATTTTCACATCAAAATAAATCACAGCCTCTTTATATGAACCCCCTCCCCCCCCAAATTCTCTAATCCATTGTGGCATTATTATTAGCAGCTTCTGGTGCGCACTCACAATATTGCTAAGGACTGTACACAAAAGTCCCTGCTCCAGAGAGCTTACACGCTAAGGAGAATACCGCCTATCAAAGTGTAAAGTTGTTGCTTACCGGTTGAGAGGCAGCTGTTTTAAATCCTGGAGAGTCTATTCTATGATTTGGCTGGGTCTGAGCTTGCGGTGCATAAGGAGGATATGTTTGACTTTCATGATGCATTCCAGAGGAATCCTCTCTTACAGGTTCAGAGGACCGTGTAATAGCAGATTCAGGAGGAGTCCCAACTTCATCATTGAGAGTTTCATCAAGTTCTTGATCAGTGTAGGCACCCCCTTCTGTATCTGTGTCATCATAGTCTGAAGTGTGTCTACTATCTGTGCTGTACATGGAATATTCACTACCTGGAGCTGACAGGTAGGAAAGGCGATCATCGTGTAAGTCAAGGTCATCACTTGTAGCACCATCTGCCTGTGTCAAACAAAATTAAATTAAGATCTTTAATCATTTTCAAAGGATGCCCTTCACCTTTCATGGGAAACTGGGGAGGTTATTTTCTTGCAGAGAACTAAAAATACATGTAAATTCAACATACTGTATGTATCTGCTTCCAATTTGCGATGGGAAGTTAAAAATCCAGGTTCTTTAAAGTGATTAAGGGTCTGATTTTCATATGTGCTGAACAATTCAATAGGAGCTGTAGGTGCTCAACAACTCTGAACACCTCTGTAAAAATCAAGCCATTGTTGTTGGAGGATATCATATAAAATGCTCTGAGAGTACGAGTCTGTAGTTTTCCTATCTCCATTGCTCCTCTATTTCAGTATCTGCTGGATGTCCAGCTGCTACACACAGTCACTTCCCAGTCCCATGGGATCAACCAGAATGGGGCAGGGAAAGGGGCAGCATATAGGGGGATCAGAGATGCTCTTCCTCCGTCTGCCCCCTCCAGCAATGGTGCTGTGGGATAAGTGGCAGTAGCCATTGCATGCAGCTGGAATTGCTGTGCTCCCATTGCCCCCACCTACATCTCATATGCCTGGTTAGAAGCATTCTCTGAGGGTATGTCTTCACTGCAATTAGACACATGTGGCTGGCATGTGCCAGCTCACTCGGGTTCATGGGGCTCAGTCTAAGGGCTGTGTAACTGTTCAGGCTACAGTCTGAGTTCTGGGACCCTCTCATCACACTGGGTCCCAGAGCCTGGAGTTCCACCCAAGGAATGTCTACACCACAGTTAGCCCCTTAGTCCAATCCCCATGAGTCTGAGTCAGCTGGCACAGGCCAGGCACAGGTGTCTAACTGCAGTATCACCACCACCACATCCAGACTACTAGTTTGAATTTTAGGCACATCAGAGATTAAGAGTAATTCCACTTGACAGCTGTTTAGTGGCCTACCCAAAATGAGTCAATCATTTCTACTCAGTTCTTCAGTGCCTATCTGATGTTGGCACTCTTCTTGACAGAAAAATGACCAATGATAACTGAACTATCTTCTCCTACTAAGCAACAGGGTTGGGGTATTTTAGCGAGGGCAGTGAACCTTAGAATGCAATTGCCTGTGCTGTATGTTAAGGCCACAAGGAACCATCAAGCTCTAATCTGACCTCCTTTATAAACATAGCCCGTAGAACTTCTCCCATTAAGTCTTGCATTTAGCCCATAATTTCTGGTTGAGCTAGTGTGTATCTTTTACAAAGCCACTAATCCTGACACATTTCAAATGACAGATAATCCACCACACCTTTTTGTAAGTGATTTCCGTGGGCAAATAACCTCGGTCACAAGGACAAAAAGCTTAGTTAAGTCTCTATTTTTATCGTGGTAGAAATCAGTGTAGAGTAGTACACAGTTGTCAACTGAGTCAGTTGATTCCTTTAGACCTGGAAGTGATAGGCAGAACTTGGAAAAAAAAAAAAAAAAAATTCATTCCAGGAGAAAACCCAGTTGTCTTGAAAGCACAACAGAGGAACGGAAGAGAGAGAGATGTAAAAATACAGTGGTGACCACTAAGAGCAGCAATATCACCAGGATTGTTTTTAAGCTTCAAAGATCCACCCTGCCCCACAGTTACTTTACAACAATCTTGATATGATCATGAAAAAGGGAAAGAAAGACTGCTCACTACTGTATTGTATAAAAGCGGTCATGGTTTTATAATTTCTGCTCAAACAAAGGGAAAGTGACATTTCTTACCTTTCCTTCTGAAACCCACACCAACTGGTTCTGTTGCTGCTGAATTGCTTCCTTTAGTGCTCCATACCAGCCATCATTCATTGAATTCAAGTTGATGGTAGCTAAAAATAAAATGGGATTAATATGACTTCTTATATAACATTTATTTTTCAATTGGAGAAAGTTCTGGACTACCACCAAATGCAATGTGAATTGTGAGTTTAAATAACTCTTGGGGCACTTTGTATACACACATTTATTTATGTCTCCCTTTTATATAAAGTAGTATGAGGCATTTTATCACAGGTAACAATGAGAGCTGAGTTCAAACACAATTTTACTCTAAAAGAAACTATTAATGTTGCATCTTCTTCCTTAAAATACTTTCCTCTTGTGTTCAGAGTCCTATCTGCTTCCTTTAGATTTCACAGTAAGTTTCTGCTGATTTTTACTCCTGTTGGCCTTGCCAAGCTAACACAGCTAAGAGAAAGTGAGGTGGCTTACATTCCTACCTGTGCTTCGGCAGGACAGATCTTTACTAAATTCCACCTATCTGAGACTATACAAATACAGCAGATGTAATCTTGTCTGCAAAACTCATATTACTGGTGATGACATACAAGGAAGAAAGAATCTAGCTTGATTGAGACTGATTTTGCTTACAGGGCTGGCAATTAATAAACATTTTTTTAATTAGCAAAATTGATCATATTTGATTCAGGAATCAAATATAGAAAACTGCAGCATTTTTACAGTCGCTTTCAAAGCGGAACCATGTGTTAAACCACCACAGATCCCCCAACTGTTAATACCACTCTTTGCTATTATGGGGCAACAGATAAGTCTGAAAGTGAATTAGGACCAGAGAGCAAGAAGGAAGGCCAGTCATGGATACAGTGGGAATTAGTCACAGTGAGAGCAGGATAGAATACCCAAGAAAGGGAAAAAGAGTTTGGGAAGGGGCCAAAATGTACCATAAATCATGAAGGGATCTTTGTCTGCTACCTCCCCTTTATGAAAAGCAGCGGGAAGGAAGCAGAAATACAAGAAGAGAAGAAAAGAACCACACAGAATACACCAGTACTGACAGAGCTCTGAAACTTGCGAAAACCACTAACCAACTTTTTATTAAAATTTGAGGGGCTTTTCGATGTAATGGGTACTATTGGTATTCAGTTACCTAGCAATGCAAATCTAAAAATCATATTCACGCTATACAAGAGATGCTGTTCAAACCTCTGTTGGATATATTACCCCTGCCCCAATTTAAGTTGGGCTTGATTCATAAACATTTCCTGCTGTTTACTTACTTGTGAAGAGATGATGATTATTTTTCCGTAGCTTGTGAGCTCTTTCATACAATTTTCTGGCACTTTTCCGTGATTCTGGACACAGTCTCATTCTCATGGTTTTTACACCCTGCTTGGAATCAGGGTTCAGGAACACCACAATGGGATACCATTGTGCGTAATTCAGACGATCCACAGCATTTGGAGTGACATCTAATAAAGCATGTTTGTCCTGCAGAGAATAGTACATATGCAAGAAAGTAAAGCTGTCAAGCTCTCTAAAGATGATAATGCATTTTTAATGTCTTCTATAGATTTTTCTATTTACCCTACAGAATTCACCATAGTATTTACATACTGATAAATAACTAACTCATTAACTTTTTCCATTCTGAAAATGGGAAAATATATGGGAATTCCCAATACAGCTAGACTGCCCATGCAATCAGTCTCATCAATATCAGTGCTACTTAAAATTGGTATGCCTAAACATGAATTGTTATTTCATATAATATATTTAACCCACATAAATCAGCCAGTTTTCCCAGGTAAAGGGTGAGCCATAAAACGGCACTGCACCACGAACAAAGTCTGTGGTTACTTGGAATAAAGGCCAGGTCCAGATTCCTAGGTAGAGCTAGTTTTCATTTCTCTTCAACTCTCCTTCCAAGAAATTCCTGCCCTGCACATGGGACTTGACCAGCTTTCCCCTGCCACAGAGCCAATCTCAGGAACATGCAATTAGTGCAATAGCATATAGTGTTTCCAGCTTGTGATGTCCCTTCAGTGGCTAACATTTTTTCACCGGAGGGGGCAATAAAACAATTTCGTTCTTAAAATAAGATGAAAGAAGAGGGAAGGGATGGAAGTCACATGGGGTGAGCTAGTGTGAGACATCTCCAGGAACATAAATGAGGGAGTCTGGCATCAGTTTCTTCAATTAAGTAATCTCTCACTTGCTTAAAAAAAAAATGCATATGAGCACCACAGACCAGCTGCAAGTCCCACAGTCCCACCCTTCTTCATGTGAAGAAAGTCGAAGAGAATAGGCAGCTTAGAACAGCAGTAATGGAACAGTAGAGACTTCCTGAAACAAAGCCCAGAAGCACGTCCAGATTAGAATCACAGAATATCATGATTGGAAGGGACCTCAGGAGTTTAATAGCAGAGAGGGGAAATAAGTTTTTCAAGTGATCGTCTGCATTATATTCCACGGTGGTTATCACAAGTCTACTCCACATGCACTGGAGAACTTTTTAGTTAGCAGTATCTGGAGGGGTGGCACATGCACCCTTTGCTTCCTCATGTGTGTGAGCAAAGTATAAACGGCAGAGTGGACCAGTACTGCCTGTGATTCCATGTGGTGAAGCACAAGTCCCTGAGCTTAAAGCACTGCCCCTCCTGCGAGACTATCATACATCTCAACAGCCACGCAAGCGGCACTTCTGGACTGGTGAGAGATCTGCAGGTCCTTTTTGAAGCAGACCCAGCATTTAAGGGACTAGTGCTTGAGGGCCTTCTTGCTGGGAGCAGTCCATACACCCAGACTCTGTTCCTGGGTCCCTGACCTCCAAACCTTTGCACCAGACACACCATCAAAACAAACTGAGATGCTCTCCCCAAAGTGGCCTTGGTACCGAGGGAGAGTCAGGTCCAGCCAGATACTGAGCAGAAGAGGTGCAGAATGTCTTCCCTAAGCTCTGACTCTAAGCCTCAGAAAATGACATGGCTGTCAGATAGCAAACGTACATCAAAGCTGACGAAAAACTCCCTGAGTACTGCGGAAAGCACCAGTCAGGATGACCCAGATGTGCCATAGGTCTCACTTAGCGTGAGCCATGCTGGGACTGGGGAGCATAGCCTTAAATGGGACGTGACCCAAGGCTCCAACCCATACTGGTACAGTGACCATTGATACCAGCCCCCATAGCCTCCCATACTGTACAATGTTAACCTATAGAGTATGTTGGCCCCAAGCACTCCACCTTCCCTAGAGCAGTGTTTCTCAACCAGGGATACAGGTACCCCTGGGGGTATGCAGAAGTCTTCCAGAGTTGCACATGAATGAAATCGTCAAGCTGTCATAGTTCTTCCTGAAGCCTCACACAGGGAAGGCCAAGCAGAGGCTGCATAAACTGGATACAAGAAAGGCCTTGCTGTTCTACTTGGACTAGGCCCTTCAGAAAATACCTCCATCTCTTGGTGATTTATGGGAGCAGGGTTAGGGGACAAGCAGTGTTCAAACAGAGAATATTCCAGTTGGATAGCCCAGTGTACCAGTTCATGTTTAGACTACCAGGGCACAGGCTACATCAGGTATTGGCAGGCATACCCCTCAGAGACATCTGCAGGCTGGCAACTTGGTCTTCTGTGAACACATTCATGAAACATTACTCACGAGTGCAAGCAACCAGGGATGATGCTCTGTTTGGCAGGACTGTGCTGCAGTCCCTGTGGGAGTGAACTCCTTCTTTCTGCCTCTGGGGAGGTCTACTGTTTGGGAATTACCAGCAGTAGAATATGATATGGACAATCACTAAGAAGAAAAGGAGATTACTTACCTGTGCAGTAACGGATGTTCTTCGAGATACATAGTTCATATATACATATCCCATGTATATGGACTACACATCTCAAAGAAAAAAAGAGGTTATTCACCCTGTGTAATAACTGTAGCCCCCCACTCCGACATGGGCACTTCACTTCATGTGAACATGCACCCCACATGACTTTGATCAGAGATTTTCATTAGCAATGTCGGTTTGGCCCAAGCATGCACTGCTGATATTTTCAAGTCCTGCACCAAGACAAACCGTCCTCAGTTCCTTCTCCACTGCTAAGTGTCAGAAAGAATTCTGAAGCAGAGGAGAAGGAGGGCAGGGGTAGTGGAGCACCCATAGGTGACACACATCTCAAAGAACCATAGTTGCTGCACAAGGCAAGTAACCTCTTTTTCTTTGAGTAGTGTTCCTATAGATGCTCCACTTCTGATGACTCCCAAGCAGTATCCTCATAAGGAGGAGGGAGCCTTGGAATTGAGTCTATAACTGAGGAAAGAACTGCGTTGCCAACAGCCACATCAGATCTAGAGGCATTAACTACAGCCTAGTGCCCGGAAAAGGTATGTACCGAGGACCATGCAAATCTCAGATACTGAGACATTTTTAAGTAAAGCCATAATTGTAGCCTGTGACCTTGTAGAATGAGATGACAATTCAGGAGGTGGAATGCTAACAGCACTGCAACATGCAGTAATACATCCTGAAATCTATTTTGGCAATAGCTGGATAGAAAGAAACAGGGGATGGATCCTTTGGTTACCTGAAGTCTTGAAGTACAGAGCAGAGTTGCGGTACCAAGTGACATGCTTATACCTGCAGGACAGTACCAAGAGTTTCAAGTGCTCTCCAGAAGCACCGAAGAACCTGAGACAGGTACTGGGAGAAGGGTTAAGTCCAACGATACTGATCTTCTGTGTTTGCTCTGGCCATCTCCACCAGATGGTACTGGGGCTTTCTTGGAGCCAGGCTTATTCTTAGAGGTACGGGATTTTCCCACCTCACTAGTATCAGAGGAGCCCTTCTCCTTTGTGGTACTGGGCCAAAAGGTTGAAGTCCCAGACGGTTGACCAGCTCAGATGGTTTTCAGGTAGACTCCTTAACAGGGGAGCTAGAGCTCCTCTTCTTGAGATCTTTAGAGATGGTCTTGGAGGCTTTCCCTTTTCCAGGAGAGCGTTGCACCGAGGCCGATGAGGTGCTAGATACCCCCCCACAGACTGAAGTGCCAGGGGATTCTCCTGGCCAGGCACCAAAGCAGGACAAAAGCAGCACTCCATCATTAACAATTGCAGCTTGATTTCCCAGTTCTTTCAAGCCCTGGATTTGAGGGTTAAACAGATGTTACATTTCTATAGGACATGAGACTCTCCTAGGCAGCAAATGCACTTTAAGAGTGTCTGTCACCCACCACGATGGCCTCTACACGTGCAGCAACATTTAAACCCCAGTGAATTGGGCATGCTCATCACAGGGAGGACCTCCCACGAGGAAATAAAACAAACAATCTTCTAAATAACTAGTTTAACTAACTACAAACTAACTAACTTACTAGCTAAAATGAACTAAGTTAGACCAAAGTCAGCAAGTAGCCAAGGCACGTACCATGAGGACGTGCTAAGCTGAGTCTCAGGCCAAGGCAGTTCAGAAGGAACGGAGGCCTGTTTGCCTATGCAGCTTGATATAGTCTTGGTATAGGGCACAAGAAGATCAGCAGCGCATGTGTAGGCCAAATGGATACTGCTAATGAAAATCTTCTATCAAGGGTGTATGGGGCACACCATGAAGAACATCCCCTACTGCTCAGGTAAGTAAATTACAGCTTTAAAATTTGTTATTGGTACATTTTTGAACTGCCATGCCACTAAGAGATAACAGTCATTGGAGCTGGGACTGGAACTTGGGTGTCCCCCGTGAATACCTTAACCACTGAGGTACAGAGTCACTCTCATACTGTCTCTCTCTCTGGACAAATAAATATTCAAGTGTTTTATACCAAGTAGAACAGCTTCAACAGGAGAGAATGAAAGACACCCCTGCAAACTACCCAATAATTTAATGGTTAGGCACTCACCTAGGAAAAAAGAGGCCTGGATTCAAGTATCTGCTCCAGAACAGGGATTTAAATCTAGGATACCGCCGGGCTATTGGGCATAAAGGGGCATCACAAACAACCTCCTCTGTGATTGGTGTATAAATCCCCCCGTGACGCTAGCCCCCAAAACACTGATGTTTTGATAATGTCAAAAAAAATTGTTTAGACATTTCTGGATTTCTGGATAAAGATTCTGTCCAGCTCCAGTCAAGAGCTCGATTTGGTAGAGAATATGGCATTTTTCTTTACGTCAACTTTTAAAAGCTTCTATACAGAGAAAATTGTTTCATTCAACCTTACTGTCACGGTTTAATTTATATAAAAAGAGTACATAAGTTACTACAGTGCCTGGAGATAAATTATGTACATAATTTTTTGCTTTTTCTGAAATGTGATTTATACTTTGTTGTTTATGCTATTGTATGTAAAAACCACAGCATTTATCGTTATGGTTATTAGGTTTATTCACATGATTAGTCATTCAATTAATTCAACACTCCTGTTCTCTCTCATTTGTTTTCAGAATCAGCTACAAATTTAACAACAAAGCATACTTTTACCACTTACTCTGTCAATTATCTGTTTTATTGTATGAAGACGAATAATGCCAGAACTACGTTGGTCAGTACCAGCATCTCTTGGTTCACTTTCTGTTCAAGAGAACACAGTTAAAGTCATAATTTCTTAGCCACCTATTGGTCAATTACACAACCCTTTCTATGCTCCCCCATTAATATAAAATGGACCATCTCCTTCTCTAGCTCAAAATACTGGTTCAGATCTCATATAAATTATAGTGCTGAAGATACATTTTTTTACTTAAAAATAATGCAGGAATTAAACTGTTAGTTCCCCAGTTTAGTTACAAAATTTGTTAGGTATTTACTAGGAGCTTCTGAATGTTTTTTGCAAGGTGCTGAATTAAAGAGGGGGCTGCGGGAGGGAGCCCTGAGGAAGCTCAGCATGTTACAGGATTGGGTCCTATGATAGCATTAATAATAATAAATTGAGCTTGCATTCATTCAATGCACATGACGTTCCTGAAGAGTCCTATAGCAAATTTGTATTACTTTATCTTTAAAATATCTGTATCAATCACTAGTTAACTACAACCAAATGTAAGCCTTTCAGAGTGTTTCCGTAAACTGCTGACAATATAAAAGTGAGACTTTAAAACATTAATGGCTGCAGGAATAATGCAGCAAAGGCTAGCAAAAGAGGCGATTATATAATTATAATTTTATATTAATCTGATAAGCAAAGAGAGAGGCTTACTTGCAACTTGATAAATATCTGGTTCTTCTCTTGCCAGTTTCTCTCGTGCAACATCAGCAATTGGCCCAAAGATGGTAACAGGCCTGAGAAAGCCAGCTGGAATAAGAAAAATCAAAGTAAATTGATTTAAATGTATTTTAGGATGCAGTTTTTCCGTCATGAAGATTAAAATGTTGAACTGAATCAGCAAATATTTTAATCTCTTTAACAGGAAGCTACCTTCTCGAAGAACAACTCTTTCATATGCAGGAAACTTGGTCTGAACAGGTTGGGCAGAAAGATCTTCTCTGCTTTTTCGGAGATTTCTCTTCGAGCTGCGTAGACCTCGGAACCTCCAGAAATCTGCACGATCTCCCCCTGCTGTCTTTGGAAGTGTGTACTGTACACTAGCTAGTTGTTCAGCTCTAAGTGGGGCAGAGATTCCAGGGGTTAAAAAAATAATTGACAGAAAACCCCAACTCCAGCAACAAACAAATCAGCTTTTGAAATGACACTTGATTAACAAAGTTTAAGCCTGAACACATTATAATGACGTAACAGGCTAAAAGACCACTGATCACCAAATGAGGGGTTCCCCAGTACATTTTTCAGTACATTTTAACAAAGTAATTGCCTTTTGAAAATCCCCTTCTCCTGCCACTAGTGATCAATTAACATGGCTGATGCAACTACAGCCATTACTTTAGTATGTACTTTTCAGAAAGTATTTATGTATTTGTAAATTTTTGGCGAGATATATGGTGTGTCTACTTTTGCTCTTCATTAATTTTAGGCCCTACCTAGACTAGGAAAAAAGATGACAGACTCCCCACTAGGCTTTAATTTCACCAGATTAGCACACTCTGAAATACAATTGCTTTGTCTTGACTAGAGTTTTAGAAGGTGTTAATTTGAATTCAGTTACCTAATTCAATCTGACATCACACCTTTAAGGCCTTGTCTGCACTAAGATTTACTCCCCCACCCTTGTGTTTCTCTTGCCTGGAAACAGGGAGAGACAACTCCATGTGACTAGCCAATGGACTGACCAAGGGCCACAGTTTGTGAACCTCTGTTCTAAACCAAACCCAAATGTAAGTTTGGGTACTCAAACTGGATAAGTCTAATTGCAAATTATTTGGGGTTCTACAACTGATTTTTCTTCCAAAATGTTAAGAAAGGTATAAAATGTCTGAGTGACCAGGAGATTTTACTAAAACAGCATTAAACAGACTAAGAACTTGCACAAACTTAAGCCACAGATTTCACAATCATTGTACTAAACAGTTTCAAGATGCTACCTGTTTTTGTTGGGTATGATGCCTCTTTCCACCTCTTTGTGATTTTTGCCAATTCGAATAGCCAGCCAGGACCCAAGCTTGCCGTTGTACAAAGTATCCACCACCCGGAACACTTCACCTTTGTTGAAACTTAGCCCATAGGGAGATTCCTTTTCATATTCAAAATGAGTTCTGATATAGAAAGAATCTCCTACATCAGACTCAACAATGCGACGATAAACTGCAATAAAAGTTAGTTGAAGTACATTAAAGGATTCCTAATGCTCACAGCAGTTATATAAAAATATTCTGAGCAGAAATCTTGCCTATCCTTAGTTCTCCATTTTAATTGTGAGGTATTTTGGAAACCTGTAAGACTAAATCCCCACATATCAGCATGTGAAATGTATGTGGAATTCACATACAATCCATATCATGTTACTGTGATGCATTCAGAAACAGTTGATATCCTCCTTGAATTCACAGTATTTATATTATTTGTCTTTTTTCCTATGAGTTCAGAGCTGATTTAGTGAATTTTGCATATCAAGCCATACGGACAGCACTGGAATCAGATATCACCTATTACAGAACGGATGAACCTTAAAACATTGAGTTTCCTCATATTGTCTAGCCACAGTTTTACAGCCATTATTTAGACGTAGTCTACACACTTTTGTACTGATATAACTCTTTCAGTTATGGTTGTGTGGTTTAAAAAAAAAAAAAAGTTATAGCAGTGCAACCCCATTCACGTGGAAAAGGACTGAGACCACAGACTCATTTCAAAACTAGCTACTGAACTGTTGTCAGATAATTAATCTATCACTACTGTACAATCTCCACTGCATTTGAAATAGTGACCTAAAAGTGAAAGGCTTCACATTACCAACCTTCCTGAGTTGCCACTCCCCAGGGCAAACAGTTATCAAAGGTTAGCTACACCGTCTCTATCTGGTCTCAAAAAGCCGGCCAAGCACTTTCTGTCCTTATATTTGAGGAAACTACTTACCGTCCTTTTTCTTCTGTGCCAAAATTGTCACCTCTTCTCCTTTAGGGAGATCAAGCAGAAAAAGCACTGCTTCCTCTCTGATGATATTTGTGAAGTCTACATTATTTACCTGGCATCAATACAATAACAAAGGGTTTTGAATTACTACACAATGTAGCAAAACATATACATGCATTGTGAAACATACATTTCACATAAATAATGCAGTTTTTCACAACGAATTAATCTTAGAGTTGTTTATCCAGTTAAATATAACTTAACTGCATGAACTTCAAGAAGCTTTTTGCGTATATTTCTCAGAATAAGTGAAAAATATTGCTATTTAACAAAAATATGCAGTACCTGCAGAGTATAAACTGAACAGACTTTATCGAGTACTTCTAGGTCAGCCATCATGGATGACCTAGAAGTACCAGAGATTTCAAAGGGCCATATGTTTAGATTATTACAGATGGAGGAGCTTCTTAGGATGTGTCTACATGGGGAGTTAAACCGGATTGATTTGACAGGTGTTTCTTAACATGCAATATCTAAGTCACACTAATGGCAGGCATATAGGATGGCTGCCTCCTCTTTCAATTTGCATTGTGTACACATGACTGTGGCTTGCCATGTACAAACTGTGTGGCATTCTCAGAGGGTATCCCATGGTTCTTTGCTTTGCTATTTAGCAGTCTGCATTCTGGAATTCTTCTGGCTGCGCATTGCAGGATGCATAAGGGAAGCCAGGCAGATTCCAATTTTTTTTAAAAAAAAAATCTCGTATCTCCATCATCTCCACACCAAGCTCCCTTTCTGGGCAGGCTAGTGCCATTTTTGAATTGCCGTCAGCTAGCATGGTCCCAACGATGCTCTTCACGTCTATGCTGGCAACTGTAAACACAGAGAGGCTGCTTGTGCTGTATTTCAGCTCTAGTAGCCAGGTGACTTTGGTTTTGGACTTTGCCTTCTGCACCAAGAAGCAGATGATGTGGCAGCAGCAGGAGCTTAAGCATCAACAGAAGAAGCAGAATGAGGAAGAAGATGGTGACATCCAGCAAATGCTACTACAGCGACTGTTCCTGGAACAACTTCGCACCATACAGTACTGTCTCTGGACTCAGAAAATCAGCATCAACTGATGGAAAAGGTTTGTTCTGCAGACCTGGGATGACCAGCTGTGGCAAGAGAATTTCAGAATGGCTAAGACAACCTTTTTGTGCTGAAGTAGTTCCAAAAGTGCAGGAGCAGCATGCCAACTTGCGGTGCCCCATACCTGTCAAGAAGTGGGTCACCATTGCCACCTAGAAACTAGCCAACCCCAAATCCAACCAGTCCATAACCAACCAATTCAGAGCAGGGAGATCGACTGTTGGAGCCACTGTCATGCAGATGTGCGACGCCATGGATAAAGTACTGTTTCACTGGATTATAAAGCTTAATAATGCTCAGGAGATTGATGGCTTTGTATGCATGGGTTCCCAAACTGTATTGGGGCAACTGAGGAGACCTCTGTGCTTATTATTTCAGCTTCACCCCCACCTCCCCTGACAAGGGCTTAGAATTTATAAATAGAAAGGGGTATTTCTCCATGGTGCTACAAAGGCTGGTTGACATCGGTCGTGTTGAGTGGTGAGGCTTGAAGCTATACAGAGCATTAGAGGGCTCAAAAGGGCTGAGCTCAGTATCTTGTGCTATCCAGGGAGTACAGAACAAGGCTAGGTCCTGGTTTGGAGCACTGCCTTGCCTGCTGCTCTGGCGGCAGCAGCAAGTGCTGCATCAAAGCATTCTGGCTCTGTATTGCCTCCAGGAGTTTTCTCTGCATCCCCGTCTTTCTCAACAGTGTCTTTTGCTGTGGTAACTCTGTCCCTGGCCAGAGCAAGATCCATTTCTTTATCACTCTCTGATCTGAAGTACAATTTCCACCTCTCCGTTGTTTTCAGGGTTTTATGAGGAGTCTGCAATGAGGTCAGCGGACATTACACACTGGATTAACTCAACTTAATCCGGTTTAAACTCCCCATGTAGACAAACACTGAGATTAGTTGTCCAAACTTGTTTCACACGATTTTCCTTTATGGTTGCCCTTACTCCTTGTTATCTAATCTTTAAGTATATTTGAACATTTGAGATCTGATTATCAACATTAGGTAGTCAATGATTAGCACATGCATGCTGTTAAAACATGTTTCTTTAAAGTTTAATCAGTCCAATTTCCAAACTCTAAGTGTAGGTCTATCCTTTTGCCCCACCAAAGTCCATAAACAGCAGGTAACGAGGCCCAAGTGTCTTGCTTTTGAAAACAGACTGAAGTACAAAAACCTTTGTAAAATTGAATGAGAACTAAAAATTCCACGTTTTAAACTTTGTCATCAATATGAAAGAATACAAAGAAATTACTTTTCTAGAAACAACATGCCATAGTAGCATTACGAGAGTTTTACTAATCCATGTGAGGAAAAAACCCACATTTACATAATTTTACCATATATTCCGCAAATTATACGTAAGGGGTTGGTCCGGGTCTCTAATGGTATACTTTTAATACCGTATGTGATACCAAAGTTTTAATCTATTCACTAACTGAGCTAACTGCAGGGTAAATAAGGCACATTCTTCTTTTGTTCAAAAACATGTGTTGGAAGCAGTGCTCTGAAATAGGGGTGCAGATGATTGGGCAATAAACTCCTATGGACAATGCTACTTATCTAGTTTTGCAAAATGCCTAGAAATCTATGAATGAAAGATGCTAAGTGCTACGTGCTGATTATTATTTGTTTATATGATAAAGATATTTATACACACTTTTTAGTTAACAGTTTAATAGCCAGTTAGTTAAACAATTATTCATCCAATCTGAAACTAGGAAACTTGGGAGCCATAATTTACCAGTGATCTAGTAGCAACAGTGGAAGCTGCAAGAATTTTTACCACCATTGTCTAACCCTATTCAGGGTAGGCAAAGATAAAACAGTATACACTAAAAAGGTAATATGTACCAAAATTCTGTTGCATTACTGAACAGCAGCAGATTCTTTGTATGAAAGATTTTGACCTACCCTGAGAATTTGATCTCCTTCTTCTAATCCTTCTTTCGCTGCAGGGCTGTCCTCCAGAACACCAGCTACAAATATGCCTACATCATTGCCACCAGCCAACCGCAAGCCCACGCTGTCTCCTTTTTTGAATTTTACCAGCTTCATGCTTGGCCTGTAGGTTTATAACACATTCCAATTAACAGACATACAACAGTTGAATATGTGGTCATAGATTAGCAGCTGTGGAGTTACACCAGCAGAGAATTTGTTCATTATTTCAATTTGACATCATTGTATCCATGCTATTTCTTTCAGCAACACACTAACTATAATAGCATAATATTCTTCTCATCAGCTGAGCTTTTGAAAATAATGGTAATATTGCTGGTAATATTGCTAATCTAATCGCCTTCTATGATGAGATTACTGGTTCTGTGGATGAAGGGAAAGCAGTGGATGTATTGTTTCTTGACTTTAGCAAAGCTTTTGACACGGTCTCCCACAGTATTCTTGTCAGCAAGTTAAAGAAGTACGGGCTGGATGAATGCACTATAAGGTGGGTAGAAAGTTGGCTAGATTGTCGGGCTCAACGGGTAGTGATCAATGGCTCCATGTCTAGTTGGCAGCCGGTGTCAAGTGGAGTGCCCCAGGGGTTGGTCCTGGGGCCGGTTTTGTTCAATATCTTCATAAATGATCTGGAGGATGGTGTGGATTGCACTCTCAGCAAATTTGCGGATGAATACTAAACTGGGAGGAGTGGTTGATACGCTGGAGGGCAGGGATAGGATACAGAGGGACCTAGACAAATTGGAGGATTGGGCCAAAAGAAATCTGATGAGGTTCAATAAGGATAAGTGCAGGGTCCTGCACTTAGGACGGAAGAACCCGATGCACAGCTACAGACTAGGGACCGAATGGCTAGGCAGCAGTTCTGCGGAAAAGGACCTGGGGTGACAGTGGACGAGAAGCTGGATATGAGTCAGCAATGTGCCCTTGTTGCCAAGATGGCCAATGGCATTTTGGGATGTAGAAGTAGGGGCATAGCGAGCAGATCAAGGGATGTGATCGTTCCCCTCTATTCAACATTGGTGAGGCCTCATCTGGAGTACTGTGTCCAGTTTTGGGCCCCGCACTACAAGAAGGATGTGGATAAATTGGAGAGAGTCTAGCGAAGGGCAACAAAAATGATTAGGGGTCTGGAACACATGACTTATGAGGAGAGGCTGAGGGAACTGGGATTGTTTAGTCTGCAGAAGAGAAGAATGAGAGGGGATTTGATAGCTGCTTTCAACTACCTCAGAGGTGGTTCCAGAGAGGATGGTTCTAGACTATTCTCAGTGATAGAAGAGGACAGGACAAGGAGTAATGGTCTCAAGTTGCAGTGGGGGAGGTTTAGGTTGGATATTAGGAAAAATTTCTTCACTAGGAGGGTGGTGAAACACTGGAATGCATTACCTAGGGAGGTGGTAGAATCTCCTTCCTTAGAAGTCTTTAAGGTCAGGCTTGACAAAGCCCTGGCTGGGATGATTTAATTGGGGATTGGTCCTGCTTTGAGCAGGGGGTTGGACTAGATGACCTCCTGAGGTCCCTTCCAACCCTGATATTCTATGATTCTATTCACTTGCTTAAGATATTTTGTTGTTTGCTTTAATATATTAATTTATATAAATCATATTTTAAATAGACTGCTTCATAATTTAAGGGGCTTTTTGTTTGTTTTTAACAGTCAACCTTCCCTTGGAAGTTTACAACTGAATTGCTATTTCTCTCTTCTTTTTTTTTTTTGGACATAGCACTCAATTATAGGGTTCTCCTGAATGCAGGACTGTTTTTCCTTAAAAGAGAAGAAAAGCAGTGTTTGGGAGAGAGAACCAAAACAGTTATTAAATAATATCTATAAAAAGTGATTGGTAAGTTTCAAAATTGCTAAGTATGTAATATAACTGTTAACAAAGCATCCAAAGATCACAGACGAGCCACAACTCCCACACCCCTAATACTTGTAAATAGATTAGAAATGTATGTTAAGACAAAGCCCTACATGGCCCCATGCAGCCATAATACTCATTGACTTAATGAAAGCTTGGTCTGCTCAAGGACTGTGGTATCAGGTTCAAATAAAGAATTTTGAATTACATTACCGAAGTACTCCATCTTCATGAGTTGAATTGGGTAAAGGACCATCCGATGGACTGACTGGTAAATCCACATCTGGTTGTCCAGCTTGAGCATACACTGGCTTTGGCTCTATTAACAAAAACAAAAAACCCAACTTGCCATGCTATTAATTCTTTAAAGGCTGTGTAACCAATACAGTTTAACTCATACTTGCAAAATTGTCATCATGAAAATCTACCAGCTCAGGAACAAAATTGTTCTCCCATTCACCACAAGTGTCAGTAATGAAAATAACTCTCTTGTACTGACTGAGTAAGATTACTCCTCTTGGGTGAGTAGATTTTTTAAGGCTAGTTTAATTACTGCACTTTTTCTTTTTTTAATTTCCCATTGTACTTTGGTAACATCTGTTGAAATTTTAAAGCATGCAGAATACATCATAGATAAATACACAATTCTTTAAAACAGAAAGAACACATTACACTGTTTTTTCCAATCATGTAAGATTTGGACATTAAGGATTAGAATTTCCACTAGTGTAACTACTGCCCCAAAATGGGAGGAGCCAGAAGGGTTCAGTCAGTTACCATAATCTGCCAGCTAAACAACTCTACATCTCTACCTTATTTGAAACCCAGACCTGCCATTTCAGCTGCCTTTGACTCACTGTTCAAGCTTTTCCCTCCTCCTGTCATCATTGCTCTATCTGCTCACTCATTTCTTCCAAGAGAAAACTGACAAAATGTGATGTGATCTTCCCCCTCTCCACAGCTTGCCTTCCTTTCTCCTCCCACAATTCTCTTCCTTCTCCCCTGTAACAGATGAAGAATTTTGTCTGATCTCCTCCTCCAACCCATCCACCTGTCCCAGTGACTCCTAACCTCCCATACCCTCATTTCCTTCACACCCACTCTCATCTCCTCCTTACAGCTCATCTCTCTCCTCCCTCTGGCTTTCTCGCTCCCTCACAGTACAAGCATGTTTTCGCTTCTCTCATTTTAACCAAACAAAAACAAAAAAACACCACCCTTGAACCCATTTACCTCTCTACCTACTGTCCTCTTTCAAGATTGTATTTCTAAGCTCATTGAAAGCACTGTTTACAGTAGCCATCTCAAATTTCTCTCTCCAATTCCATCCTAGATCCTCTCCAATACAACTCCTGCCCCTTTCATGCCAATAAAACTGCTCTTGCTAAAGTCTCTATGACCTTGTCCTAGCCAAAGCTCAGAACCAGTACTCCAACCTCATCCTCCTTGACCAGCCCACCGCCTTAAACACAGTTGACCATGCTCCTCCTCCTTGAAATCTTGTCCTCCCTGGGTTGTCTCCCCTCTGTCCTCTTCTCTCCTCCTAAATTTCCAATGACTCCTTCAGCAGGTCCATCCTTCCTTCAACTTTCTGTGGGTATTCCACAGGGATGTCACTGGTCACTTTCTCTGCGCCCTCTACATATCTCTGGGTAATCTCATCCGCGAAATACAAATTCAACCACAGTCTCTAAGATGACAACTCTCAGATCTCTACTCCAGACCTGCCTCCTTCTATCTAAACTAAAATCTCTGCCTGCCTCTGACATTGTCTCCTAGATGTCTTGCCATGAGCTCAAACTGCACACAGGTAAAACAGAGCTCTTAATCCCCCAAATCCTCCCACTACCTCCTTTCTTTACTGTGGACACCACGATGATCTTATCCATCACTCAGGCCTGTAACCTGGGCATCTGCCCTTTTTCTTCTGTGTTTATACAGTGAATGGCACAATCAGGTCCTGGTGCTTAATTAGGGCCCTAAGTGCTATGATAATACAAACCAACAAAAAAGATTTAGCTCTCCATTGAGATCAAAACTGCGTTAGCTACTTCTATGTTTAAATGTGTTAGTATGGCTTTTAGAAGGGAAAAAGCCCTCCATCTTACCTTGGCCTTGGAAATCATGACGGAATCCTCTTAGCAACAAGCATGCTTGGACACAGTTGTAACCAACACAGTTTTTAATCCCACAGCGGAGAGCGCTTTAGAGTGATCTTCCAGAATTGAAAACCACAAATACCACAAGCTGAACTATGCTCACAGGAAGCCTTGCATATTCAGAAAAATGACAAAAAACATTGGACCCACTTCTGCCATTACTTAAACTGGCTTCATCCATGTAACTAGGGGCAGAGCTGGGCCCTTTGAATCTGCATATTCTTAGTATTTATGCAGTTGTACATTTTAACAGCTTGAGAGAAATCATGTTGTAGATATGAAGTAGCGCAAATTCCTACTGAGCATTCATTAGAGGCAGCAGGCATAACTTGGCGTTTTACCATATTTACCTGGCAGAGGTGGAGTTTGTTTTTCGTTTCTTTCAATTATAGCCTCTTCCATGGTTTTAGAAACAGGGATATCATCTGCATTCTTTACAGGTGTAGAGACAGCTCCTGGTTTTGATATTCTCTCATCTTCTTTGCTCCGGAGACTATATATCAGAAAAACAGAACATATGGCATTTAGTTTGTACGCCATGCTACCTCACAGTATTATTGTGAAACCACCATTTCTGCATTTCAGGTCAAACTGATTTGCTACCAGATTCATCCCAAAATAATCTGCACAGTGGGAGCTCTCCACATGTAGATCCCTGGAAAAGGGAGGGCAAGGTAGAATAGAGTGTGGTCTTTTCACTGCCCCATGTCCTTCCCGTGCCTTGTGTGGATAGTCTTCCATGCTAAGTTCAGAAGCAGGAATGGAGATAGGAGCAAGTGATGTGCTGTTCTCTGTGACACTTTTCCCTGTGGAGTCTAGTGATTTTTGGGCAAAACCCCAAGATTTACCATGACCCTTTGGACCCCTCCTATGGTTGCTGACTCAGCAGGGATTGAGGAATTTAGCCAATGGCAGCCCTTCAAGAAGGAAAGGAGGTTTCCCTTCCCTCTAGATCCCTCGAGGTTGCGAAAGAGCAGCCTTCAAAATCCACAGCTATTCTAAATCCTTTCCACTTAAGATTGGTGCAATGGAGAAAAAAAGTGAGTGCCTGCCTCCCATACCAGCTCTATACTTCATGTTCCTTTACTGAAAACAGGACTAGCCTCATGAATTTTCTGCTCCAGAATGTATCTACATATGCTTACAGCATGCAACATCTAAAGAGAATGTGATGCAAGTACAATAGCATTCCTTGCTAGATAGTCTCTGGAGAGTGAACCCGGGACCTCTAGATCTAAAAGCATCAGCACTTCCACTGTTTGAGCTAGAGGACCAGGTACTTTAGCAAAGAGGCAGTAACAAACTCAAATCTGTATACATGAACAGAACCTCAGTGGGTTGTACAAGCATGCAGTACACTATAATTATGTGAGAGCAGTAGCCATATAGTCACAGACGAGATTCAAAATGTACATAGGCTTAAAAGAAGTATACCACAAACTTACAACTACTTCCTAAAAATCCTTCATGTCAGGACTCCTGGCACTTATGAATTTCAGATACTTTCTACTTACTATGGCAAATCATAATCAGCATCGATGAACAGTTTAATCAATCGCTGCACTAAACAAACCACAATTCCAAAACATATTCATTATAAAAAAGCATTAGTTTATAAGATATTCAAACTCTGCTAAAGTATTAAATACACATGCATATAAAAATAAAATTAACAGAAGATACTGCACAACAAGTGTGTTTACTTTTATTTCTATCACCTTGTATGTCAATAAAAATACAGTGAGCGTTCTGAAGGAATTATATATTTGCCAGGCATTAAAGGATACTGAATTTGACATTATTAGGAAACATTTGTTTCCTTGATGACCCCGAACTGCTCAGTTACTTCTTTCTCAAGAGCCACTAGGAAGACTCTCTTTGTGTAGAAAGAGTCCTTGGTGAAGTATACTGTACAAGATAGCACAACACGATTAGATGGTTTTCCGTTTGGATCTCTCTCTCTATCATGGACAGATGTATTTTGAAAGATGCCACCTTTCTTAAAATACTACTGTTTCCAGAAGCTAGATGGAGCTATTGGGCAGTAACTTGTATTTGCATCCTTTAAAAAAAAAATTATATCTACTGATACACATTACACACTGCAACATTTATTTTAGTTATACTAAAATTATTACTTCAAAGCTGTGTATTAATTATAATGATGGGAAACAAGACTTTTTTTTAGTCAGAGTCTCTAACAGAACTAAGGCTGTACCGAAAGATAAAACCACTGAATTTATAAACATGGGTGGGATGTGCTTTCTCTGGCAGTACTAAGTAGCTGGCATCAGAAGCAAGGTTTACACATTCTGCTAAACTAAGAACATAAGAATGGCCATACTGGGTCAGACCCAAAGGTCCTTCCAGCCCAGTATCCTGTCTGCCAACAGTGGACAATGCCAGGTGCCCCAGAGGGAGTGAACCTAACCAGTAATGATCAATTTTCAGAGTAGCAACCGTGTTAGTCTGTATTCGCAAAAAGAAAAGGAGTACTTGTGGCACCTTAGAGACTAACCAATTTATTTGAGCATAAGCTTTCGTGAGCTACAGCTCACTGATGAAGTGAGCTGTAGCTCACGAAAGCTTATGCTCAAATAAATTGGTTAGTCTCTAAGGTGCCACAAGTACTCCTTTTCTTTTTGGTAACGATCAGGTGATCTCTCTCCTGCCATCCAGCTCCACTCTCTGACAAACAGAGGCTAGGGACACCATTCCTTACCCATCCTGGCTAATAGCCATTAATGGACTTAGCCTCCATGAATTTATCCAGTTCTCTTTTAAACCCTGTTATGGTCTGAGCCTTCACAACCTCCTCAGGCAAGGAGTTCCACAGGACTGTGCGCTGAGTGAAGAACTTCCTTTTATTTGTTTTAAACTTGCTACTCATTCATTTCATTTGGTGGTCCCTAGTTCTTATTTCATGGAAACAAGTAAATAACTTTTCCTTATTCACTTTCTCCACACCACTCATGATTTTATATACCTCTATCATATCTCCCCTTAAGTCTCCTCTTTTCCAAGCTGAAAAGTCCTAGCCTCTTTAATCTCTCCTCATATGGGACCCGTTCCAAGCCCCTAATCATTTTAGTTGCCTTTCTCTGTGGGCATACCATGGATTTATATAAGGGAAATAAGATATACTCCGTCTTATTCTCTCTCTCTTTTTTAATGATTCCAAACATCCCGTTTGCTTTTTTTGACTGCCGCTGCACACTGCATGGACGTCTTCAGAGAACTATCCACAATGATCGAAGATTGCTTTCCTGATGAGTTGTAGCTAAATTAGCCCCCATCATATTGTATGTATAGTTGGGATTATTTTTTCCAATGTGCATTACTTTACATTTATCCACGTTAAATTTCATTTGCCATTTTGTTGCCCAATCACTTAGTTTTGTGAGATCTTTTTGAAGTTCTTCACAGTCTGCTTTGGTCTTAACTATCTTGAGCAGTTTAGTATCACCTGCAAACTTTGCCACCTCACTGTTTACCCCTTTCTCCACATCATTTATGAGTAAGTTGAACAGGATTGGTCCTAGGACTGACCCTTGGGGAACAACACTAGTTACGCCTCTCAATTCTAAAAAGTTACCATTTACTCCTACCCTTTATTCCCTGTCTTTTAACCAGTTCTCAATCCATGAAAGGATCGTCCCTCTTGTCCCATGACAACTTAATTTACTTACAAGCTTTTGGTGAGGGACCTTGTCAAAGGCTTTCTGCAAATCTAAGTACACTATGTCCACTGGATCCCCCTTGTCCACATGTTTGTTGACCCCTTCAAAGAACTTTAATAGATTAGTAAGACATGATTTCCCTTTACAGAAACCATGTTGACTTTTGCCCAACAATTTATGTTCTTCTTTGTGTCTAACAATTTTATTCTTAACTATTGTTTCAACTAATTAGGCCGATACTGACATTAGACTTACTGGTCTGTAATTGCCAGGATCACCTCAAGAGCCCTTTTTAAATATTGGTGTTACATTAGCTGTTTTCCAGTCATTGGGTACAGAAGCTGATTTAAAGGACAGGTTACAAACCATAGTTAATAGTTCCGCAATTTCATATTTGAGTTCTTTCAGAACTCGAGTGAATGCCATCTGGTCCCGGTGACTTGTTACTGTTAAATTTATCAATTAATTCCAAAACCTCCTCTAATGACACTTCAATCTGTGACAATTCCTCAGATTTGTCACCTACAAAGCATGGCTCAGGACCTCGGACCACCATTCACTGATGTGTTGCTACTCAGTATAAGCCATTAGAATTTGATACAGTGCCTAGAGCCATTTTCCAACTTGAGTGCCTCAAGTTGGGCACCTAACTAAAAATAGCCTGCTTTTCGAAAGTGCTGATAATTCACAAATCCGACTGCAATCAATGGGAGATACAGATGCTCATCACCTTTGCAAGTCTGGCCAACTATACTTAGATACTAAAAAATAGCTAAAAATCAGCTGTACTTTAGGCATCCAAGTTTGAAAATTTTGGTCTTTGAACTTCAATTTACACAAATCTTTTTCCATAAAATAATTTTTGAACACTTATCTCACTCCCCTTTTCTCATAATGGTATTCACATTGAATAAATTTCTACTTTTTTCGTGGTGGTAATTTGGTACTCGTGAAAGTGAGACTAGTATCATTGGCTTGAGCAAGGACTGGGAGCAGGCACTGCAAGTTTTCCCATCTTGTGCTGCATAAGTAATACATTAAGCTTCTTCTGCAAAACCTTTCCTATTCCGTTTCCTGCATACATGTCCCGTTGGATAGTGATTTTAGGATGTGGACAAATGACTGTCTTTTCACTTCTCAGCTATGCTAAGATTTGAATCTTTGTTCCCTAGAAATAAAATGCCAGTTCCCAATTAAATATATGGGCATATTTGAATGTGTGTATGAAACAAAGAAACTTTTAAAAGCTGAGGAAACGGAGAAATGAAAATAACTCGCATGATAATGTGGCCCAGAACTAGTTTTTCATATTTCTGGACATTGAATAGTAGTTAATGATGTTCTTCAATATAATTTTATTTTGGTACAGCATTTTTCATATAATCACTATCCCAAAATGGTTTTCTTCTTGCAATATTACTATTTCTGACATTTTATATTAGTTAATTCTGATCTTCAGCCACTTCTACCTAAGGACTTTGTATTTTCACATTCTTACATGTTAGTATCCTTTATTGATATTCTTGCATAAATGTAATTGCTGTTTTTAATTAGTGCAGCTCAAATATTTAATAAATAAGTTTTAAAAACGTTGAGGCAGCACTGAATAAAAAGGAATAGAGTTTCTAACAGCAAATTCCCCCCACTACTCCCCTTTTGATTTTTCCTTGTATTATACATATTAGTCAATTTATGTATAAGCTAACTCTTTATACAGGGATTCTCCTGACTGCTTGTTTTCATTCTAGCCATTGGTCTGTCTCATCACACCTTCTAAATTACAGAATACATAACAGAGGACTTCAATCAACATACATGGATGGGTAAAAATAACATATCTCTACAGTTGTTCCCTCAAAAATGGGTTGCGTGGTGGGAGGGGGAGGAGAGAGAGAGAGAAAAAGAATCCCAGGTTTTCAACTCCTATGGTACAAGTCTCATTGCAATAGGCAATGATTTATTCTAGAATGTTTTATCAGAATTCTAAAAAAAGTTATTCCCCACCTCCTGCAAATTAGTGGCTATACACACACAACTCAGGAATCTGATTTAACGAAGGTTTCATTTGAGCTTTTCAGTTGACTGCAGGTATGTTATCCTAAACTCTCAAAAAAAGATATTATTCAACTTTCCTACTATGAAGTATTTTACATATTTATGTCTAGGCATTATTTATATAGCCATATTAGTAACAGGAAAACATGAAGTTTATACTCTATACGCTACCCCTCTGGTAAGACAAACGATTATGTAAAGCCTGTCTCATATATACTTATTAGAAATGACTCTACAGTACTACTTAGGGGCTTCATGTCACTCTGGTATCCTTCACTTGGGCAGCCAATCTCTAATTAATGAAAAGAAGTGTTTAAGTGTTCACTGTCATATTCTCTAAACTAGAGGAAGACAGAAACATTAAGACACCACGTACAGGAAAAAAGGTATCACAAAGATGTGACAGCAAAACACATGAATTGTGTGTTTATGATGTTCACAATCAAAATTCAAAAATCAAAGTTGCTTCATGGCATGTACAAACTTAAACATTATAAATGTTTTGAAGAGCAGCCATTGTTAAAAGACTTTAGACAAAGTCATTCAGGGTCACTTGCTATCACATGGACACCATTTTTTAAATTAAAATCTTTATGTATCACATAATAAAAGTTTTCTTAAAAGCACAATTCCAATTATGGAACTATAAAGCCATGAAGGATGCTAGTACATATCATCTTTTATAACATCAACCACTCAGTGGAATTATAGTCTTGTAATACAAACTTGGCTTTATTACTTTTGGATCCAGGTATCTGACAGTCACGCAGCTTGAATACTGACACATATTATAGCCAAAGCATTAAGAAAGCTAGAGACAGTGAAAGATTTCTTCTATGTTGATATTATATTCTTTTGCCCTTCTCTTATGGCTTGTCTACACTTAAAACGCTGCCGCAGCACAGTTATGCTGTTGTAACGCTTCAGTGAAAACGCTGCCTATACCGACAGGAGGGCTTCTCCCATCACCGTAGGTACTCCTCCTTCCCAAGAGGTGGTAGCTAGGTCAATGAAAGAATTCTCCCATCGACGTAGCGCTGTCTACACCAGGTATTAGGTCAGTTTAACTGCTTTGCTCAGAGTTGGATTTTTCACACCCCGAATGACAATTATACCAACCTAATTTCCTAGTGTAGACAAGGCCATTCAATTTATCAGGAAGATTTGCCTTAAAAGAGTCAGAGCAGAAACAAAAACTGTAATAGCAACTACAATGAGCAGATTTAAAGTCCGACTGAATTTAAAAAAAAGAGTGGACAGTTTTCCAGAACAAACATGGAATAACCAAAATATATGCACTAAAAGATATCGGACCTGATTCTCCTGTGTGTTAGTCCAGTTTTACCACAGTGTAACTGCAATCATCTCATAACACTGGTATAAACATGGAGTAATGCACTGGTGAATCACGCCAATTATCTGCTTATGCAATTACTCAATTCACATTACTCACTCTTAAGACTCCAATATTCATGCACTTTTTAAAAACATCTTCATTTTGTTTAAGTAAAGAGTTTTATTTCAAACAAAATCTAAAACTGTATTTTAACATGGCAGTAAATGGTGCTTCACTTGCAGTTCAGGTCATTCTCCCTCTTGCTTTCAATTTTTAGTTCTCATCACCTGGACAATGATTAGAGATTTAGATTTTTTCAGTCACATGAAATCAGAAAGAGAAGTAAAGAGAAACAAAAGCTTCAATTGGCGTGGTAAGGAGATGGGAAAAGTAGAGGTCAAAAACAACCTAACAAGTCAATCCTACAAACACTGTTGGAATTAGTCCCACAGAGCTCAATGTCACCATAAAAGTCTAGGAGTAAGTTATTTGAAGGAGGAGATCTTAAATAAGGAAATCAAAAGAAAAAGAGCATGTGGAAATTGAATGTGGAAATCTACATTTATTCTTCATTTACTTTGAAGTCTTAACATAGTATTGCAAGGGTTACCAACCATTTCAAAGTTACATTATCATTTATTTCACAATGTTTAGAAAGCGTCATTCTGGAATCCTAACACATCAGGTTGAGTAGTATGCTGGGATATCACCAGTATTCTGGTGGTTCTAGCTTTGCCTTCAATCTCATGCCTAAAATTACCAGAGATGGATTAATACTCTTGAATGAAATACTCCCAGTCTTTTCATACTGCTGAAATTATCCATTAAGATCTTTTTCTACATTTTAAGATACACCAATTTAAAGAAATAAAAGGTTTCATTTAATTCATAGATTTAAGGCCAGAAGGGACCATTATCATAATATACTCTGATGGGATTACACAGGACATAGAATTTCATCCAGGAATTCCTGTCCATAGCCCAAAAAATTATAGCTGAACTACAATATATATTTTAGAAAGGCATCTAGTCTTAATTTAAAGATGCCAAATTATGGCCATTTTACCACACCCTTAGTAAAGTGTCCCAGTGTGGTTAATTATCCTCACTGTTAAAAACTGCAGTGTCACGTCTCATGTATATTTTTCCAACTTTAACTTCAAGCTATTGGATTCTGTTATCATTTTGGTTTGCTAGATTAAAAACTCCTTTATCTCTCTTAACATTAGATCACTTCTCTCTGCGTAAGTATTTAGACTATGATCGAGTCACTGCATCCTCTTTTTTATAAGCTAAACAGCATGACCTCATCAAGTCTTTCACTGTGAAGCATGCTTTACAGACAAGTCTCTCTCTTAGAAAAACTATAGAGTACATGATAAGAGCTAACATTGTTTTAAAAACATGGCAACAGAACTGGACACACAATTCCAACAGTGATCTAAACACTGCCATATACAAAAAGGAATACATCACCTCTCTTCTCCTACTGTATGTTCCCCATTTATACATTCAAGGTTTGTGTTAACCCCTGTTGCCACAGCACTGCAGTGGGAGCTCATACATAGTTGGTTACCTACAACGATCCCTAAAATTCTTTTTAGAAGAAATGCCAATATTCTTTTCACTACAGATCTTGACATCTCTATTTCACCCACTTTACTTTCTACACACTGCTAGGCATCCAAGACAGTGAATGGGAATGGTTGGAACCTTAAAGTAGGTAAGGCCCGCAGAGCCAGTTCCATTTTACACTAAAAGTTTTTGTAATCCATTGCTTCTAGAAATGTAGCTCTGAAATCTAGCAAAGTCAATAGGTTGAGTTTCGCTATATTTAATCACACAGTAAACTTTTAAGACTTGTCTACACTACAGAGTCTTGGTCAGCATAGCTATACTGACAGAGCCCTCTAGTGTAGATGCAGCATAAGCCAGCAGGACCACGACTCCTGCTGGCAAAGCTACATCACCTCCTCAAGTGACATTAGCTATGCTGACAGAAGCACTCTGTCGGCACAGTTGCACATGATACTAGGGGTTTTGCTGGCATAGCTGTATTGGAGGGCAAGAGAGTCCACCCCCTCCCAACACCACTCCTACCCCCACACACACTCGTAATTGATAGAGATAGGCTGGCAACATTTTGTAGTGTAAACCATGGCTATGTTAGTCATAACTGGAGTAATTCTCCAAGGTAACAGTGAACTTGACTCTTCAGAAGAGGAAAGACAGATTGTAAAATTCTCACATTCTTAGTAAGGTACTTATTATCCTGTACTGTTATGTTAATTACAAAGTCTCCAGAAGATCCAGTACATTAGAAGAAAGCAACTGAAGCCTAAATAGGAAAAAGATGGTCATTTTAAATGACAGGAAACAAATTATGGCTGGAACTAAAAGAAAAATATAAAATAGCACTAGGGTTGGGTTTTTCAAATTTATAGTAAGCACTTTGAATTTCATTCTGCAAGAAGATAGCATCAAATAACTTTCTATGACTTTGTTTTTAAAGTGACAAAATCTTGTGAAAAATTACAGCTGCATTTCCCATGAGTCATCAAAGGTGTTAGTTATTTTGCTGTGTATGTGTTCTGACAGTATTGCTTTTACTTCTAACATCTGTGCTGTGTCAGGGAGAGTTTTTTTTAGTATGCTTAACACTGCAGCATTTTAAAATAACCTTCAGTCACAAAACAAAGTCAGCTTCATGTTAGTTTCATCAATGGACTGCACTTAAACCATGAAATTTGTTTAAGAAATAACTGACAAACGAAAAAAAAGTTTGTGACATGTAACAAGAAAATGTTTCATGAGTTTATACACAAACTCTTGAAGTATGATTGACATTTAGCCCCTGTCCACTCTAGCGCTTTTAGTATTTTAAAACAATTTACTTCTTGAGATGGATGGTTCAGCACGAAAGAGACAAGCATCTTTTGAAGAGCACCTCAATGTAGATTATAGTTTTGTCCTGACACACTGTCACAGTATGCCAGTTTCAGTGGGGCATTTTGGATGCTAACAAAAGAATGGAAGGAAAATCTCTTGTGTTCTACAGAATAAATAGTTGATTTTTGGAATGAAAGCGGTCTTCATTCTTGGTACAACTACATCCTTATGGAAAATGCCCTGTTGCCATTTACTAATAAGAACCTTTCGTGTTGAGGCAATTCCAATAGTGACACTTTAAAAACAAAAAAGAGAGATACTTAGACTGATTTAAAAAGATGCTTCTTTGGGGAATACTACTAAATTAAGGTCCAGAATGGAACAGAATTATTCCATTTGGTGTAGGGTAAACAAGAGATGCTATTCTGAGAAGCCTGTCAATGTCTGAGGGTAAGGCAGTTCCGTGCTTGCCTGCAGTCTCTGGTATGCTGGATACGGCAACCACTTGAAATTTCAAAACGAGAGGCTTACAGCTTGTAAAAGCTAAAGTTGTTCTACATAAACTCCAAAACATATGCTTGGCTCGTCTTGTCTGTCACCTTTATAATGGGGTCCTTACACAAGGCTTTAAATCTAGATCAAGTCTTTGAATAGGCCCTGTTTGTAAAATTCTTTGCATCTGAGGTCATTTGAATAATTTTGTTTCACCTGGTGCCTCTTCAATACCATGAAGCTAGATTCTCCTTTGCTCTGGGTTGGTATCATAGAATCAAGAACATCAGGGTTGGAAGGGACCTCAGGAGGTCATCTAGTTCAACCCCCCCCCCCCCCGTTCAAAGCAGGACCAATCCCCAATTTTACCCTAGATCCCTAAATGGCCCCCGCAAGGATTGAACTCACAACCCTGGATTTAGCAGGCCAATGCTCAAACCAATGAGCTATCCCTCCCCCCAGGAAGGATACAGAATTAGTGCTTGTGATAGGAGGTCTTTCCAGCAGAGGAGGAATAATTGAAGTGTGGCTGCCATCTGATATAGGTCCAACAACCTGCACCTCACTGACCACTGTGAAGCTCCAAGAATACATATGCTTCTTCCTTCTTTATCCTCTGAATGGTCCCCAGGATCATTGTGAATGGGGGGAAAGAAACAAAAGACACCGTTATGGGCACAGATCAGAACGCATCGTCTTTTGCCTTGGTTTGGTGGTCTCTTTAACTGGAGAAGAGCTTTAGAACTTTGCATTGAACCTGGATGCAAATACTTCTATTGAGGGGTAACCCAGAGCCTAGACTATTGAATCAAAAGATATTTGCATGTAGACTATACATCTTCAGGCCTATTCCTTTGTCTGTTTGACCATTCTGCTTGTATGTTCAGTTGCCTTTTGTGTGGAAGGCCGCCAGTGACAGAAAAATGGCTTCCTGTAGCAATGCTGTGGATCCTGTACTTCTCTATTGATAAAAGCTAAAGCAGAGAAATCACCAGCACATAATAATAGGTAAAAGTTGATGATAGGACATACTTAGTTTTTCTAAGCTTGAGCCAATTGATATTTGAAGCTCCTTGGCCCTCAAAGATCCTTGCCCCATATGAGATTTCCCCTCCCTTGAGACTGACATTGGTTATCACTACAGTTCTGATATTTTGTGACCATCTAAGTATCTGCTGACTTCCAGCCACCAGGACAGATTTTGATACTACATTGGATACTTAAATTAGTGAAGATAAGGACATGGTGAGAGATCAGGAAAACCAAAAACTACTGGAGAAGATGTGAACAGAACCTTGCCAAAGCAAGAAAGTCAACACAGGATACTATTATTCCCAGGAAAAACATCAGAGTCCTGATTGATATGGCAAGAGAACTGATTATCTGTATATATAGCATATACCAGCTTCTGAATCCGGTCTTTGAGAGAACAATGCTGTGTAGCTTAGTATCTATGATAGCTGCCAAATGTAAAACAGAATCTGTGGGAGTCCTTTGGGGTTGAGGACAAAACTATGTTGTTCTATAATCTGGGCAATGAGGCAAGTTACTTTTGGTTTCTTTTTCAGAAAGGGTGTGCTGATGAACAGGTTGTTGGGAAAGGGGAACACATGAATTTCCTCCTTCCTAAGAAAGACCACAGATAACGAGCCCTTTGATAGGGATCCTTGGGTAGTTACTGGGCCAAAGGGTAAAGCAGTGTACTAATAAGGCTGCCCATTGTAAAATAAGTTGGAGGTATTCCCTGTATGTATGATTTTACGGAAAAGTGTACATATGAATTCTATAAATTCGTTCTGAAACTTTGGCTTTTGACTGCAAAGTCAGTTAACTCAGGCTTTCCTTCAGCTAGCCTGAGGGAGGGGGAGACTGCCATTGCTTGGGTGGCAGGGGGAACGCAGGCCCTCCCTCTCCACTGTGTCCCTGCCCAGGGCCCTAAGGGTGGCGGAGGGATCTGCCACCATGTCAGCGGGGATCTAAGCCGCAACACGCTGACTCATCCTCTGCCAGCATTGCAGCCAGACAAGGGTCTACCACCCCTGGGCCACTTCCACTCTCCCCCTCCAAAGGTACCTGCTGATCCGCTCAGGTAAGGTGATCTGGGGGGGGGGGTAGGGGCTCAGTTGCCAGCAGAAGCTCTGCTGGGGTTGGGCCAACTGGCAGTCCGAGCCAGTCGTCTGCTTCCTGTGGAGCCGGGTCATCCAGGGGTCCAGGTGGTTCAGGCCAGTCATCTGCACTCTGTGGGCCTCCTGCCACCTCCCAGCGCAAGTGCTCAGGGGATGCGCTGTCCCCTCCAGTGACTGGGGCCCCACTGAGCTTCTGGGTCCAGCCTTTATACTTCTGGCACTGACCCTTGGCTTCCAGGGGTGGAGCTAGGGGGTAGGGCTCCGCCCAAGAGGGGGTGGAGCCAGCTTCTTCCTCTGTGTCTGGGGAGGGCCAGTCCACCTCACTACAAGGAGGCTAAGGGCTTTCTTAAGGAATCTCCTTTTTCCTCAAGCTTCTGAATCTAGTCCATCCACTTCAAACACCTCCTGGGACATTTAGTTGAACAGGAGCTAAAGAAATGTCATGATTTGTAACAGGGTCTGAATTCTCTTTTTAAACTCTTGTATGCTAACAAGTCTTCTATGACTTCTCTTCAGCTGCTTTCTGAAAAGAAGATTCATTGAAGTGCCCGCCCCTCCCATATACTTAGAGGTGACCAGGACCTGCTTGGCTTCAAAATCGGCCTTCCATGGCTTTCGTCAGAGCTTGTGATGTGATGTGGAATTGTATCATTACCCTTGCAGCAAATCTGAGGCTGTCAAGGGAAGCATCCAGTACAAAAGCCACTGTTTACGAAAACCCAATTTGGCAAACAGCCTACAGGATTTCCTGATCTTGAAAGAACAGTGTCCAACAGGAAGTCATCCATGCACGCGTGGCTCTTATGAATGAAGCAGATGCAGAAGAGGCAGCTGCTAAGATCGCTTCAGAGTTCCTTCCGAGGAAGGACTTAATTCTTCTGTGAGTCTGGTCCTTAGAGAAGAAGTAACCTCTAAATGAATCAACTGTCTTTAACAAACAACGAAAGAGCTACATCAATTTTTGGTAGGATAAGTTGGTCAAGATTTTGGTTTTATGGACATAATAGTGCTCCTTAGCCAGCCTCTTGGTTTTTTGTTGGGTTTCCTACTCAGTCAGTGCTACTTACAACCTCACGTACTGCATGCAAGGAGATATAGTTTTCAAATCTGATATGAAGTACTTGCAAGTGGCCTCACTCTCCTTTCTACCCACTTTCTCAAATGCCACCGCCTCCTCCTTCAAGGGTTCATCCAGAGGAAAGCCAAACCATACAACCAACCTTAAGAAGTTTCAGAGTAGCAGCCGTGTTAGTCTGTATTCGCAAAAAGAAAAAGAGTACTTGTGGCACCTTGGAGACTAACCAATTTATTTGAGCATAAGCTTTGTTTCAAACCATATTTTGTCTAACAGCTTGTTCTGAATTTCCTCCGATATTTTGATTCAAAAATCTGAAAGCTGCCCTACTTCCCAGGAAGGACAAACCAAGGAATCCTTTCTGGATCTTTTCTTTTTTCTTGTTTTTGTAAATTTCTTAGAGGATTCTCTCTCACAGGAACTCAAGGAAGATGTGGAATAGTCTGTACACCTCTTGCTCTTGCACTAACTGAGCTTTACAGATGGATTCTGTAGAGGAGCGACCATTGTGGTTACAGTCTGAAGATGAATACTATGGTTCGGTTACAGGGTCACTTCTTTTACTCTTTTTAGAAGGACAAAGAAAAGAAAAATATCACCTGCATATGGAAGCCTTTTTAGAGACTACCTTGTTTTTACTTCTTTTCTCAGGATCTAAAGAAAGAATGTGGCCCTTAGATTACCCAGGAAGGGAAGGCTTTCTAGGTAGGCAGGGGCCCAGGTCCATCTAGTCCTTTATGGTAGTGCCCCTACATTAGGATGTTTGCTAATGTTCCCAAGGGCAGTCACAAAAGTGATGAGGAACCCTGAAGCAGGTAATGGTATGGAGAACCCTGAGTATTCATGGTAAATAGGCCCAATGGCCTGTGATGGGATGTTAGATGGAGTGGGATCTGAGTTACTACAGAGAATTCTTTCCTGGGTGTCTGGCTGGTGAATCTTGCCCACATGCTCAGGGGTTAGCTGATCGCCATATTTGGGGTTGGGAAGGAATTTTCCTCCAGGGCAGATTGGAAGAGGCCCTGGAGGTTTTTTGCCTTCCTCTGTAGCATGGGGCACGGGTCACTTGCTGGAGGATTCTCTGCTCCTTGAAGTCTTTAAACCACAATTTGAGGTCTTCAATAGCTCAGACATAGGTGAGAGGTTTATCGCAGGAGTGGGTTGGTGAGATTCTGAGATTCTGCATTGTGCAGAAGGTTGGACTAGATGATCATAATGGTCCCTTCTGACCTTAGTATCTATGAATCTACTGGAGAGCCAGCCAGTGGACAGACTAACCCTGACCCCTGGAGGGGTGAGGCAAAAATTGTAAGCCCTAGACAGCTCCTTACTGGCTGCCTGGATGTCATCTGAGCTATCGTAGCTCTCACTACTCTTTTGGTGGGGGTTACAGTTAGGTGGAGTGGTACAAGTTAGCGGAGACCTCAGTTTGAGGCCATCTTAGCATCCTTTCCCCACTGGTATGATGGCAGGTTTCTTGTGCTTGGGAGTGCTCCTCTTTGCGCCCTGCCAGAGCAATCACAAGCATGTCATCTAGTGTAGGGAAATGCATCAGTCCCACAGGGAGGGGAGGGACAATCATCTATCCTCTTTGTTCCTTCTCTGATCCCCCAGAGGTCTCACAGATGGGTGTAAATGGGTGGAGAAGATTCCTCTAGGCCAGGGAGAAATGAAAGATGGGATGACATGGTCCCTGCAGAAGACAAACAGGATCCCATATAAGCATCCCTCAAAGGGAGCTAAGCTGGCCTTTCTGCTTGTGCTTCTTTTTTCACCATTGCAGCACGGGGACATTAGTCCTGAACAGACAGGAGGAGGAAATGCGGGAGAAAAATCTCCTCCAGAGCTTATTCTAGCTAACATATAGCCCAACCTACTCAAACCTAATTTAAGATTTCCAAGTGTTTTTTAATTCCTCTGGGCAGACAATTTGGTTGAGGCTGTTGACATCTGCTGGAGGCAGAATACAATTGATAGGGTCCTCAGGAACATGGTCACTTCAAATGTCTCCTGCCGGACAAGTCTGCTTCTGCCTCTAAACAAGGTACAAACAAACAGAAGATCTGCTGTAACGTACCTGGAGATCCTCCCTGTGAAAATGAAAAGTGCATTTCTGCAATATTCATGGGTAAGCAAAGGGCTATAAAATGAAGTTTAAGATCTCCAATCATTACATCACACCAAATACACTTAAACATTATAAATACAACATTTCTACTTACTTGGCAAGACACAAGTTCATGTGTTTTACTCCGTTTCACGACCTAATGATTAACAGTGCTCAGACTCCCTGCTCTTAGGTGTTTGTGCTTTTATCATCTAATTCAAGAGACGTTTCAATCCCCGAGTTGGTGTTTTGGCAAGGAAAAAGTTGTTTCTTCTTTTTAGTAACTACAGGAATTTAATAAAATGTCATCTATATACTTTCCTTACAGTAACCACTTCCTGAAACATCTTGTCATTACGGCTCAAATTCATACATACATTTGAATTGTCCAATCCTGACCCTATTTGGACTTGAGGTTCACAACTGATAGCAATACCCTGTCAAACTAGGCAGCTTTTCTGACAGGAATATTCCATTCAGCAATTATCTGGAGCATTCTATTACATCTCAACCCTAATTCTGGCATCTTTTCTTGAGCAACAGACAGTAACTGGTCGAAGCCTATAACTTCTCTTCACACACACACACGCACACACACACACACCCCTCCCCCCCCCACCCTTACTTGAACAAGAACGTAGAAATCCCATAAATTGGCTAACTTACTATTTCTAATGCATTTAATGCATACACTGTGCAAAAGTGAAATGGACAGATTTATATTATTCTTATGTAAGACTAATTCCATGTAACATAGGCTTGTCTAGGCTTGAACAGGAACAGATACAGAAAGAACCCATTGTGCCCCACTTCCAGCTAGTATCATTTTCCTACCACCCGGTACAAACATTTTAGATTAAATGTTTGAAGAACTACTTTTCCTAAATAGAGTAGTTTATTTCACTAGAATTGAAAACTTTTCAAAAACATGTTTGAAAACAAACTGCCTGTGTCAAAGTCTGAAAACAAAGTTGTTAACTAAGTAAGTACCATATCACAATAACTTTACTCAGACTGAATTGTTAGTGGGACTTGTGGAACTATTCAGCCTGAGTATAGCTATTACAATCCACTCCTAAGTTTTTGAAACAGAGATAGTGAGATAATTTATACACTTCAGTAGTCTCGGTCACTAATGTCAAACCAAGTAAGCCACATAAAAGAAATACCATTTAATTTTGATAATGTCCTTAAAGAACAGGATAAATTAGAGAAGAGTCTAAGCCAAAAAATTCAGTTCCAAGTTCAAATTTCCCTGAAACTGAAAGATGTCCGAAATATGAGTTTGGTTCAGGCCCATCTCTAGATACATAATTTCAGCACTATAGCATGCTACCATTTCCACAATACTGTACCACATTTGTGGTACTGTAAAAAAACCCAAACAATCCTGATACTTAATTTCACGTTAATAGTTGATTAAAAATTAATTAATTAATTAGTTGATTAAAAATAATACAATGCTGCCATCACCTGCCATTGCTGGGCTGCTGTGGAGAATGTCTGGAATGGTCTGAAGGCTCTGACCTCTGGTCAGGAGATCGTGAACGACTGCGGCGGGGCCTGTCATGTGATCGGTTGGAATGATCTGATGCCAGCGACTGAATTTCTGAAATGTCTGTTAAATAAAAGTTGTTTTTTCATGAAATGATTGTAATTAAAATGATGATGTGACCTGCCCAAAATGGAAATAATTTTGCAGAAAATACATATGAAGTGCATCAGATCTTCTGCACTGACTTCAAAATAAATCACCTAAAGTTAACATTCCTTTTCTTCCAACTGCTTTTACTGGAACAGTCTTTTTCTATATTCTTGAAGATGTGAATTCCAATTGCGTTTGAACAAATTTATTATCAGCTCAAATATCCATCCCTCCTCTTTTGTCCTCCCTCATCCTCCATCTCCCACACTAGGATTTCACATCTTCATGATCCAGGGAAATAAGCAATATATTTTTACCTTGGGAAATAAGTTTATACTCACCATCTCTTTCTGAAGCATTAGCAGAATGAACGCTGTCAGAAAGATCTGGGACATTCAAAAGAGTTGCTCGTTCGTCTCGCTGAACCACCATCTTCAACTTGCCTTTTGACCTTTCTATTAGAGTCTTTGCATCTGTCAGTGACATATTTTCTGTGACTGTGCCGTTTATCTATAACGGAGCAAAGAGAATAGAGATAGGAACTGAATGGACAAACAAAACAATCTAGCTCCACTAGCTAACTGCTTTGAATTTAACAAACAAGAGTTCTCCCTCTCTACATTAAGTATTTTAAACTCTTAATTGGTCAAAATTACCCCTTCAAAATTAGTAAATATAATTTTGCTGTTAAATGGTCTTCAACCTTGTTTTAAAAATGGAAACAACAAACATTAGCAATACCAAAGCAAGCAGCTAAAACATTCAGTTTCGGCAAGCAGGCTAACTGAAATAGACCAAAAAGTTAAGGAAATTCAGTGGTACTTTATGTTGCAGAACTGAGGCCTACGGAAAACTACTTCTAATCTAACAGCAATTCTGATTCAGCTGAGTCCTTAAGTTTTGCCACCTCTCTCTTTGCAATGCAAGCCTCCAATTGATTTATCAGAATCAGATTGCCTTGATCAAACTTGCACAAAAATTAAAATCTATAATGATATCTTAAATGCCAGTTTTCAGTCTGATGGGATTTAGAAATACCCAAAGCTATTTAGTCAAGAAAAATTAATACAATATTTACATATTATGAAAATATTAATGCAAACACATCTGAGCCACAGAACACAGAAAACTAATGCTCATCTTTTAAATTATTTAAATATTTAAAGTCTCATTACTTTAATCTGTAATGATTAAGAAATCTAAAGTAATTTATTTTATAAGCCTAACTAAACTCCACATAGCAATGGGAGGACTTGCCCTTGTTTACTAATTGCACCAATAGAATTAAGATTTTATAGCAATGACATGCACTGAAAACTGCTAACCCCCAAACAATATAGTTTATGAAGTTAATTAAAAATAATTCAGCCCAAGACATCTGGTTGTGATGCACAATAGTATAATTCTGCACTAGAACTACTAAATTAAGGCCTAATCTTGAAACCCTTGCACAGACAAATAGCCCCAATGACTTGTCCGACTACATAATGACAAAAAGACCGTTTTAATGATTGGGCCGACAAATTCATCCTAATTACAAGATTAACTGTGAAAAGTAAGTGAAAGTTCATAAAATGTCAAAATACTTATGAACAACATACAGTAATGGGGGAGGGGGGAGAGTATAAAAGGGAGAGAGACTGAATTAATACAAACAAAATGGCCTACCAATATAATTCAAGGCCTGTATTTAGATCATGCCTGGTAAACAAGAAAAGTGTAGGACTGGAAATCTATGGACCAAAATTGGTGTCTCAAAAATTAGGCCTAAACTAGTGGACAAAATAATGACGGGATGGTCTATTCCCCCATCTCTCCCCTTTTGGAGGTTCTTAAAAGAAAATAAAAGAGGAATTAAGAAGCTGGCTGCCAACAATCATGATGAACATAGGAGAACAGGAAAGGAATGAGCTTTACCATCATGGCTGCCACTCCCGTCTCCTGGGACCACAGGGGATTTACCATAACACCATTAGATCTGTCTTGGACTAGTCTAGGGACTTCTGTCAGGATGAGGACAGTAGAGTGACCCAGATGGCATCCCCACGTCCACTGGCTCCAGCTAAATCCCAACCATCACCTGGGATGTGAGACTCTCACCCTCCTAGTTCCATTCACGTCTTTTTCCTTCCCCATCTCATTTCTCCTCTTACTATCTACTCCCCTTGCCTTCTGTCTAACAAGAGCCTGGCTTAGCCGACAAAGACTGTATATTGTGCAACACTACTGTGAGCCCGTGACCAAAAGAGGCAAGTAAATGCAATGCCCTAAACAGCCCGATGCTGGTACAAGTTTGCCAGATCTCAGAATGACTAAAGATTGTGTGCCATGCCAGTGTTTCTCCAGCAGGGACGTTACAAGTGAAAGGCAGCCACAGAAACTGAATTTTCCATCTTTGGTGTTCTTTTCTTTTCCCTTTTGTGTGCTTTTGTCTTGTTTTGCCTTATAGAAAATGGGACTGGACTTTAAAAATATCAACAAAAGCTCCAGCCCATCTCACCTAACTTTTTCCTCTTTTTTCCCCCAAAAAAGGACAGTTATTACATTTTTTTTTACTGTCAAACAAGGGGTTTACCTTCTGAAAACTCTTTCCAGCTAAAGGGAAAGGGAAAAAGGATGTTGTTAAAATAAAAGCCTTACTTAATACTTTAAATTTCAAATGCTTTAACATGTGTTTCCTTCTCTTCTGTATCTTTAATACAAGTTTTTAAAAATTTTAATGGCTTGTTTGCCATGACACTTAGCAGGCTGAGATTTCTGTATATTAAACGCGAAGCCTTGCTTAACACTGTTTAATGTTGGACATTGACAGGGTATTGTTAGCACCTTTGACTCTTTGGGCCCATATAATCCATCAAAATTAATACAACAGGACTACTCATGTGAGTAAAGGTTGCAGAATTAGACTCTTAACCTTTCTCCCTCAATGCAAAAAATACAAAGCCTCACATTTCTTCTATTGACAGTAACATGCACTTGTGAGGCAGTCACTTCTAGTACAATCAACATACCGGTTCCTTTGCTAAGCAAAGATAGCCATTTACTGTACCTTCAATACAACATCACCTTCCTGAATGTTGCCATCTCTTGCTGCCAAACTATCTTGGGATATTTCTTTCACAAATATGTGGCTGGCCAAGCGCAGACCATACTCTATTTAGAATTAAAAAAAAAAAAAAAAAAAAAAAAAAAAGAAAGAAAGAATCAAATATGAAATCTCAATTTAAAGAAGCAACATTTACGGATTTACAACACTGCTTTCCAAATTTACTTTCCAAGCCTAAAGAGAGCCCAGTAAAAACTCAAGTGTTTTTAATACAGTAGCATATTGAGGATTATAGTGAAATGGTATTGTTTAGCCAGAGGGCAGAGATACTGTACAATTGCCTATTATGAGATTCCCTGTTCTCTGAACGACTGTGGGAATCTTACTTGCATAATTGGCATATAGCTATTTCTTAGTAACTAAGGTATGCCAATCCCTGTTTTCATATGGGCTGGCAGCCAATGGCTGCCAGCGTAGCAATTTGCATGAGTGCTATATTCCTCAATTGTTCTGTGATTATCTAAATTCTTCCTCTGACTGGCCCCTATAATCAGAACAAACAAGCTGTTTTCCAGCAACAAAGATGCTGCATCCACTTCTTGACTCCCAAATCTGATAAATGTTTACACAACACATACAAAAACCTAATAAGGCTGTCCAACTACTGGAAGGGGGTGGGATTTTTTGTGTTTATTTGTTTTTAAAAAGGCCTTATCCCCTCACTTCCTTCCTTCCTTCCCTTTCTTGCCAAAATTTTCCTCTTTAAAGCAATCTTGCTGACCTCATAGCATCTCCCTAGTTAGAGCCAGATATTATGAGACAACTTCGCCATCTATCACACACTGAGGTTTATCTTCGGAACGATCAACAAAACTTTCAGATCGTACTGATATTATATAGTAGTTGTGTCATTACTTTTTTTTTTTTTTTTTTAAATAGCCACATGATAAATGGAAAATGATACATTAACCACAATTCTGTATGTGGTGGGTATTTTTGTTTGTTTCTTTTGTTTTGTTGTGTTCTTTTAAAGTAAGTTGGCCATCTTTCAAAAAAAACTTGATATACTCAACCTTAATTCCATGTTAACAAAATTTATTCTATATATATTGAGTGTGTATATACTAGTCAATGTGCGTTTGTAAAATTTTAGCGGCTAGCAGAAGTTGGCTATGCAGTTATACTATTTCTTTACAATTCCAGTTCAATTGAAATTTGTGTGTTCCCTTCAATCAATCACATACATTGGTACAAGAAAACATGGAGAAAAACCTAGCACTAGAAGCACAGTAATTTTAAGACAATTACTTATAGACTTTTGAGAGCACCTGTAGGTAGTTCTGTAGTCTAGTTTAGTCTAGTCTAATGAGCCCGTCGCAACATAACATTCAACAATAATTCAATATAAAACTCAACCTCTAACATTTTAGTATAAAATTACAAACAAAAGTATGAAGGAGATAGCAAAAAGTTATTGGGCATACCTTCATTTTTCCTGGATTTCACCAGTGTTACTTTGGTAGGTTTTGCAGGCTGACTGGAAGCAACAGATCTCCTATCTGATCTTGGCGATAAACTTCTCTCTCTGCTTCCACTTCGGTCTCTTACCCAGCTTTTCTCATGCCTTCTGCTGACACCTGGCCCACTGCGTGCACTTCTTGAATCATGCATTTCCTCTTCATAACTATCCTCCTCATTTTCAGATACTGGCTCAGGTTCCGGCCGGGCTACTGGAATCTGAATTTTCTTCATTCTTCGAATGGTCTGTAACCAGTAGCATTAACTACTTAATTTCTGGTTAAACGCAAAGTACATTTTTTTAAAAGTCTTAAAATTAGGCAATGGGCCACCACAGCTTTATACTGCTGTATCTAACGGAAGGTTCACTAGGAACCTCAAAACAGATATGGAAGGCAACATCCATACCCCAAAGGCCTTACAATTAAATATTTGGATGACTGAAGGAGAAAAACAAGAGGGGGGGGGAATTTCAGAGAATACAGACAACTTTACATAAGTAAATGGATAATGTAGATGCAGGGTTTCTTAAAAAATCTGTAGCCATGAAAATACCAGTTATGGAAGATAGCTACTATGAACAAGCTATAGTATAACAGGCTACATGTTATCGGTGATCTTTGCAGTACTAATCAATCCATTAAAAACTCCACCAAAGTGCCAATATTGAAAAAAAACAGCAGCAAGGCTAACCTGAAATGAGCTATTGTGGATGCCACATAACACAGCAAAGTCAGGCAAACAGCATTTCACTGTTCCAGGATTGGAGGATGGAATACAAACATTTCAGAACCCATCTGGTTAGCTTCCTACTTCATTCAAAGATTGTGTTTCCCAGTGTCATAATGCGTTGCAATTTAAAAAACCATTTCTTCCCCACTTAATTGCTTTCTGCTTTTTCTCTTTCCAATTTTAAAAAATAAAAATAAAAAATCAGATGTTCAAGGATATGTTCATTTAAGAGATTAGTTAGATATTTGACAAAAGGATTTCATACATGTTTAAATGAGATAGTATAAATGCCTTAAAAAACATGATGTCAACAGGGATGAGAAACAAACCCGGAAGCAGTAACTGTCAGATTTTTCATCCTGTGAGCCTCCCTGTCACTATCATCATTACCTTTAACAGCCACTTTAACCTGAATTGTTCATTCAGGTATGAATGAATTTGGTTTGTAAGACCAATGATACACCTGAGAGAAATCAAACTGCAGTCCCAGTATTTTACTGCCTTCTGCTTTGTAATGTTACTGACATTTCTTCAAGCATTAGGTAAAATGCCCAATTACATATAGAAGCGTCATTCCTTGTTACCAGTCTCTGAAAAATTTAAATTACCATAGTTATGAAATGTAAAACTAATTGTGACCATAAGCATTGTAATATAGTAGAAATATAAAGTTGTCTTATACTTACCAATAAGTACCAAGCATAAATGAGGAGGCTAATTTAGATACCGCAAGATTTTGCAGTGGTAAATAAACGGAAGTAGCAGCTACTTTACTCAAATGGCTGCTATGACCAAGGTCCATAGCTATGGAAGTAGTAAATTCATGAATTCAGAAGAAGTGAGCTGACAGCATCTTACTTGGCCAAAACATATGGAAAACAGAGTAAGTGTATTCCATCATCTATTGGCAGCACTACTTCATCTGCATTTGAGGCTGACAAAAAGATCAAAGCTAAAAGTGTACTGATCATCTTGTTGGAGGATAGTGGTCAAAGACATGTAGGTTCTCTCCTCAAAAGTTAGAAAGCTACCTTGTTTTTAATTTTCAGTCATTTGAATTCCCTCCATTTTTTAAGTTTCAATCTATATATAAACTTATCTTAATTTTATTTTTAATCCAATACTCAAAGACAAACTTCAAGTGTACTCATATTATGAAAAGCTAACTTAAGCACGTTCTTCTCCTTAACAATTTTGTTGTTCTTATTTACAAATATTATTTAAAATGCTTTTGAACCAAAACCAAAAAACTGGGAATAGCAATACCCTCTGCATTACAAGGATAGTGTCATGAAAGAACATTCCAGGCCCCACAAAAAAATAGTGATTGAAAAGCCATAAGCTAGAATTCTGAACAAAAATAACCCCCTTCAAAACAGTTTGTTTCTCTTGGGAAAAATTATGTAGGAGTTAAGGGACCAAAGTGATGGGTCTCACATGTGACATCAAGGCTACAAGTGGGATGTGTAGTCAGCCTGACAAAATGAATCTATACAAGGTTTTCAAGAAGGGCAACACTCAGGCAGAATGCTGTCAGAACCTCCCACCCTTCTACTACCAAATATAGACTTAGGCTAGGCTATCAGAAAAAGTTCTGCTTACACAAGGCAAGAGTCCAACAGTAGCCTCAAGAAAGATGGTTTGTGGAAAGACATCTAGGGAATCTGACTGAAGGTAAATCTGATAAAAATCCTGCTGAAGAGCAAAAGTGGACATATGCCAGAGCAAAATAATGCCACAGGGAGATTGGTCCAGGAAGGAGCGGTCTAACAAGCCTCTCAAGAAGCTATCCAGCTCCAAGGCAAGTTGCAGAATCCCAGAATGGAAAATTGTGAACAATGGACTATAATAGACTCAGATAAAGACACACTTTTCTAATATGGAACCCTTGATCATTTTAGCCCTAAACAAATCAGTTCTACTCTACAGGAATGCACTACAAGCTTTATATGCTCTTTCATACAAGAAGAGAAGGAACTCATGTAATCATAGTCCAGGAAAATCTAGTTTGTGAGAGGACAGAGTTGGAAGTGCATAAGGGGTCCAAGGTAACTTCAATCCCTTCTAATGTACAGTATAGGCTTTGCCCTTTAAAAGCGCAGCTGTCCCTTGTGAAACCTTTGTCTTGGTCACAGTGTAACTAATGTGGCTGTTGTGCAGCTAGGCCCCAATCCACATCCATTTTAAGACAGTAAAACATCTGCACTGAATAGAAATAAAGCTAAACAGAAGGCAAAAGAAAGTACGATAGATGGACTTACGATGGGTCTAAATTTCCGCATTTTTGTGGAACTCTATCCCACAGATGGAGAGAGAGTAAAACCTATTAATCCAGACTGATGGCGCACTCCGCTTTATTGTCAGTTACATTATCCATTTTGCCAAATCAGCACATATCAGTTTTCCTATTGTAGTCCAAGCAAAGTGGTAATTGCTAACAAAATAAGAGTAACAGCTATTGCAGTGCAATGCCACATTCTATTTCCACAGAGCTGCAAGTCTGATTATTTCCCCTTGAAATAAAGCCACAAACCAGTTATTAGAACTACTCAAAACTCTACTCATTAACATATAGTCTACTGTATACTGAATATCTTATTGATAGTAATTCTGTTTAGGTTTGAAACCTGCCAGTCTTCCAGGGTTGTGCTTATGCAAACCACAGAGGGAAGAAAGCATTATTATTGAAAGTTCAAAAGTTGACTTTTATCCTGGGAATGATAATCTATATTATTAGAGGGAACTAATTATGTTTGGATATTCTACTTCAGTAATAATACCCTGTAAATATTTGGGAACTATAATATTTTTTTCATTAATTGTTGTTGGCTTTTGTGCATAAGTCCAAAAAATACTGTACTTCCACTACAGATCATGCCATTTCTGTAGCAAAAACACCAGAACCTCCACTGATTTGCTTTAGAGCATTTCTCCGAAATGTCAGCTTTCTAATATGAAAAGTTGTAAAGCTCGGCATGCAAGTTATTTTTGATATCTGCAAACCCAGTGGACTGCCAGATTTATAAATGTATAGCACTGCAATTATTGCAAATCTGTATGAGCATGTGAAAAGAGCACCATGGAATGGCCAGGAAAAAAAAAGCAAAGTTTTTAAGCCCTAAAAACAAAACCACTTTCCAAAATTAAACAATTGCCAATGTGTTTATTTTCTATTTCATTTTTTAGAAATATAAATCAGCAAAGTTTACAAAAAACCACATTACTACCTTTCAGTAATAACCAGTTTTGTTGTTCTGCAAGTTCAAAAGCCATCTATATCCTCTGAATAAATTTGAAATTATAGGAATTAAGGTCATTACGCCTTATTTTGGCAAATTGTGTTTAGTGAACACAAAGATGTGTTTGTTGGGGCTTGAATAAAGAGTGAAGACCTTGGGCACTGACTAGCACTTGAAAAACCTGATAATGTTTGCAGAAGAAATAAGCGGAGAAATGAACTGTCTCAGCAGCCTGGGAAAAGTCTCCTTTAGAGTGAGGAGAGGAGCTTCTGTTACCCAAAGTCTTATCTTCTGACTGCGTGTCTTGCTTATCAAACACTATGGTTTCAGTTTTCAAGAGTAATTTTGGGTGTCCTACTTGATAGTATCTTTTTAGCAAGATAATGTACACAATTCCACCAACTACTGACAGTATAGGCACTTTTACTAAATGTAAGGTTTAAACACATTCACTTACTATTTTGGCATTTTTTCCACTTTTCCTCAACTGTTGAACGGCAAATGCATGTTCCACGTTATCCATTGAGACTCCATTAACCATTGCCACACGGTCATTTTCCCTAAACAAAAAGTAATGCCATGTGTAATAAAGAAAAAAATTTCAATGAGCTGAAAGAGAGCTCTAAAGAAATGAATTATCGAAGAAGCCACTTGCAGTATCAGAGGATCACTGTGCAGCTATTATATCTTGAAATCTATCACAAGGTAATTAGGAAATTAACTTGAGTCAAGCATTGATATCCCAAATCTCAATGAAGTTGTAATTTGCCACAGAAGCAAAAAATGTAACACTTACTGTAGCAGTCCTTCTGCTGGACCTCCTTTCAGGACATCAGAAATAACTATTGATGTTTCACCACTCTGAAAATGGGGATTATCTCTTCCTCCAGATATCGCAATGCCAAACCCAAATCCTGGAGCCTAAAACAGAATATAAGAACCATCCTCAGACATCACATGACCACCTACATTTACACAGACCATACTGTAGTTCATGCTATTTCACCAAAAATTCAGAATACCAGCATTTTTAATACACATCCCAGCAAAAATAATAATACGTAAGTAAGGAGTAAGAATACTTTCCTCTTCTATAGCATTTTCTTCTAAGGTTCTGAAAGTATTTTACAAAGATTAAGTCTCATAGCAGTCCTGTAAGTAAAGTAAAAGGGTATGCCAATGGGGAACATAACACCAACCCCTAAAATGATGATGCCTCTTGAGAGGAAAACAGCAGCTGATAAAACAAGCTGGAGACTATACAACAGGGGTGGCCAACCTGCGGCTCTTCAAAAGTTAATATGCGGCTCTTTGCATAGGCGCCGACTCCAGGGCTGGAGCTACAGGCACTAACTTTCCAATGTGCCAGGGGTGCTCACTGCGCAACCCCTGGCTCTGCCCCAGGTCCTGACCCCACTCCACTCCTTTCCCCAAGGCTCCTGTCCCTTCCCCAGAGCCTGCTGTGCCCTTGCTCCTCCCCCTTCCCCTCCCCCCTCCCACCAAGAGCCTCCTGCATGCTGTGAAACAGCTGACTGTGGCAGGCGGGAGAGAGGCATGGGGAGGGAGAGGGAGGCGCTGATCGGTGGGCCGGAGGCACTGGGGACAGGAGATGGGGAGCTGATGGAGAGGCTGCTGACATATTACTGTGTCTCTTTGGCAATGTACATTGCCAAATTCTGGCTCCTTCTCAGGCTGGCTACCCCTGCTATACAACATAAGGACAGAAGGGAAACAAAAACGTACAACTGAAAGTGCAGGGGAAAATTTGAATTGTCTACCTAAATTTCCTGAAGTTGAAATTTGGGCGGAACCTTAGAGCTCACCCCCATACTCTTGTGAGTATAAGAATGGCCATACTGGGTCAAACCAAAGGTCCTTCTAGCCCAGTATCCTGTCTTCCGACAGTGGCCAATGCCAGGTGCCCCAGAGGGAATGAACAGGAATAGGTAATCATCAAGTGATCCACCCTCTGTCTCCCATTTCCAGCTTCTGGCAGACAGAGGCTAGGGACACCATCCTGTCTAATACCCATTGATGAACCGATCTAGCTCTTTTTTGAACCCTGTTATAGTCTTGGCCTTCACAACATCCTCTGGCAAAGAGTTCCACGGGTTGACTGTGCGATGTGTGAAAAAATACTTCCTTTTGTTTGTTTTAAGCTGAAAAGTACCAGTCTTATTAGTCTCTCCTCATATGACACCCGTTCCAAACCCCTAATCATTTTTGTTGCCCTTTTTGAATCTTTTCCAATTCCAATGTATCTTTTTAGAGATGGGGTGACCACATCTGCACTTCGTATTCAAGAGGGCCTCAAAGTGGTTACAACCAACACACCTCAGTTTCTTCCCTTATCTCAAAGGCTGCACCTCCAGCAAGCAAAATACCACTTAACATGCTGAGGTAATGGTTCAGTATAACCCTGCTTCCTGCATCACTTAAGTGTTTCTTAGAGTTCTCATATTGCAGTATTCACCCCACCTGACCCTGCTTAGCTCAAGAGCAGAGTAAGGTAGTAAGTTTCCAAGCTCAATTCTTAGTAACAACAGCAGGACTACTTGTACCGTTAAATACATCAAAACCTTGTTAGCACTGGCAAGTCATCTGCATCTTAACAAGAGTCATTTGTTTCAATCTTTTCCCTCTAGGGTGCTCTCCCTCTGCAGCAAGGTCAATGCCTCTGAAAAGTTATTGCTACTAGGTATGTCAAGATATGACAATTATGCTTACAATTTCTAGTCTGCCCGGAAGTGGCAATGGTGGGAAGTAAATTTTAAGTTGGTAAATCAGTTAGATTTAGTAAACTGACTGCCTAGCTCTTACTGGGAAGCATAAACACTTGTGGGAAACAAAACACTATCTTAAGTAAGTATGACATATGGCTGCAAGATTTGATTTTTCATTAAACTTCAAAATATTTGTTCAGTATATTTTTTCATGCAATGGAAATAAAATTGTCTGGGTTCCAATCTCTCTTCATTTTCCATCACAAAGTTTTACTTTTGTGCTTCTCCCCGTCTTTTTCAGCACTGAAAAGGATCCACTCACACATAAGACCACTGAAGATATGGATTTTCTCTCTAGCAAGCCCATTTAAACAATAACTAGGCTGCTATAACAAATTACCAAAGGAAGTGATGAATTCTCCATCACTTAAGTCTAAAAATCAATGGATGTCTTTCTAAAAGATATGCACTAACTCAAGCAGGAGTTATGGGCTAGATGCAGAAGTTACTGGATGAAATTCTATGCCCTGTATTATGGTCAGGTTAGATCATAACGATCACTTCTGACCTTAAAAGTCTATGAATCCATGAAGTGAAACTACTAAGAGTATCTTGGATCAAGAACTAAAATTCAGAGCGATTAGATGGTCCCATACAAGTTTTTCACCAGTGCAACTCCACTGATTTCAACAGTGCTCCTGATTTCAACAGTTACAGTAGTGTATCAGCAGAACTTAGCTCATGCTTTTTATCTGGTTCGATGAGGGAGAAAAAACAAGATAGCGTGGAGACTAATCTATTTTTAGATCTGTTCTGGCCTCATCCTCCCCTAAAAGGTTTCCTTTTATACTAACTTGATAGTCCTTCACTTAAGAGAAAAGAAGTCTTCATCTCGCCAAGTTTCTCCATGGACATTACAGATAATGTTTCAAGTTTCGCACTTATTAAAAATAGTATTAATTCAGAAATCTAGTATTTTTTCTCCAACTCCTATATAAATACATATTACTTAATAAATGTGAACACTGATGAATTTAGGTGACTAGCATGAGAAGAAGGGAACAAAAAAAGTCTACCTGCTGAAACTACAGATCAGACATGAGACATGATTCCAGTTCTAGTTCTCATGTAAAAACATTAATTAGGCTTACCATTTAATTAGGGCTACAAAATCATTCCCTCATAAAATGCCTAGTTTCAAAACACCAATTTTTCTGAATCATCATCATCATGAGGGCAGAACATTTCCATTTTCCAGCTCTGTCTTCACATGAAATTTACTTGGGATGTCAAGCAAAAACTTATCAGTAGTTATTGAATTAAGAGATGGTAGGGATGCAAGAAGCAGAATCACTATTTTCTGACATTTCAAAAAAATTCTATCTACACTTTAAGACAGAGCAAAAATAAAAGCAGAAGACATTTGAAAAACTGGACGTGGACTTAATTTTCAGTGGCTTTGCATAGTTTGACAAGAAAGCTGCGTGTACTAAATTTATGACCATTTGGAGGTTCTCTTGTACAGACTTACTATGTGAAGTTACACTGTCTACAGGTGCATACATACAGAGCGATGCACTTTGGATGCCCATTTTCAAACACTCTTTTGCCAAATAAACTTTAACTTAAAACCTGCTGAATTTATTTTCTGTAAGTTTAACTTTGGGTCAAACTTTAACACAGGGGTCGGCAAAGTGGTGTGCCGAGTCTTCATTTATTCACTTTAATTTACGGTTTCGCTTACCAATAATACATTTTAACATTTTTTAGAAGGTCTCTCTCTATAAGTCTATATATTATAAAACTAAACTATTGTCGTATGTAAACAAGGTTTTCAAAATGTTTAAGAAGCTTCATTTAAAATCAAATTAAAATGCTGATCTCACGCTGCTGGCCCGCTCAGCCCGTTGCCAGCCTGGGGTTCTGTTCACCTTGGCCTGCAGCGGGCTGAGCAGGGCCTGTGGCCGGGACCCCGGCTGGCAAGGAGCAGGCAGCCAGAGCCCCAGACCAGCAGTGGGCTGAGAGGGGCCGGTGGCCGGGACCCCAGACTGGCAGTGGGCTGAGCGGCTCAGCCCGCTGCCGCTCAGCCCGCTGTCGGTCTGGGGTTCAATCCGCTGGCTCCTGCCAGCCAGGGTCCCGGCTGCCGGCCCCGCTCAGCCCACTGCCAGTCTGGAGTCCCAGCCCTGCCCACAGAGTGGGTACCTACCTTCTCCCTGCTTCTAGCCAGTCTCTTCCTTTCTCTCTGCACTGAGATGAGGGTAGGAGTGTGCTGAAAACAGGGCTGGGGGTGAAGAAGCAGGCTGCGGGTTGGGGTGCAGGGTCTGGCCAGGAGCTAGAATGAGGGAGTGGGCTCAGGGTTGGAGCAGGAGGTTTGGGTGTGGAGCGCTTACCTGGGCAGCTCCCATTTGGTGCAAGGGGTGCAGGTGGGAATGTGTGTGTGGGGGGGTGTGCAGGAGCTCCCATTTGGTGCTCAGGGTGGGAGTGGGGATGTGGAGGGTGCAAGCGTCAGGGCATGGGATGTGTGGGGGGGTGCAGGGGTCAGGGCACAGGGCTGGGGTGTGGAGGGGTTCAGCGGTCAGGGCACAGGGCTGGGGTGTGGAGGGGTTCAGCGGTCAGGGCAGAGGGCTGGAGGGGATATGCCCTGATTCCACCCCCTTCCCCAAGGTCCCCGGAGCAGAGAGCTGTCAGCTGATCAGCCACAGGGAGGGAGAGAAGGAGGGGCAGGAACCCAGTACACTGGGGGAAGTGGCGGGGGGAGGGGGAAGCTTGCCTGCCCTGCAAGGAGAGAGCGGTGGGCGGAAAAGAGCTTGCCGGGCCGGGCAGGACTTTTAGTGGCACGCTGCTGTTTGCCCAGGTCTGGCAGACAGCAGCGTGCCATAGGTTGCTGACCCCTGCTCGAACATTATTCACTAGTTGCTTGAGTAAGGTGAGCATGATTTACTGCTTTATTTTGTCAATTTCAATGATCGCACAGCATAAAAATTTGAAGAAAATTTCATTCCATAGTTTTAAATTGATGAACATTTAACTTCAGCAACCCCCAGGTATACCTTTACTCTCACATATGTAAAAGTGTATTTGTACTAAAAAGACAACAACATTAGGTGGGAGTAAAGTCTGTAGTAATAAACTTTCGGGAAAAGCTTTAATATTAATAAACTGCCTGTAATTTTAAAGTATTGCAAAGATGGAAAGTTCAAATAAAACTTCAAACACGGGAAAATATGAAAGTTTCTATTTATTAACTTACTACAAGTAACTGACATGTAAAACCCTCAGATATGATAATTTGGCCAAGAACCCTGAGAGATGGGAATAACGTAACACTTGGTATGTTGACGACAGTTGGGGATATTTTAAAATGATGTCCACTGCCATTTATGCACGCACAACACAAGTAACCTAATTACCAGGGTTTGAGAAGTCTGCAGCCACATGAGCCCAGGCATTGTAGACACAGATGAGATAAAATGGTTGTGAACTTTTCATGACCAGGAGAGAGGAGAGAGTGGAATGAGACTTGCACATATGAACTGTAAAAAAGAATGGAATATTCTCTATGAGCTTTGAGCACAAAATTTAATTCCAAGATGGAAGAAACTCACAAGATGGGCAGTAACAATAAGAACTCCTCCTTTGCTCCTGGATATACAAAATCTGATGATCTCGCTGTAGGGGGAGAATTAGCTGATATGACTACCAGATGAACTATCAAAAGGCAAGCCCAGACCTCTTATGAGCTAACAAGTAGTCCACTATGTTAGGGTGTGTAATAAAGAAAGACTCTTTTTTAGATGACAAAGCAGAAGATCTTTTGTGTTTCAAAGCATAGCTTTCTCTTGTAAAAGGCTTTCCAACAAAATTCAATAAGAGACCTCTTGAGAGCTAACAACACTGGAGTTCCGCAAAGTAGTGTATTGCACACCAGCACGCTCAGACCTCTTACATGGATAGATGATCTGTTCCTGATTCTAGAATTGGTGAACTCGAAGTAACTGGATCAGGTTTGATGCCAAAACTAGATTAGAATACTAGAACTCACATGCCTAGGTTGCAGCTATTCGGAGTAAAAATGCTTTGACCCCAAAGAGGAAGCAAAATCAGAGGCATTTTGAGTTGTATTTTCCTGCAAACAAGTTCACTGAGGTTCTCTCCCCTCTTCTTGGGGAAAAAGTGAATTTACTGTGTTGCCTTTTAAAGACCACCCATATTGGGAATTTTATATTTGGCTTAGAGAATTTGTCTTCTCTAGACTTCAGCCAGCCTACAGAAGCATCTGATGATGGATGCATCTGGGCTACAGGCAAACTACTGCTTGATGCAGGAAGCATGAGCAAGCCCTTCCCCACAATGGATTGAGAACAAAAGTATTACCTGGGGTGAGAAAAAAAGTGCTCTGAGAAATATATGAACAGGTTTTAATTACACAAAATTTAACTGCAACCTGGACTCACGGGCTCCTCAGTGAGTCTAAAGGTCATGGTCCGTCAAGAGTTCGTCACCTGAGATTCAAAGCAGAGAGAGTATGGTCCCCAAATAAACCGAAGAATTTGGAAAGTCAGAGGTAATGCTGATGAGCTGACAGTTCCAATAGGAAGAGCATTAGCAGAAGGTTCAGGGGTGGAGATGTCCCCTCAATGAATCTCATAAGGATTGCGTCAGTGGAGCTTCACCCCAAACTTCAAGTGTTCCTGTCAATTAGATTTGCTTAAAAATAGCATTTTGTCTCTTTTCAAACAAGCTCAGTACAAATCTACAGCAATATACTGAAAACAGAACAAGTGTATCTTGCAGGCTTGTAACAATCTTTTTAAAAATGCCTTGAACCATTGTCATTATTTGAGTTACACTTGAGTTCAAAGTGCAGACACTATACTACCTCACCACATGAAAGCAGCAAGAGAATCGAAAGACTATTATGCAATTTCTGATTTTTGTTAGCGAATAAGCAGAAAAAAGTGGATGCTTATCAGAGTTGGGAGAATAACAGAGTTTTCAGTTGGCAGACAGTTCTGAAATTTTTTATTTTTTTCCAAATCAGGTTGTGTCAAACAAAACATGAAAAATTTCAGCAAATCAGAAAGTTGACAAAAATTAATTACTGGTCAAACAAAGCATTTTGTTTTATGATTAATTAACTGATTTGTTTAGTTAATGGGCACATCTTCACATAGAAATAAAGGACTAAATTCACAAAACGGCCTGTGGTGCCCATCTTACAACTTTCAACCCAATTCTTAGGGTACTCACCCGGGATGTGGGAGACCCAGGTCTAATCCCCTGTTCTACCTGATGTGGAAAAATGGTTTGAATTAATAGCCTACAACTGCTCAGCAGCAGACAGTGGTAGTATAGAAAATAACAAAACGCCACTAGCCATGACCTTCAGCCCCCAACTAAAACCTCTCCAACGCATCATCAAGGATCTACAACGTATCCTGAAGGATGACCCAACACTCTCACAAATCTTGGGAGACAGGCCAGTCCTTGCTTACAGACAGCCCCCCAACCTGAAGCAAATACTCGCCAGCAACCACACACCAGAACCACTAACCCAGGAACCTATCCTTGCAACAAAGCCCGTTGCCAACTGTGCCCACATATCTATTCAGGGGACATCATCATAGGGCCTAATCACATCAGCCACACTATCAGAGGCTCGTTCATCTGCACATCTACCAATATGATAGATGCCATCATGTGCCAGCAATGCCCCTCAGCTATGTACACTGGGCAAACTGGACAGTCTCTACATAAAAGAATAAATGGACACAAATCAGATGTCAAGAATTATAACATTCATAAACCAGTTGGAGAACACTTCAATCTCTCTGGTCACTCGATTTCTGATCTCAAAGTGACTATCCTTCAACAAAAAAACTTCAAAAACAGACTCCAACGAGAGACTGCTGAATTGGAATTAATTTGCAAATTGAATACAGTTAACTTAGGCTTGAATAGAGACTGGGAATGGTTGAGTCATTATACTAAGTGAAACTATTTCCCCTTGTTTATTCCTCCCCCCACACACACACACACACTGTTCCTCAGACATTCTTGTTAACTCCTGGAAATGGCCCACCTTGATTATCACTTCAAAAGGTTTTCTCTCCCCCCACCCCACTCTCCTGTTGGTAATAGCTCATCTTAAGTGATCACTCTCCTTACAATGTATATTTTTTCATGGTCTGTGTGTATATATAAAATCTCCTCATTGTACTTTCCATTTTATGCATCCAATGAAGTGAGCTGTAGCTCACGAAAGCTTATGCTCAAATAAATTGGTTAGTCTCTAAGGTGCCACAAGTACTCCTTTTCTTTTTGCGAAGACAGACTAACACGGCTGCAACTCTGAAACCTGGTATAGAGTTAGTACACTGCATTACCATATAGTATTTACTACTTAAACCTTCTGACTTTTTAAAGCATAGTACTGCTCTGAAAAGCAATTATGTATAAAATGGCACCTTCTTACTTAAATCCACTCCCTGCTGACTTTGTTGACTAAACTAAATTAGTACATTGTAAGTCATGAAAAAGCCACAGAGCCAGAATAGCTCTGAGACAGTAAGAGGAATTTTACCCTAGCTTGCATGTCAGCAAATAAATCATTCACTAAATCCCACTGGAGAATATTTACTGTTGGTGATGCCTGTGCCAGAAATAACTTCCGCTGAGTTTGCAGGAATAGCATCCAGAAAAAAAAATTTGTAAACTGAGCAGGTTTGATATTGAAGTCACTGGGGGACTAATGAAGAACCCCAAAATGTCATTTCTGCAGTCATTTCTCAGAAATGAATTGCACTTTAAACACTGGCCTTAGTCATGATTAAATAATAAGAGGCCATTTACATAATTTAAGCGCTGTACAAACCAAGACCCCAACCCTACCATTGAATCCTTGTAAAACTTATGTGTCTGTGTGGAGCCACAGTGAAGTCAATGGCGCTCCAGAGAGATCCTTAAACCTCTGCACCCCGGTGAAGTATTCCGTACATACATACATACATACATGCATGAATGAATGTAGGGAAGCAGACGAAGAGCAGGTAAGAAATTTTCAAAGTAACAAAGGAGATGTGGATTTTCAGACTGGCAATGTGGAATTCCTAAGACCTGGCTGCCTCCTGATAAAATGTATTACTTATGAAAAAAATGTGTTTTATGAAGGGAGGTAAAGTTATTTTTAGAATGCTGACTTTGTCATTGCAATTCTCCCCCAAAAAGCCAATTACCAGCAGGGTACAAATATGAGCCTTAAAGCACTGATGAATGAAATTCAGTCATTGAGGAACTCTGAACTTTCACTGAACCACACACTTTACAACTCAAAGTACTGGTGCTTTCCCCTTGCGTATTATAGCAGATGCTTGAGTGGTTCTTATTACTAAGTATTTCTTTTTACAATGCACATTACTTTTACTAGGATCATCAAAATTAAAACTAAACTAGAAAAGAAAAAATGTACTTACGGTATATTCTATCATACATTTTTGTGGAGTTTTTCTGGTGTTTATTTCCTAACTTATGCAGTTTTGTAATTCACAACAGTTTTTCCAGCCACTAGTGTGAATTAGCCAGGTCCCACTGTAGTTCTAAGTCCTTAATCACTAAGAAGGTATAGTGCCATCCAGTGTTATACAGTAAAAATATTTTTTGCTGTTTGAGAAGTACGTTTGGAAGTTTTAGGCAGTTGAAACTGTGCTAGCTATAGCCTTATTTAAATATGGTTCTCTGACTGATTCAGACAAATTTTATGTTAGGAAACTTATGCTTCACAATATTGCCTCACCCTCAAAGTAACTTCTAAACCAGATTGGGAAACAACTGTGCTATCATTTCCTGTAACAAACATGGTATCTAAAAATTGTCCACAGCAAAGCTGCTAGCAGCAACAAGATCCTGGTCAGTCACTGTCTTTCCTTTTTGAAGTCCACAATATCAGTAGAATTACAGTAGTTTTTAAAGAACCTCAACCTAAATGAAGATATTTGCTCCCAGTCAAGAAGGGCATTGAGGTTAAATACATTAAAGATTGTAAAAAGCTCAGATACTACGATAGCGGGGGGCCACAAAAGTATCTTTGATGGACACGTCATATGAATCAATTTAAAATAAACTGGCAAATTTTTCCCCTGCCCCATCTGTTGCCCACTTAGATAAACAAACCATCTTTTGTCACTACCAAGTATCCAAACCAAACTCCACTATCAAAGTCCATATGGAATTATGAAGATACATAAAGCTAAACCACACTATGAAATCAGTCTGTTCCACTGCTTTACTTGGCCTTACTCCATAATACACATATTAATAGCTTTCAGGTCTTATAGGAAAGCATATGGACAAAATCATAGCAATTCTGAGGAACTGTACCAGCAGACTAAATATTTCTCGGAGACATACAATGAGCAGCCAATCTAGTGTGGAAAGGGGGTGTCTCCAGTTTGACCCATCTCTGCAGCACCTCCCTCTGTGCTGCACTTGAGTAATTCATTACTAACTTGCTGCTCTCAGCTGCTTCAGAATGAGCCAATTCCAGAGGGGCTCCTTTAGTCCCTTACTTCTGTGAAGGGAAATTTGAATCTTGAAGGCCAACACATCAGAGACTATATGGATGGACTCTACAGCAGGTCTATATAGTCTGGACTCATGGAACTATTAAGGGGGCAAGGAAGTCATGCAACCATATCCCCATAACTCCTGGGGAGGTGTTTTTCCCCTACATGTTTGTTTTAGTGCTCTGAAGACTGATGGCTGTGACAGAGGTCAAAAATTTGGCTTCTTATATCCCTGTATTGTAAGGTTATATGGTAGCCACCTCACCTACTTGATAGCTTCCGAGTTCCTGACAAAGTTTGAAAGTGAACAACCACCAACAACAAAAAAACCCTTCTAAAAGCTACCTCTTCTTCACATCTCCATCCCAAATAGTGACCAGTTTAATATTTTTAAACAAAACCAAAAATCCTACATTAACAATTGGAGGGGCTTGTGTTTGGTTTTTAGTACAGGCTAAGTTCTTGCTATCAGTGTTAAGCCTTGTGGTTTACAGCAGGACAACAAGACCACCAACTATTCAACATGTGGATGTAGTAAACCTTTTTAGCAGGTAGAACAGTAAGCACACAGGACAGAACCACAGACATGTCATTCTGGAAAATGCGAAGCGTCCAACAACTTTAACATTGTGTAGAAAGCATGAACACATACTAAAATGGCACTTTGATATCAAGCAGGAACATTATCAAGTTTTATA